>NW_027438948.1:615000-1215000 GCF_040939455.1 Microcebus murinus | reverse complement strand
CTCTCACTGCTCGTCTCCCGTGAGTGAGTGGATAGGGCCAGATCCACACTGAGCCCTCACTGCCCGTCACCCGTGGGTGAGTAGACACAGACAGATCCACACTGAGCCCTCACTGCCCGTCTCCCGTGGGTGAGTGGACACAGACAGATCCGCAATGCGCACTGCCTGCCCGTATGCCGTGGGTGAGTGGACACAGCCAGATCCGCACTGCGCCCTGCCGGCCCATCTGCCGTTGATGAGTGGACACAGCCAGATCCGCAATGCGCACTGCCTGCCTGTCTGCTGTGGGTGAGTGGACAGAGCCAGATCCGCACTGCGCCCTGCTTACCCGTCTGCTGTGGGTCAGTGGACATAGCCAGATCCACACAGCACCCTCTCTGCCCGTCTCCCGTGGGTGAGTGGACACAGCCAGATCCACACTGCGCCTTGCCTGCCGGTCTGCCGTGGGTGAGTGGACACAGCCAGATCCGCACTGCGCCTTACCTGCCCGTCTGCTGTGGGTCAGTGGACATAGCCAGATCCACACAGCACCCGCTCTGCCCGTCTCCCGTGGGTGAGTGGACACAGCCAGATCCGCACTGCGCCATGCCTACCCGTCTGCCGTGGGTCAGTGGACATAGGCAGATACACACAGCACCCTCTCTGCCCATCTGCCGTGGGTGAGCGGACACAGCCAGATTCACACTGAGCTCTCACTGCTCGTCTCCCGTGGGTGAGTGGACACAGACAGATCCGCACTCCGCCCTGCCTGCCCGTCTGCCGTGGGTCAGTGGACATAGCCAGATCCACACAGCACCCTCTCTGCCCGTCTCCCGTGGGTGAGTGGACACAGCCAGATCCACACTGCGCCTTGCCTACCCGTCTGCCGTGGGTGGGTGGACACAGCCAGATCCGCAATGCGCCCTGCCTGCCCGTCTGCTGTGGGTGAGTGGACACAGCCAGATCCACACTGCGCCTTGCCAGCCCGCCTCCCGTGGGTGAGTGGACACAGCCAGATCCGCACAGCGCCCTGCCTGCCCGTCTCCCGTGGGTGAGTGGAAACAGCCAGATCCGCACTGCACCCTGCCTGCCCGTCTCCCGTGGGTTACTGGACACAGCCAGATCCTCACTGCACCTTGCCTGCCCATCTCCCATGGGTGAGTGGTCACAGCCAGATCCGCACTGCGCCCTGACTGACCGTCTGCCGTGGGTGAGTGGACACAGCCAGATCCGCACTGCGCCCTGCCTGCCCGTTTGCCGTGGGTCAGTGGACATAGCCAGATCCACACAGCATTCTTTCTATCCGTCTCCTTTGGGTGAGTGGACACAGCCAGATCCACACTGCGCCTTGCCTGCCCTTCTCCCTTGGGTGAGTGGACACATCCAGATCCAAACTGCGCCCTGCCTGCCCGTCTCCCGTGGGTGAGTGGACACAGCCAGATCCGCACTGCGCCCTGCCTGCCAGTCTGCAGTGGGTGAGTGGACACAGCCAGATCCGCACTGCGCCCTGCCTGACCGTCTGCCGTGGGTGAGTGGACACAGCCAGATCCGCACTGCGCCCTGCCTGACCGTCTGCCGTGGGTGAGTGGACACAGCCAGATCCCCACTGCGCCCTGCCTGCCCGTCTGCCGTGGGTCCGTGGACACAGCTATATTCACAAATCACCCTCTCTGCCCGTCTCCCGTGGGTGAGTGGACATAGCCAGATCCACACTGCTCACTCACTGCCCGTCTCCCATGGGAGTGTGAACACAGCCAATTCCACACTGTGCCCTGCCTGCTTGTCACCCGTGGATGAGTGGACACAGCCAGATCCACACTGTGCACTCACTGTCCGTCTCCCGTGAGTGAGTAGACACAGCCAGATCCACACTGAGCCCTCACTGCCCGTGACCCGTGGGTCAGTAGACACAGCGAGATCCACACTGAGCTCTCACTGCTCGTCTCCCGTGAGTGAGTGGATACAGCCAGATCCACACTGAGCCCTCACTGCCCGTCACCCGTGGGTGAGTAGACACAGACAGATCCACACTGAGCCCTCACTGCCCGTCTCCCGTGGGTGAGTGGACACAGACAGATCCGCAATGCGCACTGCCTGTCCGTATGCCGTGGGTGAGTGGACACAGCCAGATCCGCACTGCGCCCTGCCGGCCCATCTGCCGTTGATGAGTGGACACAGCCAGATCCGCAATGCGCACTGCCTGCCTGTCTGCTGTGGGTGAGTGGACAGAGCCAGATCCGCACTGCGCCCTGCTTACCCGTCTGCTGTGGGTCAGTGGACATAGCCAGATCCACACAGCACCCTCTGTGCCCGTCTCCCGTGGGTGAGTGGACACAGCCAGATCCACACTGCGCCTTGCCTCCCGGTCTGCCGTGGGTGAGTGGACACAGCCTGATCCGCACTGCGCCTTGCCTGCCCGTCTGCTGTGGGTCAGTGGACATAGCCAGATCCACACAGCACCCTATCTGCCCGTCTCCCTTGGGTGAGTGGACACAGCCAGATCCGCACTGCGCCATGCCTACCCGTCTGCCGTGGGTCAGTGGACATAGGCAGATCCACACAGCACCCTCTCTGCCCATCTGCCGTGGGTGAGCGGACACAGCCAAATTCACACTGAGCTCTCACTGCTCGTCTCCCGTGGGTGAGTGGACACAGACAGATCCGCACTGCGCCCTGCCTGCCCGTCTGCCGTGGGTCAGTGGACATAGCCAGATCCACACAGCACCCTCTCTGCCCGTCTCCCGTGGGTGAGTGGACACAGCCAGATCCACACTGCGCCTTGCCTGCCCGCCTCCCGTGGGTGAGTGGACACAGCCAGATCCACACTGCGCCCTGCCTGCCCGTCTCCCGTGTGTGAGTGGACACAGCCAGGTCCGCACTGCGCCCTGCCTTCCCGTCTCCCGTGGGTGAGTGGACACAGCCAGATCCGCAGTGCACCCTACCTGCTTGTCTCCCGTGGGTGAGTGGACACAGCCAGATCCGCACTGCGCCTTGCTTGCCCATCTCCCGTGGATGAGTGGACACAGCCAGATCCACACTGCGCCTTGCCTACCCGTCTGCCGTGGGTGAGTGGACACAGCCAGATCCGCACTGCGCCCTGCCTGCCCGTCTGCCGTGGGTCAGTGGACATAGCCAGATCCACACAGCACCCTCTCTGCCCGTCTCCCGTGGGTGAGTGGACACAGCCAGATCCACACTGCGCCTTGCCTGCCCGCCTCCCGTGGGTGAGTGGACACAGCCAGATCCACACTGCGCCCTGCCTGCCCGTCTCCCGTGTGTGAGTGGACACAGCCAGGTCCGCACTGCGCCCTGCCTTCCCGTCTCCCGTGGGTGAGTGGACACAGCCAGATCCGCAGTGCACCCTACCTGCTTGTCTCCCGTGGGTGAGTGGACACAGCCAGATCCGCACTGCGCCTTGCTTGCCCATCTCCCGTGGATGAGTGGACACAGCCAGATCCGCACTGCGCCCTGCCTGACCGTCTGCCGTGGGTGAGTGGACACAGCCAGATGCGCACTGCGCCCTGCCTGACCGTCTGCCGTGGGTGAGTGGACACAGCCAGATGCGCACTGCGCCCTGCCTGCCCATCTGCCGTCGGTCAGTGGACATACCCAGATCCACACAGCACCCTCTCTGCCCTTCTCCTGTGGGTGAGTGGACACATCCAGATCCAAACTGCGCCCTGCCTGCCCGTCTCCCGTGGGTGAGTGGACACAGCCAGATCCGCACTGCGCCCTGCCTGCCAGTCTGCAGTGGGTGAGTGGACACAGCCAGGTCCGCACTGCGCCCTGCCTGACCGTCTGCCGTGGGTGAGTGGACACAGCCAGATCCGCACTGCGCCCTGCCTGCCCGTCTCCCGTGGGTGAGTGGAAACAGCCAGATCCGCACTGCCCCCTGCCTGCCCGTCTCCCGTGGGTTAGTGGACACAGCCAGATCCGCACTGCACCTTGCCTGCCCATCTCCCGTGGGTGAGTGGTCACAGCCAGATCCGCACTGCGCCCTGACTGACCGTCTCCCATTGGTGAGTGGACACAGCCAGATCCGCACTGCGCCCTGCCTGCCCGTTTGCCGTGGGTCAGTGGACATAGCCAGATCCACACTGTGCCTTGCCTGGCCATCTCCCGTGGGTGAGTGGACATAGCCAGATCCACACTGCGCACTCACTGCCGGTCTCCCGTGGGAATGTGGACACAGCCAAATCCAAACTGTTCCCTGCCTGCCCCTCACCCGTGGATGAGTGGACACAGCCAGATCCACACTGTGCACTCACTGCCCGTCTCCCGTGAGTGAGTGGATACAGCCAGATCCACACTGAGCCCTCACTGCCCGTCTCCCGTGAGTGAGTGGACACAGCCAGATCCACACTGAGCTCTCACTGCTCGTCTCCCGTGAGTGAGTGGACACAGCCAGATCCACACTGAGCCCTCACTGCCCGTCCCCGGTGGGTGAGTGGACACACACAGATCCACACTGCACCCTCACTGCCCATCTACCCCGGGTGTGTGGAAACAGCCAGATCCGCACTGCGCCCTGCCTGCCCGTTTGCCGTGGGTCAGTGGACATAGCCAGATCCACACAGCACCCTCTCTGCCCGTCTCCCGTGGGTGAGTGTATACAGCTAGATCCACACTGCGCCCTGCCTGCCGGTCTCCCGTGGGTGAGTGGACTCAGCCAGATCCGCACTGTGCCCTGCCTGCCCGTCTGCCGTGGGTGAGTGGACACAGCCAGATCCGCACTGCGCCCTGCCTGCCCATCTGCCGTGGGTCAGTGGACATAGCCAGATCCACACAGCACCCTCTCTGCCCATCTCCTGTGGGTGAGTGGACACAGCCAGATCCACACTGCGCCTTGCCTGGCCGTCTGCCGTGGGTGAGTGGACACAGCCAGGTGCGCACTGCGCCCTGCCCGCCCGTCTGCCTTGGGTCAGTGGACATAGCCAGATGCACACAGCACCCTCTCTGCCCGTCTGCCATGGGTGAGCGGACACAGCCAGATCCACACTGAGCTCTCACTGCTCGTCTCCCGTGAGTGAGTGGATACATCCAGATCCACACTGAGACCTCACTGCCCGTCTCTTGTGGGTGAGTGGACACAGACATATCCGCACTGAGCCCTGCCTGCCCGTGTGCCGTTGGTGAGTGGACACAGCCAGATCCGCACTGCGCCCTGCCTGCCCGTCTGCCGTGGGTCTGTGGACATAGCCAGATACACACAGCACACTCTCTGCCCGTCTCCCGAGGGTGAGTGGACACAGCCAGATACACACAGCACCCTCTCTGCACGTCTCCCATCGGTGAGTTGACACAGCCAGATCCGCACTGCGCCCTGCATGACCGTCTGCCGTGGGTGAGTGGACACAGCCAGATCCGCACTGCGCCCTGCCTGCCCGTCTGCCGTGGGTCAGTGGACATAGCCAGATCAACACAGCACACTCTCTGCCCGTCTCCCGTGGGTGAGTGGACACAGCCAGATCCACACTGCGCCTTGCCTACCCGTCTCCCGTGGGTGAGTGGACACAGCCAGATCCACAGTGCACCCTGCATGCCCGTCTCCCGTGGGTGAGTGGACACAGCCAGATCCGCACTGCGCCTTGCCTGCCGGTCTCCCGTGGGTGAGTCGACATAGCCAGATCCGCACTGCGCCCTTCCAGCCCGTCTGCCGTGTGTGAGTGGACACAGCCAGTTCCGCACTGCGCCCTGCCTGACCGTCTGCCGTGGGTGAGTGGACACAGCCAGATCCGCACTGCGCCCTGCCTGCCCGTCTGCCGTGGGTCAGTGGATATAGCCAGATCCACATAGCACCCTCTCTGCCCGTCTCCCGTGGGTGAGTGGACACAGCCAGATCCACACTGCGCCTTGCCTGCCCTTCTCCCGTGGGTGAGTGGACACAGCCAGATCCAAACTGCGCCCTGCCTGCCCGTCTCCCGTGCGTGAGTGGACACAGCCAGATCCGCACTGCGCCCTGCCTGCCAGTCTGCCGTGGGTGAGTGGACACAGCCAGATCCGCACTGCGCCTTGCCAGCCCGTCTCCCGTGGGTGAGTGGACACATCCAGATCCGCACTGCACCTTGCCTGCCCATCTCCCGTTGGTGAGTGGTCACAGCCAGATCCCCACTGCGCCCTGACTGACCGTCTGCCGTGGGTGAGTGGACACAGCCAGATCCGCACTGCGCCCTGCCTGCCCGTCTGCCGCGGGTCAGTGGACATAGCCAGATCCACACAGCATTCTCTATATCCGTCTCCTTTGGTTGAGTGGACACAGCCAGATCCACACTGTGCCTTGCCTGGCCATCTCCCGTGGGTGAGTGGACATAGCCAGATCCACACTGCGCACTCACTGCCGGTCTCCCGTGGGAATGTGGACACAGCCAAATCCAAACTGTTTCCTGCCTGCCCCTCACCCGTGGATGAGTGGATACAGCCAGATCCACACTGTGCACTCACTGCCCGTCTCCCGTGAGTGAGTGGATACAGCCAGATCCACACTGAGCCCTCACTGCCCGTCTCCCGTGAGTGAGTGGACACAGCCAGATCCACACTGAGCTCTCACTGCTCGTCTCCCGTGAGTGAGTGGTCACAGCCAGATCCACACTGAGCCCTCACTGCCCGTCCCCGGTGGGTGAGTGGACACAGACAGATCCACACTGCACCCTCACTGCCCGTCTACACCGGGTGTGTGGAAACAGCCAGATCCGCACTGCGCCCTGCCTGCCCGCTTGCCGTGGGTCAGTGGACATAGCCAGATCCACACAGCATTCTCTATATCCGTCTCCTTTGGGTGAGTGGACACAGCCAGATCCACACTGTGCCTTGCCTGGCTATCTCCCGTGGGTGAGTGGACATAGCCAGATCCACACAGCATTCTCTATATCCGTCTCCTTTGGGTGAGTGGACACAGCCAGATCCGCACTGCGCCCTGCCTGCCCATCTCCCGTGGGTGAGTGACACAGCCAGATCCACACTGCACCCTGCCTGCCCGTCTCCCATGGGTGAGTGGACACAGACAGATCCACACTGCGCCTTGCTTGCCCGTCTCCCGTGGGTGAGTGGACACAGCCAGATCCGCAATGCGCCCTACCTGCCCGTCTGCCGTGGCTGAGTGGACACAGCCGGATCCGCACTGCGCCCTGCTTGCCCGTCTGCCGTGGGTCTGTGGACATAGCAAGATCCACACAGCACCCTCACTGCCGTCTCCCATGGGTGAGTGGACACAGCCAGACCCACACTGTGCCCTCACTGCCCGTCTCCCATTGGTGAGTGGACACAGCCAGATCCGCACTGCGCCCTGCCTGCCCGTCTGCCGTGGGTCAGTGGATACAGCCAGATCCACACAGCACCCTCTCTGCCCGTCTCCCGTGGGTGAGTGGACACAGCCAGATCCACACTGTGCCTTTCCTGCCCGTCTCCCGTGGGTGAGTTTACACAGCCAGATCCGCACTGCGCCCTGCCTGCCCATCTCCCGTGGGTAGTGGACACAGCCAGATGCGCACAGGCCCTGCCTGCCCGTCTGCCGTGGGTGAGTGGACACAGCCAGATCCGCACTGCGCCCTGCCTGCCCGTCTGCCGTGGGTCAGTGGACACAGCCAGATCCACACAGCACCCTCTCTGCCCGTCTCCCGTGGGTGAGTGGACACAGCCAGATCCACACTGTGCCTTTCCTGCCCGTCTCCCGTGGGTGAGTTTACACAGCCAGATCCGCACTGCGCCCTGCCTGCCCATCTCCCGTGGGTAGTGGACACAGCCAGATGCGCACAGGCCCTGCCTGCCCGTCTGCCGTGGGTCAGTGGACACAGCCAGATCCGCACTGCGCCCTGCCTGCCCGTCTGCCGTGAGTCAGTGGACATAGCCAGATCCACACAACACCCTCTCTGCCTGTCTCCCGTGGGTGAGGGGACACAGCCAGATCAGCACTGCGCCCTGCCTGCCCGTCTGCCGTGGGTGAGTGGACACTGCCAGATCCGCACTGCACCTTGCCTGCCCGTCTCCCGTGGGTGAGTGGACACATCCAGATCCGCACTGCGCCCTGCATGACCATCTGCCGTGGGTCAGTGGACATAGCCAGATCCGTACTGCGCCCTGCCTACCCGTCTGCCGTGGGTGAGTGGACACAGCCAGATGCGCACTGCGCCCTGCCTGCCCGTCTGCCGTGGGTCAGTGGACATAGCCAGATCCACACAGCACCCTCTCTGCCCGTCTCCCGTGGGTGAGTGGACACAGCCAGATCCACACTGCGCCTTGCCTACCCGTCTGCCGTGGGTGAGTGGACACAGCCAGATCCGCACTGCGCCCTGCCTGCCCGTCTGCCGTGGGTCAGTGGACATAGCCAGATCCACAAGGCACCCTCTCTGCCCGTCTCCCGTGGGTGAGTGGACACAGCCAGATCCACACTGCGCCTTGCCTACCCGTCTGCCATGGGTGAGTGGACACAGCCAGATCCACACTGCGCCCTGCCTGACCGTCTGCCTTGGGTGAGTGGACATAGCCAGATCCGTACTGCGCCCTGCCTGCCCGTCTGCCGTGGGTCAGTGGACATAGCCAGATCCACACAGCACCCTCTCTGCCCGTCTCCCGTTGGTGAGTGGACACAGCCAGATCTACACTGCGCCTTGCCTGCCCGTCTCCCCTGGGTGAGTGGACACAGCCAGATCCGCACTGCGCCTTGCCTGCCCGTCTCCCGTGGGTGAGTGGACACAGTCAGATCCGCACTGCGCCCTGCCTGCCTGTCTGCCGTGAGTGATTGGACAATCCAGATCTGCACTGCGCCCTGCCTGCCCGTCTGCCGTGGGTCAGAGGACATAGCCAGATACACAGCACCCTCTCTGCCCGTCTCCCGTGGGTGAGTGGACACAGCCAGATCCATACTGCGCCTTGCTTGCCCGCCTCCCGTGGGTGAGTGGACACAGCCAGATCCGCACTGCGCCCTGCCTGCCCTTCTCCCGTGTGTGAGTGGACACAGCCAGATCCGCACTGCGCCCTGCCTGCCCGTCTGCCGTGGGTGAGTGGACACAGCCAGATCCGCACTGCGCCCTGCCTGCCCGTCTGCCGTGGGTCAGTGGACATAGCCAGATCCACACAGCACCCTCTCTGTCATCTCCCGTGGGTGAGTGGACACAGCCAGATCCACACTGCGCCCTGCCTGCACGTCTGCCGTGGGTCAGTGGACATAGCCAGATCCGCACTGCACCCAGCCTGCCCGTCTCCCATGGGTGAGTGGACACAGTCAGATCCGCACTGCGCCCTGCCTGCCTGTCTCTCGTGGGTGAGTGGACACAGCCAGATCCGCACTGCGCCTTGCCTGCCCGTCTGCCGTGGGTCAGTAACATAGCCAGATCCACACAGCACTCTCTCTGCCCGTCTCCCATGGGTGAGTGGACACAGCCAGATCCGCACTGCGCCATGCCTGCCCGTCTGACGTGGGTCAGTGGATATGGCCAGATCCACACAGCACCCTCTCTGCCCGTCTGCCATGGGTGAGCGGACACAGCCAGATCCACACTGAGCTCTCACTGCTCGTCTCCCGTGAGTGAGTGGATACAGCCAGATCCACACTGAGCCCTCACTGCCCGTCTCTTGTGGGTGAG
Organism: Microcebus murinus; assembly: GCF_040939455.1. Lineage (NCBI taxonomy): Eukaryota > Metazoa > Chordata > Mammalia > Primates > Cheirogaleidae > Microcebus > Microcebus murinus. The sequence continues at coordinate 1,205,443 of NW_027438948.1, read as the reverse complement.
TGGACACAGACAGATCCGCACTGTGCCTTGCCTGGCCATCTCCCGTGGGTGAGTGGACATAGCCAGATCCACACTGCGCACTCACTGCCGGTCTCCCGTGGGAATGTGGACACAGCCAAATCCAAACAGTTCCCTGCTTGCCCCTCACCCGTGGATGAGTGGACACAGCCAGATCCACATTGAGCCCTCACTGCCCGTCTCCCGTGAGTGAGTGGACACAGACAGATCTGCACTGCGCCCTGCCTGCCCGTCTCCCGTGGGTGAGTGGAAACAGCCAGATCCGCACTGCGCCCTGCCTGCCCGTTTGCCGTGGGTCAGTGGACATAGCCAGATCCACACAGCACCCTCTCTGCCCGTCTCCCGTGGGTGAGTGTATACAGCTAGATCCACACTGCGCCCTGCCTGCCGGTCTCCCGTGGGTGAGTGGACTCAGCCAGATCCGCACTGTGCCCTGCCTGCCCGTCTGCCGTGGGTGAGTGGACACAGCCAGATCCGCACTGCGCCCTGCCTGCCCATCTGCCGTGGGTCAGTGGACATAGCCAGATCCACACAGCACCCTCTCTGCCCATCTCCTGTGGGTGAGTGGACACAGCCAGATCCACACTGCGCCTTGCCTGGCCGTCTGCCGTGGGTGAGTGGACACAGCCAGGTGCGCACTGCGCCCTGCCCGCCCGTCTGCCTTGGGTCAGTGGACATAGCCAGATGCACACAGCACCCTCTCTGCCCGTCTGCCATGGGTGAGCGGACACAGCCAGATCCACACTGAGCTCTCACTGCTCGTCTCCCGTGAGTGAGTGGATACATCCAGATCCACACTGAGACCTCACTGCCCGTCTCTTGTGGGTGAGTGGACACAGACATATCCGCACTGAGCCCTGCCTGCCCGTGTGCCGTTGGTGAGTGGACACAGCCAGATCCGCACTGCGCCCTGCCTGCCCGTCTGCCGTGGGTCTGTGGACATAGCCAGATCCACACAGCACACTCTCTGCCCGTCTCCCGAGGGTGAGTGGACACAGCCAGATACACACAGCACCCTCTCTGCACGTCTCCCATCGGTGAGTTGACACAGCCAGATCCGCACTGCGCCCTGCATGACCGTCTGCCGTGGGTGAGTGGACACAGCCAGATCCGCACTGCGCCCTGCCTGCCCGTCTGCCGTGGGTCAGTGGACATAGCCAGATCAACACAGCACACTCTCTGCCCGTCTCCCGTGGGTGAGTGGACACAGCCAGATCCACACTGCGCCTTGCCTACCCGTCTCCCGTGGGTGAGTGGACACAGCCAGATCCACAGTGCACCCTGCATGCCCGTCTCCCGTGGGTGAGTGGACACAGCCAGATCCGCACTGCGCCTTGCCTGCCGGTCTCCCGTGGGTGAGTCGACATAGCCAGATCCGCACTGCGCCCTTCCAGCCCGTCTGCCGTGTGTGAGTGGACACAGCCAGATCCGCACTGCGCCCTGCCTGACCGTCTGCCGTGGGTGAGTGGACACAGCCAGATCCGCACTGCGCCCTGCCTGCCCGTCTGCCGTGGGTCAGTGGACATAGCCAGATCCACATAGCACCCTCTCTGCCCGTCTCCCGTGGGTGAGTGGACACAGCCAGATCCACACTGCGCCTTGCCTGCCCTTCTCCCGTGGGTGAGTGGACACAGCCAGATCCAAACTGCGCCCTGCCTGCCCGTCTCCCGTGCGTGAGTGGACACAGCCAGATCCGCACTGCGCCCTGCCTGCCAGTCTGCCGTGGGTGAGTGGACACAGCCAGATCCGCACTGCGCCTTGCCAGCCCGTCTCCCGTGGGTGAGTGGACACATCCAGATCCGCACTGCACCTTGCCTGCCCATCTCCCGTTGGTGAGTGGTCACAGCCAGATCCCCACTGCGCCCTGACTGACCGTCTGCCGTGGGTGAGTGGACACAGCCAGATCCGCACTGCGCCCTGCCTGCCCGTCTGCCGCGGGTCAGTGGACATAGCCAGATCCACACAGCATTCTCTATATCCGTCTCCTTTGGTTGAGTGGACACAGCCAGATCCACACTGTGCCTTGCCTGGCCATCTCCCGTGGGTGAGTGGACATAGCCAGATCCACACTGCGCACTCACTGCCGGTCTCCCGTGGGAATGTGGACACAGCCAAATCCAAACTGTTTCCTGCCTGCCCCTCACCCGTGGATGAGTGGATACAGCCAGATCCACACTGTGCACTCACTGCCCGTCTCCCGTGAGTGAGTGGATACAGCCAGATCCACACTGAGCCCTCACTGCCCGTCTCCCGTGAGTGAGTGGACACAGCCAGATCCACACTGAGCTCTCACTGCTCGTCTCCCGTGAGTGAGTGGTCACAGCCAGATCCACACTGAGCCCTCACTGCCCGTCCCCGGTGGGTGAGTGGACACAGACAGATCCACACTGCACCCTCACTGCCCGTCTACACCGGGTGTGTGGAAACAGCCAGATCCGCACTGCGCCCTGCCTGCCCGCTTGCCGTGGGTCAGTGGACATAGCCAGATCCACACAGCATTCTCTATATCCGTCTCCTTTGGGTGAGTGGACACAGCCAGATCCACACTGTGCCTTGCCTGGCTATCTCCCGTGGGTGAGTGGACATAGCCAGATCCACACAGCATTCTCTATATCCGTCTCCTTTGGGTGAGTGGACACAGCCAGATCCGCACTGCGCCCTGCCTGCCCATCTCCCGTGGGTGAGTGACACAGCCAGATCCACACTGCACCCTGCCTGCCCGTCTCCCATGGGTGAGTGGACACAGACAGATCCACACTGCGCCTTGCTTGCCCGTCTCCCGTGGGTGAGTGGACACAGCCAGATCCGCAATGCGCCCTACCTGCCCGTCTGCCGTGGCTGAGTGGACACAGCCGGATCCGCACTGCGCCCTGCTTGCCCGTCTGCCGTGGGTCTGTGGACATAGCAAGATCCACACAGCACCCTCACTGCCGTCTCCCATGGGTGAGTGGACACAGCCAGACCCACACTGTGCCCTCACTGCCCGTCTCCCATTGGTGAGTGGACACAGCCAGATCCGCACTGCGCCCTGCCTGCCCGTCTGCCGTGGGTCAGTGGATACAGCCAGATCCACACAGCACCCTCTCTGCCCGTCTCCCGTGGGTGAGTGGACACAGCCAGATCCACACTGTGCCTTTCCTGCCCGTCTCCCGTGGGTGAGTTTACACAGCCAGATCCGCACTGCGCCCTGCCTGCCCATCTCCCGTGGGTAGTGGACACAGCCAGATGCGCACAGGCCCTGCCTGCCCGTCTGCCGTGGGTGAGTGGACACAGCCAGATCCGCACTGCGCCCTGCCTGCCCGTCTGCCGTGGGTCAGTGGACACAGCCAGATCCACACAGCACCCTCTCTGCCCGTCTCCCGTGGGTGAGTGGACACAGCCAGATCCACACTGTGCCTTTCCTGCCCGTCTCCCGTGGGTGAGTTTACACAGCCAGATCCGCACTGCGCCCTGCCTGCCCATCTCCCGTGGGTAGTGGACACAGCCAGATGCGCACAGGCCCTGCCTGCCCGTCTGCCGTGGGTCAGTGGACACAGCCAGATCCGCACTGCGCCCTGCCTGCCCGTCTGCCGTGAGTCAGTGGACATAGCCAGATCCACACAACACCCTCTCTGCCTGTCTCCCGTGGGTGAGGGGACACAGCCAGATCAGCACTGCGCCCTGCCTGCCCGTCTGCCGTGGGTGAGTGGACACTGCCAGATCCGCACTGCACCTTGCCTGCCCGTCTCCCGTGGGTGAGTGGACACATCCAGATCCGCACTGCGCCCTGCATGACCATCTGCCGTGGGTCAGTGGACATAGCCAGATCCGTACTGCGCCCTGCCTACCCGTCTGCCGTGGGTGAGTGGACACAGCCAGATGCGCACTGCGCCCTGCCTGCCCGTCTGCCGTGGGTCAGTGGACATAGCCAGATCCACACAGCACCCTCTCTGCCCGTCTCCCGTGGGTGAGTGGACACAGCCAGATCCACACTGCGCCTTGCCTACCCGTCTGCCGTGGGTGAGTGGACACAGCCAGATCCGCACTGCGCCCTGCCTGCCCGTCTGCCGTGGGTCAGTGGACATAGCCAGATCCACAAGGCACCCTCTCTGCCCGTCTCCCGTGGGTGAGTGGACACAGCCAGATCCACACTGCGCCTTGCCTACCCGTCTGCCATGGGTGAGTGGACACAGCCAGATCCACACTGCGCCCTGCCTGACCGTCTGCCTTGGGTGAGTGGACATAGCCAGATCCGTACTGCGCCCTGCCTGCCCGTCTGCCGTGGGTCAGTGGACATAGCCAGATCCACACAGCACCCTCTCTGCCCGTCTCCCGTTGGTGAGTGGACACAGCCAGATCTACACTGCGCCTTGCCTGCCCGTCTCCCCTGGGTGAGTGGACACAGCCAGATCCGCACTGCGCCTTGCCTGCCCGTCTCCCGTGGGTGAGTGGACACAGTCAGATCCGCACTGCGCCCTGCCTGCCTGTCTGCCGTGAGTGATTGGACAATCCAGATCTGCACTGCGCCCTGCCTGCCCGTCTGCCGTGGGTCAGAGGACATAGCCAGATACACAGCACCCTCTCTGCCCGTCTCCCGTGGGTGAGTGGACACAGCCAGATCCATACTGCGCCTTGCTTGCCCGCCTCCCGTGGGTGAGTGGACACAGCCAGATCCGCACTGCGCCCTGCCTGCCCTTCTCCCGTGTGTGAGTGGACACAGCCAGATCCGCACTGCGCCCTGCCTGCCCGTCTGCCGTGGGTGAGTGGACACAGCCAGATCCGCACTGCGCCCTGCCTGCCCGTCTGCCGTGGGTCAGTGGACATAGCCAGATCCACACAGCACCCTCTCTGTCATCTCCCGTGGGTGAGTGGACACAGCCAGATCCACACTGCGCCCTGCCTGCACGTCTGCCGTGGGTCAGTGGACATAGCCAGATCCGCACTGCACCCAGCCTGCCCGTCTCCCATGGGTGAGTGGACACAGTCAGATCCGCACTGCGCCCTGCCTGCCTGTCTCTCGTGGGTGAGTGGACACAGCCAGATCCGCACTGCGCCTTGCCTGCCCGTCTGCCGTGGGTCAGTAACATAGCCAGATCCACACAGCACTCTCTCTGCCCGTCTCCCATGGGTGAGTGGACACAGCCAGATCCGCACTGCGCCATGCCTGCCCGTCTGACGTGGGTCAGTGGATATGGCCAGATCCACACAGCACCCTCTCTGCCCGTCTGCCATGGGTGAGCGGACACAGCCAGATCCACACTGAGCTCTCACTGCTCGTCTCCCGTGAGTGAGTGGATACAGCCAGATCCACACTGAGCCCTCACTGCCCGTCTCTTGTGGGTGAGTGGACACAGACAGATCCGCACTGTGCCTTGCCTGGCCATCTCCCGTGGGTGAGTGGACATAGCCAGATCCACACTGCGCACTCACTGCCGGTCTCCCGTGGGAATGTGGACACAGCCAAATCCAAACAGTTCCCTGCTTGCCCCTCACCCGTGGATGAGTGGACACAGCCAGATCCACATTGAGCCCTCACTGCCCGTCTCCCGTGAGTGAGTGGACACAGACAGATCTGCACTGCGCCCTGCCTGCCCGTCTCCCGTGGGTGAGTGGAAACAGCCAGATCCGCACTGCGCCCTGCCTGCCCGTTTGCCGTGGGTCAGTGGACATAGCCAGATCCACACAGCACCCTCTCTGCCCGTCTCCCGTGGGTGAGTGTATACAGCTAGATCCACACTGCGCCCTGCCTGCCGGTCTCCCGTGGGTGAGTGGACTCAGCCAGATCCGCACTGTGCCCTGCCTGCCCGTCTGCCGTGGGTGAGTGGACACAGCCAGATCCGCACTGCGCCCTGCCTGCCCATCTGCCGTGGGTCAGTGGACATAGCCAGATCCACACAGCACCCTCTCTGCCCATCTCCTGTGGGTGAGTGGACACAGCCAGATCCACACTGCGCCTTGCCTGGCCGTCTGCCGTGGGTGAGTGGACACAGCCAGGTGCGCACTGCGCCCTGCCCGCCCGTCTGCCTTGGGTCAGTGGACATAGCCAGATGCACACAGCACCCTCTCTGCCCGTCTGCCATGGGTGAGCGGACACAGCCAGATCCACACTGAGCTCTCACTGCTCGTCTCCCGTGAGTGAGTGGATACATCCAGATCCACACTGAGACCTCACTGCCCGTCTCTTGTGGGTGAGTGGACACAGACATATCCGCACTGAGCCCTGCCTGCCCGTGTGCCGTTGGTGAGTGGACACAGCCAGATCCGCACTGCGCCCTGCCTGCCCGTCTGCCGTGGGTCTGTGGACATAGCCAGATCCACACAGCACACTCTCTGCCCGTCTCCCGAGGGTGAGTGGACACAGCCAGATACACACAGCACCCTCTCTGCACGTCTCCCATCGGTGAGTTGACACAGCCAGATCCGCACTGCGCCCTGCATGACCGTCTGCCGTGGGTGAGTGGACACAGCCAGATCCGCACTGCGCCCTGCCTGCCCGTCTGCCGTGGGTCAGTGGACATAGCCAGATCAACACAGCACACTCTCTGCCCGTCTCCCGTGGGTGAGTGGACACAGCCAGATCCACACTGCGCCTTGCCTACCCGTCTCCCGTGGGTGAGTGGACACAGCCAGATCCACAGTGCACCCTGCATGCCCGTCTCCCGTGGGTGAGTGGACACAGCCAGATCCGCACTGCGCCTTGCCTGCCGGTCTCCCGTGGGTGAGTCGACATAGCCAGATCCGCACTGCGCCCTTCCAGCCCGTCTGCCGTGTGTGGTCGCTAAGTGGCCTGCGGGGGACGTGCCCCCACTGTGGGGCGGGCGCCCAGCCTGGTGTCTTCTCTGAGGCCCCGTGGCTGCTTTTCCCCCCCCCCCGCAAGGGGAGAGCCGCGGAGGTGGGGACCGCCTCCTCGTGGGGACGTACACCCAGCTCTCCACGTCGGATTCCGGGGCTCTCTGTCCTGCCAGAAGGCCCAGCTGGCCTGCGGGTCCTTAGAGTGGCAAAAACATCCGAAAACTGAGATTGAGGGTCCGGTGGTTGTCTGCACTTTTGTGCTGGGCACCCCAGGGAGGCCCGGGGGCTGGCTGGACAACGCGGTCTGCTGGGCGGGGGGGGGGTTTGGAGGAGCAACTGATGCCCTTTGCACTTTGGGTAGCAAGTGTCTGAGGTGTCTCTGAGCCCTGCGCCATGTCGGGGGTGGGGGTGGGAGGTCGGGGGGGGGGTGGAGGAGCAGGAGGAGGAGGAGGAGGAGGAGGTGGGAAGGGCCGTGGCCTGCAGTCGTGTTCCCGGGGTGGCTTCTTCCACAGGCTGCTTGGCCTGGGCTCCCTGCACCTGGGCCTTTGGAGGACTGGCCCTGTGCTTGCCAACGCTTCCCCTGCAGGGACCCAGAGCTGGGAGGTTGCATCTCTCAGCCCTGGGTCGGGCAGAGCCCCAGCGGGCCATGCCCACAACCTCTCTCAGCACGGGTCCCCCAGAAGGCTCCTTTGGGACCAGGATTCTCTTGCGGGTGACTCTTTAAGGTCTGGCCCCTGGATGGAGGGGCACCAGGAGTAGAGGAGCAGGAAGGGGAAGGGGGTGGCCGTGCGAGGGGACACTTTCAGGCCAAGTCCCAGCTTCAGCCTGATCCTCCTGGGAACCCCGGGGTGTACGTCACACCTCCTGGTTGTCCCGCTCTGAGACAAGGAGCCGGGCTTCGCATTCCCCCAGCAGCCAGTCGTGGGCTGAGGACACCTGGGGCGTTGGGAACTCCCTGGCTTCTCCTTGGCTTAACATCTGGAGCTGCTTGTGAATCGTGCCGCCACACACACCCGAGTGCAGGTGTCTTCTGCACAGACTGCGGGCCTCGCTCTTCTGAATGCCGCTAGCTCGCCACCCACCCACGGGTGAACCTGGTCAGGGTACTTTCTCTCGGGGGCAGACTCTGATCCTGGCGGGCTACCGGTGTCTCTGTTTGCTCGTTTCTTTCTTCCATTTCGGGAAAGGCTTCCTTACTGGGTGTGGAAATCTCCTATGCCTTTCCTCGCCTATTCTGTCAGCTTTAAAATTCTCTTTCAGTTGCCACCCTCACAGATGGATTAGGAAACTCTTTCCGGTGCACTCATTAGTGAAATGACCTCAATGAAGCTGGAATCCAATATCTAATCGCCGATTTTTAGCGAGTCCACACGCCAGGGTGGTCGGGGTCCAATGCAGCCCCGGCCAGGCCCAGGCCCCTTGGACTGGGCCACAGGAGGACACAGAGGAGGGTCCCGGCCCCCACGGTCGCGTTGCCGGCAGTTCTCCAAGGGCTTGGGCGTTTTCCAGAGGTAGGAGATGGAGGGGACTGATTTCTTCAGCGCCCCACTAACCACGCCACCCCACCCATGGGACACATCCCTAGAGAGAGAGAGAGACGCCCCATACACTCGCTCCCCTCCCCCATGCGCTGTGCCCCAGCCCGGGCCCGGGGGAATAGGCGGCAGCCCACCCACAGGGTGGGGGGCGCAGCTGAAAGGGGTTGTCAGGGAGGGCGGCCCCTGCCTGGGGTCAAAGGGCGGGCGACCCGCGCGTGCGCAATCGGCGGCGGCGGCGGCGGCGGCGGCGGCGGCGGCGGCGGCGGCGGCAGGGGCGGCCACGAGCTGGGGGTGGGCCAGGCGAGGAGAGGAAGGGGGCTGGAAGGTCTCCACCTTGGCGAGTCCAGCCGTGGAGGCGCATCTTGTGTGAGTGTGAGTGAGTGAGTGTGAGTGTGAGTGTGTGTGTGTGTGTGTGTGTATAGAGAGACAGCCCCCCACCCCGGCCCGCCGCTCCCTGCCCGCCCCGCCCCACCCCGCCTGTCACCCCCGTCCCTCGGAGCCCGCCGGACCCGGCCGGTGAACTCAACAGGCCCGCCCGGTGCGGGTCAGCGCCGGCGCGGGGCCTGGGGCGGGAGGAGGCGGCGGGGAAGCGCAGAGAGGCTCGGCTTCTTGAGCGGGGCAGGGGCGCCCTCCGCCGTCTAGGGCCACACCACCCTGAACGCGCCCGATCTCGTCTGGTCTCAGAAGCTAAGCAGGGTCGGGCCTGGTTAGTACTTGGATGGGAGACCGCCTGGGAATACCGGGTGCCGTAGGCTTCTTTTTTTTTTTTTTTTTTTTTTGTTTTGCCTCTTGTTCTGTCCCCTCTCTGGGAGCGAGGCGGCGGCCCGGGGCGGGGGTCACCCCCACCCTCAGCGCCCGCCGCGGTGCCTGGCGCCCCAGCCCGCACCGTGGGGCCTCCTCTTGTCCCAAGCCGCGACACCGCCGTCACGCGGCAGCATGCGTGGCTTCTGGACTGTCAGGTCTCAGACCAAAGGTCTGCTCTGTGGGAACCGACACGCTGGAGGAAACCTTGAGAGTCTGAGAGGGGAGGGAGTTCCAGAAGAAGGCCAGGATGTCATTTTGAGGGAGTATGTGACCAGAACTCGTCCCGTTGCTTTTGGGGTTCTATGGGCTACACGTAGGAATCTTTGGTGGTGGCACCTGATGTTGGGGGATCCGGAGTCACACCCAGACCTGCCCCACAGGCCTCCTTTTACTTTTCTCTTCGGATTCATTATGTTTAAAAAGTGTCTCTTATCTCTATGATTGCATTTTCTTTTCTCTCTCTTTTCAAGCAGATGATGGGAGTCCAAGTATTAAGGTGACATGTGTTGCCCGTGCCCCCCTCCCCCCTGTGTTCTTATTCATTAACCTCTGATGTTGTTCCAGCGTATTGTGGGGGTACCAATGTTAAGGTCGGGTACGTTGCCCTCTCCCAGCCTCCCCCCTCGGGTCAGAGCCTCAAGTGCGCCCATCCCCCAGTCGGTGCGCACCCACCCCATTCCTAATGGAGGTGTATGCCCATCCCCTCCCCCCACCCGCCCGACACCCACCCGATGAAGGTGATTCCTCTGTGTCCACTTGGGTGTCCGTCGGTTCGTACCCATTTGCTGGTGAGCGCGAGCACGTGGTGCTCGTGTGTCCATTCTTGGGCTACCTGGCTTACTGGAACGGGTTCCAGCTCTGGCCAGGAGAACCACGAGAGGTGCCCTCTCACCGCTGCTCCTCCTAGCTGAATAGCACTCCGTGGTGTCCACGCGCCACATTTCATTTACGCACTGGTGGGTCGATGGGCACTCGGGTCGCTTCCAGGTCTTTGCGATTGTGACTTGTGCCCTGACTCTAACCCTAACCCTTACCCAGCCCCGTCTCCTCCTCGGCCCCTGCCTGAATGACTCCTTCCCGCCCGGCCTGTCACCTGTCACCGTCCTCTGCCCCTGCCTGACACGCTCCTCCCCGCCCGGGCCGTCACCGTCCTCGGCCCCTGCCTGACGGGGCTCCTCCGTCGCCTGGGCCTTCCAAGGGCTTGGTGTGGACGCTGGTTCCAGGACGCCCTCCCAGGAACCCGGTAGCAGGGCGGCCGCAGCGTCTCGCGCCACCCAACCGTCCGCCGGCCGGCGGCCGTCGCTAAGTGGCCTGCGGGGGACGTGCCCCCACTGTGGGGCGGGCGCCCAGCCTGGTGTCTTCTCTGAGGCCCCGTGGCTGCTTTTCCCCCCCCCCCGCAAGGGGAGAGCCGCGGAGGTGGGGACCGCCTCCTCGTGGGGACGTACACCCAGCTCTCCACGTCGGATTCCGGGGCTCTCTGTCCTGCCAGAAGGCCCAGCTGGCCTGCGGGTCCTTAGAGTGGCAAAAACATCCGAAAACTGAGATTGAGGGTCCGGTGGTTGTCTGCACTTTTGTGCTGGGCACCCCAGGGAGGCCCGGGGGCTGGCTGGACAACGCGGTCTGCTGGGCGGGGGGGGGGTTTGGAGGAGCAACTGATGCCCTTTGCACTTTGGGTAGCAAGTGTCTGAGGTGTCTCTGAGCCCTGCGCCATGTCGGGGGTGGGGGTGGGAGGTCGGGGGGGGGGTGGAGGAGCAGGAGGAGGAGGAGGAGGAGGAGGTGGGAAGGGCCGTGGCCTGCAGTCGTGTTCCCGGGGTGGCTTCTTCCACAGGCTGCTTGGCCTGGGCTCCCTGCACCTGGGCCTTTGGAGGACTGGCCCTGTGCTTGCCAACGCTTCCCCTGCAGGGACCCAGAGCTGGGAGGTTGCATCTCTCAGCCCTGGGTCGGGCAGAGCCCCAGCGGGCCATGCCCACAACCTCTCTCAGCACGGGTCCCCCAGAAGGCTCCTTTGGGACCAGGATTCTCTTGCGGGTGACTCTTTAAGGTCTGGCCCCTGGATGGAGGGGCACCAGGAGTAGAGGAGCAGGAAGGGGAAGGGGGTGGCCGTGCGAGGGGACACTTTCAGGCCAAGTCCCAGCTTCAGCCTGATCCTCCTGGGAACCCCGGGGTGTACGTCACACCTCCTGGTTGTCCCGCTCTGAGACAAGGAGCCGGGCTTCGCATTCCCCCAGCAGCCAGTCGTGGGCTGAGGACACCTGGGGCGTTGGGAACTCCCTGGCTTCTCCTTGGCTTAACATCTGGAGCTGCTTGTGAATCGTGCCGCCACACACACCCGAGTGCAGGTGTCTTCTGCACAGACTGCGGGCCTCGCTCTTCTGAATGCCGCTAGCTCGCCACCCACCCACGGGTGAACCTGGTCAGGGTACTTTCTCTCGGGGGCAGACTCTGATCCTGGCGGGCTACCGGTGTCTCTGTTTGCTCGTTTCTTTCTTCCATTTCGGGAAAGGCTTCCTTACTGGGTGTGGAAATCTCCTATGCCTTTCCTCGCCTATTCTGTCAGCTTTAAAATTCTCTTTCAGTTGCCACCCTCACAGATGGATTAGGAAACTCTTTCCGGTGCACTCATTAGTGAAATGACCTCAATGAAGCTGGAATCCAATATCTAATCGCCGATTTTTAGCGAGTCCACACGCCAGGGTGGTCGGGGTCCAATGCAGCCCCGGCCAGGCCCAGGCCCCTTGGACTGGGCCACAGGAGGACACAGAGGAGGGTCCCGGCCCCCACGGTCGCGTTGCCGGCAGTTCTCCAAGGGCTTGGGCGTTTTCCAGAGGTAGGAGATGGAGGGGACTGATTTCTTCAGCGCCCCACTAACCACGCCACCCCACCCATGGGACACATCCCTAGAGAGACAGAGAGACGCCCCATACACTCGCTCCCCTCCCCCATGCGCTGTGCCCCAGCCCGGGCCCGGGGGAATAGGCGGCAGCCCACCCACAGGGTGGGGGGCGCAGCTGAAAGGGGTTGTCGGGGAGGGCGGCCCCTGCCTGGGGTCAAAGGGCGGGCGACCCGCGCGTGCGCAATCGGCGGGGGCGGCCACGAGCTGGGGGTGGGCCAGGCGAGGAGAGGAAGGGGGCTGGAAGGTCTCCACCTTGGCGAGTCCAGCCGTGGAGGCGCATCTTGTGTGAGTGTGAGTGTGTGTGTGTGTGTGTGTGTGTGTGTGTGTGTGTGTATAGAGAGACAGCCCCCCACCCCGGCCCGCCGCTCCCTGCCCGCCCCGCCCCACCCCGCCTGTCACCCCCGTCCCTCGGAGCCCGCCGGACCCGGCCGGTGAACTCAACAGGCCCGCCCGGTGCGGGTCAGCGCCGGCGCGGGGCCTGGGGCGGGAGGAGGCGGCGGGGAAGCGCAGAGAGGCTCGGCTTCTTGAGCGGGGCAGGGGCGCCCTCCGCCGTCTAGGGCCACACCACCCTGAACGCGCCCGATCTCGTCTGGTCTCAGAAGCTAAGCAGGGTCGGGCCTGGTTAGTACTTGGATGGGAGACCGCCTGGGAATACCGGGTGCCGTAGGCTTCTTTTTTTTTTTTTTTTTTTTTTTTGTTTTGCCTCTTGTTCTGTCCCCTCTCTGGGAGCGAGGCGGCGGCCCGGGGCGGGGGTCACCCCCACCCTCAGCGCCCGCCGCGGTGCCTGGCGCCCCAGCCCGCACCGTGGGGCCTCCTCTTGTCCCAAGCCGCGACACCGCCGTCACGCGGCAGCATGCGTGGCTTCTGGACTGTCAGGTCTCAGACCAAAGGTCTGCTCTGTGGGAACCGACACGCTGGAGGAAACCTTGAGAGTCTGAGAGGGGAGGGAGTTCCAGAAGAAGGCCAGGATGTCATTTTGAGGGAGTATGTGACCAGAACTCGTCCCGTTGCTTTTGGGGTTCTATGGGCTACACGTAGGAATCTTTGGTGGTGGCACCTGATGTTGGGGGATCCGGAGTCACACCCAGACCTGCCCCACAGGCCTCCTTTTACTTTTCTCTTCGGATTCATTATGTTTAAAAAGTGTCTCTTATCTCTATGATTGCATTTTCTTTTCTCTCTCTTTTCAAGCAGATGATGGGAGTCCAAGTATTAAGGTGACATGTGTTGCCCGTGCCCCCCTCCCCCCTGTGTTCTTATTCATTAACCTCTGATGTTGTTCCAGCGTATTGTGGGGGTACCAATGTTAAGGTCGGGTACGTTGCCCTCTCCCAGCCTCCCCCCTCGGGTCAGAGCCTCAAGTGCGCCCATCCCCCAGTCGGTGCGCACCCACCCCATTCCTAATGGAGGTGTATGCCCATCCCCTCCCCCCACCCGCCCGACACCCACCCGATGAAGGTGATTCCTCTGTGTCCACTTGGGTGTCCGTCGGTTCGTACCCATTTGCTGGTGAGCGCGAGCACGTGGTGCTCGTGTGTCCATTCTTGGGCTACCTGGCTTACTGGAACGGGTTCCAGCTCTGGCCAGGAGAACCACGAGAGGTGCCCTCTCACCGCTGCTCCTCCTAGCTGAATAGCACTCCGTGGTGTCCACGCGCCACATTTCATTTACGCACTGGTGGGTCGATGGGCACTCGGGTCGCTTCCAGGTCTTTGCGATTGTGACTTGTGCCCTGACTCTAACCCTAACCCTTACCCAGCCCCGTCTCCTCCTCGGCCCCTGCCTGAATGACTCCTTCCCGCCCGGCCTGTCACCTGTCACCGTCCTCTGCCCCTGCCTGACACGCTCCTCCCCGCCCGGGCCGTCACCGTCCTCGGCCCCTGCCTGACGGGGCTCCTCCGTCGCCTGGGCCTTCCAAGGGCTTGGTGTGGACGCTGGTTCCAGGACGCCCTCCCAGGAACCCGGTAGCAGGGCGGCCGCAGCGTCTCGCGCCACCCAACCGTCCGCCGGCCGGCGGCCGTCGCTAAGTGGCCTGCGGGGGACGTGCCCCCACTGTGGGGCGGGCGCCCAGCCTGGTGTCTTCTCTGAGGCCCCGTGGCTGCTTTTCCCCCCCCCCGCAAGGGGAGAGCCGCGGAGGTGGGGACCGCCTCCTCGTGGGGACGTACACCCAGCTCTCCACGTCGGATTCCGGGGCTCTCTGTCCTGCCAGAAGGCCCAGCTGGCCTGCGGGTCCTTAGAGTGGCAAAAACATCCGAAAACTGAGATTGAGGGTCCGGTGGTTGTCTGCACTTTTGTGCTGGGCACCCCAGGGAGGCCCGGGGGCTGGCTGGACAACGCGGTCTGCTGGGCGGGGGGGGGGTTTGGAGGAGCAACTGATGCCCTTTGCACTTTGGGTAGCAAGTGTCTGAGGTGTCTCTGAGCCCTGCGCCATGTCGGGGGTGGGGGTGGGAGGTCGGGGGGGGGGTGGAGGAGCAGGAGGAGGAGGAGGAGGAGGAGGTGGGAAGGGCCGTGGCCTGCAGTCGTGTTCCCGGGGTGGCTTCTTCCACAGGCTGCTTGGCCTGGGCTCCCTGCACCTGGGCCTTTGGAGGACTGGCCCTGTGCTTGCCAACGCTTCCCCTGCAGGGACCCAGAGCTGGGAGGTTGCATCTCTCAGCCCTGGGTCGGGCAGAGCCCCAGCGGGCCATGCCCACAACCTCTCTCAGCACGGGTCCCCCAGAAGGCTCCTTTGGGACCAGGATTCTCTTGCGGGTGACTCTTTAAGGTCTGGCCCCTGGATGGAGGGGCACCAGGAGTAGAGGAGCAGGAAGGGGAAGGGGGTGGCCGTGCGAGGGGACACTTTCAGGCCAAGTCCCAGCTTCAGCCTGATCCTCCTGGGAACCCCGGGGTGTACGTCACACCTCCTGGTTGTCCCGCTCTGAGACAAGGAGCCGGGCTTCGCATTCCCCCAGCAGCCAGTCGTGGGCTGAGGACACCTGGGGCGTTGGGAACTCCCTGGCTTCTCCTTGGCTTAACATCTGGAGCTGCTTGTGAATCGTGCCGCCACACACACCCGAGTGCAGGTGTCTTCTGCACAGACTGCGGGCCTCGCTCTTCTGAATGCCGCTAGCTCGCCACCCACCCACGGGTGAACCTGGTCAGGGTACTTTCTCTCGGGGGCAGACTCTGATCCTGGCGGGCTACCGGTGTCTCTGTTTGCTCGTTTCTTTCTTCCATTTCGGGAAAGGCTTCCTTACTGGGTGTGGAAATCTCCTATGCCTTTCCTCGCCTATTCTGTCAGCTTTAAAATTCTCTTTCAGTTGCCACCCTCACAGATGGATTAGGAAACTCTTTCCGGTGCACTCATTAGTGAAATGACCTCAATGAAGCTGGAATCCAATATCTAATCGCCGATTTTTAGCGAGTCCACACGCCAGGGTGGTCGGGGTCCAATGCAGCCCCGGCCAGGCCCAGGCCCCTTGGACTGGGCCACAGGAGGACACAGAGGAGGGTCCCGGCCCCCACGGTCGCGTTGCCGGCAGTTCTCCAAGGGCTTGGGCGTTTTCCAGAGGTAGGAGATGGAGGGGACTGATTTCTTCAGCGCCCCACTAACCACGCCACCCCACCCATGGGACACATCCCTAGAGAGACAGAGAGACGCCCCATACACTCGCTCCCCTCCCCCATGCGCTGTGCCCCAGCCCGGGCCCGGGGGAATAGGCGGCAGCCCACCCACAGGGTGGGGGGCGCAGCTGAAAGGGGTTGTCGGGGAGGGCGGCCCCTGCCTGGGGTCAAAGGGCGGGCGACCCGCGCGTGCGCAATCGGCGGCGGCGGCGGCGGCGGCGGCGGCGGCGGCGACGGCGGGGGCGGCCACGAGCTGGGGGTGGGCCAGGCGAGGAGAGGAAGGGGGCTGGAAGGTCTCCACCTTGGCGAGTCCAGCCGTGGAGGCGCATCTTGTGTGAGTGTGAGTGAGTGAGTGTGAGTGTGAGTGTGTGTGTGTGTGTGTGTGTATAGAGAGACAGCCCCCCACCCCGGCCCGCCGCTCCCTGCCCGCCCCGCCCCACCCCACCTGTCACCCCCGTCCCTCGGAGCCCGCCGGACCCGGCCGGTGAACTCAACAGGCCCGCCCGGTGCGGGTCAGCGCCGGCGCGGGGCCTGGGGCGGGAGGAGGCGGCGGGGAAGCGCAGAGAGGCTCGGCTTCTTGAGCGGGGCAGGGGCGCCCTCCGCCGTCTAGGGCCACACCACCCTGAACGCGCCCGATCTCGTCTGGTCTCAGAAGCTAAGCAGGGTCGGGCCTGGTTAGTACTTGGATGGGAGACCGCCTGGGAATACCGGGTGCCGTAGGCTTCTTTTTTTTTTTTTTTTTTTTTTTTTGTTTTGCCTCTTGTTCTGTCCCCTCTCTGGGAGCGAGGCGGCGGCCCGGGGCGGGGGTCACCCCCACCCTCAGCGCCCGCCGCGGTGCCTGGCGCCCCAGCCCGCACCGTGGGGCCTCCTCTTGTCCCAAGCCGCGACACCGCCGTCACGCGGCAGCATGCGTGGCTTCTGGACTGTCAGGTCTCAGACCAAAGGTCTGCTCTGTGGGAACCGACACGCTGGAGGAAACCTTGAGAGTCTGAGAGGGGAGGGAGTTCCAGAAGAAGGCCAGGATGTCATTTTCAGGGAGTATGTGACCAGAACTCGTCCCGTTGCTTTTGGGGTTCTATGGGCTACACGTAGGAATCTTTGGTGGTGGCACCTGATGTTGGGGGATCCGGAGTCACACCCAGACCTGCCCCACAGGCCTCCTTTTACTTTTCTCTTCGGATTCATTATGTTTAAAAAGTGTCTCTTATCTCTATGATTGCATTTTCTTTTCTCTCTCTTTTCAAGCAGATGATGGGAGTCCAAGTATTAAGGTGACATGTGTTGCCCGTGCCCCCCTCCCCCCTGTGTTCTTATTCATTAACCTCTGATGTTGTTCCAGCGTATTGTGGGGGTACCAATGTTAAGGTCGGGTACGTTGCCCTCTCCCAGCCTCCCCCCTCGGGTCAGAGCCTCAAGTGCGCCCATCCCCCAGTCGGTGCGCACCCACCCCATTCCTAATGGAGGTGTATGCCCATCCCCTCCCCCCACCCGCCCGACACCCACCCGATGAAGGTGATTCCTCTGTGTCCACTTGGGTGTCCGTCGGTTCGTACCCATTTGCTGGTGAGCGCGAGCACGTGGTGCTCGTGTGTCCATTCTTGGGCTACCTGGCTTACTGGAACGGGTTCCAGCTCTGGCCAGGAGAACCACGAGAGGTGCCCTCTCACCGCTGCTCCTCCTAGCTGAATAGCACTCCGTGGTGTCCACGCGCCACATTTCATTTACGCACTGGTGGGTCGATGGGCACTCGGGTCGCTTCCAGGTCTTTGCGATTGTGACTTGTGCCCTGACTCTAACCCTAACCCTTACCCAGCCCCGTCTCCTCCTCGGCCCCTGCCTGAATGACTCCTTCCCGCCCGGCCTGTCACCTGTCACCGTCCTCTGCCCCTGCCTGACACGCTCCTCCCCGCCCGGGCCGTCACCGTCCTCGGCCCCTGCCTGACGGGGCTCCTCCGTCGCCTGGGCCTTCCAAGGGCTTGGTGTGGACGCTGGTTCCAGGACGCCCTCCCAGGAACCCGGTAGCAGGGCGGCCGCAGCGTCTCGCGCCACCCAACCGTCCGCCGGCCGGCGGCCGTCGCTAAGTGGCCTGCGGGGGACGTGCCCCCACTGTGGGGCGGGCGCCCAGCCTGGTGTCTTCTCTGAGGCCCCGTGGCTGCTTTTCCCCCCCCCCGCAAGGGGAGAGCCGCGGAGGTGGGGACCGCCTCCTCGTGGGGACGTACACCCAGCTCTCCACGTCGGATTCCGGGGCTCTCTGTCCTGCCAGAAGGCCCAGCTGGCCTGCGGGTCCTTAGAGTGGCAAAAACATCCGAAAACTGAGATTGAGGGTCCGGTGGTTGTCTGCACTTTTGTGCTGGGCACCCCAGGGAGGCCCGGGGGCTGGCTGGACAACGCGGTCTGCTGGGCGGGGGGGGGGGTTTGGAGGAGCAACTGATGCCCTTTGCACTTTGGGTAGCAAGTGTCTGAGGTGTCTCTGAGCCCTGCGCCATGTCGGGGGTGGGGGTGGGAGGTCGGGGGGGGGTGGAGGAGCAGGAGGAGGAGGAGGAGGAGGAGGTGGGAAGGGCCGTGGCCTGCAGTCGTGTTCCCGGGGTGGCTTCTTCCACAGGCTGCTTGGCCTGGGCTCCCTGCACCTGGGCCTTTGGAGGACTGGCCCTGTGCTTGCCAACGCTTCCCCTGCAGGGACCCAGAGCTGGGAGGTTGCATCTCTCAGCCCTGGGTCGGGCAGAGCCCCAGCGGGCCATGCCCACAACCTCTCTCAGCACGGGTCCCCCAGAAGGCTCCTTTGGGACCAGGATTCTCTTGCGGGTGACTCTTTAAGGTCTGGCCCCTGGATGGAGGGGCACCAGGAGTAGAGGAGCAGGAAGGGGAAGGGGGTGGCCGTGCGAGGGGACACTTTCAGGCCAAGTCCCAGCTTCAGCCTGATCCTCCTGGGAACCCCGGGGTGTACGTCACACCTCCTGGTTGTCCCGCTCTGAGACAAGGAGCCGGGCTTCGCATTCCCCCAGCAGCCAGTCGTGGGCTGAGGACACCTGGGGCGTTGGGAACTCCCTGGCTTCTCCTTGGCTTAACATCTGGAGCTGCTTGTGAATCGTGCCGCCACACACACCCGAGTGCAGGTGTCTTCTGCACAGACTGCGGGCCTCGCTCTTCTGAATGCCGCTAGCTCGCCACCCACCCACGGGTGAACCTGGTCAGGGTACTTTCTCTCGGGGGCAGACTCTGATCCTGGCGGGCTACCGGTGTCTCTGTTTGCTCGTTTCTTTCTTCCATTTCGGGAAAGGCTTCCTTACTGGGTGTGGAAATCTCCTATGCCTTTCCTCGCCTATTCTGTCAGCTTTAAAATTCTCTTTCAGTTGCCACCCTCACAGATGGATTAGGAAACTCTTTCCGGTGCACTCATTAGTGAAATGACCTCAATGAAGCTGGAATCCAATATCTAATCGCCGATTTTTAGCGAGTCCACACGCCAGGGTGGTCGGGGTCCAATGCAGCCCCGGCCAGGCCCAGGCCCCTTGGACTGGGCCACAGGAGGACACAGAGGAGGGTCCCGGCCCCCACGGTCGCGTTGCCGGCAGTTCTCCAAGGGCTTGGGCGTTTTCCAGAGGTAGGAGATGGAGGGGACTGATTTCTTCAGCGCCCCACTAACCACGCCACCCCACCCATGGGACACATCCCTAGAGAGACAGAGAGACGCCCCATACACTCGCTCCCCTCCCCCATGCGCTGTGCCCCAGCCCGGGCCCGGGGGAATAGGCGGCAGCCCACCCACAGGGTGGGGGGCGCAGCTGAAAGGGGTTGTCGGGGAGGGCGGCCCCTGCCTGGGGTCAAAGGGCGGGCGACCCGCGCGTGCGCAATCGGCGGCGGCGGCGGCGGCGGCGGCGGCGGGGGCGGCCACGAGCTGGGGGTGGGCCAGGCGAGGAGAGGAAGGGGGCTGGAAGGTCTCCACCTTGGCGAGTCCAGCCGTGGAGGCGCATCTTGTGTGAGTGTGAGTGAGTGAGTGTGAGTGTGAGTGTGTGTGTGTGTGTGTGTGTATAGAGAGACAGCCCCCCACCCCGGCCCGCCGCTCCCTGCCCGCCCCGCCCCACCCCGCCTGTCACCCCCGTCCCTCGGAGCCCGCCGGACCCGGCCGGTGAACTCAACAGGCCCGCCCGGTGCGGGTCAGCGCCGGCGCGGGGCCTGGGGCGGGAGGAGGCGGCGGGGAAGCGCAGAGAGGCTCGGCTTCTTGAGCGGGGCAGGGGCGCCCTCCGCCGTCTAGGGCCACACCACCCTGAACGCGCCCGATCTCGTCTGGTCTCAGAAGCTAAGCAGGGTCGGGCCTGGTTAGTACTTGGATGGGAGACCGCCTGGGAATACCGGGTGCCGTAGGCTTCTTTTTTTTTTTTTTGTTTTGCCTCTTGTTCTGTCCCCTCTCTGGGAGCGAGGCGGCGGCCCGGGGCGGGGGTCACCCCCACCCTCAGCGCCCGCCGCGGTGCCTGGCGCCCCAGCCCGCACCGTGGGGCCTCCTCTTGTCCCAAGCCGCGACACCGCCGTCACGCGGCAGCATGCGTGGCTTCTGGACTGTCAGGTCTCAGACCAAAGGTCTGCTCTGTGGGAACCGACACGCTGGAGGAAACCTTGAGAGTCTGAGAGGGGAGGGAGTTCCAGAAGAAGGCCAGGATGTCATTTTGAGGGAGTATGTGACCAGAACTCGTCCCGTTGCTTTTGGGGTTCTATGGGCTACACGTAGGAATCTTTGGTGGTGGCACCTGATGTTGGGGGATCCGGAGTCACACCCAGACCTGCCCCACAGGCCTCCTTTTACTTTTCTCTTCGGATTCATTATGTTTAAAAAGTGTCTCTTATCTCTATGATTGCATTTTCTTTTCTCTCTCTTTTCAAGCAGATGATGGGAGTCCAAGTATTAAGGTGACATGTGTTGCCCGTGCCCCCCTCCCCCCTGTGTTCTTATTCATTAACCTCTGATGTTGTTCCAGCGTATTGTGGGGGTACCAATGTTAAGGTCGGGTACGTTGCCCTCTCCCAGCCTCCCCCCTCGGGTCAGAGCCTCAAGTGCGCCCATCCCCCAGTCGGTGCGCACCCACCCCATTCCTAATGGAGGTGTATGCCCATCCCCTCCCCCCACCCGCCCGACACCCACCCGATGAAGGTGATTCCTCTGTGTCCACTTGGGTGTCCGTCGGTTCGTACCCATTTGCTGGTGAGCGCGAGCACGTGGTGCTCGTGTGTCCATTCTTGGGCTACCTGGCTTACTGGAACGGGTTCCAGCTCTGGCCAGGAGAACCACGAGAGGTGCCCTCTCACCGCTGCTCCTCCTAGCTGAATAGCACTCCGTGGTGTCCACGCGCCACATTTCATTTACGCACTGGTGGGTCGATGGGCACTCGGGTCGCTTCCAGGTCTTTGCGATTGTGACTTGTGCCCTGACTCTAACCCTAACCCTTACCCAGCCCCGTCTCCTCCTCGGCCCCTGCCTGAATGACTCCTTCCCGCCCGGCCTGTCACCTGTCACCGTCCTCTGCCCCTGCCTGACACGCTCCTCCCCGCCCGGGCCGTCACCGTCCTCGGCCCCTGCCTGACGGGGCTCCTCCGTCGCCTGGGCCTTCCAAGGGCTTGGTGTGGACGCTGGTTCCAGGACGCCCTCCCAGGAACCCGGTAGCAGGGCGGCCGCAGCGTCTCGCGCCACCCAACCGTCCGCCGGCCGGCGGCCGTCGCTAAGTGGCCTGCGGGGGACGTGCCCCCACTGTGGGGCGGGCGCCCAGCCTGGTGTCTTCTCTGAGGCCCCGTGGCTGCTTTTCCCCCCCCCCGCAAGGGGAGAGCCGCGGAGGTGGGGACCGCCTCCTCGTGGGGACGTACACCCAGCTCTCCACGTCGGATTCCGGGGCTCTCTGTCCTGCCAGAAGGCCCAGCTGGCCTGCGGGTCCTTAGAGTGGCAAAAACATCCGAAAACTGAGATTGAGGGTCCGGTGGTTGTCTGCACTTTTGTGCTGGGCACCCCAGGGAGGCCCGGGGGCTGGCTGGACAACGCGGTCTGCTGGGCGGGGGGGGGGTTTGGAGGAGCAACTGATGCCCTTTGCACTTTGGGTAGCAAGTGTCTGAGGTGTCTCTGAGCCCTGCGCCATGTCGGGGGTGGGGGTGGGAGGTCGGGGGGGGGGTGGAGGAGCAGGAGGAGGAGGAGGAGGAGGAGGTGGGAAGGGCCGTGGCCTGCAGTCGTGTTCCCGGGGTGGCTTCTTCCACAGGCTGCTTGGCCTGGGCTCCCTGCACCTGGGCCTTTGGAGGACTGGCCCTGTGCTTGCCAACGCTTCCCCTGCAGGGACCCAGAGCTGGGAGGTTGCATCTCTCAGCCCTGGGTCGGGCAGAGCCCCAGCGGGCCATGCCCACAACCTCTCTCAGCACGGGTCCCCCAGAAGGCTCCTTTGGGACCAGGATTCTCTTGCGGGTGACTCTTTAAGGTCTGGCCCCTGGATGGAGGGGCACCAGGAGTAGAGGAGCAGGAAGGGGAAGGGGGTGGCCGTGCGAGGGGACACTTTCAGGCCAAGTCCCAGCTTCAGCCTGATCCTCCTGGGAACCCCGGGGTGTACGTCACACCTCCTGGTTGTCCCGCTCTGAGACAAGGAGCCGGGCTTCGCATTCCCCCAGCAGCCAGTCGTGGGCTGAGGACACCTGGGGCGTTGGGAACTCCCTGGCTTCTCCTTGGCTTAACATCTGGAGCTGCTTGTGAATCGTGCCGCCACACACACCCGAGTGCAGGTGTCTTCTGCACAGACTGCGGGCCTCGCTCTTCTGAATGCCGCTAGCTCGCCACCCACCCACGGGTGAACCTGGTCAGGGTACTTTCTCTCGGGGGCAGACTCTGATCCTGGCGGGCTACCGGTGTCTCTGTTTGCTCGTTTCTTTCTTCCATTTCGGGAAAGGCTTCCTTACTGGGTGTGGAAATCTCCTATGCCTTTCCTCGCCTATTCTGTCAGCTTTAAAATTCTCTTTCAGTTGCCACCCTCACAGATGGATTAGGAAACTCTTTCCGGTGCACTCATTAGTGAAATGACCTCAATGAAGCTGGAATCCAATATCTAATCGCCGATTTTTAGCGAGTCCACACGCCAGGGTGGTCGGGGTCCAATGCAGCCCCGGCCAGGCCCAGGCCCCTTGGACTGGGCCACAGGAGGACACAGAGGAGGGTCCCGGCCCCCACGGTCGCGTTGCCGGCAGTTCTCCAAGGGCTTGGGCGTTTTCCAGAGGTAGGAGATGGAGGGGACTGATTTCTTCAGCGCCCCACTAACCACGCCACCCCACCCATGGGACACATCCCTAGAGAGACAGAGAGACGCCCCATACACTCGCTCCCCTCCCCCATGCGCTGTGCCCCAGCCCGGGCCCGGGGGAATAGGCGGCAGCCCACCCACAGGGTGGGGGGCGCAGCTGAAAGGGGTTGTCGGGGAGGGCGGCCCCTGCCTGGGGTCAAAGGGCGGGCGACCCGCGCGTGCGCAATCGGCGGCGGCGGCGGCGGCGGCGGCGGCGGCGGCGGCGACGGCGGGGGCGGCCACGAGCTGGGGGTGGGCCAGGCGAGGAGAGGAAGGGGGCTGGAAGGTCTCCACCTTGGCGAGTCCAGCCGTGGAGGCGCATCTTGTGTGAGTGTGAGTGAGTGAGTGTGAGTGTGAGTGTGTGTGTGTGTGTGTGTGTATAGAGAGACAGCCCCCCACCCCGGCCCGCCGCTCCCTGCCCGCCCCGCCCCACCCCACCTGTCACCCCCGTCCCTCGGAGCCCGCCGGACCCGGCCGGTGAACTCAACAGGCCCGCCCGGTGCGGGTCAGCGCCGGCGCGGGGCCTGGGGCGGGAGGAGGCGGCGGGGAAGCGCAGAGAGGCTCGGCTTCTTGAGCGGGGCAGGGGCGCCCTCCGCCGTCTAGGGCCACACCACCCTGAACGCGCCCGATCTCGTCTGGTCTCAGAAGCTAAGCAGGGTCGGGCCTGGTTAGTACTTGGATGGGAGACCGCCTGGGAATACCGGGTGCCGTAGGCTTCTTTTTTTTTTTTTTTTTTTTTTTTTGTTTTGCCTCTTGTTCTGTCCCCTCTCTGGGAGCGAGGCGGCGGCCCGGGGCGGGGGTCACCCCCACCCTCAGCGCCCGCCGCGGTGCCTGGCGCCCCAGCCCGCACCGTGGGGCCTCCTCTTGTCCCAAGCCGCGACACCGCCGTCACGCGGCAGCATGCGTGGCTTCTGGACTGTCAGGTCTCAGACCAAAGGTCTGCTCTGTGGGAACCGACACGCTGGAGGAAACCTTGAGAGTCTGAGAGGGGAGGGAGTTCCAGAAGAAGGCCAGGATGTCATTTTGAGGGAGTATGTGACCAGAACTCGTCCCGTTGCTTTTGGGGTTCTATGGGCTACACGTAGGAATCTTTGGTGGTGGCACCTGATGTTGGGGGATCCGGAGTCACACCCAGACCTGCCCCACAGGCCTCCTTTTACTTTTCTCTTCGGATTCATTATGTTTAAAAAGTGTCTCTTATCTCTATGATTGCATTTTCTTTTCTCTCTCTTTTCAAGCAGATGATGGGAGTCCAAGTATTAAGGTGACATGTGTTGCCCGTGCCCCCCTCCCCCCTGTGTTCTTATTCATTAACCTCTGATGTTGTTCCAGCGTATTGTGGGGGTACCAATGTTAAGGTCGGGTACGTTGCCCTCTCCCAGCCTCCCCCCTCGGGTCAGAGCCTCAAGTGCGCCCATCCCCCAGTCGGTGCGCACCCACCCCATTCCTAATGGAGGTGTATGCCCATCCCCTCCCCCCACCCGCCCGACACCCACCCGATGAAGGTGATTCCTCTGTGTCCACTTGGGTGTCCGTCGGTTCGTACCCATTTGCTGGTGAGCGCGAGCACGTGGTGCTCGTGTGTCCATTCTTGGGCTACCTGGCTTACTGGAACGGGTTCCAGCTCTGGCCAGGAGAACCACGAGAGGTGCCCTCTCACCGCTGCTCCTCCTAGCTGAATAGCACTCCGTGGTGTCCACGCGCCACATTTCATTTACGCACTGGTGGGTCGATGGGCACTCGGGTCGCTTCCAGGTCTTTGCGATTGTGA
Organism: Microcebus murinus; assembly: GCF_040939455.1. Classification (NCBI taxonomy): domain Eukaryota; kingdom Metazoa; phylum Chordata; class Mammalia; order Primates; family Cheirogaleidae; genus Microcebus; species Microcebus murinus. Next base: position 1,180,753 of record NW_027438948.1, on the reverse strand, counting down.
CTTGTGCCCTGACTCTAACCCTAACCCTTACCCAGCCCCGTCTCCTCCTCGGCCCCTGCCTGAATGACTCCTTCCCGCCCGGCCTGTCACCTGTCACCGTCCTCTGCCCCTGCCTGACACGCTCCTCCCCGCCCGGGCCGTCACCGTCCTCGGCCCCTGCCTGACGGGGCTCCTCCGTCGCCTGGGCCTTCCAAGGGCTTGGTGTGGACGCTGGTTCCAGGACGCCCTCCCAGGAACCCGGTAGCAGGGCGGCCGCAGCGTCTCGCGCCACCCAACCGTCCGCCGGCCGGCGGCCGTCGCTAAGTGGCCTGCGGGGGACGTGCCCCCACTGTGGGGCGGGCGCCCAGCCTGGTGTCTTCTCTGAGGCCCCGTGGCTGCTTTTCCCCCCCCCCGCAAGGGGAGAGCCGCGGAGGTGGGGACCGCCTCCTCGTGGGGACGTACACCCAGCTCTCCACGTCGGATTCCGGGGCTCTCTGTCCTGCCAGAAGGCCCAGCTGGCCTGCGGGTCCTTAGAGTGGCAAAAACATCCGAAAACTGAGATTGAGGGTCCGGTGGTTGTCTGCACTTTTGTGCTGGGCACCCCAGGGAGGCCCGGGGGCTGGCTGGACAACGCGGTCTGCTGGGCGGGGGGGGGGTTTGGAGGAGCAACTGATGCCCTTTGCACTTTGGGTAGCAAGTGTCTGAGGTGTCTCTGAGCCCTGCGCCATGTCGGGGGTGGGGGTGGGAGGTCGGGGGGGGGGTGGAGGAGCAGGAGGAGGAGGAGGAGGAGGAGGTGGGAAGGGCCGTGGCCTGCAGTCGTGTTCCCGGGGTGGCTTCTTCCACAGGCTGCTTGGCCTGGGCTCCCTGCACCTGGGCCTTTGGAGGACTGGCCCTGTGCTTGCCAACGCTTCCCCTGCAGGGACCCAGAGCTGGGAGGTTGCATCTCTCAGCCCTGGGTCGGGCAGAGCCCCAGCGGGCCATGCCCACAACCTCTCTCAGCACGGGTCCCCCAGAAGGCTCCTTTGGGACCAGGATTCTCTTGCGGGTGACTCTTTAAGGTCTGGCCCCTGGATGGAGGGGCACCAGGAGTAGAGGAGCAGGAAGGGGAAGGGGGTGGCCGTGCGAGGGGACACTTTCAGGCCAAGTCCCAGCTTCAGCCTGATCCTCCTGGGAACCCCGGGGTGTACGTCACACCTCCTGGTTGTCCCGCTCTGAGACAAGGAGCCGGGCTTCGCATTCCCCCAGCAGCCAGTCGTGGGCTGAGGACACCTGGGGCGTTGGGAACTCCCTGGCTTCTCCTTGGCTTAACATCTGGAGCTGCTTGTGAATCGTGCCGCCACACACACCCGAGTGCAGGTGTCTTCTGCACAGACTGCGGGCCTCGCTCTTCTGAATGCCGCTAGCTCGCCACCCACCCACGGGTGAACCTGGTCAGGGTACTTTCTCTCGGGGGCAGACTCTGATCCTGGCGGGCTACCGGTGTCTCTGTTTGCTCGTTTCTTTCTTCCATTTCGGGAAAGGCTTCCTTACTGGGTGTGGAAATCTCCTATGCCTTTCCTCGCCTATTCTGTCAGCTTTAAAATTCTCTTTCAGTTGCCACCCTCACAGATGGATTAGGAAACTCTTTCCGGTGCACTCATTAGTGAAATGACCTCAATGAAGCTGGAATCCAATATCTAATCGCCGATTTTTAGCGAGTCCACACGCCAGGGTGGTCGGGGTCCAATGCAGCCCCGGCCAGGCCCAGGCCCCTTGGACTGGGCCACAGGAGGACACAGAGGAGGGTCCCGGCCCCCACGGTCGCGTTGCCGGCAGTTCTCCAAGGGCTTGGGCGTTTTCCAGAGGTAGGAGATGGAGGGGACTGATTTCTTCAGCGCCCCACTAACCACGCCACCCCACCCATGGGACACATCCCTAGAGAGACAGAGAGACGCCCCATACACTCGCTCCCCTCCCCCATGCGCTGTGCCCCAGCCCGGGCCCGGGGGAATAGGCGGCAGCCCACCCACAGGGTGGGGGGCGCAGCTGAAAGGGGTTGTCGGGGAGGGCGGCCCCTGCCTGGGGTCAAAGGGCGGGCGACCCGCGCGTGCGCAATCGGCGGCGGCGGCGGCGGCGGCGGCGGCGGCGGCGGCGGCGACGGCGGGGGCGGCCACGAGCTGGGGGTGGGCCAGGCGAGGAGAGGAAGGGGGCTGGAAGGTCTCCACCTTGGCGAGTCCAGCCGTGGAGGCGCATCTTGTGTGAGTGTGAGTGAGTGAGTGTGAGTGTGAGTGTGTGTGTGTGTGTGTGTGTATAGAGAGACAGCCCCCCACCCCGGCCCGCCGCTCCCTGCCCGCCCCGCCCCACCCCACCTGTCACCCCCGTCCCTCGGAGCCCGCCGGACCCGGCCGGTGAACTCAACAGGCCCGCCCGGTGCGGGTCAGCGCCGGCGCGGGGCCTGGGGCGGGAGGAGGCGGCGGGGAAGCGCAGAGAGGCTCGGCTTCTTGAGCGGGGCAGGGGCGCCCTCCGCCGTCTAGGGCCACACCACCCTGAACGCGCCCGATCTCGTCTGGTCTCAGAAGCTAAGCAGGGTCGGGCCTGGTTAGTACTTGGATGGGAGACCGCCTGGGAATACCGGGTGCCGTAGGCTTCTTTTTTTTTTTTTTTTTTTTTTTTTGTTTTGCCTCTTGTTCTGTCCCCTCTCTGGGAGCGAGGCGGCGGCCCGGGGCGGGGGTCACCCCCACCCTCAGCGCCCGCCGCGGTGCCTGGCGCCCCAGCCCGCACCGTGGGGCCTCCTCTTGTCCCAAGCCGCGACACCGCCGTCACGCGGCAGCATGCGTGGCTTCTGGACTGTCAGGTCTCAGACCAAAGGTCTGCTCTGTGGGAACCGACACGCTGGAGGAAACCTTGAGAGTCTGAGAGGGGAGGGAGTTCCAGAAGAAGGCCAGGATGTCATTTTGAGGGAGTATGTGACCAGAACTCGTCCCGTTGCTTTTGGGGTTCTATGGGCTACACGTAGGAATCTTTGGTGGTGGCACCTGATGTTGGGGGATCCGGAGTCACACCCAGACCTGCCCCACAGGCCTCCTTTTACTTTTCTCTTCGGATTCATTATGTTTAAAAAGTGTCTCTTATCTCTATGATTGCATTTTCTTTTCTCTCTCTTTTCAAGCAGATGATGGGAGTCCAAGTATTAAGGTGACATGTGTTGCCCGTGCCCCCCTCCCCCCTGTGTTCTTATTCATTAACCTCTGATGTTGTTCCAGCGTATTGTGGGGGTACCAATGTTAAGGTCGGGTACGTTGCCCTCTCCCAGCCTCCCCCCTCGGGTCAGAGCCTCAAGTGCGCCCATCCCCCAGTCGGTGCGCACCCACCCCATTCCTAATGGAGGTGTATGCCCATCCCCTCCCCCCACCCGCCCGACACCCACCCGATGAAGGTGATTCCTCTGTGTCCACTTGGGTGTCCGTCGGTTCGTACCCATTTGCTGGTGAGCGCGAGCACGTGGTGCTCGTGTGTCCATTCTTGGGCTACCTGGCTTACTGGAACGGGTTCCAGCTCTGGCCAGGAGAACCACGAGAGGTGCCCTCTCACCGCTGCTCCTCCTAGCTGAATAGCACTCCGTGGTGTCCACGCGCCACATTTCATTTACGCACTGGTGGGTCGATGGGCACTCGGGTCGCTTCCAGGTCTTTGCGATTGTGACTTGTGCCCTGACTCTAACCCTAACCCTTACCCAGCCCCGTCTCCTCCTCGGCCCCTGCCTGAATGACTCCTTCCCGCCCGGCCTGTCACCTGTCACCGTCCTCTGCCCCTGCCTGACACGCTCCTCCCCGCCCGGGCCGTCACCGTCCTCGGCCCCTGCCTGACGGGGCTCCTCCGTCGCCTGGGCCTTCCAAGGGCTTGGTGTGGACGCTGGTTCCAGGACGCCCTCCCAGGAACCCGGTAGCAGGGCGGCCGCAGCGTCTCGCGCCACCCAACCGTCCGCCGGCCGGCGGCCGTCGCTAAGTGGCCTGCGGGGGACGTGCCCCCACTGTGGGGCGGGCGCCCAGCCTGGTGTCTTCTCTGAGGCCCCGTGGCTGCTTTTCCCCCCCCCCGCAAGGGGAGAGCCGCGGAGGTGGGGACCGCCTCCTCGTGGGGACGTACACCCAGCTCTCCACGTCGGATTCCGGGGCTCTCTGTCCTGCCAGAAGGCCCAGCTGGCCTGCGGGTCCTTAGAGTGGCAAAAACATCCGAAAACTGAGATTGAGGGTCCGGTGGTTGTCTGCACTTTTGTGCTGGGCACCCCAGGGAGGCCCGGGGGCTGGCTGGACAACGCGGTCTGCTGGGCGGGGGGGGGGTTTGGAGGAGCAACTGATGCCCTTTGCACTTTGGGTAGCAAGTGTCTGAGGTGTCTCTGAGCCCTGCGCCATGTCGGGGGTGGGGGTGGGAGGTCGGGGGGGGGGTGGAGGAGCAGGAGGAGGAGGAGGAGGAGGAGGTGGGAAGGGCCGTGGCCTGCAGTCGTGTTCCCGGGGTGGCTTCTTCCACAGGCTGCTTGGCCTGGGCTCCCTGCACCTGGGCCTTTGGAGGACTGGCCCTGTGCTTGCCAACGCTTCCCCTGCAGGGACCCAGAGCTGGGAGGTTGCATCTCTCAGCCCTGGGTCGGGCAGAGCCCCAGCGGGCCATGCCCACAACCTCTCTCAGCACGGGTCCCCCAGAAGGCTCCTTTGGGACCAGGATTCTCTTGCGGGTGACTCTTTAAGGTCTGGCCCCTGGATGGAGGGGCACCAGGAGTAGAGGAGCAGGAAGGGGAAGGGGGTGGCCGTGCGAGGGGACACTTTCAGGCCAAGTCCCAGCTTCAGCCTGATCCTCCTGGGAACCCCGGGGTGTACGTCACACCTCCTGGTTGTCCCGCTCTGAGACAAGGAGCCGGGCTTCGCATTCCCCCAGCAGCCAGTCGTGGGCTGAGGACACCTGGGGCGTTGGGAACTCCCTGGCTTCTCCTTGGCTTAACATCTGGAGCTGCTTGTGAATCGTGCCGCCACACACACCCGAGTGCAGGTGTCTTCTGCACAGACTGCGGGCCTCGCTCTTCTGAATGCCGCTAGCTCGCCACCCACCCACGGGTGAACCTGGTCAGGGTACTTTCTCTCGGGGGCAGACTCTGATCCTGGCGGGCTACCGGTGTCTCTGTTTGCTCGTTTCTTTCTTCCATTTCGGGAAAGGCTTCCTTACTGGGTGTGGAAATCTCCTATGCCTTTCCTCGCCTATTCTGTCAGCTTTAAAATTCTCTTTCAGTTGCCACCCTCACAGATGGATTAGGAAACTCTTTCCGGTGCACTCATTAGTGAAATGACCTCAATGAAGCTGGAATCCAATATCTAATCGCCGATTTTTAGCGAGTCCACACGCCAGGGTGGTCGGGGTCCAATGCAGCCCCGGCCAGGCCCAGGCCCCTTGGACTGGGCCACAGGAGGACACAGAGGAGGGTCCCGGCCCCCACGGTCGCGTTGCCGGCAGTTCTCCAAGGGCTTGGGCGTTTTCCAGAGGTAGGAGATGGAGGGGACTGATTTCTTCAGCGCCCCACTAACCACGCCACCCCACCCATGGGACACATCCCTAGAGAGACAGAGAGACGCCCCATACACTCGCTCCCCTCCCCCATGCGCTGTGCCCCAGCCCGGGCCCGGGGGAATAGGCGGCAGCCCACCCACAGGGTGGGGGGCGCAGCTGAAAGGGGTTGTCGGGGAGGGCGGCCCCTGCCTGGGGTCAAAGGGCGGGCGACCCGCGCGTGTGCAATCGGCGGCGGCGGCGGCGGCGGCGGCGGCGGGGGCGGCCACGAGCTGGGGGTGGGCCAGGCGAGGAGAGGAAGGGGGCTGGAAGGTCTCCACCTTGGCGAGTCCAGCCGTGGAGGCGCATCTTGTGTGAGTGTGAGTGAGTGAGTGTGAGTGTGAGTGTGTGTGTGTGTGTGTGTGTATAGAGAGACAGCCCCCCACCCCGGCCCGCCGCTCCCTGCCCGCCCCGCCCCACCCCACCTGTCACCCCCGTCCCTCGGAGCCCGCCGGACCCGGCCGGTGAACTCAACAGGCCCGCCCGGTGCGGGTCAGCGCCGGCGCGGGGCCTGGGGCGGGAGGAGGCGGCGGGGAAGCGCAGAGAGGCTCGGCTTCTTGAGCGGGGCAGGGGCGCCCTCCGCCGTCTAGGGCCACACCACCCTGAACGCGCCCGATCTCGTCTGGTCTCAGAAGCTAAGCAGGGTCGGGCCTGGTTAGTACTTGGATGGGAGACCGCCTGGGAATACCGGGTGCCGTAGGCTTCTTTTTTTTTTTTTTTTTTTTTTTTTGTTTTGCCTCTTGTTCTGTCCCCTCTCTGGGAGCGAGGCGGCGGCCCGGGGCGGGGGTCACCCCCACCCTCAGCGCCCGCCGCGGTGCCTGGCGCCCCAGCCCGCACCGTGGGGCCTCCTCTTGTCCCAAGCCGCGACACCGCCGTCACGCGGCAGCATGCGTGGCTTCTGGACTGTCAGGTCTCAGACCAAAGGTCTGCTCTGTGGGAACCGACACGCTGGAGGAAACCTTGAGAGTCTGAGAGGGGAGGGAGTTCCAGAAGAAGGCCAGGATGTCATTTTGAGGGAGTATGTGACCAGAACTCGTCCCGTTGCTTTTGGGGTTCTATGGGCTACACGTAGGAATCTTTGGTGGTGGCACCTGATGTTGGGGGATCCGGAGTCACACCCAGACCTGCCCCACAGGCCTCCTTTTACTTTTCTCTTCGGATTCATTATGTTTAAAAAGTGTCTCTTATCTCTATGATTGCATTTTCTTTTCTCTCTCTTTTCAAGCAGATGATGGGAGTCCAAGTATTAAGGTGACATGTGTTGCCCGTGCCCCCCTCCCCCCTGTGTTCTTATTCATTAACCTCTGATGTTGTTCCAGCGTATTGTGGGGGTACCAATGTTAAGGTCGGGTACGTTGCCCTCTCCCAGCCTCCCCCCTCGGGTCAGAGCCTCAAGTGCGCCCATCCCCCAGTCGGTGCGCACCCACCCCATTCCTAATGGAGGTGTATGCCCATCCCCTCCCCCCACCCGCCCGACACCCACCCGATGAAGGTGATTCCTCTGTGTCCACTTGGGTGTCCGTCGGTTCGTACCCATTTGCTGGTGAGCGCGAGCACGTGGTGCTCGTGTGTCCATTCTTGGGCTACCTGGCTTACTGGAACGGGTTCCAGCTCTGGCCAGGAGAACCACGAGAGGTGCCCTCTCACCGCTGCTCCTCCTAGCTGAATAGCACTCCGTGGTGTCCACGCGCCACATTTCATTTACGCACTGGTGGGTCGATGGGCACTCGGGTCGCTTCCAGGTCTTTGCGATTGTGACTTGTGCCCTGACTCTAACCCTAACCCTTACCCAGCCCCGTCTCCTCCTCGGCCCCTGCCTGAATGACTCCTTCCCGCCCGGCCTGTCACCTGTCACCGTCCTCTGCCCCTGCCTGACACGCTCCTCCCCGCCCGGGCCGTCACCGTCCTCGGCCCCTGCCTGACGGGGCTCCTCCGTCGCCTGGGCCTTCCAAGGGCTTGGTGTGGACGCTGGTTCCAGGACGCCCTCCCAGGAACCCGGTAGCAGGGCGGCCGCAGCGTCTCGCGCCACCCAACCGTCCGCCGGCCGGCGGCCGTCGCTAAGTGGCCTGCGGGGGACGTGCCCCCACTGTGGGGCGGGCGCCCAGCCTGGTGTCTTCTCTGAGGCCCCGTGGCTGCTTTTCCCCCCCCCCGCAAGGGGAGAGCCGCGGAGGTGGGGACCGCCTCCTCGTGGGGACGTACACCCAGCTCTCCACGTCGGATTCCGGGGCTCTCTGTCCTGCCAGAAGGCCCAGCTGGCCTGCGGGTCCTTAGAGTGGCAAAAACATCCGAAAACTGAGATTGAGGGTCCGGTGGTTGTCTGCACTTTTGTGCTGGGCACCCCAGGGAGGCCCGGGGGCTGGCTGGACAACGCGGTCTGCTGGGCGGGGGGGGGGGTTTGGAGGAGCAACTGATGCCCTTTGCACTTTGGGTAGCAAGTGTCTGAGGTGTCTCTGAGCCCTGCGCCATGTCGGGGGTGGGGGTGGGAGGTCGGGGGTGGGTGGAGGAGCAGGAGGAGGAGGAGGAGGAGGAGGTGGGAAGGGCCGTGGCCTGCAGTCGTGTTCCCGGGGTGGCTTCTTCCACAGGCTGCTTGGCCTGGGCTCCCTGCACCTGGGCCTTTGGAGGACTGGCCCTGTGCTTGCCAACGCTTCCCCTGCAGGGACCCAGAGCTGGGAGGTTGCATCTCTCAGCCCTGGGTCGGGCAGAGCCCCAGCGGGCCATGCCCACAACCTCTCTCAGCACGGGTCCCCCAGAAGGCTCCTTTGGGACCAGGATTCTCTTGCGGGTGACTCTTTAAGGTCTGGCCCCTGGATGGAGGGGCACCAGGAGTAGAGGAGCAGGAAGGGGAAGGGGGTGGCCGTGCGAGGGGACACTTTCAGGCCAAGTCCCAGCTTCAGCCTGATCCTCCTGGGAACCCCGGGGTGTACGTCACACCTCCTGGTTGTCCCGCTCTGAGACAAGGAGCCGGGCTTCGCATTCCCCCAGCAGCCAGTCGTGGGCTGAGGACACCTGGGGCGTTGGGAACTCCCTGGCTTCTCCTTGGCTTAACATCTGGAGCTGCTTGTGAATCGTGCCGCCACACACACCCGAGTGCAGGTGTCTTCTGCACAGACTGCGGGCCTCGCTCTTCTGAATGCCGCTAGCTCGCCACCCACCCACGGGTGAACCTGGTCAGGGTACTTTCTCTCGGGGGCAGACTCTGATCCTGGCGGGCTACCGGTGTCTCTGTTTGCTCGTTTCTTTCTTCCATTTCGGGAAAGGCTTCCTTACTGGGTGTGGAAATCTCCTATGCCTTTCCTCGCCTATTCTGTCAGCTTTAAAATTCTCTTTCAGTTGCCACCCTCACAGATGGATTAGGAAACTCTTTCCGGTGCACTCATTAGTGAAATGACCTCAATGAAGCTGGAATCCAATATCTAATCGCCGATTTTTAGCGAGTCCACACGCCAGGGTGGTCGGGGTCCAATGCAGCCCCGGCCAGGCCCAGGCCCCTTGGACTGGGCCACAGGAGGACACAGAGGAGGGTCCCGGCCCCCACGGTCGCGTTGCCGGCAGTTCTCCAAGGGCTTGGGCGTTTTCCAGAGGTAGGAGATGGAGGGGACTGATTTCTTCAGCGCCCCACTAACCACGCCACCCCACCCATGGGACACATCCCTAGAGAGACAGAGAGACGCCCCATACACTCGCTCCCCTCCCCCATGCGCTGTGCCCCAGCCCGGGCCCGGGGGAATAGGCGGCAGCCCACCCACAGGGTGGGGGGCGCAGCTGAAAGGGGTTGTCGGGGAGGGCGGCCCCTGCCTGGGGTCAAAGGGCGGGCGACCCGCGCGTGCGCAATCGGCGGGGGCGGCCACGAGCTGGGGGTGGGCCAGGCGAGGAGAGGAAGGGGGCTGGAAGGTCTCCACCTTGGCGAGTCCAGCCGTGGAGGCGCATCTTGTGTGAGTGTGAGTGTGTGTGTGTGTGTGTGTGTGTGTGTGTGTGTGTGTATAGAGAGACAGCCCCCCACCCCGGCCCGCCGCTCCCTGCCCGCCCCGCCCCACCCCGCCTGTCACCCCCGTCCCTCGGAGCCCGCCGGACCCGGCCGGTGAACTCAACAGGCCCGCCCGGTGCGGGTCAGCGCCGGCGCGGGGCCTGGGGCGGGAGGAGGCGGCGGGGAAGCGCAGAGAGGCTCGGCTTCTTGAGCGGGGCAGGGGCGCCCTCCGCCGTCTAGGGCCACACCACCCTGAACGCGCCCGATCTCGTCTGGTCTCAGAAGCTAAGCAGGGTCGGGCCTGGTTAGTACTTGGATGGGAGACCGCCTGGGAATACCGGGTGCCGTAGGCTTCTTTTTTTTTTTTTTTTTTTTTTTTGTTTTGCCTCTTGTTCTGTCCCCTCTCTGGGAGCGAGGCGGCGGCCCGGGGCGGGGGTCACCCCCACCCTCAGCGCCCGCCGCGGTGCCTGGCGCCCCAGCCCGCACCGTGGGGCCTCCTCTTGTCCCAAGCCGCGACACCGCCGTCACGCGGCAGCATGCGTGGCTTCTGGACTGTCAGGTCTCAGACCAAAGGTCTGCTCTGTGGGAACCGACACGCTGGAGGAAACCTTGAGAGTCTGAGAGGGGAGGGAGTTCCAGAAGAAGGCCAGGATGTCATTTTGAGGGAGTATGTGACCAGAACTCGTCCCGTTGCTTTTGGGGTTCTATGGGCTACACGTAGGAATCTTTGGTGGTGGCACCTGATGTTGGGGGATCCGGAGTCACACCCAGACCTGCCCCACAGGCCTCCTTTTACTTTTCTCTTCGGATTCATTATGTTTAAAAAGTGTCTCTTATCTCTATGATTGCATTTTCTTTTCTCTCTCTTTTCAAGCAGATGATGGGAGTCCAAGTATTAAGGTGACATGTGTTGCCCGTGCCCCCCTCCCCCCTGTGTTCTTATTCATTAACCTCTGATGTTGTTCCAGCGTATTGTGGGGGTACCAATGTTAAGGTCGGGTACGTTGCCCTCTCCCAGCCTCCCCCCTCGGGTCAGAGCCTCAAGTGCGCCCATCCCCCAGTCGGTGCGCACCCACCCCATTCCTAATGGAGGTGTATGCCCATCCCCTCCCCCCACCCGCCCGACACCCACCCGATGAAGGTGATTCCTCTGTGTCCACTTGGGTGTCCGTCGGTTCGTACCCATTTGCTGGTGAGCGCGAGCACGTGGTGCTCGTGTGTCCATTCTTGGGCTACCTGGCTTACTGGAACGGGTTCCAGCTCTGGCCAGGAGAACCACGAGAGGTGCCCTCTCACCGCTGCTCCTCCTAGCTGAATAGCACTCCGTGGTGTCCACGCGCCACATTTCATTTACGCACTGGTGGGTCGATGGGCACTCGGGTCGCTTCCAGGTCTTTGCGATTGTGACTTGTGCCCTGACTCTAACCCTAACCCTTACCCAGCCCCGTCTCCTCCTCGGCCCCTGCCTGAATGACTCCTTCCCGCCCGGCCTGTCACCTGTCACCGTCCTCTGCCCCTGCCTGACACGCTCCTCCCCGCCCGGGCCGTCACCGTCCTCGGCCCCTGCCTGACGGGGCTCCTCCGTCGCCTGGGCCTTCCAAGGGCTTGGTGTGGACGCTGGTTCCAGGACGCCCTCCCAGGAACCCGGTAGCAGGGCGGCCGCAGCGTCTCGCGCCACCCAACCGTCCGCCGGCCGGCGGCCGTCGCTAAGTGGCCTGCGGGGGACGTGCCCCCACTGTGGGGCGGGCGCCCAGCCTGGTGTCTTCTCTGAGGCCCCGTGGCTGCTTTTCCCCCCCCCCGCAAGGGGAGAGCCGCGGAGGTGGGGACCGCCTCCTCGTGGGGACGTACACCCAGCTCTCCACGTCGGATTCCGGGGCTCTCTGTCCTGCCAGAAGGCCCAGCTGGCCTGCGGGTCCTTAGAGTGGCAAAAACATCCGAAAACTGAGATTGAGGGTCCGGTGGTTGTCTGCACTTTTGTGCTGGGCACCCCAGGGAGGCCCGGGGGCTGGCTGGACAACGCGGTCTGCTGGGCGGGGGGGGGGTTTGGAGGAGCAACTGATGCCCTTTGCACTTTGGGTAGCAAGTGTCTGAGGTGTCTCTGAGCCCTGGGCCATGTCGGGGGTGGGGGTGGGAGGTCGGGGGGGGGTGGAGGAGCAGGAGGAGGAGGAGGAGGAGGAGGTGGGAAGGGCCGTGGCCTGCAGTCGTGTTCCCGGGGTGGCTTCTTCCACAGGCTGCTTGGCCTGGGCTCCCTGCACCTGGGCCTTTGGAGGACTGGCCCTGTGCTTGCCAACGCTTCCCCTGCAGGGACCCAGAGCTGGGAGGTTGCATCTCTCAGCCCTGGGTCGGGCAGAGCCCCAGCGGGCCATGCCCACAACCTCTCTCAGCACGGGTCCCCCAGAAGGCTCCTTTGGGACCAGGATTCTCTTGCGGGTGACTCTTTAAGGTCTGGCCCCTGGATGGAGGGGCACCAGGAGTAGAGGAGCAGGAAGGGGAAGGGGGTGGCCGTGCGAGGGGACACTTTCAGGCCAAGTCCCAGCTTCAGCCTGATCCTCCTGGGAACCCCGGGGTGTACGTCACACCTCCTGGTTGTCCCGCTCTGAGACAAGGAGCCGGGCTTCGCATTCCCCCAGCAGCCAGTCGTGGGCTGAGGACACCTGGGGCGTTGGGAACTCCCTGGCTTCTCCTTGGCTTAACATCTGGAGCTGCTTGTGAATCGTGCCGCCACACACACCCGAGTGCAGGTGTCTTCTGCACAGACTGCGGGCCTCGCTCTTCTGAATGCCGCTAGCTCGCCACCCACCCACGGGTGAACCTGGTCAGGGTACTTTCTCTCGGGGGCAGACTCTGATCCTGGCGGGCTACCGGTGTCTCTGTTTGCTCGTTTCTTTCTTCCATTTCGGGAAAGGCTTCCTTACTGGGTGTGGAAATCTCCTATGCCTTTCCTCGCCTATTCTGTCAGCTTTAAAATTCTCTTTCAGTTGCCACCCTCACAGATGGATTAGGAAACTCTTTCCGGTGCACTCATTAGTGAAATGACCTCAATGAAGCTGGAATCCAATATCTAATCGCCGATTTTTAGCGAGTCCACACGCCAGGGTGGTCGGGGTCCAATGCAGCCCCGGCCAGGCCCAGGCCCCTTGGACTGGGCCACAGGAGGACACAGAGGAGGGTCCCGGCCCCCACGGTCGCGTTGCCGGCAGTTCTCCAAGGGCTTGGGCGTTTTCCAGAGGTAGGAGATGGAGGGGACTGATTTCTTCAGCGCCCCACTAACCACGCCACCCCACCCATGGGACACATCCCTAGAGAGACAGAGAGACGCCCCATACACTCGCTCCCCTCCCCCATGCGCTGTGCCCCAGCCCGGGCCCGGGGGAATAGGCGGCAGCCCACCCACAGGGTGGGGGGCGCAGCTGAAAGGGGTTGTCGGGGAGGGCGGCCCCTGCCTGGGGTCAAAGGGCGGGCGACCCGCGCGTGCGCAATCGGCGGCGGCGGCGGCGGCGGCGGCGGCGGCGGCGGCGGCGGCGGCGGCGGCGGGGGCGGCCACGAGCTGGGGGTGGGCCAGGCGAGGAGAGGAAGGGGGCTGGAAGGTCTCCACCTTGGCGAGTCCAGCCGTGGAGGCGCATCTTGTGTGAGTGTGAGTGAGTGAGTGTGAGTGTGAGTGTGTGTGTGTGTGTGTGTGTATAGAGAGACAGCCCCCCACCCCGGCCCGCCGCTCCCTGCCCGCCCCGCCCCACCCCGCCTGTCACCCCCGTCCCTCGGAGCCCGCCGGACCCGGCCGGTGAACTCAACAGGCCCGCCCGGTGCGGGTCAGCGCCGGCGCGGGGCCTGGGGCGGGAGGAGGCGGCGGGGAAGCGCAGAGAGGCTCGGCTTCTTGAGCGGGGCAGGGGCGCCCTCCGCTGTCTAGGGCCACACCACCCTGAACGCGCCCGATCTCGTCTGGTCTCAGAAGCTAAGCAGGGTCGGGCCTGGTTAGTACTTGGATGGGAGACCGCCTGGGAATACCGGGTGCCGTAGGCTTCTTTTTTTTTTTTTTTTTTTTTTTTTGTTTTGCCTCTTGTTCTGTCCCCTCTCTGGGAGCGAGGCGGCGGCCCGGGGCGGGGGTCACCCCCACCCTCAGCGCCCGCCGCGGTGCCTGGCGCCCCAGCCCGCACCGTGGGGCCTCCTCTTGTCCCAAGCCGCGACACCGCCGTCACGCGGCAGCATGCGTGGCTTCTGGACTGTCAGGTCTCAGACCAAAGGTCTGCTCTGTGGGAACCGACACGCTGGAGGAAACCTTGAGAGTCTGAGAGGGGAGGGAGTTCCAGAAGAAGGCCAGGATGTCATTTTGAGGGAGTATGTGACCAGAACTCGTCCCGTTGCTTTTGGGGTTCTATGGGCTACACGTAGGAATCTTTGGTGGTGGCACCTGATGTTGGGGGATCCGGAGTCACACCCAGACCTGCCCCACAGGCCTCCTTTTACTTTTCTCTTCGGATTCATTATGTTTAAAAAGTGTCTCTTATCTCTATGATTGCATTTTCTTTTCTCTCTCTTTTCAAGCAGATGATGGGAGTCCAAGTATTAAGGTGACATGTGTTGCCCGTGCCCCCCTCCCCCCTGTGTTCTTATTCATTAACCTCTGATGTTGTTCCAGCGTATTGTGGGGGTACCAATGTTAAGGTCGGGTACGTTGCCCTCTCCCAGCCTCCCCCCTCGGGTCAGAGCCTCAAGTGCGCCCATCCCCCAGTCGGTGCGCACCCACCCCATTCCTAATGGAGGTGTATGCCCATCCCCTCCCCCCACCCGCCCGACACCCACCCGATGAAGGTGATTCCTCTGTGTCCACTTGGGTGTCCGTCGGTTCGTACCCATTTGCTGGTGAGCGCGAGCACGTGGTGCTCGTGTGTCCATTCTTGGGCTACCTGGCTTACTGGAACGGGTTCCAGCTCTGGCCAGGAGAACCACGAGAGGTGCCCTCTCACCGCTGCTCCTCCTAGCTGAATAGCACTCCGTGGTGTCCACGCGCCACATTTCATTTACGCACTGGTGGGTCGATGGGCACTCGGGTCGCTTCCAGGTCTTTGCGATTGTGACTTGTGCCCTGACTCTAACCCTAACCCTTACCCAGCCCCGTCTCCTCCTCGGCCCCTGCCTGAATGACTCCTTCCCGCCCGGCCTGTCACCTGTCACCGTCCTCTGCCCCTGCCTGACACGCTCCTCCCCGCCCGGGCCGTCACCGTCCTCGGCCCCTGCCTGACGGGGCTCCTCCGTCGCCTGGGCCTTCCAAGGGCTTGGTGTGGACGCTGGTTCCAGGACGCCCTCCCAGGAACCCGGTAGCAGGGCGGCCGCAGCGTCTCGCGCCACCCAACCGTCCGCCGGCCGGCGGCCGTCGCTAAGTGGCCTGCGGGGGACGTGCCCCCACTGTGGGGCGGGCGCCCAGCCTGGTGTCTTCTCTGAGGCCCCGTGGCTGCTTTTCCCCCCCCCCGCAAGGGGAGAGCCGCGGAGGTGGGGACCGCCTCCTCGTGGGGACGTACACCCAGCTCTCCACGTCGGATTCCGGGGCTCTCTGTCCTGCCAGAAGGCCCAGCTGGCCTGCGGGTCCTTAGAGTGGCAAAAACATCCGAAAACTGAGATTGAGGGTCCGGTGGTTGTCTGCACTTTTGTGCTGGGCACCCCAGGGAGGCCCGGGGGCTGGCTGGACAACGCGGTCTGCTGGGCGGGGGGGGGGGTTTGGAGGAGCAACTGATGCCCTTTGCACTTTGGGTAGCAAGTGTCTGAGGTGTCTCTGAGCCCTGCGCCATGTCGGGGGTGGGGGTGGGAGGTCGGGGGTGGGTGGAGGAGCAGGAGGAGGAGGAGGAGGAGGAGGTGGGAAGGGCCGTGGCCTGCAGTCGTGTTCCCGGGGTGGCTTCTTCCACAGGCTGCTTGGCCTGGGCTCCCTGCACCTGGGCCTTTGGAGGACTGGCCCTGTGCTTGCCAACGCTTCCCCTGCAGGGACCCAGAGCTGGGAGGTTGCATCTCTCAGCCCTGGGTCGGGCAGAGCCCCAGCGGGCCATGCCCACAACCTCTCTCAGCACGGGTCCCCCAGAAGGCTCCTTTGGGACCAGGATTCTCTTGCGGGTGACTCTTTAAGGTCTGGCCCCTGGATGGAGGGGCACCAGGAGTAGAGGAGCAGGAAGGGGAAGGGGGTGGCCGTGCGAGGGGACACTTTCAGGCCAAGTCCCAGCTTCAGCCTGATCCTCCTGGGAACCCCGGGGTGTACGTCACACCTCCTGGTTGTCCCGCTCTGAGACAAGGAGCCGGGCTTCGCATTCCCCCAGCAGCCAGTCGTGGGCTGAGGACACCTGGGGCGTTGGGAACTCCCTGGCTTCTCCTTGGCTTAACATCTGGAGCTGCTTGTGAATCGTGCCGCCACACACACCCGAGTGCAGGTGTCTTCTGCACAGACTGCGGGCCTCGCTCTTCTGAATGCCGCTAGCTCGCCACCCACCCACGGGTGAACCTGGTCAGGGTACTTTCTCTCGGGGGCAGACTCTGATCCTGGCGGGCTACCGGTGTCTCTGTTTGCTCGTTTCTTTCTTCCATTTCGGGAAAGGCTTCCTTACTGGGTGTGGAAATCTCCTATGCCTTTCCTCGCCTATTCTGTCAGCTTTAAAATTCTCTTTCAGTTGCCACCCTCACAGATGGATTAGGAAACTCTTTCCGGTGCACTCATTAGTGAAATGACCTCAATGAAGCTGGAATCCAATATCTAATCGCCGATTTTTAGCGAGTCCACACGCCAGGGTGGTCGGGGTCCAATGCAGCCCCGGCCAGGCCCAGGCCCCTTGGACTGGGCCACAGGAGGACACAGAGGAGGGTCCCGGCCCCCACGGTCGCGTTGCCGGCAGTTCTCCAAGGGCTTGGGCGTTTTCCAGAGGTAGGAGATGGAGGGGACTGATTTCTTCAGCGCCCCACTAACCACGCCACCCCACCCATGGGACACATCCCTAGAGAGACAGAGAGACGCCCCATACACTCGCTCCCCTCCCCCATGCGCTGTGCCCCAGCCCGGGCCCGGGGGAATAGGCGGCAGCCCACCCACAGGGTGGGGGGCGCAGCTGAAAGGGGTTGTCGGGGAGGGCGGCCCCTGCCTGGGGTCAAAGGGCGGGCGACCCGCGCGTGCGCAATCGGCGGCGGCGGCGGCGGCGGCGGCGGCGGCGG
Source organism: Microcebus murinus (assembly GCF_040939455.1). Classification (NCBI taxonomy): domain Eukaryota; kingdom Metazoa; phylum Chordata; class Mammalia; order Primates; family Cheirogaleidae; genus Microcebus; species Microcebus murinus. The sequence continues at coordinate 1,164,066 of NW_027438948.1, read as the reverse complement.
CGGCGGCGGCGGCGGCGGCGGGGGCGGCCACGAGCTGGGGGTGGGCCAGGCGAGGAGAGGAAGGGGGCTGGAAGGTCTCCACCTTGGCGAGTCCAGCCGTGGAGGCGCATCTTGTGTGAGTGTGAGTGAGTGAGTGTGAGTGTGAGTGTGTGTGTGTGTGTGTGTGTATAGAGAGACAGCCCCCCACCCCGGCCCGCCGCTCCCTGCCCGCCCCGCCCCACCCCGCCTGTCACCCCCGTCCCTCGGAGCCCGCCGGACCCGGCCGGTGAACTCAACAGGCCCGCCCGGTGCGGGTCAGCGCCGGCGCGGGGCCTGGGGCGGGAGGAGGCGGCGGGGAAGCGCAGAGAGGCTCGGCTTCTTGAGCGGGGCAGGGGCGCCCTCCGCTGTCTAGGGCCACACCACCCTGAACGCGCCCGATCTCGTCTGGTCTCAGAAGCTAAGCAGGGTCGGGCCTGGTTAGTACTTGGATGGGAGACCGCCTGGGAATACCGGGTGCCGTAGGCTTCTTTTTTTTTTTTTTTTTTTTTTTTTGTTTTGCCTCTTGTTCTGTCCCCTCTCTGGGAGCGAGGCGGCGGCCCGGGGCGGGGGTCACCCCCACCCTCAGCGCCCGCCGCGGTGCCTGGCGCCCCAGCCCGCACCGTGGGGCCTCCTCTTGTCCCAAGCCGCGACACCGCCGTCACGCGGCAGCATGCGTGGCTTCTGGACTGTCAGGTCTCAGACCAAAGGTCTGCTCTGTGGGAACCGACACGCTGGAGGAAACCTTGAGAGTCTGAGAGGGGAGGGAGTTCCAGAAGAAGGCCAGGATGTCATTTTCAGGGAGTATGTGACCAGAACTCGTCCCGTTGCTTTTGGGGTTCTATGGGCTACACGTAGGAATCTTTGGTGGTGGCACCTGATGTTGGGGGATCCGGAGTCACACCCAGACCTGCCCCACAGGCCTCCTTTTACTTTTCTCTTCGGATTCATTATGTTTAAAAAGTGTCTCTTATCTCTATGATTGCATTTTCTTTTCTCTCTCTTTTCAAGCAGATGATGGGAGTCCAAGTATTAAGGTGACATGTGTTGCCCGTGCCCCCCTCCCCCCTGTGTTCTTATTCATTAACCTCTGATGTTGTTCCAGCGTATTGTGGGGGTACCAATGTTAAGGTCGGGTACGTTGCCCTCTCCCAGCCTCCCCCCTCGGGTCAGAGCCTCAAGTGCGCCCATCCCCCAGTCGGTGCGCACCCACCCCATTCCTAATGGAGGTGTATGCCCATCCCCTCCCCCCACCCGCCCGACACCCACCCGATGAAGGTGATTCCTCTGTGTCCACTTGGGTGTCCGTCGGTTCGTACCCATTTGCTGGTGAGCGCGAGCACGTGGTGCTCGTGTGTCCATTCTTGGGCTACCTGGCTTACTGGAACGGGTTCCAGCTCTGGCCAGGAGAACCACGAGAGGTGCCCTCTCACCGCTGCTCCTCCTAGCTGAATAGCACTCCGTGGTGTCCACGCGCCACATTTCATTTACGCACTGGTGGGTCGATGGGCACTCGGGTCGCTTCCAGGTCTTTGCGATTGTGACTTGTGCCCTGACTCTAACCCTAACCCTTACCCAGCCCCGTCTCCTCCTCGGCCCCTGCCTGACTGACTCCTTCCCGCCCGGCCTGTCACCTGTCACCGTCCTCTGCCCCTGCCTGACACGCTCCTCCCCGCCCGGGCCGTCACCGTCCTCGGCCCCTGCCTGACGGGGCTCCTCCGTCGCCTGGGCCTTCCAAGGGCTTGGTGTGGACGCTGGTTCCAGGACGCCCTCCCAGGAACCCGGTAGCAGGGCGGCCGCAGCGTCTCGCGCCACCCAACCGTCCGCCGGCCGGCGGCCGTCGCTAAGTGGCCTGCGGGGGACGTGCCCCCACTGTGGGGCGGGCGCCCAGCCTGGTGTCTTCTCTGAGGCCCCGTGGCTGCTTTTCCCCCCCCCCGCAAGGGGAGAGCCGCGGAGGTGGGGACCGCCTCCTCGTGGGGACGTACACCCAGCTCTCCACGTCGGATTCCGGGGCTCTCTGTCCTGCCAGAAGGCCCAGCTGGCCTGCGGGTCCTTAGAGTGGCAAAAACATCCGAAAACTGAGATTGAGGGTCCGGTGGTTGTCTGCACTTTTGTGCTGGGCACCCCAGGGAGGCCCGGGGGCTGGCTGGACAATGCGGTCTGCTGGGCGGGGGGGGGGGTTTGGAGGAGCAACTGATGCCCTTTGCACTTTGGGTAGCAAGTGTCTGAGGTGTCTCTGAGCCCTGCGCCATGTCGGGGGTGGGGGTGGGAGGTCGGGGGGGGGGTGGAGGAGCAGGAGGAGGAGGAGGAGGAGGAGGTGGGAAGGGCCGTGGCCTGCAGTCGTGTTCCCGGGGTGGCTTCTTCCACAGGCTGCTTGGCCTGGGCTCCCTGCACCTGGGCCTTTGGAGGACTGGCCCTGTGCTTGCCAACGCTTCCCCTGCAGGGACCCAGAGCTGGGAGGTTGCATCTCTCAGCCCTGGGTCGGGCAGAGCCCCAGCGGGCCATGCCCACAACCTCTCTCAGCACGGGTCCCCCAGAAGGCTCCTTTGGGACCAGGATTCTCTTGCGGGTGACTCTTTAAGGTCTGGCCCCTGGATGGAGGGGCACCAGGAGTAGAGGAGCAGGAAGGGGAAGGGGGTGGCCGTGCGAGGGGACACTTTCAGGCCAAGTCCCAGCTTCAGCCTGATCCTCCTGGGAACCCCGGGGTGTACGTCACACCTCCTGGTTGTCCCGCTCTGAGACAAGGAGCCGGGCTTCGCATTCCCCCAGCAGCCAGTCGTGGGCTGAGGACACCTGGGGCGTTGGGAACTCCCTGGCTTCTCCTTGGCTTAACATCTGGAGCTGCTTGTGAATCGTGCCGCCACACACACCCGAGTGCAGGTGTCTTCTGCACAGACTGCGGGCCTCGCTCTTCTGAATGCCGCTAGCTCGCCACCCACCCACGGGTGAACCTGGTCAGGGTACTTTCTCTCGGGGGCAGACTCTGATCCTGGCGGGCTACCGGTGTCTCTGTTTGCTCGTTTCTTTCTTCCATTTCGGGAAAGGCTTCCTTACTGGGTGTGGAAATCTCCTATGCCTTTCCTCGCCTATTCTGTCAGCTTTAAAATTCTCTTTCAGTTGCCACCCTCACAGATGGATTAGGAAACTCTTTCCGGTGCACTCATTAGTGAAATGACCTCAATGAAGCTGGAATCCAATATCTAATCGCCGATTTTTAGCGAGTCCACACGCCAGGGTGGTCGGGGTCCAATGCAGCCCCGGCCAGGCCCAGGCCCCTTGGACTGGGCCACAGGAGGACACAGAGGAGGGTCCCGGCCCCCACGGTCGCGTTGCCGGCAGTTCTCCAAGGGCTTGGGCGTTTTCCAGAGGTAGGAGATGGAGGGGACTGATTTCTTCAGCGCCCCACTAACCACGCCACCCCACCCATGGGACACATCCCTAGAGAGACAGAGAGACGCCCCATACACTCGCTCCCCTCCCCCATGCGCTGTGCCCCAGCCCGGGCCCGGGGGAATAGGCGGCAGCCCACCCACAGGGTGGGGGGCGCAGCTGAAAGGGGTTGTCGGGGAGGGCGGCCCCTGCCTGGGGTCAAAGGGCGGGCGACCCGCGCGTGCGCAATCGGCGGCGGCGGCGGCGGCGGCGGCGGCGGCGGCGGCGGCGGCGGCGGCGGCGGCGGGGGCGGCCACGAGCTGGGGGTGGGCCAGGCGAGGAGAGGAAGGGGGCTGGAAGGTCTCCACCTTGGCGAGTCCAGCCGTGGAGGCGCATCTTGTGTGAGTGTGAGTGAGTGAGTGTGAGTGTGAGTGTGTGTGTGTGTGTGTGTGTATAGAGAGACAGCCCCCCACCCCGGCCCGCCGCTCCCTGCCCGCCCCGCCCCACCCCGCCTGTCACCCCCGTCCCTCGGAGCCCGCCGGACCCGGCCGGTGAACTCAACAGGCCCGCCCGGTGCGGGTCAGCGCCGGCGCGGGGCCTGGGGCGGGAGGAGGCGGCGGGGAAGCGCAGAGAGGCTCGGCTTCTTGAGCGGGGCAGGGGCGCCCTCCGCTGTCTAGGGCCACACCACCCTGAACGCGCCCGATCTCGTCTGGTCTCAGAAGCTAAGCAGGGTCGGGCCTGGTTAGTACTTGGATGGGAGACCGCCTGGGAATACCGGGTGCCGTAGGCTTCTTTTTTTTTTTTTTTTTTTTTTTTTGTTTTGCCTCTTGTTCTGTCCCCTCTCTGGGAGCGAGGCGGCGGCCCGGGGCGGGGGTCACCCCCACCCTCAGCGCCCGCCGCGGTGCCTGGCGCCCCAGCCCGCACCGTGGGGCCTCCTCTTGTCCCAAGCCGCGACACCGCCGTCACGCGGCAGCATGCGTGGCTTCTGGACTGTCAGGTCTCAGACCAAAGGTCTGCTCTGTGGGAACCGACACGCTGGAGGAAACCTTGAGAGTCTGAGAGGGGAGGGAGTTCCAGAAGAAGGCCAGGATGTCATTTTCAGGGAGTATGTGACCAGAACTCGTCCCGTTGCTTTTGGGGTTCTATGGGCTACACGTAGGAATCTTTGGTGGTGGCACCTGATGTTGGGGGATCCGGAGTCACACCCAGACCTGCCCCACAGGCCTCCTTTTACTTTTCTCTTCGGATTCATTATGTTTAAAAAGTGTCTCTTATCTCTATGATTGCATTTTCTTTTCTCTCTCTTTTCAAGCAGATGATGGGAGTCCAAGTATTAAGGTGACATGTGTTGCCCGTGCCCCCCTCCCCCCTGTGTTCTTATTCATTAACCTCTGATGTTGTTCCAGCGTATTGTGGGGGTACCAATGTTAAGGTCGGGTACGTTGCCCTCTCCCAGCCTCCCCCCTCGGGTCAGAGCCTCAAGTGCGCCCATCCCCCAGTCGGTGCGCACCCACCCCATTCCTAATGGAGGTGTATGCCCATCCCCTCCCCCCACCCGCCCGACACCCACCCGATGAAGGTGATTCCTCTGTGTCCACTTGGGTGTCCGTCGGTTCGTACCCATTTGCTGGTGAGCGCGAGCACGTGGTGCTCGTGTGTCCATTCTTGGGCTACCTGGCTTACTGGAACGGGTTCCAGCTCTGGCCAGGAGAACCACGAGAGGTGCCCTCTCACCGCTGCTCCTCCTAGCTGAATAGCACTCCGTGGTGTCCACGCGCCACATTTCATTTACGCACTGGTGGGTCGATGGGCACTCGGGTCGCTTCCAGGTCTTTGCGATTGTGACTTGTGCCCTGACTCTAACCCTAACCCTTACCCAGCCCCGTCTCCTCCTCGGCCCCTGCCTGACTGACTCCTTCCCGCCCGGCCTGTCACCTGTCACCGTCCTCTGCCCCTGCCTGACACGCTCCTCCCCGCCCGGGCCGTCACCGTCCTCGGCCCCTGCCTGACGGGGCTCCTCCGTCGCCTGGGCCTTCCAAGGGCTTGGTGTGGACGCTGGTTCCAGGACGCCCTCCCAGGAACCCGGTAGCAGGGCGGCCGCAGCGTCTCGCGCCACCCAACCGTCCGCCGGCCGGCGGCCGTCGCTAAGTGGCCTGCGGGGGACGTGCCCCCACTGTGGGGCGGGCGCCCAGCCTGGTGTCTTCTCTGAGGCCCCGTGGCTGCTTTTCCCCCCCCCCGCAAGGGGAGAGCCGCGGAGGTGGGGACCGCCTCCTCGTCGGGACGTACACCCAGCTCTCCACGTCGGATTCCGGGGCTCTCTGTCCTGCCAGAAGGCCCAGCTGGCCTGCGGGTCCTTAGAGTGGCAAAAACATCCGAAAACTGAGATTGAGGGTCCGGTGGTTGTCTGCACTTTTGTGCTGGGCACCCCAGGGAGGCCCGGGGGCTGGCTGGACAATGCGGTCTGCTGGGCGGGGGGGGGGGTTTGGAGGAGCAACTGATGCCCTTTGCACTTTGGGTAGCAAGTGTCTGAGGTGTCTCTGAGCCCTGCGCCATGTCGGGGGTGGGGGTGGGAGGTCGGGGGGGGGGTGGAGGAGCAGGAGGAGGAGGAGGAGGAGGAGGTGGGAAGGGCCGTGGCCTGCAGTCGTGTTCCCGGGGTGGCTTCTTCCACAGGCTGCTTGGCCTGGGCTCCCTGCACCTGGGCCTTTGGAGGACTGGCCCTGTGCTTGCCAACGCTTCCCCTGCAGGGACCCAGAGCTGGGAGGTTGCATCTCTCAGCCCTGGGTCGGGCAGAGCCCCAGCGGGCCATGCCCACAACCTCTCTCAGCACGGGTCCCCCAGAAGGCTCCTTTGGGACCAGGATTCTCTTGCGGGTGACTCTTTAAGGTCTGGCCCCTGGATGGAGGGGCACCAGGAGTAGAGGAGCAGGAAGGGGAAGGGGGTGGCCGTGCGAGGGGACACTTTCAGGCCAAGTCCCAGCTTCAGCCTGATCCTCCTGGGAACCCCGGGGTGTACGTCACACCTCCTGGTTGTCCCGCTCTGAGACAAGGAGCCGGGCTTCGCATTCCCCCAGCAGCCAGTCGTGGGCTGAGGACACCTGGGGCGTTGGGAACTCCCTGGCTTCTCCTTGGCTTAACATCTGGAGCTGCTTGTGAATCGTGCCGCCACACACACCCGAGTGCAGGTGTCTTCTGCACAGACTGCGGGCCTCGCTCTTCTGAATGCCGCTAGCTCGCCACCCACCCACGGGTGAACCTGGTCAGGGTACTTTCTCTCGGGGGCAGACTCTGATCCTGGCGGGCTACCGGTGTCTCTGTTTGCTCGTTTCTTTCTTCCATTTCGGGAAAGGCTTCCTTACTGGGTGTGGAAATCTCCTATGCCTTTCCTCGCCTATTCTGTCAGCTTTAAAATTCTCTTTCAGTTGCCACCCTCACAGATGGATTAGGAAACTCTTTCCGGTGCACTCATTAGTGAAATGACCTCAATGAAGCTGGAATCCAATATCTAATCGCCGATTTTTAGCGAGTCCACACGCCAGGGTGGTCGGGGTCCAATGCAGCCCCGGCCAGGCCCAGGCCCCTTGGACTGGGCCACAGGAGGACACAGAGGAGGGTCCCGGCCCCCACGGTCGCGTTGCCGGCAGTTCTCCAAGGGCTTGGGCGTTTTCCAGAGGTAGGAGATGGAGGGGACTGATTTCTTCAGCGCCCCACTAACCACGCCACCCCACCCATGGGACACATCCCTAGAGAGAGAGAGAGACGCCCCATACACTCGCTCCCCTCCCCCATGCGCTGTGCCCCAGCCCGGGCCCGGGGGAATAGGCGGCAGCCCACCCACAGGGTGGGGGGCGCAGCTGAAAGGGGTTGTCGGGGAGGGCGGCCCCTGCCTGGGGTCAAAGGGCGGGCGACCCGCGCGTGCGCAATCGGCGGCGGCGGCGGCGGCGGCGGCGGCGGCCACGAGCTGGGGGTGGGCCAGGCGAGGAGAGGAAGGGGGCTGGAAGGTCTCCACCTTGGCGAGTCCAGCCGTGGAGGCGCATCTTGTGTGAGTGTGAGTGAGTGAGTGTGAGTGTGAGTGTGTGTGTGTGTGTGTGTGTGTATAGAGAGACAGCCCCCCACCCCGGCCCGCCGCTCCCTGCCCGCCCCGCCCCACCCCGCCTGTCACCCCCGTCCCTCGGAGCCCGCCGGACCCGGCCGGTGAACTCAACAGGCCCGCCCGGTGCGGGTCAGCGCCGGCGCGGGGCCTGGGGCGGGAGGAGGCGGCGGGGAAGCGCAGAGAGGCTCGGCTTCTTGAGCGGGGCAGGGGCGCCCTCCGCCGTCTAGGGCCACACCACCCTGAACGCGCCCGATCTCGTCTGGTCTCAGAAGCTAAGCAGGGTCGGGCCTGGTTAGTACTTGGATGGGAGACCGCCTGGGAATACCGGGTGCCGTAGGCTTCTTTTTTTTTTTTTTTTTTTTTTTTTGTTTTGCCTCTTGTTCTGTCCCCTCTCTGGGAGCGAGGCGGCGGCCCGGGGCGGGGGTCACCCCCACCCTCAGCGCCCGCCGCGGTGCCTGGCGCCCCAGCCCGCACCGTGGGGCCTCCTCTTGTCCCAAGCCGCGACACCGCCGTCACGCGGCAGCATGCGTGGCTTCTGGACTGTCAGGTCTCAGACCAAAGGTCTGCTCTGTGGGAACCGACACGCTGGAGGAAACCTTGAGAGTCTGAGAGGGGAGGGAGTTCCAGAAGAAGGCCAGGATGTCATTTTCAGGGAGTATGTGACCAGAACTCGTCCCGTTGCTTTTGGGGTTCTATGGGCTACACGTAGGAATCTTTGGTGGTGGCACCTGATGTTGGGGGATCCGGAGTCACACCCAGACCTGCCCCACAGGCCTCCTTTTACTTTTCTCTTCGGATTCATTATGTTTAAAAAGTGTCTCTTATCTCTATGATTGCATTTTCTTTTCTCTCTCTTTTCAAGCAGATGATGGGAGTCCAAGTATTAAGGTGACATGTGTTGCCCGTGCCCCCCTCCCCCCTGTGTTCTTATTCATTAACCTCTGATGTTGTTCCAGCGTATTGTGGGGGTACCAATGTTAAGGTCGGGTACGTTGCCCTCTCCCAGCCTCCCCCCTCGGGTCAGAGCCTCAAGTGCGCCCATCCCCCAGTCGGTGCGCACCCACCCCATTCCTAATGGAGGTGTATGCCCATCCCCTCCCCCCACCCGCCCGACACCCACCCGATGAAGGTGATTCCTCTGTGTCCACTTGGGTGTCCGTCGGTTCGTACCCATTTGCTGGTGAGCGCGAGCACGTGGTGCTCGTGTGTCCATTCTTGGGCTACCTGGCTTACTGGAACGGGTTCCAGCTCTGGCCAGGAGAACCACGAGAGGTGCCCTCTCACCGCTGCTCCTCCTAGCTGAATAGCACTCCGTGGTGTCCACGCGCCACATTTCATTTACGCACTGGTGGGTCGATGGGCACTCGGGTCGCTTCCAGGTCTTTGCGATTGTGACTTGTGCCCTGACTCTAACCCTAACCCTTACCCAGCCCCGTCTCCTCCTCGGCCCCTGCCTGAATGACTCCTTCCCGCCCGGCCTGTCACCTGTCACCGTCCTCTGCCCCTGCCTGACACGCTCCTCCCCGCCCGGGCCGTCACCGTCCTCGGCCCCTGCCTGACGGGGCTCCTCCGTCGCCTGGGCCTTCCAAGGGCTTGGTGTGGACGCTGGTTCCAGGACGCCCTCCCAGGAACCCGGTAGCAGGGCGGCCGCAGCGTCTCGCGCCACCCAACCGTCCGCCGGCCGGCGGCCGTCGCTAAGTGGCCTGCGGGGGACGTGCCCCCACTGTGGGGCGGGCGCCCAGCCTGGTGTCTTCTCTGAGGCCCCGTGGCTGCTTTTCCCCCCCCCCGCAAGGGGAGAGCCGCGGAGGTGGGGACCGCCTCCTCGTGGGGACGTACACCCAGCTCTCCACGTCGGATTCCGGGGCTCTCTGTCCTGCCAGAAGGCCCAGCTGGCCTGCGGGTCCTTAGAGTGGCAAAAACATCCGAAAACTGAGATTGAGGGTCCGGTGGTTGTCTGCACTTTTGTGCTGGGCACCCCAGGGAGGCCCGGGGGCTGGCTGGACAACGCGGTCTGCTGGGCGGGGGGGGGGTTTGGAGGAGCAACTGATGCCCTTTGCACTTTGGGTAGCAAGTGTCTGAGGTGTCTCTGAGCCCTGCGCCATGTCGGGGGTGGGGGTGGGAGGTCGGGGGGGGGTGGAGGAGCAGGAGGAGGAGGAGGAGGAGGAGGTGGGAAGGGCCGTGGCCTGCAGTCGTGTTCCCGGGGTGGCTTCTTCCACAGGCTGCTTGGCCTGGGCTCCCTGCACCTGGGCCTTTGGAGGACTGGCCCTGTGCTTGCCAACGCTTCCCCTGCAGGGACCCAGAGCTGGGAGGTTGCATCTCTCAGCCCTGGGTCGGGCAGAGCCCCAGCGGGCCATGCCCACAACCTCTCTCAGCACGGGTCCCCTAGAAGGCTCCTTTGGGACCAGGATTCTCTTGCGGGTGACTCTTTAAGGTCTGGCCCCTGGATGGAGGGGCACCAGGAGTAGAGGAGCAGGAAGGGGAAGGGGGTGGCCGTGCGAGGGGACACTTTCAGGCCAAGTCCCAGCTTCAGCCTGATCCTCCTGGGAACCCCGGGGTGTACGTCACACCTCCTGGTTGTCCCGCTCTGAGACAAGGAGCCGGGCTTCGCATTCCCCCAGCAGCCAGTCGTGGGCTGAGGACACCTGGGGCGTTGGGAACTCCCTGGCTTCTCCTTGGCTTAACATCTGGAGCTGCTTGTGAATCGTGCCGCCACACACACCCGAGTGCAGGTGTCTTCTGCACAGACTGCGGGCCTCGCTCTTCTGAATGCCGCTAGCTCGCCACCCACCCACGGGTGAACCTGGTCAGGGTACTTTCTCTCGGGGGCAGACTCTGATCCTGGCGGGCTACCGGTGTCTCTGTTTGCTCGTTTCTTTCTTCCATTTCGGGAAAGGCTTCCTTACTGGGTGTGGAAATCTCCTATGCCTTTCCTCGCCTATTCTGTCAGCTTTAAAATTCTCTTTCAGTTGCCACCCTCACAGATGGATTAGGAAACTCTTTCCGGTGCACTCATTAGTGAAATGACCTCAATGAAGCTGGAATCCAATATCTAATCGCCGATTTTTAGCGAGTCCACACGCCAGGGTGGTCGGGGTCCAATGCAGCCCCGGCCAGGCCCAGGCCCCTTGGACTGGGCCACAGGAGGACACAGAGGAGGGTCCCGGCCCCCACGGTCGCGTTGCCGGCAGTTCTCCAAGGGCTTGGGCGTTTTCCAGAGGTAGGAGATGGAGGGGACTGATTTCTTCAGCGCCCCACTAACCACGCCACCCCACCCATGGGACACATCCCTAGAGAGAGAGAGAGACGCCCCATACACTCGCTCCCCTCCCCCATGCGCTGTGCCCCAGCCCGGGCCCGGGGGAATAGGCGGCAGCCCACCCACAGGGTGGGGGGCGCAGCTGAAAGGGGTTGTCGGGGAGGGCGGCCCCTGCCTGGGGTCAAAGGGCGGGCGACCCGCGCGTGCGCAATCGGCGGCGGCGGCGGCGGCGGCGGCGGCGGCGGCGGGGGCGGCCACGAGCTGGGGGTGGGCCAGGCGAGGAGAGGAAGGGGGCTGGAAGGTCTCCACCTTGGCGAGTCCAGCCGTGGAGGCGCATCTTGTGTGAGTGTGAGTGAGTGAGTGTGAGTGTGAGTGTGTGTGTGTGTGTGTGTGTGTATAGAGAGACAGCCCCCCACCCCGGCCCGCCGCTCCCTGCCCGCCCCGCCCCACCCCGCCTGTCACCCCCGTCCCTCGGAGCCCGCCGGACCCGGCCGGTGAACTCAACAGGCCCGCCCGGTGCGGGTCAGCGCCGGCGCGGGGCCTGGGGCGGGAGGAGGCGGCGGGGAAGCGCAGAGAGGCTCGGCTTCTTGAGCGGGGCAGGGGCGCCCTCCGCCGTCTAGGGCCACACCACCCTGAACGCGCCCGATCTCGTCTGGTCTCAGAAGCTAAGCAGGGTCGGGCCTGGTTAGTACTTGGATGGGAGACCGCCTGGGAATACCGGGTGCCGTAGGCTTCTTTTTTTTTTTTTTTTTTTTTTTTTGTTTTGCCTCTTGTTCTGTCCCCTCTCTGGGAGCGAGGCGGCGGCCCGGGGCGGGGGTCACCCCCACCCTCAGCGCCCGCCGCGGTGCCTGGCGCCCCAGCCCGCACCGTGGGGCCTCCTCTTGTCCCAAGCCGCGACACCGCCGTCACGCGGCAGCATGCGTGGCTTCTGGACTGTCAGGTCTCAGACCAAAGGTCTGCTCTGTGGGAACCGACACGCTGGAGGAAACCTTGAGAGTCTGAGAGGGGAGGGAGTTCCAGAAGAAGGCCAGGATGTCATTTTGAGGGAGTATGTGACCAGAACTCGTCCCGTTGCTTTTGGGGTTCTATGGGCTACACGTAGGAATCTTTGGTGGTGGCACCTGATGTTGGGGGATCCGGAGTCACACCCAGACCTGCCCCACAGGCCTCCTTTTACTTTTCTCTTCGGATTCATTATGTTTAAAAAGTGTCTCTTATCTCTATGATTGCATTTTCTTTTCTCTCTCTTTTCAAGCAGATGATGGGAGTCCAAGTATTAAGGTGACATGTGTTGCCCGTGCCCCCCTCCCCCCTGTGTTCTTATTCATTAACCTCTGATGTTGTTCCAGCGTATTGTGGGGGTACCAATGTTAAGGTCGGGTACGTTGCCCTCTCCCAGCCTCCCCCCTCGGGTCAGAGCCTCAAGTGCGCCCATCCCCCAGTCGGTGCGCACCCACCCCATTCCTAATGGAGGTGTATGCCCATCCCCTCCCCCCACCCGCCCGACACCCACCCGATGAAGGTGATTCCTCTGTGTCCACTTGGGTGTCCGTCGGTTCGTACCCATTTGCTGGTGAGCGCGAGCACGTGGTGCTCGTGTGTCCATTCTTGGGCTACCTGGCTTACTGGAACGGGTTCCAGCTCTGGCCAGGAGAACCACGAGAGGTGCCCTCTCACCGCTGCTCCTCCTAGCTGAATAGCACTCCGTGGTGTCCACGCGCCACATTTCATTTACGCACTGGTGGGTCGATGGGCACTCGGGTCGCTTCCAGGTCTTTGCGATTGTGACTTGTGCCCTGACTCTAACCCTAACCCTTACCCAGCCCCGTCTCCTCCTCGGCCCCTGCCTGAATGACTCCTTCCCGCCCGGCCTGTCACCTGTCACCGTCCTCTGCCCCTGCCTGACACGCTCCTCCCCGCCCGGGCCGTCACCGTCCTCGGCCCCTGCCTGACGGGGCTCCTCCGTCGCCTGGGCCTTCCAAGGGCTTGGTGTGGACGCTGGTTCCAGGACGCCCTCCCAGGAACCCGGTAGCAGGGCGGCCGCAGCGTCTCGCGCCACCCAACCGTCCGCCGGCCGGCGGCCGTCGCTAAGTGGCCTGCGGGGGACGTGCCCCCACTGTGGGGCGGGCGCCCAGCCTGGTGTCTTCTCTGAGGCCCCGTGGCTGCTTTTCCCCCCCCCCGCAAGGGGAGAGCCGCGGAGGTGGGGACCGCCTCCTCGTGGGGACGTACACCCAGCTCTCCACGTCGGATTCCGGGGCTCTCTGTCCTGCCAGAAGGCCCAGCTGGCCTGCGGGTCCTTAGAGTGGCAAAAACATCCGAAAACTGAGATTGAGGGTCCGGTGGTTGTCTGCACTTTTGTGCTGGGCACCCCAGGGAGGCCCGGGGGCTGGCTGGACAACGCGGTCTGCTGGGCGGGGGGGGGGTTTGGAGGAGCAACTGATGCCCTTTGCACTTTGGGTAGCAAGTGTCTGAGGTGTCTCTGAGCCCTGCGCCATGTCGGGGGTGGGGGTGGGAGGTCGGGGGGGGGTGGAGGAGCAGGAGGAGGAGGAGGAGGAGGAGGTGGGAAGGGCCGTGGCCTGCAGTCGTGTTCCCGGGGTGGCTTCTTCCACAGGCTGCTTGGCCTGGGCTCCCTGCACCTGGGCCTTTGGAGGACTGGCCCTGTGCTTGCCAACGCTTCCCCTGCAGGGACCCAGAGCTGGGAGGTTGCATCTCTCAGCCCTGGGTCGGGCAGAGCCCCAGCGGGCCATGCCCACAACCTCTCTCAGCACGGGTCCCCCAGAAGGCTCCTTTGGGACCAGGATTCTCTTGCGGGTGACTCTTTAAGGTCTGGCCCCTGGATGGAGGGGCACCAGGAGTAGAGGAGCAGGAAGGGGAAGGGGGTGGCCGTGCGAGGGGACACTTTCAGGCCAAGTCCCAGCTTCAGCCTGATCCTCCTGGGAACCCCGGGGTGTACGTCACACCTCCTGGTTGTCCCGCTCTGAGACAAGGAGCCGGGCTTCGCATTCCCCCAGCAGCCAGTCGTGGGCTGAGGACACCTGGGGCGTTGGGAACTCCCTGGCTTCTCCTTGGCTTAACATCTGGAGCTGCTTGTGAATCGTGCCGCCACACACACCCGAGTGCAGGTGTCTTCTGCACAGACTGCGGGCCTCGCTCTTCTGAATGCCGCTAGCTCGCCACCCACCCACGGGTGAACCTGGTCAGGGTACTTTCTCTCGGGGGCAGACTCTGATCCTGGCGGGCTACCGGTGTCTCTGTTTGCTCGTTTCTTTCTTCCATTTCGGGAAAGGCTTCCTTACTGGGTGTGGAAATCTCCTATGCCTTTCCTCGCCTATTCTGTCAGCTTTAAAATTCTCTTTCAGTTGCCACCCTCACAGATGGATTAGGAAACTCTTTCCGGTGCACTCATTAGTGAAATGACCTCAATGAAGCTGGAATCCAATATCTAATCGCCGATTTTTAGCGAGTCCACACGCCAGGGTGGTCGGGGTCCAATGCAGCCCCGGCCAGGCCCAGGCCCCTTGGACTGGGCCACAGGAGGACACAGAGGAGGGTCCCGGCCCCCACGGTCGCGTTGCCGGCAGTTCTCCAAGGGCTTGGGCGTTTTCCAGAGGTAGGAGATGGAGGGGACTGATTTCTTCAGCGCCCCACTAACCACGCCACCCCACCCATGGGACACATCCCTAGAGAGACAGAGAGACGCCCCATACACTCGCTCCCCTCCCCCATGCGCTGTGCCCCAGCCCGGGCCCGGGGGAATAGGCGGCAGCCCACCCACAGGGTGGGGGGCGCAGCTGAAAGGGGTTGTCGGGGAGGGCGGCCCCTGCCTGGGGTCAAAGGGCGGGCGACCCGCGCGTGCGCAATCGGCGGCGGCGGCGGCGGCGGCGGCGGCGGCGGCGGCGGCGGCGGCGGCGGCGGCGGCGGCGGCGGCGGCGGCGGCGGGGGCGGCCACGAGCTGGGGGTGGGCCAGGCGAGGAGAGGAAGGGGGCTGGAAGGTCTCCACCTTGGCGAGTCCAGCCGTGGAGGCGCATCTTGTGTGAGTGTGAGTGAGTGAGTGTGAGTGTGAGTGTGTGTGTGTGTGTGTGTATAGAGAGACAGCCCCCCACCCCGGCCCGCCGCTCCCTGCCCGCCCCGCCCCACCCCGCCTGTCACCCCCGTCCCTCGGAGCCCGCCGGACCCGGCCGGTGAACTCAACAGGCCCGCCCGGTGCGGGTCAGCGCCGGCGCGGGGCCTGGGGCGGGAGGAGGCGGCGGGGAAGCGCAGAGAGGCTCGGCTTCTTGAGCGGGGCAGGGGCGCCCTCCGCCGTCTAGGGCCACACCACCCTGAACGCGCCCGATCTCGTCTGGTCTCAGAAGCTAAGCAGGGTCGGGCCTGGTTAGTACTTGGATGGGAGACCGCCTGGGAATACCGGGTGCCGTAGGCTTCTTTTTTTTTTTTTTTTTTTTTTTTTGTTTTGCCTCTTGTTCTGTCCCCTCTCTGGGAGCGAGGCGGCGGCCCGGGGCGGGGGTCACCCCCACCCTCAGCGCCCGCCGCGGTGCCTGGCGCCCCAGCCCGCACCGTGGGGCCTCCTCTTGTCCCAAGCCGCGACACCGCCGTCACGCGGCAGCATGCGTGGCTTCTGGACTGTCAGGTCTCAGACCAAAGGTCTGCTCTGTGGGAACCGACACGCTGGAGGAAACCTTGAGAGTCTGAGAGGGGAGGGAGTTCCAGAAGAAGGCCAGGATGTCATTTTGAGGGAGTATGTGACCAGAACTCGTCCCGTTGCTTTTGGGGTTCTATGGGCTACACGTAGGAATCTTTGGTGGTGGCACCTGATGTTGGGGGATCCGGAGTCACACCCAGACCTGCCCCACAGGCCTCCTTTTACTTTTCTCTTCGGATTCATTATGTTTAAAAAGTGTCTCTTATCTCTATGATTGCATTTTCTTTTCTCTCTCTTTTCAAGCAGATGATGGGAGTCCAAGTATTAAGGTGACATGTGTTGCCCGTGCCCCCCTCCCCCCTGTGTTCTTATTCATTAACCTCTGATGTTGTTCCAGCGTATTGTGGGGGTACCAATGTTAAGGTCGGGTACGTTGCCCTCTCCCAGCCTCCCCCCTCGGGTCAGAGCCTCAAGTGCGCCCATCCCCCAGTCGGTGCGCACCCACCCCATTCCTAATGGAGGTGTATGCCCATCCCCTCCCCCCACCCGCCCGACACCCACCCGATGAAGGTGATTCCTCTGTGTCCACTTGGGTGTCCGTCGGTTCGTACCCATTTGCTGGTGAGCGCGAGCACGTGGTGCTCGTGTGTCCATTCTTGGGCTACCTGGCTTACTGGAACGGGTTCCAGCTCTGGCCAGGAGAACCACGAGAGGTGCCCTCTCACCGCTGCTCCTCCTAGCTGAATAGCACTCCGTGGTGTCCACGCGCCACATTTCATTTACGCACTGGTGGGTCGATGGGCACTCGGGTCGCTTCCAGGTCTTTGCGATTGTGACTTGTGCCCTGACTCTAACCCTAACCCTTACCCAGCCCCGTCTCCTCCTCGGCCCCTGCCTGAATGACTCCTTCCCGCCCGGCCTGTCACCTGTCACCGTCCTCTGCCCCTGCCTGACACGCTCCTCCCCGCCCGGGCCGTCACCGTCCTCGGCCCCTGCCTGACGGGGCTCCTCCGTCGCCTGGGCCTTCCAAGGGCTTGGTGTGGACGCTGGTTCCAGGACGCCCTCCCAGGAACCCGGTAGCAGGGCGGCCGCAGCGTCTCGCGCCACCCAACCGTCCGCCGGCCGGCGGCCGTCGCTAAGTGGCCTGCGGGGGACGTGCCCCCACTGTGGGGCGGGCGCCCAGCCTGGTGTCTTCTCTGAGGCCCCGTGGCTGCTTTTCCCCCCCCCCGCAAGGGGAGAGCCGCGGAGGTGGGGACCGCCTCCTCGTGGGGACGTACACCCAGCTCTCCACGTCGGATTCCGGGGCTCTCTGTCCTGCCAGAAGGCCCAGCTGGCCTGCGGGTCCTTAGAGTGGCAAAAACATCCGAAAACTGAGATTGAGGGTCCGGTGGTTGTCTGCACTTTTGTGCTGGGCACCCCAGGGAGGCCCGGGGGCTGGCTGGACAACGCGGTCTGCTGGGCGGGGGGGGGGGTTTGGAGGAGCAACTGATGCCCTTTGCACTTTGGGTAGCAAGTGTCTGAGGTGTCTCTGAGCCCTGCGCCATGTCGGGGGTGGGGGTGGGAGGTCGGGGGGGGGTGGAGGAGCAGGAGGAGGAGGAGGTGGGAAGGGCCGTGGCCTGCAGTCGTGTTCCCGGGGTGGCTTCTTCCACAGGCTGCTTGGCCTGGGCTCCCTGCACCTGGGCCTTTGGAGGACTGGCCCTGTGCTTGCCAACGCTTCCCCTGCAGGGACCCAGAGCTGGGAGGTTGCATCTCTCAGCCCTGGGTCGGGCAGAGCCCCAGCGGGCCATGCCCACAACCTCTCTCAGCACGGGTCCCCCAGAAGGCTCCTTTGGGACCAGGATTCTCTTGCGGGTGACTCTTTAAGGTCTGGCCCCTGGATGGAGGGGCACCAGGAGTAGAGGAGCAGGAAGGGGAAGGGGGTGGCCGTGCGAGGGGACACTTTCAGGCCAAGTCCCAGCTTCAGCCTGATCCTCCTGGGAACCCCGGGGTGTACGTCACACCTCCTGGTTGTCCCGCTCTGAGACAAGGAGCCGGGCTTCGCATTCCCCCAGCAGCCAGTCGTGGGCTGAGGACACCTGGGGCGTTGGGAACTCCCTGGCTTCTCCTTGGCTTAACATCTGGAGCTGCTTGTGAATCGTGCCGCCACACACACCCGAGTGCAGGTGTCTTCTGCACAGACTGCGGGCCTCGCTCTTCTGAATGCCGCTAGCTCGCCACCCACCCACGGGTGAACCTGGTCAGGGTACTTTCTCTCGGGGGCAGACTCTGATCCTGGCGGGCTACCGGTGTCTCTGTTTGCTCGTTTCTTTCTTCCATTTCGGGAAAGGCTTCCTTACTGGGTGTGGAAATCTCCTATGCCTTTCCTCGCCTATTCTGTCAGCTTTAAAATTCTCTTTCAGTTGCCACCCTCACAGATGGATTAGGAAACTCTTTCCGGTGCACTCATTAGTGAAATGACCTCAATGAAGCTGGAATCCAATATCTAATCGCCGATTTTTAGCGAGTCCACACGCCAGGGTGGTCGGGGTCCAATGCAGCCCCGGCCAGGCCCAGGCCCCTTGGACTGGGCCACAGGAGGACACAGAGGAGGGTCCCGGCCCCCACGGTCGCGTTGCCGGCAGTTCTCCAAGGGCTTGGGCGTTTTCCAGAGGTAGGAGATGGAGGGGACTGATTTCTTCAGCGCCCCACTAACCACGCCACCCCACCCATGGGACACATCCCTAGAGAGACAGAGAGACGCCCCATACACTCGCTCCCCTCCCCCATGCGCTGTGCCCCAGCCCGGGCCCGGGGGAATAGGCGGCAGCCCACCCACAGGGTGGGGGGCGCAGCTGAAAGGGGTTGTCGGGGAGGGCGGCCCCTGCCTGGGGTCAAAGGGCGGGCGACCCGCGCGTGCGCAATCGGCGGCGGCGGCGGCGGCGGCGGCGGCGGCGGCGGCGGCGGCGGCGGCGGCGGCGGCGGCGGCGGCGGCGGCGGGGGCGGCCACGAGCTGGGGGTGGGCCAGGCGAGGAGAGGAAGGGGGCTGGAAGGTCTCCACCTTGGCGAGTCCAGCCGTGGAGGCGCATCTTGTGTGAGTGTGAGTGAGTGAGTGTGAGTGTGAGTGTGTGTGTGTGTGTGTGTATAGAGAGACAGCCCCCCACCCCGGCCCGCCGCTCCCTGCCCGCCCCGCCCCACCCCGCCTGTCACCCCCGTCCCTCGGAGCCCGCCGGACCCGGCCGGTGAACTCAACAGGCCCGCCCGGTGCGGGTCAGCGCCGGCGCGGGGCCTGGGGCGGGAGGAGGCGGCGGGGAAGCGCAGAGAGGCTCGGCTTCTTGAGCGGGGCAGGGGCGCCCTCCGCCGTCTAGGGCCACACCACCCTGAACGCGCCCGATCTCGTCTGGTCTCAGAAGCTAAGCAGGGTCGGGCCTGGTTAGTACTTGGATGGGAGACCGCCTGGGAATACCGGGTGCCGTAGGCTTCTTTTTTTTTTTTTTTTTTTTTTTTTGTTTTGCCTCTTGTTCTGTCCCCTCTCTGGGAGCGAGGCGGCGGCCCGGGGCGGGGGTCACCCCCACCCTCAGCGCCCGCCGCGGTGCCTGGCGCCCCAGCCCGCACCGTGGGGCCTCCTCTTGTCCCAAGCCGCGACACCGCCGTCACGCGGCAGCATGCGTGGCTTCTGGACTGTCAGGTCTCAGACCAAAGGTCTGCTCTGTGGGAACCGACACGCTGGAGGAAACCTTGAGAGTCTGAGAGGGGAGGGAGTTCCAGAAGAAGGCCAGGATGTCATTTTGAGGGAGTATGTGACCAGAACTCGTCCCGTTGCTTTTGGGGTTCTATGGGCTACACGTAGGAATCTTTGGTGGTGGCACCTGATGTTGGGGGATCCGGAGTCACACCCAGACCTGCCCCACAGGCCTCCTTTTACTTTTCTCTTCGGATTCATTATGTTTAAAAAGTGTCTCTTATCTCTATGATTGCATTTTCTTTTCTCTCTCTTTTCAAGCAGATGATGGGAGTCCAAGTATTAAGGTGACATGTGTTGCCCGTGCCCCCCTCCCCCCTGTGTTCTTATTCATTAACCTCTGATGTTGTTCCAGCGTATTGTGGGGGTACCAATGTTAAGGTCGGGTACGTTGCCCTCTCCCAGCCTCCCCCCTCGGGTCAGAGCCTCAAGTGCGCCCATCCCCCAGTCGGTGCGCACCCACCCCATTCCTAATGGAGGTGTATGCCCATCCCCTCCCCCCACCCGCCCGACACCCACCCGATGAAGGTGATTCCTCTGTGTCCACTTGGGTGTCCGTCGGTTCGTACCCATTTGCTGGTGAGCGCGAGCACGTGGTGCTCGTGTGTCCATTCTTGGGCTACCTGGCTTACTGGAACGGGTTCCAGCTCTGGCCAGGAGAACCACGAGAGGTGCCCTCTCACCGCTGCTCCTCCTAGCTGAATAGCACTCCGTGGTGTCCACGCGCCACATTTCATTTACGCACTGGTGGGTCGATGGGCACTCGGGTCGCTTCCAGGTCTTTGCGATTGTGACTTGTGCCCTGACTCTAACCCTAACCCTTACCCAGCCCCGTCTCCTCCTCGGCCCCTGCCTGAATGACTCCTTCCCGCCCGGCCTGTCACCTGTCACCGTCCTCTGCCCCTGCCTGACACGCTCCTCCCCGCCCGGGCCGTCACCGTCCTCGGCCCCTGCCTGACGGGGCTCCTCCGTCGCCTGGGCCTTCCAAGGGCTTGGTGTGGACGCTGGTTCCAGGACGCCCTCCCAGGAACCCGGTAGCAGGGCGGCCGCAGCGTCTCGCGCCACCCAACCGTCCGCCGGCCGGCGGCCGTCGCTAAGTGGCCTGCGGGGGACGTGCCCCCACTGTGGGGCGGGCGCCCAGCCTGGTGTCTTCTCTGAGGCCCCGTGGCTGCTTTTCCCCCCCCCCGCAAGGGGAGAGCCGCGGAGGTGGGGACCGCCTCCTCGTGGGGACGTACACCCAGCTCTCCACGTCGGATTCCGGGGCTCTCTGTCCTGCCAGAAGGCCCAGCTGGCCTGCGGGTCCTTAGAGTGGCAAAAACATCCGAAAACTGAGATTGAGGGTCCGGTGGTTGTCTGCACTTTTGTGCTGGGCACCCCAGGGAGGCCCGGGGGCTGGCTGGACAACGCGGTCTGCTGGGCGGGGGGGGGGGTTTGGAGGAGCAACTGATGCCCTTTGCACTTTGGGTAGCAAGTGTCTGAGGTGTCTCTGAGCCCTGCGCCATGTCGGGGGTGGGGGTGGGAGGTCGGGGGGGGGTGGAGGAGCAGGAGGAGGAGGAGGTGGGAAGGGCCGTGGCCTGCAGTCGTGTTCCCGGGGTGGCTTCTTCCACAGGCTGCTTGGCCTGGGCTCCCTGCACCTGGGCCTTTGGAGGACTGGCCCTGTGCTTGCCAACGCTTCCCCTGCAGGGACCCAGAGCTGGGAGGTTGCATCTCTCAGCCCTGGGTCGGGCAGAGCCCCAGCGGGCCATGCCCACAACCTCTCTCAGCACGGGTCCCCCAGAAGGCTCCTTTGGGACCAGGATTCTCTTGCGGGTGACTCTTTAAGGTCTGGCCCCTGGATGGAGGGGCACCAGGAGTAGAGGAGCAGGAAGGGGAAGGGGGTGGCCGTGCGAGGGGACACTTTCAGGCCAAGTCCCAGCTTCAGCCTGATCCTCCTGGGAACCCCGGGGTGTACGTCACACCTCCTGGTTGTCCCGCTCTGAGACAAGGAGCCGGGCTTCGCATTCCCCCAGCAGCCAGTCGTGGGCTGAGGACACCTGGGGCGTTGGGAACTCCCTGGCTTCTCCTTGGCTTAACATCTGGAGCTGCTTGTGAATCGTGCCGCCACACACACCCGAGTGCAGGTGTCTTCTGCACAGACTGCGGGCCTCGCTCTTCTGAATGCCGCTAGCTCGCCACCCACCCACGGGTGAACCTGGTCAGGGTACTTTCTCTCGGGGGCAGACTCTGATCCTGGCGGGCTACCGGTGTCTCTGTTTGCTCGTTTCTTTCTTCCATTTCGGGAAAGGCTTCCTTACTGGGTGTGGAAATCTCCTATGCCTTTCCTCGCCTATTCTGTCAGCTTTAAAATTCTCTTTCAGTTGCCACCCTCACAGATGGATTAGGAAACTCTTTCCGGTGCACTCATTAGTGAAATGACCTCAATGAAGCTGGAATCCAATATCTAATCGCCGATTTTTAGCGAGTCCACACGCCAGGGTGGTCGGGGTCCAATGCAGCCCCGGCCAGGCCCAGGCCCCTTGGACTGGGCCACAGGAGGACACAGAGGAGGGTCCCGGCCCCCACGGTCGCGTTGCCGGCAGTTCTCCAAGGGCTTGGGCGTTTTCCAGAGGTAGGAGATGGAGGGGACTGATTTCTTCAGCGCCCCACTAACCACGCCACCCCACCCATGGGACACATCCCTAGAGAGAGAGAGAGACGCCCCATACACTCGCTCCCCTCCCCCATGCGCTGTGCCCCAGCCTGGGCCCGGGGGAATAGGCGGCAGCCCACCCACAGGGTGGGGGGCGCAGCTGAAAGGGGTTGTCGGGGAGGGCGGCCCCTGCCTGGGGTCAAAGGGCGGGCGACCCGCGCGTGCGCAATCGGCGGCGGCGGCGGCGGCGGCGGCGGCGGGGGCGGCCACGAGCTGGGGGTGGGCCAGGCGAGGAGAGGAAGGGGGCTGGAAGGTCTCCACCTTGGCGAGTCCAGCCGTGGAGGCGCATCTTGTGTGAGTGTGAGTGAGTGAGTGTGAGTGTGAGTGTGTGTGTGTGTGTGTGTGTATAGAGAGACAGCCCCCCACCCCGGCCCGCCGCTCCCTGCCCGCCCCGCCCCACCCCGCCTGTCACCCCCGTCCCTCGGAGCCCGCCGGACCCGGCCGGTGAACTCAACAGGCCCGCCCGGTGCGGGTCAGCGCCGGCGCGGGGCCTGGGGCGGGAGGAGGCGGCGGGGAAGCGCAGAGAGGCTCGGCTTCTTGAGCGGGGCAGGGGCGCCCTCCGCCGTCTAGGGCCACACCACCCTGAACGCGCCCGATCTCGTCTGGTCTCAGAAGCTAAGCAGGGTCGGGCCTGGTTAGTACTTGGATGGGAGACCGCCTGGGAATACCGGGTGCCGTAGGCTTCTTTTTTTTTTTTTTTTTTTTTTTTTGTTTTGCCTCTTGTTCTGTCCCCTCTCTGGGAGCGAGGCGGCGGCCCGGGGCGGGGGTCACCCCCACCCTCAGCGCCCGCCGCGGTGCCTGGCGCCCCAGCCCGCACCGTGGGGCCTCCTCTTGTCCCAAGCCGCGACACCGCCGTCACGCGGCAGCATGCGTGGCTTCTGGACTGTCAGGTCTCAGACCAAAGGTCTGCTCTGTGGGAACCGACACGCTGGAGGAAACCTTGAGAGTCTGAGAGGGGAGGGAGTTCCAGAAGAAGGCCAGGATGTCATTTTCAGGGAGTATGTGACCAGAACTCGTCCCGTTGCTTTTGGGGTTCTATGGGCTACACGTAGGAATCTTTGGTGGTGGCACCTGATGTTGGGGGATCCGGAGTCACACCCAGACCTGCCCCACAGGCCTCCTTTTACTTTTCTCTTCGGATTCATTATGTTTAAAAAGTGTCTCTTATCTCTATGATTGCATTTTCTTTTCTCTCTCTTTTCAAGCAGATGATGGGAGTCCAAGTATTAAGGTGACATGTGTTGCCCGTGCCCCCCTCCCCCCTGTGTTCTTATTCATTAACCTCTGATGTTGTTCCAGCGTATTGTGGGGGTACCAATGTTAAGGTCGGGTACGTTGCCCTCTCCCAGCCTCCCCCCTCGGGTCAGAGCCTCAAGTGCGCCCATCCCCCAGTCGGTGCGCACCCACCCCATTCCTAATGGAGGTGTATGCCCATCCCCTCCCCCCACCCGCCCGACACCCACCCGATGAAGGTGATTCCTCTGTGTCCACTTGGGTGTCCGTCGGTTCGTACCCATTTGCTGGTGAGCGCGAGCACGTGGTGCTCGTGTGTCCATTCTTGGGCTACCTGGCTTACTGGAACGGGTTCCAGCTCTGGCCAGGAGAACCACGAGAGGTGCCCTCTCACCGCTGCTCCTCCTAGCTGAATAGCACTCCGTGGTGTCCACGCGCCACATTTCATTTACGCACTGGTGGGTCGATGGGCACTCGGGTCGCTTCCAGGTCTTTGCGATTGTGACTTGTGCCCTGACTCTAACCCTAACCCTTACCCAGCCCCGTCTCCTCCTCGGCCCCTGCCTGAATGACTCCTTCCCGCCCGGCCTGTCACCTGTCACCGTCCTCTGCCCCTGCCTGACACGCTCCTCCCCGCCCGGGCCGTCACCGTCCTCGGCCCCTGCCTGACGGGGCTCCTCCGTCGCCTGGGCCTTCCAAGGGCTTGGTGTGGACGCTGGTTCCAGGACGCCCTCCCAGGAACCCGGTAGCAGGGCGGCCGCAGCGTCTCGCGCCACCCAACCGTCCGCCGGCCGGCGGCCGTCGCTAAGTGGCCTGCGGGGGACGTGCCCCCACTGTGGGGCGGGCGCCCAGCCTGGTGTCTTCTCTGAGGCCCCGTGGCTGCTTTTCCCCCCCCCTGCAAGGGGAGAGCCGCGGAGGTGGGGACCGCCTCCTCGTGGGGACGTACACCCAGCTCTCCACGTCGGATTCCGGGGCTCTCTGTCCTGCCAGAAGGCCCAGCTGGCCTGCGGGTCCTTAGAGTGGCAAAAACATCCGAAAACTGAGATTGAGGGTCCGGTGGTTGTCTGCACTTTTGTGCTGGGCACCCCAGGGAGGCCCGGGGGCTGGCTGGACAACGCGGTCTGCTGGGGGGGGGGGTTTGGAGGAGCAACTGATGCCCTTTGCACTTTGGGTAGCAAGTGTCTGAGGTGTCTCTGAGCCCTGCGCCATGTCGGGGGTGGGGGTGGGAGGTCGGGGGGGGGGTGGAGGAGCAGGAGGAGGAGGAGGAGGAGGAGGTGGGAAGGGCCGTGGCCTGCAGTCGTGTTCCCGGGGTGGCTTCTTCCACAGGCTGCTTGGCCTGGGCTCCCTGCACCTGGGCCTTTGGAGGACTGGCCCTGTGCTTGCCAACGCTTCCCCTGCAGGGACCCAGAGCTGGGAGGTTGCATCTCTCAGCCCTGGGTCGGGCAGAGCCCCAGCGGGCCATGCCCACAACCTCTCTCAGCACGGGTCCCCCAGAAGGCTCCTTTGGGACCAGGATTCTCTTGCGGGTGACTCTTTAAGGTCTGGCCCCTGGATGGAGGGGCACCAGGAGTAGAGGAGCAGGAAGGGGAAGGGGGTGGCCGTGCGAGGGGACACTTTCAGGCCAAGTCCCAGCTTCAGCCTGATCCTCCTGGGAACCCCGGGGTGTACGTCACACCTCCTGGTTGTCCCGCTCTGAGACAAGGAGCCGGGCTTCGCATTCCCCCAGCAGCCAGTCGTGGGCTGAGGACACCTGGGGCGTTGGGAACTCCCTGGCTTCTCCTTGGCTTAACATCTGGAGCTGCTTGTGAATCGTGCCGCCACACACACCCGAGTGCAGGTGTCTTCTGCACAGACTGCGGGCCTCGCTCTTCTGAATGCCGCTAGCTCGCCACCCACCCACGGGTGAACCTGGTCAGGGTACTTTCTCTCGGGGGCAGACTCTGATCCTGGCGGGCTACCGGTGTCTCTGTTTGCTCGTTTCTTTCTTCCATTTCGGGAAAGGCTTCCTTACTGGGTGTGGAAATCTCCTATGCCTTTCCTCGCCTATTCTGTCAGCTTTAAAATTCTCTTTCAGTTGCCACCCTCACAGATGGATTAGGAAACTCTTTCCGGTGCACTCATTAGTGAAATGACCTCAATGAAGCTGGAATCCAATATCTAATCGCCGATTTTTAGCGAGTCCACACGCCAGGGTGGTCGGGGTCCAATGCAGCCCCGGCCAGGCCCAGGCCCCTTGGACTGGGCCACAGGAGGACACAGAGGAGGGTCCCGGCCCCCACGGTCGCGTTGCCGGCAGTTCTCCAAGGGCTTGGGCGTTTTCCAGAGGTAGGAGATGGAGGGGACTGATTTCTTCAGCGCCCCACTAACCACGCCACCCCACCCATGGGACACATCCCTAGAGAGACAGAGAGACGCCCCATACACTCGCTCCCCTCCCCCATGCGCTGTGCCCCAGCCCGGGCCCGGGGGAATAGGCGGCAGCCCACCCACAGGGTGGGGGGCGCAGCTGAAAGGGGTTGTCGGGGAGGGCGGCCCCTGCCTGGGGTCAAAGGGCGGGCGACCCGCGCGTGCGCAATCGGCGGCGGCGGCGGCGGCGGCGGCGGCGGCGGCGGCGGCGGCGGCGGCGGCGGCGGGGGCGGCCACGAGCTGGGGGTGGGCCAGGCGAGGAGAGGAAGGGGGCTGGAAGGTCTCCACCTTGGCGAGTCCAGCCGTGGAGGCGCATCTTGTGTGAGTGTGAGTGTGTGTGTGTGTGTGTGTGTGTGTGTGTGTGTGTGTATAGAGAGACAGCCCCCCACCCCGGCCCGCCGCTCCCTGCCCGCCCCGCCCCACCCCGCCTGTCACCCCCGTCCCTCGGAGCCCGCCGGACCCGGCCGGTGAACTCAACAGGCCCGCCCGGTGCGGGTCAGCGCCGGCGCGGGGCCTGGGGCGGGAGGAGGCGGCGGGGAAGCGCAGAGAGGCTCGGCTTCTTGAGCGGGGCAGGGGCGCCCTCCGCCGTCTAGGGCCACACCACCCTGAACGCGCCCGATCTCGTCTGGTCTCAGAAGCTAAGCAGGGTCGGGCCTGGTTAGTACTTGGATGGGAGACCGCCTGGGAATACCGGGTGCCGTAGGCTTCTTTTTTTTTTTTTTTTTTTTTTTTGTTTTGCCTCTTGTTCTGTCCCCTCTCTGGGAGCGAGGCGGCGGCCCGGGGCGGGGGTCACCCCCACCCTCAGCGCCCGCCGCGGTGCCTGGCGCCCCAGCCCGCACCGTGGGGCCTCCTCTTGTCCCAAGCCGCGACACCGCCGTCACGCGGCAGCATGCGTGGCTTCTGGACTGTCAGGTCTCAGACCAAAGGTCTGCTCTGTGGGAACCGACACGCTGGAGGAAACCTTGAGAGTCTGAGAGGGGAGGGAGTTCCAGAAGAAGGCCAGGATGTCATTTTGAGGGAGTATGTGACCAGAACTCGTCCCGTTGCTTTTGGGGTTCTATGGGCTACACGTAGGAATCTTTGGTGGTGGCACCTGATGTTGGGGGATCCGGAGTCACACCCAGACCTGCCCCACAGGCCTCCTTTTACTTTTCTCTTCGGATTCATTATGTTTAAAAAGTGTCTCTTATCTCTATGATTGCATTTTCTTTTCTCTCTCTTTTCAAGCAGATGATGGGAGTCCAAGTATTAAGGTGACATGTGTTGCCCGTGCCCCCCTCCCCCCTGTGTTCTTATTCATTAACCTCTGATGTTGTTCCAGCGTATTGTGGGGGTACCAATGTTAAGGTCGGGTACGTTGCCCTCTCCCAGCCTCCCCCCTCGGGTCAGAGCCTCAAGTGCGCCCATCCCCCAGTCGGTGCGCACCCACCCCATTCCTAATGGAGGTGTATGCCCATCCCCTCCCCCCACCCGCCCGACACCCACCCGATGAAGGTGATTCCTCTGTGTCCACTTGGGTGTCCGTCGGTTCGTACCCATTTGCTGGTGAGCGCGAGCACGTGGTGCTCGTGTGTCCATTCTTGGGCTACCTGGCTTACTGGAACGGGTTCCAGCTCTGGCCAGGAGAACCACGAGAGGTGCCCTCTCACCGCTGCTCCTCCTAGCTGAATAGCACTCCGTGGTGTCCACGCGCCACATTTCATTTACGCACTGGTGGGTCGATGGGCACTCGGGTCGCTTCCAGGTCTTTGCGATTGTGACTTGTGCCCTGACTCTAACCCTAACCCTTACCCAGCCCCGTCTCCTCCTCGGCCCCTGCCTGAATGACTCCTTCCCGCCCGGCCTGTCACCTGTCACCGTCCTCTGCCCCTGCCTGACACGCTCCTCCCCGCCCGGGCCGTCACCGTCCTCGGCCCCTGCCTGACGGGGCTCCTCCGTCGCCTGGGCCTTCCAAGGGCTTGGTGTGGACGCTGGTTCCAGGACGCCCTCCCAGGAACCCGGTAGCAGGGCGGCCGCAGCGTCTCGCGCCACCCAACCGTCCGCCGGCCGGCGGCCGTCGCTAAGTGGCCTGCGGGGGACGTGCCCCCACTGTGGGGCGGGCGCCCAGCCTGGTGTCTTCTCTGAGGCCCCGTGGCTGCTTTTCCCCCCCCCCGCAAGGGGAGAGCCGCGGAGGTGGGGACCGCCTCCTCGTGGGGACGTACACCCAGCTCTCCACGTCGGATTCCGGGGCTCTCTGTCCTGCCAGAAGGCCCAGCTGGCCTGCGGGTCCTTAGAGTGGCAAAAACATCCGAAAACTGAGATTGAGGGTCCGGTGGTTGTCTGCACTTTTGTGCTGGGCACCCCAGGGAGGCCCGGGGGCTGGCTGGACAACGCGGTCTGCTGGGCGGGGGGGGGGTTTGGAGGAGCAACTGATGCCCTTTGCACTTTGGGTAGCAAGTGTCTGAGGTGTCTCTGAGCCCTGCGCCATGTCGGGGGTGGGGGTGGGAGGTCGGGGGGGGGGTGGAGGAGCAGGAGGAGGAGGAGGAGGAGGAGGTGGGAAGGGCCGTGGCCTGCAGTCGTGTTCCCGGGGTGGCTTCTTCCACAGGCTGCTTGGCCTGGGCTCCCTGCACCTGGGCCTTTGGAGGACTGGCCCTGTGCTTGCCAACGCTTCCCCTGCAGGGACCCAGAGCTGGGAGGTTGCATCTCTCAGCCCTGGGTCGGGCAGAGCCCCAGCGGGCCATGCCCACAACCTCTCTCAGCACGGGTCCCCCAGAAGGCTCCTTTGGGACCAGGATTCTCTTGCGGGTGACTCTTTAAGGTCTGGCCCCTGGATGGAGGGGCACCAGGAGTAGAGGAGCAGGAAGGGGAAGGGGGTGGCCGTGCGAGGGGACACTTTCAGGCCAAGTCCCAGCTTCAGCCTGATCCTCCTGGGAACCCCGGGGTGTACGTCACACCTCCTGGTTGTCCCGCTCTGAGACAAGGAGCCGGGCTTCGCATTCCCCCAGCAGCCAGTCGTGGGCTGAGGACACCTGGGGCGTTGGGAACTCCCTGGCTTCTCCTTGGCTTAACATCTGGAGCTGCTTGTGAATCGTGCCGCCACACACACCCGAGTGCAGGTGTCTTCTGCACAGACTGCGGGCCTCGCTCTTCTGAATGCCGCTAGCTCGCCACCCACCCACGGGTGAACCTGGTCAGGGTACTTTCTCTCGGGGGCAGACTCTGATCCTGGCGGGCTACCGGTGTCTCTGTTTGCTCGTTTCTTTCTTCCATTTCGGGAAAGGCTTCCTTACTGGGTGTGGAAATCTCCTATGCCTTTCCTCGCCTATTCTGTCAGCTTTAAAATTCTCTTTCAGTTGCCACCCTCACAGATGGATTAGGAAACTCTTTCCGGTGCACTCATTAGTGAAATGACCTCAATGAAGCTGGAATCCAATATCTAATCGCCGATTTTTAGCGAGTCCACACGCCAGGGTGGTCGGGGTCCAATGCAGCCCCGGCCAGGCCCAGGCCCCTTGGACTGGGCCACAGGAGGACACAGAGGAGGGTCCCGGCCCCCACGGTCGCGTTGCCGGCAGTTCTCCAAGGGCTTGGGCGTTTTCCAGAGGTAGGAGATGGAGGGGACTGATTTCTTCAGCGCCCCACTAACCACGCCACCCCACCCATGGGACACATCCCTAGAGAGACAGAGAGACGCCCCATACACTCGCTCCCCTCCCCCATGCGCTGTGCCCCAGCCCGGGCCCGGGGGAATAGGCGGCAGCCCACCCACAGGGTGGGGGGCGCAGCTGAAAGGGGTTGTCGGGGAGGGCGGCCCCTGCCTGGGGTCAAAGGGCGGGCGACCCGCGCGTGCGCAATCGGCGGCGGCGGCGGCGGCGGCGGCGGCGGCGGCGGCGGCGGCGGGGGCGGCCACGAGCTGGGGGTGGGCCAGGCGAGGAGAGGAAGGGGGCTGGAAGGTCTCCACCTTGGCGAGTCCAGCCGTGGAGGCGCATCTTGTGTGAGTGTGAGTGAGTGAGTGTGAGTGTGAGTGTGTGTGTGTGTGTGTGTGTATAGAGAGACAGCCCCCCACCCCGGCCCGCCGCTCCCTGCCCGCCCCGCCCCACCCCACCTGTCACCCCCGTCCCTCGGAGCCCGCCGGACCCGGCCGGTGAACTCAACAGGCCCGCCCGGTGCGGGTCAGCGCCGGCGCGGGGCCTGGGGCGGGAGGAGGCGGCGGGGAAGCGCAGAGAGGCTCGGCTTCTTGAGCGGGGCAGGGGCGCCCTCCGCCGTCTAGGGCCACACCACCCTGAACGCGCCCGATCTCGTCTGGTCTCAGAAGCTAAGCAGGGTCGGGCCTGGTTAGTACTTGGATGGGAGACCGCCTGGGAATACCGGGTGCCGTAGGCTTCTTTTTTTTTTTTTTTTTTTTTTTTTGTTTTGCCTCTTGTTCTGTCCCCTCTCTGGGAGCGAGGCGGCGGCCCGGGGCGGGGGTCACCCCCACCCTCAGCGCCCGCCGCGGTGCCTGGCGCCCCAGCCCGCACTGTGGGGCCTCCTCTTGTCCCAAGCCGCGACACCGCCGTCACGCGGCAGCATGCGTGGCTTCTGGACTGTCAGGTCTCAGACCAAAGGTCTGCTCTGTGGGAACCGACACGCTGGAGGAAACCTTGAGAGTCTGAGAGGGGAGGGAGTTCCAGAAGAAGGCCAGGATGTCATTTTCAGGGAGTATGTGACCAGAACTCGTCCCGTTGCTTTTGGGGTTCTATGGGCTACACGTAGGAATCTTTGGTGGTGGCACCTGATGTTGGGGGATCCGGAGTCACACCCAGACCTGCCCCACAGGCCTCCTTTTACTTTTCTCTTCGGATTCATTATGTTTAAAAAGTGTCTCTTATCTCTATGATTGCATTTTCTTTTCTCTCTCTTTTCAAGCAGATGATGGGAGTCCAAGTATTAAGGTGACATGTGTTGCCCGTGCCCCCCTCCCCCCTGTGTTCTTATTCATTAACCTCTGATGTTGTTCCAGCGTATTGTGGGGGTACCAATGTTAAGGTCGGGTACGTTGCCCTCTCCCAGCCTCCCCCCTCGGGTCAGAGCCTCAAGTGCGCCCATCCCCCAGTCGGTGCGCACCCACCCCATTCCTAATGGAGGTGTATGCCCATCCCCTCCCCCCACCCGCCCGACACCCACCCGATGAAGGTGATTCCTCTGTGTCCACTTGGGTGTCCGTCGGTTCGTACCCATTTGCTGGTGAGCGCGAGCACGTGGTGCTCGTGTGTCCATTCTTGGGCTACCTGGCTTACTGGAACGGGTTCCAGCTCTGGCCAGGAGAACCACGAGAGGTGCCCTCTCACCGCTGCTCCTCCTAGCTCAATAGCACTCCGTGGTGTCCACGCGCCACATTTCATTTACGCACTGGTGGGTCGATGGGCACTCGGGTCGCTTCCAGGTCTTTGCGATTGTGACTTGTGCCCTGACTCTAACCCTAACCCTTACCCAGCCCCGTCTCCTCCTCGGCCCCTGCCTGAATGACTCCTTCCCGCCCGGCCTGTCACCTGTCACCGTCCTCTGCCCCTGCCTGACACGCTCCTCCCCGCCCGGGCCGTCACCGTCCTCGGCCCCTGCCTGACGGGGCTCCTCCGTCGCCTGGGCCTTCCAAGGGCTTGGTGTGGACGCTGGTTCCAGGACGCCCTCCCAGGAACCCGGTAGCAGGGCGGCCGCAGCGTCTCGCGCCACCCAACCGTCCGCCGGCCGGCGGCCGTCGCTAAGTGGCCTGCGGGGGACGTGCCCCCACTGTGGGGCGGGCGCCCAGCCTGGTGTCTTCTCTGAGGCCCCGTGGCTGCTTTTCCCCCCCCCCGCAAGGGGAGAGCCGCGGAGGTGGGGACCGCCTCCTCGTGGGGACGTACACCCAGCTCTCCACGTCGGATTCCGGGGCTCTCTGTCCTGCCAGAAGGCCCAGCTGGCCTGCGGGTCCTTAGAGTGGCAAAAACATCCGAAAACTGAGATTGAGGGTCCGGTGGTTGTCTGCACTTTTGTGCTGGGCACCCCAGGGAGGCCCGGGGGCTGGCTGGACAACGCGGTCTGCTGGGCGGGGGGGGGGGTTTGGAGGAGCAACTGATGCCCTTTGCACTTTGGGTAGCAAGTGTCTGAGGTGTCTCTGAGCCCTGCGCCATGTCGGGGGTGGGGGTGGGAGGTCGGGGGGGGGTGGAGGAGCAGGAGGAGGAGGAGGAGGAGGAGGTGGGAAGGGCCGTGGCCTGCAGTCGTGTTCCCGGGGTGGCTTCTTCCACAGGCTGCTTGGCCTGGGCTCCCTGCACCTGGGCCTTTGGAGGACTGGCCCTGTGCTTGCCAACGCTTCCCCTGCAGGGACCCAGAGCTGGGAGGTTGCATCTCTCAGCCCTGGGTCGGGCAGAGCCCCAGCGGGCCATGCCCACAACCTCTCTCAGCACGGGTCCCCCAGAAGGCTCCTTTGGGACCAGGATTCTCTTGCGGGTGACTCTTTAAGGTCTGGCCCCTGGATGGAGGGGCACCAGGAGTAGAGGAGCAGGAAGGGGAAGGGGGTGGCCGTGCGAGGGGACACTTTCAGGCCAAGTCCCAGCTTCAGCCTGATCCTCCTGGGAACCCCGGGGTGTACGTCACACCTCCTGGTTGTCCCGCTCTGAGACAAGGAGCCGGGCTTCGCATTCCCCCAGCAGCCAGTCGTGGGCTGAGGACACCTGGGGCGTTGGGAACTCCCTGGCTTCTCCTTGGCTTAACATCTGGAGCTGCTTGTGAATCGTGCCGCCACACACACCCGAGTGCAGGTGTCTTCTGCACAGACTGCGGGCCTCGCTCTTCTGAATGCCGCTAGCTCGCCACCCACCCACGGGTGAACCTGGTCAGGGTACTTTCTCTCGGGGGCAGACTCTGATCCTGGCGGGCTACCGGTGTCTCTGTTTGCTCGTTTCTTTCTTCCATTTCGGGAAAGGCTTCCTTACTGGGTGTGGAAATCTCCTATGCCTTTCCTCGCCTATTCTGTCAGCTTTAAAATTCTCTTTCAGTTGCCACCCTCACAGATGGATTAGGAAACTCTTTCCGGTGCACTCATTAGTGAAATGACCTCAATGAAGCTGGAATCCAATATCTAATCGCCGATTTTTAGCGAGTCCACACGCCAGGGTGGTCGGGGTCCAATGCAGCCCCGGCCAGGCCCAGGCCCCTTGGACTGGGCCACAGGAGGACACAGAGGAGGGTCCCGGCCCCCACGGTCGCGTTGCCGGCAGTTCTCCAAGGGCTTGGGCGTTTTCCAGAGGTAGGAGATGGAGGGGACTGATTTCTTCAGCGCCCCACTAACCACGCCACCCCACCCATGGGACACATCCCTAGAGAGACAGAGAGACGCCCCATACACTCGCTCCCCTCCCCCATGCGCTGTGCCCCAGCCCGGGCCCGGGGGAATAGGCGGCAGCCCACCCACAGGGTGGGGGGCGCAGCTGAAAGGGGTTGTCGGGGAGGGCGGCCCCTGCCTGGGGTCAAAGGGCGGGCGACCCGCGCGTGCGCAATCGGCGGCGGCGGCGGCGGCGGCGGCGGCGGGGGCGGCCACGAGCTGGGGGTGGGCCAGGCGAGGAGAGGAAGGGGGCTGGAAGGTCTCCACCTTGGCGAGTCCAGCCGTGGAGGCGCATCTTGTGTGAGTGTGAGTGAGTGAGTGTGAGTGTGAGTGTGTGTGTGTGTGTGTGTGTATAGAGAGACAGCCCCCCACCCCGGCCCGCCGCTCCCTGCCCGCCCCGCCCCACCCCGCCTGTCACCCCCGTCCCTCGGAGCCCGCCGGACCCGGCCGGTGAACTCAACAGGCCCGCCCGGTGCGGGTCAGCGCCGGCGCGGGGCCTGGGGCGGGAGGAGGCGGCGGGGAAGCGCAGAGAGGCTCGGCTTCTTGAGCGGGGCAGGGGCGCCCTCCGCCGTCTAGGGCCACACCACCCTGAACGCGCCCGATCTCGTCTGGTCTCAGAAGCTAAGCAGGGTCGGGCCTGGTTAGTACTTGGATGGGAGACCGCCTGGGAATACCGGGTGCCGTAGGCTTCTTTTTTTTTTTTTTTTTTTTTTTTTGTTTTGCCTCTTGTTCTGTCCCCTCTCTGGGAGCGAGGCGGCGGCCCGGGGCGGGGGTCACCCCCACCCTCAGCGCCCGCCGCGGTGCCTGGCGCCCCAGCCCGCACCGTGGGGCCTCCTCTTGTCCCAAGCCGCGACACCGCCGTCACGCGGCAGCATGCGTGGCTTCTGGACTGTCAGGTCTCAGACCAAAGGTCTGCTCTGTGGGAACCGACACGCTGGAGGAAACCTTGAGAGTCTGAGAGGGGAGGGAGTTCCAGAAGAAGGCCAGGATGTCATTTTGAGGGAGTATGTGACCAGAACTCGTCCCGTTGCTTTTGGGGTTCTATGGGCTACACGTAGGAATCTTTGGTGGTGGCACCTGATGTTGGGGGATCCGGAGTCACACCCAGACCTGCCCCACAGGCCTCCTTTTACTTTTCTCTTCGGATTCATTAGGTTTAAAAAGTGTCTCTTATCTCTATGATTGCATTTTCTTTTCTCTCTCTTTTCAAGCAGATGATGGGAGTCCAAGTATTAAGGTGACATGTGTTGCCCGTGCCCCCCTCCCCCCTGTGTTCTTATTCATTAACCTCTGATGTTGTTCCAGCGTATTGTGGGGGTACCAATGTTAAGGTCGGGTACGTTGCCCTCTCCCAGCCTCCCCCCTCGGGTCAGAGCCTCAAGTGCGCCCATCCCCCAGTCGGTGCGCACCCACCCCATTCCTAATGGAGGTGTATGCCCATCCCCTCCCCCCACCCGCCCGACACCCACCCGATGAAGGTGATTCCTCTGTGTCCACTTGGGTGTCCGTCGGTTCGTACCCATTTGCTGGTGAGCGCGAGCACGTGGTGCTCGTGTGTCCATTCTTGGGCTACCTGGCTTACTGGAACGGGTTCCAGCTCTGGCCAGGAGAACCACGAGAGGTGCCCTCTCACCGCTGCTCCTCCTAGCTGAATAGCACTCCGTGGTGTCCACGCGCCACATTTCATTTACGCACTGGTGGGTCGATGGGCACTCGGGTCGCTTCCAGGTCTTTGCGATTGTGACTTGTGCCCTGACTCTAACCCTAACCCTTACCCAGCCCCGTCTCCTCCTCGGCCCCTGCCTGAATGACTCCTTCCCGCCCGGCCTGTCACCTGTCACCGTCCTCTGCCCCTGCCTGACACGCTCCTCCCCGCCCGGGCCGTCACCGTCCTCGGCCCCTGCCTGACGGGGCTCCTCCGTCGCCTGGGCCTTCCAAGGGCTTGGTGTGGACGCTGGTTCCAGGACGCCCTCCCAGGAACCCGGTAGCAGGGCGGCCGCAGCGTCTCGCGCCACCCAACCGTCCGCCGGCCGGCGGCCGTCGCTAAGTGGCCTGCGGGGGACGTGCCCCCACTGTGGGGCGGGCGCCCAGCCTGGTGTCTTCTCTGAGGCCCCGTGGCTGCTTTTCCCCCCCCCCGCAAGGGGAGAGCCGCGGAGGTGGGGACCGCCTCCTCGTGGGGACGTACACCCAGCTCTCCACGTCGGATTCCGGGGCTCTCTGTCCTGCCAGAAGGCCCAGCTGGCCTGCGGGTCCTTAGAGTGGCAAAAACATCCGAAAACTGAGATTGAGGGTCCGGTGGTTGTCTGCACTTTTGTGCTGGGCACCCCAGGGAGGCCCGGGGGCTGGCTGGACAACGCGGTCTGCTGGGCGGGGGGGGGGGTTTGGAGGAGCAACTGATGCCCTTTGCACTTTGGGTAGCAAGTGTCTGAGGTGTCTCTGAGCCCTGCGCCATGTCGGGGGTGGGGGTGGGAGGTCGGGGGGGGGTGGAGGAGCAGGAGGAGGAGGAGGAGGAGGAGGTGGGAAGGGCCGTGGCCTGCAGTCGTGTTCCCGGGGTGGCTTCTTCCACAGGCTGCTTGGCCTGGGCTCCCTGCACCTGGGCCTTTGGAGGACTGGCCCTGTGCTTGCCAACGCTTCCCCTGCAGGGACCCAGAGCTGGGAGGTTGCATCTCTCAGCCCTGGGTCGGGCAGAGCCCCAGCGGGCCATGCCCACAACCTCTCTCAGCACGGGTCCCCCAGAAGGCTCCTTTGGGACCAGGATTCTCTTGCGGGTGACTCTTTAAGGTCTGGCCCCTGGATGGAGGGGCACCAGGAGTAGAGGAGCAGGAAGGGGAAGGGGGTGGCCGTGCGAGGGGACACTTTCAGGCCAAGTCCCAGCTTCAGCCTGATCCTCCTGGGAACCCCGGGGTGTACGTCACACCTCCTGGTTGTCCCGCTCTGAGACAAGGAGCCGGGCTTCGCATTCCCCCAGCAGCCAGTCGTGGGCTGAGGACACCTGGGGCGTTGGGAACTCCCTGGCTTCTCCTTGGCTTAACATCTGGAGCTGCTTGTGAATCGTGCCGCCACACACACCCGAGTGCAGGTGTCTTCTGCACAGACTGCGGGCCTCGCTCTTCTGAATGCCGCTAGCTCGCCACCCACCCACGGGTGAACCTGGTCAGGGTACTTTCTCTCGGGGGCAGACTCTGATCCTGGCGGGCTACCGGTGTCTCTGTTTGCTCGTTTCTTTCTTCCATTTCGGGAAAGGCTTCCTTACTGGGTGTGGAAATCTCCTATGCCTTTCCTCGCCTATTCTGTCAGCTTTAAAATTCTCTTTCAGTTGCCACCCTCACAGATGGATTAGGAAACTCTTTCCGGTGCACTCATTAGTGAAATGACCTCAATGAAGCTGGAATCCAATATCTAATCGCCGATTTTTAGCGAGTCCACACGCCAGGGTGGTCGGGGTCCAATGCAGCCCCGGCCAGGCCCAGGCCCCTTGGACTGGGCCACAGGAGGACACAGAGGAGGGTCCCGGCCCCCACGGTCGCGTTGCCGGCAGTTCTCCAAGGGCTTGGGCGTTTTCCAGAGGTAGGAGATGGAGGGGACTGATTTCTTCAGCGCCCCACTAACCACGCCACCCCACCCATGGGACACATCCCTAGAGAGAGAGAGAGACGCCCCATACACTCGCTCCCCTCCCCCATGCGCTGTGCCCCAGCCCGGGCCCGGGGGAATAGGCGGCAGCCCACCCACAGGGTGGGGGGCGCAGCTGAAAGGGGTTGTCGGGGAGGGCGGCCCCTGCCTGGGGTCAAAGGGCGGGCGACCCGCGCGTGCGCAATCGGCGGCGGCGGCGGCGGCGGCGGCGGCGGGGGCGGCCACGAGCTGGGGGTGGGCCAGGCGAGGAGAGGAAGGGGGCTGGAAGGTCTCCACCTTGGCGAGTCCAGCCGTGGAGGCGCATCTTGTGTGAGTGTGAGTGAGTGAGTGTGAGTGTGAGTGTGTGTGTGTGTGTGTGTGTATAGAGAGACAGCCCCCCACCCCGGCCCGCCGCTCCCTGCCCGCCCCGCCCCACCCCGCCTGTCACCCCCGTCCCTCGGAGCCCGCCGGACCCGGCCGGTGAACTCAACAGGCCCGCCCGGTGCGGGTCAGCGCCGGCGCGGGGCCTGGGGCGGGAGGAGGCGGCGGGGAAGCGCAGAGAGGCTCGGCTTCTTGAGCGGGGCAGGGGCGCCCTCCGCCGTCTAGGGCCACACCACCCTGAACGCGCCCGATCTCGTCTGGTCTCAGAAGCTAAGCAGGGTCGGGCCTGGTTAGTACTTGGATGGGAGACCGCCTGGGAATACCGGGTGCCGTAGGCTTCTTTTTTTTTTTTTTTTTTTTTTGTTTTGCCTCTTGTTCTGTCCCCTCTCTGGGAGCGAGGCGGCGGCCCGGGGCGGGGGTCACCCCCACCCTCAGCGCCCGCCGCGGTGCCTGGCGCCCCAGCCCGCACCGTGGGGCCTCCTCTTGTCCCAAGCCGCGACACCGCCGTCACGCGGCAGCATGCGTGGCTTCTGGACTGTCAGGTCTCAGACCAAAGGTCTGCTCTGTGGGAACCGACACGCTGGAGGAAACCTTGAGAGTCTGAGAGGGGAGGGAGTTCCAGAAGAAGGCCAGGATGTCATTTTGAGGGAGTATGTGACCAGAACTCGTCCCGTTGCTTTTGGGGTTCTATGGGCTACACGTAGGAATCTTTGGTGGTGGCACCTGATGTTGGGGGATCCGGAGTCACACCCAGACCTGCCCCACAGGCCTCCTTTTACTTTTCTCTTCGGATTCATTAGGTTTAA
This sequence comes from Microcebus murinus, assembly GCF_040939455.1. NCBI lineage: Eukaryota > Metazoa > Chordata > Mammalia > Primates > Cheirogaleidae > Microcebus > Microcebus murinus. The sequence goes on along the minus strand of NW_027438948.1, from coordinate 1,126,538 downwards.
AAAGTGTCTCTTATCTCTATGATTGCATTTTCTTTTCTCTCTCTTTTCAAGCAGATGATGGGAGTCCAAGTATTAAGGTGACATGTGTTGCCCGTGCCCCCCTCCCCCCTGTGTTCTTATTCATTAACCTCTGATGTTGTTCCAGCGTATTGTGGGGGTACCAATGTTAAGGTCGGGTACGTTGCCCTCTCCCAGCCTCCCCCCTCGGGTCAGAGCCTCAAGTGCGCCCATCCCCCAGTCGGTGCGCACCCACCCCATTCCTAATGGAGGTGTATGCCCATCCCCTCCCCCCACCCGCCCGACACCCACCCGATGAAGGTGATTCCTCTGTGTCCACTTGGGTGTCCGTCGGTTCGTACCCATTTGCTGGTGAGCGCGAGCACGTGGTGCTCGTGTGTCCATTCTTGGGCTACCTGGCTTACTGGAACGGGTTCCAGCTCTGGCCAGGAGAACCACGAGAGGTGCCCTCTCACCGCTGCTCCTCCTAGCTGAATAGCACTCCGTGGTGTCCACGCGCCACATTTCATTTACGCACTGGTGGGTCGATGGGCACTCGGGTCGCTTCCAGGTCTTTGCGATTGTGACTTGTGCCCTGACTCTAACCCTAACCCTTACCCAGCCCCGTCTCCTCCTCGGCCCCTGCCTGAATGACTCCTTCCCGCCCGGCCTGTCACCTGTCACCGTCCTCTGCCCCTGCCTGACACGCTCCTCCCCGCCCGGGCCGTCACCGTCCTCGGCCCCTGCCTGACGGGGCTCCTCCGTCGCCTGGGCCTTCCAAGGGCTTGGTGTGGACGCTGGTTCCAGGACGCCCTCCCAGGAACCCGGTAGCAGGGCGGCCGCAGCGTCTCGCGCCACCCAACCGTCCGCCGGCCGGCGGCCGTCGCTAAGTGGCCTGCGGGGGACGTGCCCCCACTGTGGGGCGGGCGCCCAGCCTGGTGTCTTCTCTGAGGCCCCGTGGCTGCTTTTCCCCCCCCCCGCAAGGGGAGAGCCGCGGAGGTGGGGACCGCCTCCTCGTGGGGACGTACACCCAGCTCTCCACGTCGGATTCCGGGGCTCTCTGTCCTGCCAGAAGGCCCAGCTGGCCTGCGGGTCCTTAGAGTGGCAAAAACATCCGAAAACTGAGATTGAGGGTCCGGTGGTTGTCTGCACTTTTGTGCTGGGCACCCCAGGGAGGCCCGGGGGCTGGCTGGACAACGCGGTCTGCTGGGCGGGGGGGGGGGTTTGGAGGAGCAACTGATGCCCTTTGCACTTTGGGTAGCAAGTGTCTGAGGTGTCTCTGAGCCCTGCGCCATGTCGGGGGTGGGGGTGGGAGGTCGGGGGGGGGTGGAGGAGCAGGAGGAGGAGGAGGAGGAGGAGGTGGGAAGGGCCGTGGCCTGCAGTCGTGTTCCCGGGGTGGCTTCTTCCACAGGCTGCTTGGCCTGGGCTCCCTGCACCTGGGCCTTTGGAGGACTGGCCCTGTGCTTGCCAACGCTTCCCCTGCAGGGACCCAGAGCTGGGAGGTTGCATCTCTCAGCCCTGGGTCGGGCAGAGCCCCAGCGGGCCATGCCCACAACCTCTCTCAGCACGGGTCCCCCAGAAGGCTCCTTTGGGACCAGGATTCTCTTGCGGGTGACTCTTTAAGGTCTGGCCCCTGGATGGAGGGGCACCAGGAGTAGAGGAGCAGGAAGGGGAAGGGGGTGGCCGTGCGAGGGGACACTTTCAGGCCAAGTCCCAGCTTCAGCCTGATCCTCCTGGGAACCCCGGGGTGTACGTCACACCTCCTGGTTGTCCCGCTCTGAGACAAGGAGCCGGGCTTCGCATTCCCCCAGCAGCCAGTCGTGGGCTGAGGACACCTGGGGCGTTGGGAACTCCCTGGCTTCTCCTTGGCTTAACATCTGGAGCTGCTTGTGAATCGTGCCGCCACACACACCCGAGTGCAGGTGTCTTCTGCACAGACTGCGGGCCTCGCTCTTCTGAATGCCGCTAGCTCGCCACCCACCCACGGGTGAACCTGGTCAGGGTACTTTCTCTCGGGGGCAGACTCTGATCCTGGCGGGCTACCGGTGTCTCTGTTTGCTCGTTTCTTTCTTCCATTTCGGGAAAGGCTTCCTTACTGGGTGTGGAAATCTCCTATGCCTTTCCTCGCCTATTCTGTCAGCTTTAAAATTCTCTTTCAGTTGCCACCCTCACAGATGGATTAGGAAACTCTTTCCGGTGCACTCATTAGTGAAATGACCTCAATGAAGCTGGAATCCAATATCTAATCGCCGATTTTTAGCGAGTCCACACGCCAGGGTGGTCGGGGTCCAATGCAGCCCCGGCCAGGCCCAGGCCCCTTGGACTGGGCCACAGGAGGACACAGAGGAGGGTCCCGGCCCCCACGGTCGCGTTGCCGGCAGTTCTCCAAGGGCTTGGGCGTTTTCCAGAGGTAGGAGATGGAGGGGACTGATTTCTTCAGCGCCCCACTAACCACGCCACCCCACCCATGGGACACATCCCTAGAGAGACAGAGAGACGCCCCATACACTCGCTCCCCTCCCCCATGCGCTGTGCCCCAGCCCGGGCCCGGGGGAATAGGCGGCAGCCCACCCACAGGGTGGGGGGCGCAGCTGAAAGGGGTTGTCGGGGAGGGCGGCCCCTGCCTGGGGTCAAAGGGCGGGCGACCCGCGCGTGCGCAATCGGCGGGGGCGGCCACGAGCTGGGGGTGGGCCAGGCGAGGAGAGGAAGGGGGCTGGAAGGTCTCCACCTTGGCGAGTCCAGCCGTGGAGGCGCATCTTGTGTGAGTGTGAGTGTGTGTGTGTGTGTGTGTGTGTGTGTGTGTGTGTGTATAGAGAGACAGCCCCCCACCCCGGCCCGCCGCTCCCTGCCCGCCCCGCCCCACCCCGCCTGTCACCCCCGTCCCTCGGAGCCCGCCGGACCCGGCCGGTGAACTCAACAGGCCCGCCCGGTGCGGGTCAGCGCCGGCGCGGGGCCTGGGGCGGGAGGAGGCGGCGGGGAAGCGCAGAGAGGCTCGGCTTCTTGAGCGGGGCAGGGGCGCCCTCCGCCGTCTAGGGCCACACCACCCTGAACGCGCCCGATCTCGTCTGGTCTCAGAAGCTAAGCAGGGTCGGGCCTGGTTAGTACTTGGATGGGAGACCGCCTGGGAATACCGGGTGCCGTAGGCTTCTTTTTTTTTTTTTTTTTTTTTTTTGTTTTGCCTCTTGTTCTGTCCCCTCTCTGGGAGCGAGGCGGCGGCCCGGGGCGGGGGTCACCCCCACCCTCAGCGCCCGCCGCGGTGCCTGGCGCCCCAGCCTGCACCGTGGGGCCTCCTCTTGTCCCAAGCCGCGACACCGCCGTCACGCGGCAGCATGCGTGGCTTCTGGACTGTCAGGTCTCAGACCAAAGGTCTGCTCTGTGGGAACCGACACGCTGGAGGAAACCTTGAGAGTCTGAGAGGGGAGGGAGTTCCAGAAGAAGGCCAGGATGTCATTTTGAGGGAGTATGTGACCAGAACTCGTCCCGTTGCTTTTGGGGTTCTATGGGCTACACGTAGGAATCTTTGGTGGTGGCACCTGATGTTGGGGGATCCGGAGTCACACCCAGACCTGCCCCACAGGCCTCCTTTTACTTTTCTCTTCGGATTCATTATGTTTAAAAAGTGTCTCTTATCTCTATGATTGCATTTTCTTTTCTCTCTCTTTTCAAGCAGATGATGGGAGTCCAAGTATTAAGGTGACATGTGTTGCCCGTGCCCCCCTCCCCCCTGTGTTCTTATTCATTAACCTCTGATGTTGTTCCAGCGTATTGTGGGGGTACCAATGTTAAGGTCGGGTACGTTGCCCTCTCCCAGCCTCCCCCCTCGGGTCAGAGCCTCAAGTGCGCCCATCCCCCAGTCGGTGCGCACCCACCCCATTCCTAATGGAGGTGTATGCCCATCCCCTCCCCCCACCCGCCCGACACCCACCCGATGAAGGTGATTCCTCTGTGTCCACTTGGGTGTCCGTCGGTTCGTACCCATTTGCTGGTGAGCGCGAGCACGTGGTGCTCGTGTGTCCATTCTTGGGCTACCTGGCTTACTGGAACGGGTTCCAGCTCTGGCCAGGAGAACCACGAGAGGTGCCCTCTCACCGCTGCTCCTCCTAGCTGAATAGCACTCCGTGGTGTCCACGCGCCACATTTCATTTACGCACTGGTGGGTCGATGGGCACTCGGGTCGCTTCCAGGTCTTTGCGATTGTGACTTGTGCCCTGACTCTAACCCTAACCCTTACCCAGCCCCGTCTCCTCCTCGGCCCCTGCCTGAATGACTCCTTCCCGCCCGGCCTGTCACCTGTCACCGTCCTCTGCCCCTGCCTGACACGCTCCTCCCCGCCCGGGCCGTCACCGTCCTCGGCCCCTGCCTGACGGGGCTCCTCCGTCGCCTGGGCCTTCCAAGGGCTTGGTGTGGACGCTGGTTCCAGGACGCCCTCCCAGGAACCCGGTAGCAGGGCGGCCGCAGCGTCTCGCGCCACCCAACCGTCCGCCGGCCGGCGGCCGTCGCTAAGTGGCCTGCGGGGGACGTGCCCCCACTGTGGGGCGGGCGCCCAGCCTGGTGTCTTCTCTGAGGCCCCGTGGCTGCTTTTCCCCCCCCCCGCAAGGGGAGAGCCGCGGAGGTGGGGACCGCCTCCTCGTGGGGACGTACACCCAGCTCTCCACGTCGGATTCCGGGGCTCTCTGTCCTGCCAGAAGGCCCAGCTGGCCTGCGGGTCCTTAGAGTGGCAAAAACATCCGAAAACTGAGATTGAGGGTCCGGTGGTTGTCTGCACTTTTGTGCTGGGCACCCCAGGGAGGCCCGGGGGCTGGCTGGACAACGCGGTCTGCTGGGCGGGGGGGGGGTTTGGAGGAGCAACTGATGCCCTTTGCACTTTGGGTAGCAAGTGTCTGAGGTGTCTCTGAGCCCTGCGCCATGTCGGGGGTGGGGGTGGGAGGTCGGGGGGGGGTGGAGGAGCAGGAGGAGGAGGAGGAGGAGGAGGTGGGAAGGGCCGTGGCCTGCAGTCGTGTTCCCGGGGTGGCTTCTTCCACAGGCTGCTTGGCCTGGGCTCCCTGCACCTGGGCCTTTGGAGGACTGGCCCTGTGCTTGCCAACGCTTCCCCTGCAGGGACCCAGAGCTGGGAGGTTGCATCTCTCAGCCCTGGGTCGGGCAGAGCCCCAGCGGGCCATGCCCACAACCTCTCTCAGCACGGGTCCCCCAGAAGGCTCCTTTGGGACCAGGATTCTCTTGCGGGTGACTCTTTAAGGTCTGGCCCCTGGATGGAGGGGCACCAGGAGTAGAGGAGCAGGAAGGGGAAGGGGGTGGCCGTGCGAGGGGACACTTTCAGGCCAAGTCCCAGCTTCAGCCTGATCCTCCTGGGAACCCCGGGGTGTACGTCACACCTCCTGGTTGTCCCGCTCTGAGACAAGGAGCCGGGCTTCGCATTCCCCCAGCAGCCAGTCGTGGGCTGAGGACACCTGGGGCGTTGGGAACTCCCTGGCTTCTCCTTGGCTTAACATCTGGAGCTGCTTGTGAATCGTGCCGCCACACACACCCGAGTGCAGGTGTCTTCTGCACAGACTGCGGGCCTCGCTCTTCTGAATGCCGCTAGCTCGCCACCCACCCACGGGTGAACCTGGTCAGGGTACTTTCTCTCGGGGGCAGACTCTGATCCTGGCGGGCTACCGGTGTCTCTGTTTGCTCGTTTCTTTCTTCCATTTCGGGAAAGGCTTCCTTACTGGGTGTGGAAATCTCCTATGCCTTTCCTCGCCTATTCTGTCAGCTTTAAAATTCTCTTTCAGTTGCCACCCTCACAGATGGATTAGGAAACTCTTTCCGGTGCACTCATTAGTGAAATGACCTCAATGAAGCTGGAATCCAATATCTAATCGCCGATTTTTAGCGAGTCCACACGCCAGGGTGGTCGGGGTCCAATGCAGCCCCGGCCAGGCCCAGGCCCCTTGGACTGGGCCACAGGAGGACACAGAGGAGGGTCCCGGCCCCCACGGTCGCGTTGCCGGCAGTTCTCCAAGGGCTTGGGCGTTTTCCAGAGGTAGGAGATGGAGGGGACTGATTTCTTCAGCGCCCCACTAACCACGCCACCCCACCCATGGGACACATCCCTAGAGAGACAGAGAGACGCCCCATACACTCGCTCCCCTCCCCCATGCGCTGTGCCCCAGCCCGGGCCCGGGGGAATAGGCGGCAGCCCACCCACAGGGTGGGGGGCGCAGCTGAAAGGGGTTGTCGGGGAGGGCGGCCCCTGCCTGGGGTCAAAGGGCGGGCGACCCGCGCGTGCGCAATCGGCGGGGGCGGCCACGAGCTGGGGGTGGGCCAGGCGAGGAGAGGAAGGGGGCTGGAAGGTCTCCACCTTGGCGAGTCCAGCCGTGGAGGCGCATCTTGTGTGAGTGTGAGTGTGTGTGTGTGTGTGTGTGTGTGTGTGTGTGTGTGTATAGAGAGACAGCCCCCCACCCCGGCCCGCCGCTCCCTGCCCGCCCCGCCCCACCCCGCCTGTCACCCCCGTCCCTCGGAGCCCGCCGGACCCGGCCGGTGAACTCAACAGGCCCGCCCGGTGCGGGTCAGCGCCGGCGCGGGGCCTGGGGCGGGAGGAGGCGGCGGGGAAGCGCAGAGAGGCTCGGCTTCTTGAGCGGGGCAGGGGCGCCCTCCGCCGTCTAGGGCCACACCACCCTGAACGCGCCCGATCTCGTCTGGTCTCAGAAGCTAAGCAGGGTCGGGCCTGGTTAGTACTTGGATGGGAGACCGCCTGGGAATACCGGGTGCCGTAGGCTTCTTTTTTTTTTTTTTTTTTTTTTTTTGTTTTGCCTCTTGTTCTGTCCCCTCTCTGGGAGCGAGGCGGCGGCCCGGGGCGGGGGTCACCCCCACCCTCAGCGCCCGCCGCGGTGCCTGGCGCCCCAGCCCGCACCGTGGGGCCTCCTCTTGTCCCAAGCCGCGACACCGCCGTCACGCGGCAGCATGCGTGGCTTCTGGACTGTCAGGTCTCAGACCAAAGGTCTGCTCTGTGGGAACCGACACGCTGGAGGAAACCTTGAGAGTCTGAGAGGGGAGGGAGTTCCAGAAGAAGGCCAGGATGTCATTTTCAGGGAGTATGTGACCAGAACTCGTCCCGTTGCTTTTGGGGTTCTATGGGCTACACGTAGGAATCTTTGGTGGTGGCACCTGATGTTGGGGGATCCGGAGTCACACCCAGACCTGCCCCACAGGCCTCCTTTTACTTTTCTCTTCGGATTCATTATGTTTAAAAAGTGTCTCTTATCTCTATGATTGCATTTTCTTTTCTCTCTCTTTTCAAGCAGATGATGGGAGTCCAAGTATTAAGGTGACATGTGTTGCCCGTGCCCCCCTCCCCCCTGTGTTCTTATTCATTAACCTCTGATGTTGTTCCAGCGTATTGTGGGGGTACCAATGTTAAGGTCGGGTACGTTGCCCTCTCCCAGCCTCCCCCCTCGGGTCAGAGCCTCAAGTGCGCCCATCCCCCAGTCGGTGCGCACCCACCCCATTCCTAATGGAGGTGTATGCCCATCCCCTCCCCCCACCCGCCCGACACCCACCCGATGAAGGTGATTCCTCTGTGTCCACTTGGGTGTCCGTCGGTTCGTACCCATTTGCTGGTGAGCGCGAGCACGTGGTGCTCGTGTGTCCATTCTTGGGCTACCTGGCTTACTGGAACGGGTTCCAGCTCTGGCCAGGAGAACCACGAGAGGTGCCCTCTCACCGCTGCTCCTCCTAGCTGAATAGCACTCCGTGGTGTCCACGCGCCACATTTCATTTACGCACTGGTGGGTCGATGGGCACTCGGGTCGCTTCCAGGTCTTTGCGATTGTGACTTGTGCCCTGACTCTAACCCTAACCCTTACCCAGCCCCGTCTCCTCCTCGGCCCCTGCCTGAATGACTCCTTCCCGCCCGGCCTGTCACCTGTCACCGTCCTCTGCCCCTGCCTGACACGCTCCTCCCCGCCCGGGCCGTCACCGTCCTCGGCCCCTGCCTGACGGGGCTCCTCCGTCGCCTGGGCCTTCCAAGGGCTTGGTGTGGACGCTGGTTCCAGGACGCCCTCCCAGGAACCCGGTAGCAGGGCGGCCGCAGCGTCTCGCGCCACCCAACCGTCCGCCGGCCGGCGGCCGTCGCTAAGTGGCCTGCGGGGGACGTGCCCCCACTGTGGGGCGGGCGCCCAGCCTGGTGTCTTCTCTGAGGCCCCGTGGCTGCTTTTCCCCCCCCCTGCAAGGGGAGAGCCGCGGAGGTGGGGACCGCCTCCTCGTGGGGACGTACACCCAGCTCTCCACGTCGGATTCCGGGGCTCTCTGTCCTGCCAGAAGGCCCAGCTGGCCTGCGGGTCCTTAGAGTGGCAAAAACATCCGAAAACTGAGATTGAGGGTCCGGTGGTTGTCTGCACTTTTGTGCTGGGCACCCCAGGGAGGCCCGGGGGCTGGCTGGACAACGCGGTCTGCTGGGCGGGGGGGGGGGTTTGGAGGAGCAACTGATGCCCTTTGCACTTTGGGTAGCAAGTGTCTGAGGTGTCTCTGAGCCCTGCGCCATGTCGGGGGTGGGGGTGGGAGGTCGGGGGGGGGTGGAGGAGCAGGAGGAGGAGGAGGAGGAGGAGGTGGGAAGGGCCGTGGCCTGCAGTCGTGTTCCCGGGGTGGCTTCTTCCACAGGCTGCTTGGCCTGGGCTCCCTGCACCTGGGCCTTTGGAGGACTGGCCCTGTGCTTGCCAACGCTTCCCCTGCAGGGACCCAGAGCTGGGAGGTTGCATCTCTCAGCCCTGGGTCGGGCAGAGCCCCAGCGGGCCATGCCCACAACCTCTCTCAGCACGGGTCCCCCAGAAGGCTCCTTTGGGACCAGGATTCTCTTGCGGGTGACTCTTTAAGGTCTGGCCCCTGGATGGAGGGGCACCAGGAGTAGAGGAGCAGGAAGGGGAAGGGGGTGGCCGTGCGAGGGGACACTTTCAGGCCAAGTCCCAGCTTCAGCCTGATCCTCCTGGGAACCCCGGGGTGTACGTCACACCTCCTGGTTGTCCCGCTCTGAGACAAGGAGCCGGGCTTCGCATTCCCCCAGCAGCCAGTCGTGGGCTGAGGACACCTGGGGCGTTGGGAACTCCCTGGCTTCTCCTTGGCTTAACATCTGGAGCTGCTTGTGAATCGTGCCGCCACACACACCCGAGTGCAGGTGTCTTCTGCACAGACTGCGGGCCTCGCTCTTCTGAATGCCGCTAGCTCGCCACCCACCCACGGGTGAACCTGGTCAGGGTACTTTCTCTCGGGGGCAGACTCTGATCCTGGCGGGCTACCGGTGTCTCTGTTTGCTCGTTTCTTTCTTCCATTTCGGGAAAGGCTTCCTTACTGGGTGTGGAAATCTCCTATGCCTTTCCTCGCCTATTCTGTCAGCTTTAAAATTCTCTTTCAGTTGCCACCCTCACAGATGGATTAGGAAACTCTTTCCGGTGCACTCATTAGTGAAATGACCTCAATGAAGCTGGAATCCAATATCTAATCGCCGATTTTTAGCGAGTCCACACGCCAGGGTGGTCGGGGTCCAATGCAGCCCCGGCCAGGCCCAGGCCCCTTGGACTGGGCCACAGGAGGACACAGAGGAGGGTCCCGGCCCCCACGGTCGCGTTGCCGGCAGTTCTCCAAGGGCTTGGGCGTTTTCCAGAGGTAGGAGATGGAGGGGACTGATTTCTTCAGCGCCCCACTAACCACGCCACCCCACCCATGGGACACATCCCTAGAGAGAGAGAGAGACGCCCCATACACTCGCTCCCCTCCCCCATGCGCTGTGCCCCAGCCCGGGCCCGGGGGAATAGGCGGCAGCCCACCCACAGGGTGGGGGGCGCAGCTGAAAGGGGTTGTCGGGGAGGGCGGCCCCTGCCTGGGGTCAAAGGGCGGGCGACCCGCGCGTGCGCAATCGGCGGCGGCGGCGGCGGCGGCGGCGGCGGCGGGGGCGGCCACGAGCTGGGGGTGGGCCAGGCGAGGAGAGGAAGGGGGCTGGAAGGTCTCCACCTTGGCGAGTCCAGCCGTGGAGGCGCATCTTGTGTGAGTGTGAGTGAGTGAGTGTGAGTGTGAGTGTGTGTGTGTGTGTGTGTATAGAGAGACAGCCCCCCACCCCGGCCCGCCGCTCCCTGCCCGCCCCGCCCCACCCCGCCTGTCACCCCCGTCCCTCGGAGCCCGCCGGACCCGGCCGGTGAACTCAACAGGCCCGCCCGGTGCGGGTCAGCGCCGGCGCGGGGCCTGGGGCGGGAGGAGGCGGCGGGGAAGTGCAGAGAGGCTCGGCTTCTTGAGCGGGGCAGGGGCGCCCTCCGCCGTCTAGGGCCACACCACCCTGAACGCGCCCGATCTCGTCTGGTCTCAGAAGCTAAGCAGGGTCGGGCCTGGTTAGTACTTGGATGGGAGACCGCCTGGGAATACCGGGTGCCGTAGGCTTCTTTTTTTTTTTTTTTTTTTTTTTTTGTTTTGCCTCTTGTTCTGTCCCCTCTCTGGGAGCGAGGCGGCGGCCCGGGGCGGGGGTCACCCCCACCCTCAGCGCCCGCCGCGGTGCCTGGCGCCCCAGCCCGCACCGTGGGGCCTCCTCTTGTCCCAAGCCGCGACACCGCCGTCACGCGGCAGCATGCGTGGCTTCTGGACTGTCAGGTCTCAGACCAAAGGTCTGCTCTGTGGGAACCGACACGCTGGAGGAAACCTTGAGAGTCTGAGAGGGGAGGGAGTTCCAGAAGAAGGCCAGGATGTCATTTTGAGGGAGTATGTGACCAGAACTCGTCCCGTTGCTTTTGGGGTTCTATGGGCTACACGTAGGAATCTTTGGTGGTGGCACCTGATGTTGGGGGATCCGGAGTCACACCCAGACCTGCCCCACAGGCCTCCTTTTACTTTTCTCTTCGGATTCATTATGTTTAAAAAGTGTCTCTTATCTCTATGATTGCATTTTCTTTTCTCTCTCTTTTCAAGCAGATGATGGGAGTCCAAGTATTAAGGTGACATGTGTTGCCCGTGCCCCCCTCCCCCCTGTGTTCTTATTCATTAACCTCTGATGTTGTTCCAGCGTATTGTGGGGGTACCAATGTTAAGGTCGGGTACGTTGCCCTCTCCCAGCCTCCCCCCTCGGGTCAGAGCCTCAAGTGCGCCCATCCCCCAGTCGGTGCGCACCCACCCCATTCCTAATGGAGGTGTATGCCCATCCCCTCCCCCCACCCGCCCGACACCCACCCGATGAAGGTGATTCCTCTGTGTCCACTTGGGTGTCCGTCGGTTCGTACCCATTTGCTGGTGAGCGCGAGCACGTGGTGCTCGTGTGTCCATTCTTGGGCTACCTGGCTTACTGGAACGGGTTCCAGCTCTGGCCAGGAGAACCACGAGAGGTGCCCTCTCACCGCTGCTCCTCCTAGCTGAATAGCACTCCGTGGTGTCCACGCGCCACATTTCATTTACGCACTGGTGGGTCGATGGGCACTCGGGTCGCTTCCAGGTCTTTGCGATTGTGACTTGTGCCCTGACTCTAACCCTAACCCTTACCCAGCCCCGTCTCCTCCTCGGCCCCTGCCTGAATGACTCCTTCCCGCCCGGCCTGTCACCTGTCACCGTCCTCTGCCCCTGCCTGACACGCTCCTCCCCGCCCGGGCCGTCACCGTCCTCGGCCCCTGCCTGACGGGGCTCCTCCGTCGCCTGGGCCTTCCAAGGGCTTGGTGTGGACGCTGGTTCCAGGACGCCCTCCCAGGAACCCGGTAGCAGGGCGGCCGCAGCGTCTCGCGCCACCCAACCGTCCGCCGGCCGGCGGCCGTCGCTAAGTGGCCTGCGGGGGACGTGCCCCCACTGTGGGGCGGGCGCCCAGCCTGGTGTCTTCTCTGAGGCCCCGTGGCTGCTTTTCCCCCCCCCTGCAAGGGGAGAGCCGCGGAGGTGGGGACCGCCTCCTCGTGGGGACGTACACCCAGCTCTCCACGTCGGATTCCGGGGCTCTCTGTCCTGCCAGAAGGCCCAGCTGGCCTGCGGGTCCTTAGAGTGGCAAAAACATCCGAAAACTGAGATTGAGGGTCCGGTGGTTGTCTGCACTTTTGTGCTGGGCACCCCAGGGAGGCCCGGGGGCTGGCTGGACAACGCGGTCTGCTGGGCGGGGGGGGGGGTTTGGAGGAGCAACTGATGCCCTTTGCACTTTGGGTAGCAAGTGTCTGAGGTGTCTCTGAGCCCTGCGCCATGTCGGGGGTGGGGGTGGGAGGTCGGGGGGGGGTGGAGGAGCAGGAGGAGGAGGAGGAGGAGGAGGTGGGAAGGGCCGTGGCCTGCAGTCGTGTTCCCGGGGTGGCTTCTTCCACAGGCTGCTTGGCCTGGGCTCCCTGCACCTGGGCCTTTGGAGGACTGGCCCTGTGCTTGCCAACGCTTCCCCTGCAGGGACCCAGAGCTGGGAGGTTGCATCTCTCAGCCCTGGGTCGGGCAGAGCCCCAGCGGGCCATGCCCACAACCTCTCTCAGCACGGGTCCCCCAGAAGGCTCCTTTGGGACCAGGATTCTCTTGCGGGTGACTCTTTAAGGTCTGGCCCCTGGATGGAGGGGCACCAGGAGTAGAGGAGCAGGAAGGGGAAGGGGGTGGCCGTGCGAGGGGACACTTTCAGGCCAAGTCCCAGCTTCAGCCTGATCCTCCTGGGAACCCCGGGGTGTACGTCACACCTCCTGGTTGTCCCGCTCTGAGACAAGGAGCCGGGCTTCGCATTCCCCCAGCAGCCAGTCGTGGGCTGAGGACACCTGGGGCGTTGGGAACTCCCTGGCTTCTCCTTGGCTTAACATCTGGAGCTGCTTGTGAATCGTGCCGCCACACACACCCGAGTGCAGGTGTCTTCTGCACAGACTGCGGGCCTCGCTCTTCTGAATGCCGCTAGCTCGCCACCCACCCACGGGTGAACCTGGTCAGGGTACTTTCTCTCGGGGGCAGACTCTGATCCTGGCGGGCTACCGGTGTCTCTGTTTGCTCGTTTCTTTCTTCCATTTCGGGAAAGGCTTCCTTACTGGGTGTGGAAATCTCCTATGCCTTTCCTCGCCTATTCTGTCAGCTTTAAAATTCTCTTTCAGTTGCCACCCTCACAGATGGATTAGGAAACTCTTTCCGGTGCACTCATTAGTGAAATGACCTCAATGAAGCTGGAATCCAATATCTAATCGCCGATTTTTAGCGAGTCCACACGCCAGGGTGGTCGGGGTCCAATGCAGCCCCGGCCAGGCCCAGGCCCCTTGGACTGGGCCACAGGAGGACACAGAGGAGGGTCCCGGCCCCCACGGTCGCGTTGCCGGCAGTTCTCCAAGGGCTTGGGCGTTTTCCAGAGGTAGGAGATGGAGGGGACTGATTTCTTCAGCGCCCCACTAACCACGCCACCCCACCCATGGGACACATCCCTAGAGAGAGAGAGAGACGCCCCATACACTCGCTCCCCTCCCCCATGCGCTGTGCCCCAGCCCGGGCCCGGGGGAATAGGCGGCAGCCCACCCACAGGGTGGGGGGCGCAGCTGAAAGAGGTTGTCAGGGAGGGCGGCCCCTGCCTGGGGTCAAAGGGCGGGCGACCCGCGCGTGCGCAATCGGCGGCGGCGGCGGCGGCGGCGGCGGCGGCGGCGGCGGCGGCGGCAGGGGCGGCCACGAGCTGGGGGTGGGCCAGGCGAGGAGAGGAAGGGGGCTGGAAGGTCTCCACCTTGGCGAGTCCAGCCGTGGAGGCGCATCTTGTGTGAGTGTGAGTGAGTGAGTGTGAGTGTGAGTGTGTGTGTGTGTGTGTGTATAGAGAGACAGCCCCCCACCCCGGCCCGCCGCTCCCTGCCCGCCCCGCCCCACCCCGCCTGTCACCCCCGTCCCTCGGAGCCCGCCGGACCCGGCCGGTGAACTCAACAGGCCCGCCCGGTGCGGGTCAGCGCCGGCGCGGGGCCTGGGGCGGGAGGAGGCGGCGGGGAAGCGCAGAGAGGCTCGGCTTCTTGAGCGGGGCAGGGGCGCCCTCCGCCGTCTAGGGCCACACCACCCTGAACGCGCCCGATCTCGTCTGGTCTCAGAAGCTAAGCAGGGTCGGGCCTGGTTAGTACTTGGATGGGAGACCGCCTGGGAATACCGGGTGCCGTAGGCTTCTTTTTTTTTTTTTTTTTTTTTTGTTTTGCCTCTTGTTCTGTCCCCTCTCTGGGAGCGAGGCGGCGGCCCGGGGCGGGGGTCACCCCCACCCTCAGCGCCCGCCGCGGTGCCTGGCGCCCCAGCCCGCACCGTGGGGCCTCCTCTTGTCCCAAGCCGCGACACCGCCGTCACGCGGCAGCATGCGTGGCTTCTGGACTGTCAGGTCTCAGACCAAAGGTCTGCTCTGTGGGAACCGACACGCTGGAGGAAACCTTGAGAGTCTGAGAGGGGAGGGAGTTCCAGAAGAAGGCCAGGATGTCATTTTCAGGGAGTATGTGACCAGAACTCGTCCCGTTGCTTTTGGGGTTCTATGGGCTACACGTAGGAATCTTTGGTGGTGGCACCTGATGTTGGGGGATCCGGAGTCACACCCAGACCTGCCCCACAGGCCTCCTTTTACTTTTCTCTTCGGATTCATTATGTTTAAAAAGTGTCTCTTATCTCTATGATTGCATTTTCTTTTCTCTCTCTTTTCAAGCAGATGATGGGAGTCCAAGTATTAAGGTGACATGTGTTGCCCGTGCCCCCCTCCCCCCTGTGTTCTTATTCATTAACCTCTGATGTTGTTCCAGCGTATTGTGGGGGTACCAATGTTAAGGTCGGGTACGTTGCCCTCTCCCAGCCTCCCCCCTCGGGTCAGAGCCTCAAGTGCGCCCATCCCCCAGTCGGTGCGCACCCACCCCATTCCTAATGGAGGTGTATGCCCATCCCCTCCCCCCACCCGCCCGACACCCACCCGATGAAGGTGATTCCTCTGTGTCCACTTGGGTGTCCGTCGGTTCGTACCCATTTGCTGGTGAGCGCGAGCACGTGGTGCTCGTGTGTCCATTCTTGGGCTACCTGGCTTACTGGAACGGGTTCCAGCTCTGGCCAGGAGAACCACGAGAGGTGCCCTCTCACCGCTGCTCCTCCTAGCTGAATAGCACTCCGTGGTGTCCACGCGCCACATTTCATTTACGCACTGGTGGGTCGATGGGCACTCGGGTCGCTTCCAGGTCTTTGCGATTGTGACTTGTGCCCTGACTCTAACCCTAACCCTTACC
Organism: Microcebus murinus; assembly: GCF_040939455.1. Classification (NCBI taxonomy): domain Eukaryota; kingdom Metazoa; phylum Chordata; class Mammalia; order Primates; family Cheirogaleidae; genus Microcebus; species Microcebus murinus. The sequence continues at coordinate 1,111,398 of NW_027438948.1, read as the reverse complement.
CAGCCCCGTCTCCTCCTCGGCCCCTGCCTGAATGACTCCTTCCCGCCCGGCCTGTCACCTGTCACCGTCCTCTGCCCCTGCCTGACACGCTCCTCCCCGCCCGGGCCGTCACCGTCCTCGGCCCCTGCCTGACGGGGCTCCTCCGTCGCCTGGGCCTTCCAAGGGCTTGGTGTGGACGCTGGTTCCAGGACGCCCTCCCAGGAACCCGGTAGCAGGGCGGCCGCAGCGTCTCGCGCCACCCAACCGTCCGCCGGCCGGCGGCCGTCGCTAAGTGGCCTGCGGGGGACGTGCCCCCACTGTGGGGCGGGCGCCCAGCCTGGTGTCTTCTCTGAGGCCCCGTGGCTGCTTTTCCCCCCCCCCCGCAAGGGGAGAGCCGCGGAGGTGGGGACCGCCTCCTCGTGGGGACGTACACCCAGCTCTCCACGTCGGATTCCGGGGCTCTCTGTCCTGCCAGAAGGCCCAGCTGGCCTGCGGGTCCTTAGAGTGGCAAAAACATCCGAAAACTGAGATTGAGGGTCCGGTGGTTGTCTGCACTTTTGTGCTGGGCACCCCAGGGAGGCCCGGGGGCTGGCTGGACAACGCGGTCTGCTGGGCGGGGGGGGGGTTTGGAGGAGCAACTGATGCCCTTTGCACTTTGGGTAGCAAGTGTCTGAGGTGTCTCTGAGCCCTGCGCCATGTCGGGGGTGGGGGTGGGAGGTCGGGGGGGGGGGGTGGAGGAGCAGGAGGAGGAGGAGGAGGAGGAGGTGGGAAGGGCCGTGGCCTGCAGTCGTGTTCCCGGGGTGGCTTCTTCCACAGGCTGCTTGGCCTGGGCTCCCTGCACCTGGGCCTTTGGAGGACTGGCCCTGTGCTTGCCAACGCTTCCCCTGCAGGGACCCAGAGCTGGGAGGTTGCATCTCTCAGCCCTGGGTCGGGCAGAGCCCCAGCGGGCCATGCCCACAACCTCTCTCAGCACGGGTCCCCCAGAAGGCTCCTTTGGGACCAGGATTCTCTTGCGGGTGACTCTTTAAGGTCTGGCCCCTGGATGGAGGGGCACCAGGAGTAGAGGAGCAGGAAGGGGAAGGGGGTGGCCGTGCGAGGGGACACTTTCAGGCCAAGTCCCAGCTTCAGCCTGATCCTCCTGGGAACCCCGGGGTGTACGTCACACCTCCTGGTTGTCCCGCTCTGAGACAAGGAGCCGGGCTTCGCATTCCCCCAGCAGCCAGTCGTGGGCTGAGGACACCTGGGGCGTTGGGAACTCCCTGGCTTCTCCTTGGCTTAACATCTGGAGCTGCTTGTGAATCGTGCCGCCACACACACCCGAGTGCAGGTGTCTTCTGCACAGACTGCGGGCCTCGCTCTTCTGAATGCCGCTAGCTCGCCACCCACCCACGGGTGAACCTGGTCAGGGTACTTTCTCTCGGGGGCAGACTCTGATCCTGGCGGGCTACCGGTGTCTCTGTTTGCTCGTTTCTTTCTTCCATTTCGGGAAAGGCTTCCTTACTGGGTGTGGAAATCTCCTATGCCTTTCCTCGCCTATTCTGTCAGCTTTAAAATTCTCTTTCAGTTGCCACCCTCACAGATGGATTAGGAAACTCTTTCCGGTGCACTCATTAGTGAAATGACCTCAATGAAGCTGGAATCCAATATCTAATCGCCGATTTTTAGCGAGTCCACACGCCAGGGTGGTCGGGGTCCAATGCAGCCCCGGCCAGGCCCAGGCCCCTTGGACTGGGCCACAGGAGGACACAGAGGAGGGTCCCGGCCCCCACGGTCGCGTTGCCGGCAGTTCTCCAAGGGCTTGGGCGTTTTCCAGAGGTAGGAGATGGAGGGGACTGATTTCTTCAGCGCCCCACTAACCACGCCACCCCACCCATGGGACACATCCCTAGAGAGAGAGAGAGACGCCCCATACACTCGCTCCCCTCCCCCATGCGCTGTGCCCCAGCCCGGGCCCGGGGGAATAGGCGGCAGCCCACCCACAGGGTGGGGGGCGCAGCTGAAAGGGGTTGTCGGGGAGGGCGGCCCCTGCCTGGGGTCAAAGGGCGGGCGACCCGCGCGTGCGCAATCGGCGGCGGCGGCGGCGGCGGCGGCGGCGGCGGGGGCGGCCACGAGCTGGGGGTGGGCCAGGCGAGGAGAGGAAGGGGGCTGGAAGGTCTCCACCTTGGCGAGTCCAGCCGTGGAGGCGCATCTTGTGTGAGTGTGAGTGAGTGAGTGTGAGTGTGAGTGTGTGTGTGTGTGTGTGTGTATAGAGAGACAGCCCCCCACCCCGGCCCGCCGCTCCCTGCCCGCCCCGCCCCACCCCGCCTGTCACCCCCGTCCCTCGGAGCCCGCCGGACCCGGCCGGTGAACTCAACAGGCCCGCCCGGTGCGGGTCAGCGCCGGCGCGGGGCCTGGGGCGGGAGGAGGCGGCGGGGAAGTGCAGAGAGGCTCGGCTTCTTGAGCGGGGCAGGGGCGCCCTCCGCCGTCTAGGGCCACACCACCCTGAACGCGCCCGATCTCGTCTGGTCTCAGAAGCTAAGCAGGGTCGGGCCTGGTTAGTACTTGGATGGGAGACCGCCTGGGAATACCGGGTGCCGTAGGCTTCTTTTTTTTTTTTTTTTTTTTTTTTTGTTTTGCCTCTTGTTCTGTCCCCTCTCTGGGAGCGAGGCGGCGGCCCGGGGCGGGGGTCACCCCCACCCTCAGCGCCCGCCGCGGTGCCTGGCGCCCCAGCCCGCACCGTGGGGCCTCCTCTTGTCCCAAGCCGCGACACCGCCGTCACGCGGCAGCATGCGTGGCTTCTGGACTGTCAGGTCTCAGACCAAAGGTCTGCTCTGTGGGAACCGACACGCTGGAGGAAACCTTGAGAGTCTGAGAGGGGAGGGAGTTCCAGAAGAAGGCCAGGATGTCATTTTGAGGGAGTATGTGACCAGAACTCGTCCCGTTGCTTTTGGGGTTCTATGGGCTACACGTAGGAATCTTTGGTGGTGGCACCTGATGTTGGGGGATCCGGAGTCACACCCAGACCTGCCCCACAGGCCTCCTTTTACTTTTCTCTTCGGATTCATTATGTTTAAAAAGTGTCTCTTATCTCTATGATTGCATTTTCTTTTCTCTCTCTTTTCAAGCAGATGATGGGAGTCCAAGTATTAAGGTGACATGTGTTGCCCGTGCCCCCCTCCCCCCTGTGTTCTTATTCATTAACCTCTGATGTTGTTCCAGCGTATTGTGGGGGTACCAATGTTAAGGTCGGGTACGTTGCCCTCTCCCAGCCTCCCCCCTCGGGTCAGAGCCTCAAGTGCGCCCATCCCCCAGTCGGTGCGCACCCACCCCATTCCTAATGGAGGTGTATGCCCATCCCCTCCCCCCACCCGCCCGACACCCACCCGATGAAGGTGATTCCTCTGTGTCCACTTGGGTGTCCGTCGGTTCGTACCCATTTGCTGGTGAGCGCGAGCACGTGGTGCTCGTGTGTCCATTCTTGGGCTACCTGGCTTACTGGAACGGGTTCCAGCTCTGGCCAGGAGAACCACGAGAGGTGCCCTCTCACCGCTGCTCCTCCTAGCTGAATAGCACTCCGTGGTGTCCACGCGCCACATTTCATTTACGCACTGGTGGGTCGATGGGCACTCGGGTCGCTTCCAGGTCTTTGCGATTGTGACTTGTGCCCTGACTCTAACCCTAACCCTTACCCAGCCCCGTCTCCTCCTCGGCCCCTGCCTGAATGACTCCTTCCCGCCCGGCCTGTCACCTGTCACCGTCCTCTGCCCCTGCCTGACACGCTCCTCCCCGCCCGGGCCGTCACCGTCCTCGGCCCCTGCCTGACGGGGCTCCTCCGTCGCCTGGGCCTTCCAAGGGCTTGGTGTGGACGCTGGTTCCAGGACGCCCTCCCAGGAACCCGGTAGCAGGGCGGCCGCAGCGTCTCGCGCCACCCAACCGTCCGCCGGCCGGCGGCCGTCGCTAAGTGGCCTGCGGGGGACGTGCCCCCACTGTGGGGCGGGCGCCCAGCCTGGTGTCTTCTCTGAGGCCCCGTGGCTGCTTTTCCCCCCCCCTGCAAGGGGAGAGCCGCGGAGGTGGGGACCGCCTCCTCGTGGGGACGTACACCCAGCTCTCCACGTCGGATTCCGGGGCTCTCTGTCCTGCCAGAAGGCCCAGCTGGCCTGCGGGTCCTTAGAGTGGCAAAAACATCCGAAAACTGAGATTGAGGGTCCGGTGGTTGTCTGCACTTTTGTGCTGGGCACCCCAGGGAGGCCCGGGGGCTGGCTGGACAACGCGGTCTGCTGGGGGGGGGGGTTTGGAGGAGCAACTGATGCCCTTTGCACTTTGGGTAGCAAGTGTCTGAGGTGTCTCTGAGCCCTGCGCCATGTCGGGGGTGGGGGTGGGAGGTCGGGGGGGGGGTGGAGGAGCAGGAGGAGGAGGAGGAGGAGGAGGTGGGAAGGGCCGTGGCCTGCAGTCGTGTTCCCGGGGTGGCTTCTTCCACAGGCTGCTTGGCCTGGGCTCCCTGCACCTGGGCCTTTGGAGGACTGGCCCTGTGCTTGCCAACGCTTCCCCTGCAGGGACCCAGAGCTGGGAGGTTGCATCTCTCAGCCCTGGGTCGGGCAGAGCCCCAGCGGGCCATGCCCACAACCTCTCTCAGCACGGGTCCCCCAGAAGGCTCCTTTGGGACCAGGATTCTCTTGCGGGTGACTCTTTAAGGTCTGGCCCCTGGATGGAGGGGCACCAGGAGTAGAGGAGCAGGAAGGGGAAGGGGGTGGCCGTGCGAGGGGACACTTTCAGGCCAAGTCCCAGCTTCAGCCTGATCCTCCTGGGAACCCCGGGGTGTACGTCACACCTCCTGGTTGTCCCGCTCTGAGACAAGGAGCCGGGCTTCGCATTCCCCCAGCAGCCAGTCGTGGGCTGAGGACACCTGGGGCGTTGGGAACTCCCTGGCTTCTCCTTGGCTTAACATCTGGAGCTGCTTGTGAATCGTGCCGCCACACACACCCGAGTGCAGGTGTCTTCTGCACAGACTGCGGGCCTCGCTCTTCTGAATGCCGCTAGCTCGCCACCCACCCACGGGTGAACCTGGTCAGGGTACTTTCTCTCGGGGGCAGACTCTGATCCTGGCGGGCTACCGGTGTCTCTGTTTGCTCGTTTCTTTCTTCCATTTCGGGAAAGGCTTCCTTACTGGGTGTGGAAATCTCCTATGCCTTTCCTCGCCTATTCTGTCAGCTTTAAAATTCTCTTTCAGTTGCCACCCTCACAGATGGATTAGGAAACTCTTTCCGGTGCACTCATTAGTGAAATGACCTCAATGAAGCTGGAATCCAATATCTAATCGCCGATTTTTAGCGAGTCCACACGCCAGGGTGGTCGGGGTCCAATGCAGCCCCGGCCAGGCCCAGGCCCCTTGGACTGGGCCACAGGAGGACACAGAGGAGGGTCCCGGCCCCCACGGTCGCGTTGCCGGCAGTTCTCCAAGGGCTTGGGCGTTTTCCAGAGGTAGGAGATGGAGGGGACTGATTTCTTCAGCGCCCCACTAACCACGCCACCCCACCCATGGGACACATCCCTAGAGAGAGAGAGAGACGCCCCATACACTCGCTCCCCTCCCCCATGCGCTGTGCCCCAGCCCGGGCCCGGGGGAATAGGCGGCAGCCCACCCACAGGGTGGGGGGCGCAGCTGAAAGGGGTTGTCAGGGAGGGCGGCCCCTGCCTGGGGTCAAAGGGCGGGCGACCCGCGCGTGCGCAATCGGCGGCGGCGGCGGCGGCGGCGGCGGCGGCGGCGGCGGCGGCGGCGGCGGCGGCAGGGGCGGCCACGAGCTGGGGGTGGGCCAGGCGAGGAGAGGAAGGGGGCTGGAAGGTCTCCACCTTGGCGAGTCCAGCCGTGGAGGCGCATCTTGTGTGAGTGTGAGTGAGTGAGTGTGAGTGTGAGTGTGTGTGTGTGTGTGTGTGTATAGAGAGACAGCCCCCCACCCCGGCCCGCCGCTCCCTGCCCGCCCCGCCCCACCCCGCCTGTCACCCCCGTCCCTCGGAGCCCGCCGGACCCGGCCGGTGAACTCAACAGGCCCGCCCGGTGCGGGTCAGCGCCGGCGCGGGGCCTGGGGCGGGAGGAGGCGGCGGGGAAGCGCAGAGAGGCTCGGCTTCTTGAGCGGGGCAGGGGCGCCCTCCGCCGTCTAGGGCCACACCACCCTGAACGCGCCCGATCTCGTCTGGTCTCAGAAGCTAAGCAGGGTCGGGCCTGGTTAGTACTTGGATGGGAGACCGCCTGGGAATACCGGGTGCCGTAGGCTTCTTTTTTTTTTTTTTTTTTTTTTGTTTTGCCTCTTGTTCTGTCCCCTCTCTGGGAGCGAGGCGGCGGCCCGGGGCGGGGGTCACCCCCACCCTCAGCGCCCGCCGCGGTGCCTGGCGCCCCAGCCCGCACCGTGGGGCCTCCTCTTGTCCCAAGCCGCGACACCGCCGTCACGCGGCAGCATGCGTGGCTTCTGGACTGTCAGGTCTCAGACCAAAGGTCTGCTCTGTGGGAACCGACACGCTGGAGGAAACCTTGAGAGTCTGAGAGGGGAGGGAGTTCCAGAAGAAGGCCAGGATGTCATTTTGAGGGAGTATGTGACCAGAACTCGTCCCGTTGCTTTTGGGGTTCTATGGGCTACACGTAGGAATCTTTGGTGGTGGCACCTGATGTTGGGGGATCCGGAGTCACACCCAGACCTGCCCCACAGGCCTCCTTTTACTTTTCTCTTCGGATTCATTATGTTTAAAAAGTGTCTCTTATCTCTATGATTGCATTTTCTTTTCTCTCTCTTTTCAAGCAGATGATGGGAGTCCAAGTATTAAGGTGACATGTGTTGCCCGTGCCCCCCTCCCCCCTGTGTTCTTATTCATTAACCTCTGATGTTGTTCCAGCGTATTGTGGGGGTACCAATGTTAAGGTCGGGTACGTTGCCCTCTCCCAGCCTCCCCCCTCGGGTCAGAGCCTCAAGTGCGCCCATCCCCCAGTCGGTGCGCACCCACCCCATTCCTAATGGAGGTGTATGCCCATCCCCTCCCCCCACCCGCCCGACACCCACCCGATGAAGGTGATTCCTCTGTGTCCACTTGGGTGTCCGTCGGTTCGTACCCATTTGCTGGTGAGCGCGAGCACGTGGTGCTCGTGTGTCCATTCTTGGGCTACCTGGCTTACTGGAACGGGTTCCAGCTCTGGCCAGGAGAACCACGAGAGGTGCCCTCTCACCGCTGCTCCTCCTAGCTGAATAGCACTCCGTGGTGTCCACGCGCCACATTTCATTTACGCACTGGTGGGTCGATGGGCACTCGGGTCGCTTCCAGGTCTTTGCGATTGTGACTTGTGCCCTGACTCTAACCCTAACCCTTACCCAGCCCCGTCTCCTCCTCGGCCCCTGCCTGAATGACTCCTTCCCGCCCGGCCTGTCACCTGTCACCGTCCTCTGCCCCTGCCTGACACGCTCCTCCCCGCCCGGGCCGTCACCGTCCTCGGCCCCTGCCTGACGGGGCTCCTCCGTCGCCTGGGCCTTCCAAGGGCTTGGTGTGGACGCTGGTTCCAGGACGCCCTCCCAGGAACCCGGTAGCAGGGCGGCCGCAGCGTCTCGCGCCACCCAACCGTCCGCCGGCCGGCGGCCGTCGCTAAGTGGCCTGCGGGGGACGTGCCCCCACTGTGGGGCGGGCGCCCAGCCTGGTGTCTTCTCTGAGGCCCCGTGGCTGCTTTTCCCCCCCCCCGCAAGGGGAGAGCCGCGGAGGTGGGGACCGCCTCCTCGTGGGGACGTACACCCAGCTCTCCACGTCGGATTCCGGGGCTCTCTGTCCTGCCAGAAGGCCCAGCTGGCCTGCGGGTCCTTAGAGTGGCAAAAACATCCGAAAACTGAGATTGAGGGTCCGGTGGTTGTCTGCACTTTTGTGCTGGGCACCCCAGGGAGGCCCGGGGGCTGGCTGGACAACGCGGTCTGCTGGGCGGGGGGGGGGTTTGGAGGAGCAACTGATGCCCTTTGCACTTTGGGTAGCAAGTGTCTGAGGTGTCTCTGAGCCCTGCGCCATGTCGGGGGTGGGGGTGGGAGGTCGGGGGGGGGGTGGAGGAGCAGGAGGAGGAGGAGGAGGAGGAGGTGGGAAGGGCCGTGGCCTGCAGTCGTGTTCCCGGGGTGGCTTCTTCCACAGGCTGCTTGGCCTGGGCTCCCTGCACCTGGGCCTTTGGAGGACTGGCCCTGTGCTTGCCAACGCTTCCCCTGCAGGGACCCAGAGCTGGGAGGTTGCATCTCTCAGCCCTGGGTCGGGCAGAGCCCCAGCGGGCCATGCCCACAACCTCTCTCAGCACGGGTCCCCCAGAAGGCTCCTTTGGGACCAGGATTCTCTTGCGGGTGACTCTTTAAGGTCTGGCCCCTGGATGGAGGGGCACCAGGAGTAGAGGAGCAGGAAGGGGAAGGGGGTGGCCGTGCGAGGGGACACTTTCAGGCCAAGTCCCAGCTTCAGCCTGATCCTCCTGGGAACCCCAGGGTGTACGTCACACCTCCTGGTTGTCCCGCTCTGAGACAAGGAGCCGGGCTTCGCATTCCCCCAGCAGCCAGTCGTGGGCTGAGGACACCTGGGGCGTTGGGAACTCCCTGGCTTCTCCTTGGCTTAACATCTGGAGCTGCTTGTGAATCGTGCCGCCACACACACCCGAGTGCAGGTGTCTTCTGCACAGACTGCGGGCCTCGCTCTTCTGAATGCCGCTAGCTCGCCACCCACCCACGGGTGAACCTGGTCAGGGTACTTTCTCTCGGGGGCAGACTCTGATCCTGGCGGGCTACCGGTGTCTCTGTTTGCTCGTTTCTTTCTTCCATTTCGGGAAAGGCTTCCTTACTGGGTGTGGAAATCTCCTATGCCTTTCCTCGCCTATTCTGTCAGCTTTAAAATTCTCTTTCAGTTGCCACCCTCACAGATGGATTAGGAAACTCTTTCCGGTGCACTCATTAGTGAAATGACCTCAATGAAGCTGGAATCCAATATCTAATCGCCGATTTTTAGCGAGTCCACACGCCAGGGTGGTCGGGGTCCAATGCAGCCCCGGCCAGGCCCAGGCCCCTTGGACTGGGCCACAGGAGGACACAGAGGAGGGTCCCGGCCCCCACGGTCGCGTTGCCGGCAGTTCTCCAAGGGCTTGGGCGTTTTCCAGAGGTAGGAGATGGAGGGGACTGATTTCTTCAGCGCCCCACTAACCACGCCACCCCACCCATGGGACACATCCCTAGAGAGACAGAGAGACGCCCCATACACTCGCTCCCCTCCCCCATGCGCTGTGCCCCAGCCCGGGCCCGGGGGAATAGGCGGCAGCCCACCCACAGGGTGGGGGGCGCAGCTGAAAGGGGTTGTCGGGGAGGGCGGCCCCTGCCTGGGGTCAAAGGGCGGGCGACCCGCGCGTGCGCAATCGGCGGGGGCGGCCACGAGCTGGGGGTGGGCCAGGCGAGGAGAGGAAGGGGGCTGGAAGGTCTCCACCTTGGCGAGTCCAGCCGTGGAGGCGCATCTTGTGTGAGTGTGAGTGTGTGTGTGTGTGTGTGTGTGTGTGTGTGTGTGTGTATAGAGAGACAGCCCCCCACCCCGGCCCGCCGCTCCCTGCCCGCCCCGCCCCACCCCGCCTGTCACCCCCGTCCCTCGGAGCCCGCCGGACCCGGCCGGTGAACTCAACAGGCCCGCCCGGTGCGGGTCAGCGCCGGCGCGGGGCCTGGGGCGGGAGGAGGCGGCGGGGAAGCGCAGAGAGGCTCGGCTTCTTGAGCGGGGCAGGGGCGCCCTCCGCCGTCTAGGGCCACACCACCCTGAACGCGCCCGATCTCGTCTGGTCTCAGAAGCTAAGCAGGGTCGGGCCTGGTTAGTACTTGGATGGGAGACCGCCTGGGAATACCGGGTGCCGTAGGCTTCTTTTTTTTTTTTTTTTTTTTTTTTGTTTTGCCTCTTGTTCTGTCCCCTCTCTGGGAGCGAGGCGGCGGCCCGGGGCGGGGGTCACCCCCACCCTCAGCGCCCGCCGCGGTGCCTGGCGCCCCAGCCCGCACCGTGGGGCCTCCTCTTGTCCCAAGCCGCGACACCGCCGTCACGCGGCAGCATGCGTGGCTTCTGGACTGTCAGGTCTCAGACCAAAGGTCTGCTCTGTGGGAACCGACACGCTGGAGGAAACCTTGAGAGTCTGAGAGGGGAGGGAGTTCCAGAAGAAGGCCAGGATGTCATTTTCAGGGAGTATGTGACCAGAACTCGTCCCGTTGCTTTTGGGGTTCTATGGGCTACACGTAGGAATCTTTGGTGGTGGCACCTGATGTTGGGGGATCCGGAGTCACACCCAGACCTGCCCCACAGGCCTCCTTTTACTTTTCTCTTCGGATTCATTATGTTTAAAAAGTGTCTCTTATCTCTATGATTGCATTTTCTTTTCTCTCTCTTTTCAAGCAGATGATGGGAGTCCAAGTATTAAGGTGACATGTGTTGCCCGTGCCCCCCTCCCCCCTGTGTTCTTATTCATTAACCTCTGATGTTGTTCCAGCGTATTGTGGGGGTACCAATGTTAAGGTCGGGTACGTTGCCCTCTCCCAGCCTCCCCCCTCGGGTCAGAGCCTCAAGTGCGCCCATCCCCCAGTCGGTGCGCACCCACCCCATTCCTAATGGAGGTGTATGCCCATCCCCTCCCCCCACCCGCCCGACACCCACCCGATGAAGGTGATTCCTCTGTGTCCACTTGGGTGTCCGTCGGTTCGTACCCATTTGCTGGTGAGCGCGAGCACGTGGTGCTCGTGTGTCCATTCTTGGGCTACCTGGCTTACTGGAACGGGTTCCAGCTCTGGCCAGGAGAACCACGAGAGGTGCCCTCTCACCGCTGCTCCTCCTAGCTGAATAGCACTCCGTGGTGTCCACGCGCCACATTTCATTTACGCACTGGTGGGTCGATGGGCACTCGGGTCGCTTCCAGGTCTTTGCGATTGTGACTTGTGCCCTGACTCTAACCCTAACCCTTACCCAGCCCCGTCTCCTCCTCGGCCCCTGCCTGAATGACTCCTTCCCGCCCGGCCTGTCACCTGTCACCGTCCTCTGCCCCTGCCTGACACGCTCCTCCCCGCCCGGGCCGTCACCGTCCTCGGCCCCTGCCTGACGGGGCTCCTCCGTCGCCTGGGCCTTCCAAGGGCTTGGTGTGGACGCTGGTTCCAGGACGCCCTCCCAGGAACCCGGTAGCAGGGCGGCCGCAGCGTCTCGCGCCACCCAACCGTCCGCCGGCCGGCGGCCGTCGCTAAGTGGCCTGCGGGGGACGTGCCCCCACTGTGGGGCGGGCGCCCAGCCTGGTGTCTTCTCTGAGGCCCCGTGGCTGCTTTTCCCCCCCCCCGCAAGGGGAGAGCCGCGGAGGTGGGGACCGCCTCCTCGTGGGGACGTACACCCAGCTCTCCACGTCGGATTCCGGGGCTCTCTGTCCTGCCAGAAGGCCCAGCTGGCCTGCGGGTCCTTAGAGTGGCAAAAACATCCGAAAACTGAGATTGAGGGTCCGGTGGTTGTCTGCACTTTTGTGCTGGGCACCCCAGGGAGGCCCGGGGGCTGGCTGGACAACGCGGTCTGCTGGGCGGGGGGGGGGTTTGGAGGAGCAACTGATGCCCTTTGCACTTTGGGTAGCAAGTGTCTGAGGTGTCTCTGAGCCCTGCGCCATGTCGGGGGTGGGGGTGGGAGGTCGGGGGGGGGGTGGAGGAGCAGGAGGAGGAGGAGGAGGAGGAGGTGGGAAGGGCCGTGGCCTGCAGTCGTGTTCCCGGGGTGGCTTCTTCCACAGGCTGCTTGGCCTGGGCTCCCTGCACCTGGGCCTTTGGAGGACTGGCCCTGTGCTTGCCAACGCTTCCCCTGCAGGGACCCAGAGCTGGGAGGTTGCATCTCTCAGCCCTGGGTCGGGCAGAGCCCCAGCGGGCCATGCCCACAACCTCTCTCAGCACGGGTCCCCCAGAAGGCTCCTTTGGGACCAGGATTCTCTTGCGGGTGACTCTTTAAGGTCTGGCCCCTGGATGGAGGGGCACCAGGAGTAGAGGAGCAGGAAGGGGAAGGGGGTGGCCGTGCGAGGGGACACTTTCAGGCCAAGTCCCAGCTTCAGCCTGATCCTCCTGGGAACCCCGGGGTGTACGTCACACCTCCTGGTTGTCCCGCTCTGAGACAAGGAGCCGGGCTTCGCATTCCCCCAGCAGCCAGTCGTGGGCTGAGGACACCTGGGGCGTTGGGAACTCCCTGGCTTCTCCTTGGCTTAACATCTGGAGCTGCTTGTGAATCGTGCCGCCACACACACCCGAGTGCAGGTGTCTTCTGCACAGACTGCGGGCCTCGCTCTTCTGAATGCCGCTAGCTCGCCACCCACCCACGGGTGAACCTGGTCAGGGTACTTTCTCTCGGGGGCAGACTCTGATCCTGGCGGGCTACCGGTGTCTCTGTTTGCTCGTTTCTTTCTTCCATTTCGGGAAAGGCTTCCTTACTGGGTGTGGAAATCTCCTATGCCTTTCCTCGCCTATTCTGTCAGCTTTAAAATTCTCTTTCAGTTGCCACCCTCACAGATGGATTAGGAAACTCTTTCCGGTGCACTCATTAGTGAAATGACCTCAATGAAGCTGGAATCCAATATCTAATCGCCGATTTTTAGCGAGTCCACACGCCAGGGTGGTCGGGGTCCAATGCAGCCCCGGCCAGGCCCAGGCCCCTTGGACTGGGCCACAGGAGGACACAGAGGAGGGTCCCGGCCCCCACGGTCGCGTTGCCGGCAGTTCTCCAAGGGCTTGGGCGTTTTCCAGAGGTAGGAGATGGAGGGGACTGATTTCTTCAGCGCCCCACTAACCACGCCACCCCACCCATGGGACACATCCCTAGAGAGACAGAGAGACGCCCCATACACTCGCTCCCCTCCCCCATGCGCTGTGCCCCAGCCCGGGCCCGGGGGAATAGGCGGCAGCCCACCCACAGGGTGGGGGGCGCAGCTGAAAGGGGTTGTCGGGGAGGGCGGCCCCTGCCTGGGGTCAAAGGGCGGGCGACCCGCGCGTGCGCAATCGGCGGCGGCGGCGGCGGCGGCGGCGGCGGCGGCGGCGACGGCGGGGGCGGCCACGAGCTGGGGGTGGGCCAGGCGAGGAGAGGAAGGGGGCTGGAAGGTCTCCACCTTGGCGAGTCCAGCCGTGGAGGCGCATCTTGTGTGAGTGTGAGTGAGTGAGTGTGAGTGTGAGTGTGTGTGTGTGTGTGTGTGTATAGAGAGACAGCCCCCCACCCCGGCCCGCCGCTCCCTGCCCGCCCCGCCCCACCCCACCTGTCACCCCCGTCCCTCGGAGCCCGCCGGACCCGGCCGGTGAACTCAACAGGCCCGCCCGGTGCGGGTCAGCGCCGGCGCGGGGCCTGGGGCGGGAGGAGGCGGCGGGGAAGCGCAGAGAGGCTCGGCTTCTTGAGCGGGGCAGGGGCGCCCTCCGCCGTCTAGGGCCACACCACCCTGAACGCGCCCGATCTCGTCTGGTCTCAGAAGCTAAGCAGGGTCGGGCCTGGTTAGTACTTGGATGGGAGACCGCCTGGGAATACCGGGTGCCGTAGGCTTCTTTTTTTTTTTTTTTTTTTTTTTTTGTTTTGCCTCTTGTTCTGTCCCCTCTCTGGGAGCGAGGCGGCGGCCCGGGGCGGGGGTCACCCCCACCCTCAGCGCCCGCCGCGGTGCCTGGCGCCCCAGCCCGCACCGTGGGGCCTCCTCTTGTCCCAAGCCGCGACACCGCCGTCACGCGGCAGCATGCGTGGCTTCTGGACTGTCAGGTCTCAGACCAAAGGTCTGCTCTGTGGGAACCGACACGCTGGAGGAAACCTTGAGAGTCTGAGAGGGGAGGGAGTTCCAGAAGAAGGCCAGGATGTCATTTTCAGGGAGTATGTGACCAGAACTCGTCCCGTTGCTTTTGGGGTTCTATGGGCTACACGTAGGAATCTTTGGTGGTGGCACCTGATGTTGGGGGATCCGGAGTCACACCCAGACCTGCCCCACAGGCCTCCTTTTACTTTTCTCTTCGGATTCATTATGTTTAAAAAGTGTCTCTTATCTCTATGATTGCATTTTCTTTTCTCTCTCTTTTCAAGCAGATGATGGGAGTCCAAGTATTAAGGTGACATGTGTTGCCCGTGCCCCCCTCCCCCCTGTGTTCTTATTCATTAACCTCTGATGTTGTTCCAGCGTATTGTGGGGGTACCAATGTTAAGGTCGGGTACGTTGCCCTCTCCCAGCCTCCCCCCTCGGGTCAGAGCCTCAAGTGCGCCCATCCCCCAGTCGGTGCGCACCCACCCCATTCCTAATGGAGGTGTATGCCCATCCCCTCCCCCCACCCGCCCGACACCCACCCGATGAAGGTGATTCCTCTGTGTCCACTTGGGTGTCCGTCGGTTCGTACCCATTTGCTGGTGAGCGCGAGCACGTGGTGCTCGTGTGTCCATTCTTGGGCTACCTGGCTTACTGGAACGGGTTCCAGCTCTGGCCAGGAGAACCACGAGAGGTGCCCTCTCACCGCTGCTCCTCCTAGCTGAATAGCACTCCGTGGTGTCCACGCGCCACATTTCATTTACGCACTGGTGGGTCGATGGGCACTCGGGTCGCTTCCAGGTCTTTGCGATTGTGACTTGTGCCCTGACTCTAACCCTAACCCTTACCCAGCCCCGTCTCCTCCTCGGCCCCTGCCTGAATGACTCCTTCCCGCCCGGCCTGTCACCTGTCACCGTCCTCTGCCCCTGCCTGACACGCTCCTCCCCGCCCGGGCCGTCACCGTCCTCGGCCCCTGCCTGACGGGGCTCCTCCGTCGCCTGGGCCTTCCAAGGGCTTGGTGTGGACGCTGGTTCCAGGACGCCCTCCCAGGAACCCGGTAGCAGGGCGGCCGCAGCGTCTCGCGCCACCCAACCGTCCGCCGGCCGGCGGCCGTCGCTAAGTGGCCTGCGGGGGACGTGCCCCCACTGTGGGGCGGGCGCCCAGCCTGGTGTCTTCTCTGAGGCCCCGTGGCTGCTTTTCCCCCCCCCCGCAAGGGGAGAGCCGCGGAGGTGGGGACCGCCTCCTCGTGGGGACGTACACCCAGCTCTCCACGTCGGATTCCGGGGCTCTCTGTCCTGCCAGAAGGCCCAGCTGGCCTGCGGGTCCTTAGAGTGGCAAAAACATCCGAAAACTGAGATTGAGGGTCCGGTGGTTGTCTGCACTTTTGTGCTGGGCACCCCAGGGAGGCCCGGGGGCTGGCTGGACAACGCGGTCTGCTGGGCGGGGGGGGGGGTTTGGAGGAGCAACTGATGCCCTTTGCACTTTGGGTAGCAAGTGTCTGAGGTGTCTCTGAGCCCTGCGCCATGTCGGGGGTGGGGGTGGGAGGTCGGGGGGGGGTGGAGGAGCAGGAGGAGGAGGAGGAGGAGGAGGTGGGAAGGGCCGTGGCCTGCAGTCGTGTTCCCGGGGTGGCTTCTTCCACAGGCTGCTTGGCCTGGGCTCCCTGCACCTGGGCCTTTGGAGGACTGGCCCTGTGCTTGCCAACGCTTCCCCTGCAGGGACCCAGAGCTGGGAGGTTGCATCTCTCAGCCCTGGGTCGGGCAGAGCCCCAGCGGGCCATGCCCACAACCTCTCTCAGCACGGGTCCCCCAGAAGGCTCCTTTGGGACCAGGATTCTCTTGCGGGTGACTCTTTAAGGTCTGGCCCCTGGATGGAGGGGCACCAGGAGTAGAGGAGCAGGAAGGGGAAGGGGGTGGCCGTGCGAGGGGACACTTTCAGGCCAAGTCCCAGCTTCAGCCTGATCCTCCTGGGAACCCCGGGGTGTACGTCACACCTCCTGGTTGTCCCGCTCTGAGACAAGGAGCCGGGCTTCGCATTCCCCCAGCAGCCAGTCGTGGGCTGAGGACACCTGGGGCGTTGGGAACTCCCTGGCTTCTCCTTGGCTTAACATCTGGAGCTGCTTGTGAATCGTGCCGCCACACACACCCGAGTGCAGGTGTCTTCTGCACAGACTGCGGGCCTCGCTCTTCTGAATGCCGCTAGCTCGCCACCCACCCACGGGTGAACCTGGTCAGGGTACTTTCTCTCGGGGGCAGACTCTGATCCTGGCGGGCTACCGGTGTCTCTGTTTGCTCGTTTCTTTCTTCCATTTCGGGAAAGGCTTCCTTACTGGGTGTGGAAATCTCCTATGCCTTTCCTCGCCTATTCTGTCAGCTTTAAAATTCTCTTTCAGTTGCCACCCTCACAGATGGATTAGGAAACTCTTTCCGGTGCACTCATTAGTGAAATGACCTCAATGAAGCTGGAATCCAATATCTAATCGCCGATTTTTAGCGAGTCCACACGCCAGGGTGGTCGGGGTCCAATGCAGCCCCGGCCAGGCCCAGGCCCCTTGGACTGGGCCACAGGAGGACACAGAGGAGGGTCCCGGCCCCCACGGTCGCGTTGCCGGCAGTTCTCCAAGGGCTTGGGCGTTTTCCAGAGGTAGGAGATGGAGGGGACTGATTTCTTCAGCGCCCCACTAACCACGCCACCCCACCCATGGGACACATCCCTAGAGAGACAGAGAGACGCCCCATACACTCGCTCCCCTCCCCCATGCGCTGTGCCCCAGCCCGGGCCCGGGGGAATAGGCGGCAGCCCACCCACAGGGTGGGGGGCGCAGCTGAAAGGGGTTGTCGGGGAGGGCGGCCCCTGCCTGGGGTCAAAGGGCGGGCGACCCGCGCGTGCGCAATCGGCGGGGGCGGCCACGAGCTGGGGGTGGGCCAGGCGAGGAGAGGAAGGGGGCTGGAAGGTCTCCACCTTGGCGAGTCCAGCCGTGGAGGCGCATCTTGTGTGAGTGTGAGTGTGTGTGTGTGTGTGTGTGTGTGTGTGTGTGTGTGTATAGAGAGACAGCCCCCCACCCCGGCCCGCCGCTCCCTGCCCGCCCCGCCCCACCCCGCCTGTCACCCCCGTCCCTCGGAGCCCGCCGGACCCGGCCGGTGAACTCAACAGGCCCGCCCGGTGCGGGTCAGCGCCGGCGCGGGGCCTGGGGCGGGAGGAGGCGGCGGGGAAGCGCAGAGAGGCTCGGCTTCTTGAGCGGGGCAGGGGCGCCCTCCGCCGTCTAGGGCCACACCACCCTGAACGCGCCCGATCTCGTCTGGTCTCAGAAGCTAAGCAGGGTCGGGCCTGGTTAGTACTTGGATGGGAGACCGCCTGGGAATACCGGGTGCCGTAGGCTTCTTTTTTTTTTTTTTTTTTTTTTTTGTTTTGCCTCTTGTTCTGTCCCCTCTCTGGGAGCGAGGCGGCGGCCCGGGGCGGGGGTCACCCCCACCCTCAGCGCCCGCCGCGGTGCCTGGCGCCCCAGCCCGCACCGTGGGGCCTCCTCTTGTCCCAAGCCGCGACACCGCCGTCACGCGGCAGCATGCGTGGCTTCTGGACTGTCAGGTCTCAGACCAAAGGTCTGCTCTGTGGGAACCGACACGCTGGAGGAAACCTTGAGAGTCTGAGAGGGGAGGGAGTTCCAGAAGAAGGCCAGGATGTCATTTTGAGGGAGTATGTGACCAGAACTCGTCCCGTTGCTTTTGGGGTTCTATGGGCTACACGTAGGAATCTTTGGTGGTGGCACCTGATGTTGGGGGATCCGGAGTCACACCCAGACCTGCCCCACAGGCCTCCTTTTACTTTTCTCTTCGGATTCATTATGTTTAAAAAGTGTCTCTTATCTCTATGATTGCATTTTCTTTTCTCTCTCTTTTCAAGCAGATGATGGGAGTCCAAGTATTAAGGTGACATGTGTTGCCCGTGCCCCCCTCCCCCCTGTGTTCTTATTCATTAACCTCTGATGTTGTTCCAGCGTATTGTGGGGGTACCAATGTTAAGGTCGGGTACGTTGCCCTCTCCCAGCCTCCCCCCTCGGGTCAGAGCCTCAAGTGCGCCCATCCCCCAGTCGGTGCGCACCCACCCCATTCCTAATGGAGGTGTATGCCCATCCCCTCCCCCCACCCGCCCGACACCCACCCGATGAAGGTGATTCCTCTGTGTCCACTTGGGTGTCCGTCGGTTCGTACCCATTTGCTGGTGAGCGCGAGCACGTGGTGCTCGTGTGTCCATTCTTGGGCTACCTGGCTTACTGGAACGGGTTCCAGCTCTGGCCAGGAGAACCACGAGAGGTGCCCTCTCACCGCTGCTCCTCCTAGCTGAATAGCACTCCGTGGTGTCCACGCGCCACATTTCATTTACGCACTGGTGGGTCGATGGGCACTCGGGTCGCTTCCAGGTCTTTGCGATTGTGACTTGTGCCCTGACTCTAACCCTAACCCTTACCCAGCCCCGTCTCCTCCTCGGCCCCTGCCTGAATGACTCCTTCCCGCCCGGCCTGTCACCTGTCACCGTCCTCTGCCCCTGCCTGACACGCTCCTCCCCGCCCGGGCCGTCACCGTCCTCGGCCCCTGCCTGACGGGGCTCCTCCGTCGCCTGGGCCTTCCAAGGGCTTGGTGTGGACGCTGGTTCCAGGACGCCCTCCCAGGAACCCGGTAGCAGGGCGGCCGCAGCGTCTCGCGCCACCCAACCGTCCGCCGGCCGGCGGCCGTCGCTAAGTGGCCTGCGGGGGACGTGCCCCCACTGTGGGGCGGGCGCCCAGCCTGGTGTCTTCTCTGAGGCCCCGTGGCTGCTTTTCCCCCCCCCCGCAAGGGGAGAGCCGCGGAGGTGGGGACCGCCTCCTCGTGGGGACGTACACCCAGCTCTCCACGTCGGATTCCGGGGCTCTCTGTCCTGCCAGAAGGCCCAGCTGGCCTGCGGGTCCTTAGAGTGGCAAAAACATCCGAAAACTGAGATTGAGGGTCCGGTGGTTGTCTGCACTTTTGTGCTGGGCACCCCAGGGAGGCCCGGGGGCTGGCTGGACAACGCGGTCTGCTGGGCGGGGGGGGGGTTTGGAGGAGCAACTGATGCCCTTTGCACTTTGGGTAGCAAGTGTCTGAGGTGTCTCTGAGCCCTGGGCCATGTCGGGGGTGGGGGTGGGAGGTCGGGGGGGGGTGGAGGAGCAGGAGGAGGAGGAGGAGGAGGAGGTGGGAAGGGCCGTGGCCTGCAGTCGTGTTCCCGGGGTGGCTTCTTCCACAGGCTGCTTGGCCTGGGCTCCCTGCACCTGGGCCTTTGGAGGACTGGCCCTGTGCTTGCCAACGCTTCCCCTGCAGGGACCCAGAGCTGGGAGGTTGCATCTCTCAGCCCTGGGTCGGGCAGAGCCCCAGCGGGCCATGCCCACAACCTCTCTCAGCACGGGTCCCCCAGAAGGCTCCTTTGGGACCAGGATTCTCTTGCGGGTGACTCTTTAAGGTCTGGCCCCTGGATGGAGGGGCACCAGGAGTAGAGGAGCAGGAAGGGGAAGGGGGTGGCCGTGCGAGGGGACACTTTCAGGCCAAGTCCCAGCTTCAGCCTGATCCTCCTGGGAACCCCGGGGTGTACGTCACACCTCCTGGTTGTCCCGCTCTGAGACAAGGAGCCGGGCTTCGCATTCCCCCAGCAGCCAGTCGTGGGCTGAGGACACCTGGGGCGTTGGGAACTCCCTGGCTTCTCCTTGGCTTAACATCTGGAGCTGCTTGTGAATCGTGCCGCCACACACACCCGAGTGCAGGTGTCTTCTGCACAGACTGCGGGCCTCGCTCTTCTGAATGCCGCTAGCTCGCCACCCACCCACGGGTGAACCTGGTCAGGGTACTTTCTCTCGGGGGCAGACTCTGATCCTGGCGGGCTACCGGTGTCTCTGTTTGCTCGTTTCTTTCTTCCATTTCGGGAAAGGCTTCCTTACTGGGTGTGGAAATCTCCTATGCCTTTCCTCGCCTATTCTGTCAGCTTTAAAATTCTCTTTCAGTTGCCACCCTCACAGATGGATTAGGAAACTCTTTCCGGTGCACTCATTAGTGAAATGACCTCAATGAAGCTGGAATCCAATATCTAATCGCCGATTTTTAGCGAGTCCACACGCCAGGGTGGTCGGGGTCCAATGCAGCCCCGGCCAGGCCCAGGCCCCTTGGACTGGGCCACAGGAGGACACAGAGGAGGGTCCCGGCCCCCACGGTCGCGTTGCCGGCAGTTCTCCAAGGGCTTGGGCGTTTTCCAGAGGTAGGAGATGGAGGGGACTGATTTCTTCAGCGCCCCACTAACCACGCCACCCCACCCATGGGACACATCCCTAGAGAGACAGAGAGACGCCCCATACACTCGCTCCCCTCCCCCATGCGCTGTGCCCCAGCCCGGGCCCGGGGGAATAGGCGGCAGCCCACCCACAGGGTGGGGGGCGCAGCTGAAAGGGGTTGTCGGGGAGGGCGGCCCCTGCCTGGGGTCAAAGGGCGGGCGACCCGCGCGTGCGCAATCGGCGGCGGCGGCGGCGGCGGCGGCGGCGGCGGCGGCGACGGCGGGGGCGGCCACGAGCTGGGGGTGGGCCAGGCGAGGAGAGGAAGGGGGCTGGAAGGTCTCCACCTTGGCGAGTCCAGCCGTGGAGGCGCATCTTGTGTGAGTGTGAGTGAGTGAGTGTGAGTGTGAGTGTGTGTGTGTGTGTGTGTGTATAGAGAGACAGCCCCCCACCCCGGCCCGCCGCTCCCTGCCCGCCCCGCCCCACCCCACCTGTCACCCCCGTCCCTCGGAGCCCGCCGGACCCGGCCGGTGAACTCAACAGGCCCGCCCGGTGCGGGTCAGCGCCGGCGCGGGGCCTGGGGCGGGAGGAGGCGGCGGGGAAGCGCAGAGAGGCTCGGCTTCTTGAGCGGGGCAGGGGCGCCCTCCGCCGTCTAGGGCCACACCACCCTGAACGCGCCCGATCTCGTCTGGTCTCAGAAGCTAAGCAGGGTCGGGCCTGGTTAGTACTTGGATGGGAGACCGCCTGGGAATACCGGGTGCCGTAGGCTTCTTTTTTTTTTTTTTTTTTTTTTTTTGTTTTGCCTCTTGTTCTGTCCCCTCTCTGGGAGCGAGGCGGCGGCCCGGGGCGGGGGTCACCCCCACCCTCAGCGCCCGCCGCGGTGCCTGGCGCCCCAGCCCGCACCGTGGGGCCTCCTCTTGTCCCAAGCCGCGACACCGCCGTCACGCGGCAGCATGCGTGGCTTCTGGACTGTCAGGTCTCAGACCAAAGGTCTGCTCTGTGGGAACCGACACGCTGGAGGAAACCTTGAGAGTCTGAGAGGGGAGGGAGTTCCAGAAGAAGGCCAGGATGTCATTTTCAGGGAGTATGTGACCAGAACTCGTCCCGTTGCTTTTGGGGTTCTATGGGCTACACGTAGGAATCTTTGGTGGTGGCACCTGATGTTGGGGGATCCGGAGTCACACCCAGACCTGCCCCACAGGCCTCCTTTTACTTTTCTCTTCGGATTCATTATGTTTAAAAAGTGTCTCTTATCTCTATGATTGCATTTTCTTTTCTCTCTCTTTTCAAGCAGATGATGGGAGTCCAAGTATTAAGGTGACATGTGTTGCCCGTGCCCCCCTCCCCCCTGTGTTCTTATTCATTAACCTCTGATGTTGTTCCAGCGTATTGTGGGGGTACCAATGTTAAGGTCGGGTACGTTGCCCTCTCCCAGCCTCCCCCCTCGGGTCAGAGCCTCAAGTGCGCCCATCCCCCAGTCGGTGCGCACCCACCCCATTCCTAATGGAGGTGTATGCCCATCCCCTCCCCCCACCCGCCCGACACCCACCCGATGAAGGTGATTCCTCTGTGTCCACTTGGGTGTCCGTCGGTTCGTACCCATTTGCTGGTGAGCGCGAGCACGTGGTGCTCGTGTGTCCATTCTTGGGCTACCTGGCTTACTGGAACGGGTTCCAGCTCTGGCCAGGAGAACCACGAGAGGTGCCCTCTCACCGCTGCTCCTCCTAGCTGAATAGCACTCCGTGGTGTCCACGCGCCACATTTCATTTACGCACTGGTGGGTCGATGGGCACTCGGGTCGCTTCCAGGTCTTTGCGATTGTGACTTGTGCCCTGACTCTAACCCTAACCCTTACCCAGCCCCGTCTCCTCCTCGGCCCCTGCCTGAATGACTCCTTCCCGCCCGGCCTGTCACCTGTCACCGTCCTCTGCCCCTGCCTGACACGCTCCTCCCCGCCCGGGCCGTCACCGTCCTCGGCCCCTGCCTGACGGGGCTCCTCCGTCGCCTGGGCCTTCCAAGGGCTTGGTGTGGACGCTGGTTCCAGGACGCCCTCCCAGGAACCCGGTAGCAGGGCGGCCGCAGCGTCTCGCGCCACCCAACCGTCCGCCGGCCGGCGGCCGTCGCTAAGTGGCCTGCGGGGGACGTGCCCCCACTGTGGGGCGGGCGCCCAGCCTGGTGTCTTCTCTGAGGCCCCGTGGCTGCTTTTCCCCCCCCCCCGCAAGGGGAGAGCCGCGGAGGTGGGGACCGCCTCCTCGTGGGGACGTACACCCAGCTCTCCACGTCGGATTCCGGGGCTCTCTGTCCTGCCAGAAGGCCCAGCTGGCCTGCGGGTCCTTAGAGTGGCAAAAACATCCGAAAACTGAGATTGAGGGTCCGGTGGTTGTCTGCACTTTTGTGCTGGGCACCCCAGGGAGGCCCGGGGGCTGGCTGGACAACGCGGTCTGCTGGGCGGGGGGGGGGTTTGGAGGAGCAACTGATGCCCTTTGCACTTTGGGTAGCAAGTGTCTGAGGTGTCTCTGAGCCCTGCGCCATGTCGGGGGTGGGGGTGGGAGGTCGGGGGGGGGGTGGAGGAGCAGGAGGAGGAGGAGGAGGAGGAGGTGGGAAGGGCCGTGGCCTGCAGTCGTGTTCCCGGGGTGGCTTCTTCCACAGGCTGCTTGGCCTGGGCTCCCTGCACCTGGGCCTTTGGAGGACTGGCCCTGTGCTTGCCAACGCTTCCCCTGCAGGGACCCAGAGCTGGGAGGTTGCATCTCTCAGCCCTGGGTCGGGCAGAGCCCCAGCGGGCCATGCCCACAACCTCTCTCAGCACGGGTCCCCCAGAAGGCTCCTTTGGGACCAGGATTCTCTTGCGGGTGACTCTTTAAGGTCTGGCCCCTGGATGGAGGGGCACCAGGAGTAGAGGAGCAGGAAGGGGAAGGGGGTGGCCGTGCGAGGGGACACTTTCAGGCCAAGTCCCAGCTTCAGCCTGATCCTCCTGGGAACCCCGGGGTGTACGTCACACCTCCTGGTTGTCCCGCTCTGAGACAAGGAGCCGGGCTTCGCATTCCCCCAGCAGCCAGTCGTGGGCTGAGGACACCTGGGGCGTTGGGAACTCCCTGGCTTCTCCTTGGCTTAACATCTGGAGCTGCTTGTGAATCGTGCCGCCACACACACCCGAGTGCAGGTGTCTTCTGCACAGACTGCGGGCCTCGCTCTTCTGAATGCCGCTAGCTCGCCACCCACCCACGGGTGAACCTGGTCAGGGTACTTTCTCTCGGGGGCAGACTCTGATCCTGGCGGGCTACCGGTGTCTCTGTTTGCTCGTTTCTTTCTTCCATTTCGGGAAAGGCTTCCTTACTGGGTGTGGAAATCTCCTATGCCTTTCCTCGCCTATTCTGTCAGCTTTAAAATTCTCTTTCAGTTGCCACCCTCACAGATGGATTAGGAAACTCTTTCCGGTGCACTCATTAGTGAAATGACCTCAATGAAGCTGGAATCCAATATCTAATCGCCGATTTTTAGCGAGTCCACACGCCAGGGTGGTCGGGGTCCAATGCAGCCCCGGCCAGGCCCAGGCCCCTTGGACTGGGCCACAGGAGGACACAGAGGAGGGTCCCGGCCCCCACGGTCGCGTTGCCGGCAGTTCTCCAAGGGCTTGGGCGTTTTCCAGAGGTAGGAGATGGAGGGGACTGATTTCTTCAGCGCCCCACTAACCACGCCACCCCACCCATGGGACACATCCCTAGAGAGACAGAGAGACGCCCCATACACTCGCTCCCCTCCCCCATGCGCTGTGCCCCAGCCCGGGCCCGGGGGAATAGGCGGCAGCCCACCCACAGGGTGGGGGGCGCAGCTGAAAGGGGTTGTCGGGGAGGGCGGCCCCTGCCTGGGGTCAAAGGGCGGGCGACCCGCGCGTGCGCAATCGGCGGCGGCGGCGGCGGCGGCGGCGGCGGCGGGGGCGGCCACGAGCTGGGGGTGGGCCAGGCGAGGAGAGGAAGGGGGCTGGAAGGTCTCCACCTTGGCGAGTCCAGCCGTGGAGGCGCATCTTGTGTGAGTGTGAGTGAGTGAGTGTGAGTGTGAGTGTGTGTGTGTGTGTGTGTGTATAGAGAGACAGCCCCCCACCCCGGCCCGCCGCTCCCTGCCCGCCCCGCCCCACCCCGCCTGTCACCCCCGTCCCTCGGAGCCCGCCGGACCCGGCCGGTGAACTCAACAGGCCCGCCCGGTGCGGGTCAGCGCCGGCGCGGGGCCTGGGGCGGGAGGAGGCGGCGGGGAAGCGCAGAGAGGCTCGGCTTCTTGAGCGGGGCAGGGGCGCCCTCCGCCGTCTAGGGCCACACCACCCTGAACGCGCCCGATCTCGTCTGGTCTCAGAAGCTAAGCAGGGTCGGGCCTGGTTAGTACTTGGATGGGAGACCGCCTGGGAATACCGGGTGCCGTAGGCTTCTTTTTTTTTTTTTTTTTTTTTTTTTGTTTTGCCTCTTGTTCTGTCCCCTCTCTGGGAGCGAGGCGGCGGCCCGGGGCGGGGGTCACCCCCACCCTCAGCGCCCGCCGCGGTGCCTGGCGCCCCAGCCCGCACCGTGGGGCCTCCTCTTGTCCCAAGCCGCGACACCGCCGTCACGCGGCAGCATGCGTGGCTTCTGGACTGTCAGGTCTCAGACCAAAGGTCTGCTCTGTGGGAACCGACACGCTGGAGGAAACCTTGAGAGTCTGAGAGGGGAGGGAGTTCCAGAAGAAGGCCAGGATGTCATTTTGAGGGAGTATGTGACCAGAACTCGTCCCGTTGCTTTTGGGGTTCTATGGGCTACACGTAGGAATCTTTGGTGGTGGCACCTGATGTTGGGGGATCCGGAGTCACACCCAGACCTGCCCCACAGGCCTCCTTTTACTTTTCTCTTCGGATTCATTATGTTTAAAAAGTGTCTCTTATCTCTATGATTGCATTTTCTTTTCTCTCTCTTTTCAAGCAGATGATGGGAGTCCAAGTATTAAGGTGACATGTGTTGCCCGTGCCCCCCTCCCCCCTGTGTTCTTATTCATTAACCTCTGATGTTGTTCCAGCGTATTGTGGGGGTACCAATGTTAAGGTCGGGTACGTTGCCCTCTCCCAGCCTCCCCCCTCGGGTCAGAGCCTCAAGTGCGCCCATCCCCCAGTCGGTGCGCACCCACCCCATTCCTAATGGAGGTGTATGCCCATCCCCTCCCCCCACCCGCCCGACACCCACCCGATGAAGGTGATTCCTCTGTGTCCACTTGGGTGTCCGTCGGTTCGTACCCATTTGCTGGTGAGCGCGAGCACGTGGTGCTCGTGTGTCCATTCTTGGGCTACCTGGCTTACTGGAACGGGTTCCAGCTCTGGCCAGGAGAACCACGAGAGGTGCCCTCTCACCGCTGCTCCTCCTAGCTGAATAGCACTCCGTGGTGTCCACGCGCCACATTTCATTTACGCACTGGTGGGTCGATGGGCACTCGGGTCGCTTCCAGGTCTTTGCGATTGTGACTTGTGCCCTGACTCTAACCCTAACCCTTACCCAGCCCCGTCTCCTCCTCGGCCCCTGCCTGAATGACTCCTTCCCGCCCGGCCTGTCACCTGTCACCGTCCTCTGCCCCTGCCTGACACGCTCCTCCCCGCCCGGGCCGTCACCGTCCTCGGCCCCTGCCTGACGGGGCTCCTCCGTCGCCTGGGCCTTCCAAGGGCTTGGTGTGGACGCTGGTTCCAGGACGCCCTCCCAGGAACCCGGTAGCAGGGCGGCCGCAGCGTCTCGCGCCACCCAACCGTCCGCCGGCCGGCGGCCGTCGCTAAGTGGCCTGCGGGGGACGTGCCCCCACTGTGGGGCGGGCGCCCAGCCTGGTGTCTTCTCTGAGGCCCCGTGGCTGCTTTTCCCCCCCCCCGCAAGGGGAGAGCCGCGGAGGTGGGGACCGCCTCCTCGTGGGGACGTACACCCAGCTCTCCACGTCGGATTCCGGGGCTCTCTGTCCTGCCAGAAGGCCCAGCTGGCCTGCGGGTCCTTAGAGTGGCAAAAACATCCGAAAACTGAGATTGAGGGTCCGGTGGTTGTCTGCACTTTTGTGCTGGGCACCCCAGGGAGGCCCGGGGGCTGGCTGGACAACGCGGTCTGCTGGGCGGGGGGGGGGTTTGGAGGAGCAACTGATGCCCTTTGCACTTTGGGTAGCAAGTGTCTGAGGTGTCTCTGAGCCCTGCGCCATGTCGGGGGTGGGGGTGGGAGGTCGGGGGGGGGGTGGAGGAGCAGGAGGAGGAGGAGGAGGAGGAGGTGGGAAGGGCCGTGGCCTGCAGTCGTGTTCCCGGGGTGGCTTCTTCCACAGGCTGCTTGGCCTGGGCTCCCTGCACCTGGGCCTTTGGAGGACTGGCCCTGTGCTTGCCAACGCTTCCCCTGCAGGGACCCAGAGCTGGGAGGTTGCATCTCTCAGCCCTGGGTCGGGCAGAGCCCCAGCGGGCCATGCCCACAACCTCTCTCAGCACGGGTCCCCCAGAAGGCTCCTTTGGGACCAGGATTCTCTTGCGGGTGACTCTTTAAGGTCTGGCCCCTGGATGGAGGGGCACCAGGAGTAGAGGAGCAGGAAGGGGAAGGGGGTGGCCGTGCGAGGGGACACTTTCAGGCCAAGTCCCAGCTTCAGCCTGATCCTCCTGGGAACCCCGGGGTGTACGTCACACCTCCTGGTTGTCCCGCTCTGAGACAAGGAGCCGGGCTTCGCATTCCCCCAGCAGCCAGTCGTGGGCTGAGGACACCTGGGGCGTTGGGAACTCCCTGGCTTCTCCTTGGCTTAACATCTGGAGCTGCTTGTGAATCGTGCCGCCACACACACCCGAGTGCAGGTGTCTTCTGCACAGACTGCGGGCCTCGCTCTTCTGAATGCCGCTAGCTCGCCACCCACCCACGGGTGAACCTGGTCAGGGTACTTTCTCTCGGGGGCAGACTCTGATCCTGGCGGGCTACCGGTGTCTCTGTTTGCTCGTTTCTTTCTTCCATTTCGGGAAAGGCTTCCTTACTGGGTGTGGAAATCTCCTATGCCTTTCCTCGCCTATTCTGTCAGCTTTAAAATTCTCTTTCAGTTGCCACCCTCACAGATGGATTAGGAAACTCTTTCCGGTGCACTCATTAGTGAAATGACCTCAATGAAGCTGGAATCCAATATCTAATCGCCGATTTTTAGCGAGTCCACACGCCAGGGTGGTCGGGGTCCAATGCAGCCCCGGCCAGGCCCAGGCCCCTTGGACTGGGCCACAGGAGGACACAGAGGAGGGTCCCGGCCCCCACGGTCGCGTTGCCGGCAGTTCTCCAAGGGCTTGGGCGTTTTCCAGAGGTAGGAGATGGAGGGGACTGATTTCTTCAGCGCCCCACTAACCACGCCACCCCACCCATGGGACACATCCCTAGAGAGACAGAGAGACGCCCCATACACTCGCTCCCCTCCCCCATGCGCTGTGCCCCAGCCCGGGCCCGGGGGAATAGGCGGCAGCCCACCCACAGGGTGGGGGGCGCAGCTGAAAGGGGTTGTCGGGGAGGGCGGCCCCTGCCTGGGGTCAAAGGGCGGGCGACCCGCGCGTGCGCAATCGGCGGCGGCGGCGGCGGCGGCGGCGGCGGCGGCGGCGACGGCGGGGGCGGCCACGAGCTGGGGGTGGGCCAGGCGAGGAGAGGAAGGGGGCTGGAAGGTCTCCACCTTGGCGAGTCCAGCCGTGGAGGCGCATCTTGTGTGAGTGTGAGTGAGTGAGTGTGAGTGTGAGTGTGTGTGTGTGTGTGTGTGTATAGAGAGACAGCCCCCCACCCCGGCCCGCCGCTCCCTGCCCGCCCCGCCCCACCCCACCTGTCACCCCCGTCCCTCGGAGCCCGCCGGACCCGGCCGGTGAACTCAACAGGCCCGCCCGGTGCGGGTCAGCGCCGGCGCGGGGCCTGGGGCGGGAGGAGGCGGCGGGGAAGCGCAGAGAGGCTCGGCTTCTTGAGCGGGGCAGGGGCGCCCTCCGCCGTCTAGGGCCACACCACCCTGAACGCGCCCGATCTCGTCTGGTCTCAGAAGCTAAGCAGGGTCGGGCCTGGTTAGTACTTGGATGGGAGACCGCCTGGGAATACCGGGTGCCGTAGGCTTCTTTTTTTTTTTTTTTTTTTTTTTTTGTTTTGCCTCTTGTTCTGTCCCCTCTCTGGGAGCGAGGCGGCGGCCCGGGGCGGGGGTCACCCCCACCCTCAGCGCCCGCCGCGGTGCCTGGCGCCCCAGCCCGCACCGTGGGGCCTCCTCTTGTCCCAAGCCGCGACACCGCCGTCACGCGGCAGCATGCGTGGCTTCTGGACTGTCAGGTCTCAGACCAAAGGTCTGCTCTGTGGGAACCGACACGCTGGAGGAAACCTTGAGAGTCTGAGAGGGGAGGGAGTTCCAGAAGAAGGCCAGGATGTCATTTTCAGGGAGTATGTGACCAGAACTCGTCCCGTTGCTTTTGGGGTTCTATGGGCTACACGTAGGAATCTTTGGTGGTGGCACCTGATGTTGGGGGATCCGGAGTCACACCCAGACCTGCCCCACAGGCCTCCTTTTACTTTTCTCTTCGGATTCATTATGTTTAAAAAGTGTCTCTTATCTCTATGATTGCATTTTCTTTTCTCTCTCTTTTCAAGCAGATGATGGGAGTCCAAGTATTAAGGTGACATGTGTTGCCCGTGCCCCCCTCCCCCCTGTGTTCTTATTCATTAACCTCTGATGTTGTTCCAGCGTATTGTGGGGGTACCAATGTTAAGGTCGGGTACGTTGCCCTCTCCCAGCCTCCCCCCTCGGGTCAGAGCCTCAAGTGCGCCCATCCCCCAGTCGGTGCGCACCCACCCCATTCCTAATGGAGGTGTATGCCCATCCCCTCCCCCCACCCGCCCGACACCCACCCGATGAAGGTGATTCCTCTGTGTCCACTTGGGTGTCCGTCGGTTCGTACCCATTTGCTGGTGAGCGCGAGCACGTGGTGCTCGTGTGTCCATTCTTGGGCTACCTGGCTTACTGGAACGGGTTCCAGCTCTGGCCAGGAGAACCACGAGAGGTGCCCTCTCACCGCTGCTCCTCCTAGCTGAATAGCACTCCGTGGTGTCCACGCGCCACATTTCATTTACGCACTGGTGGGTCGATGGGCACTCGGGTCGCTTCCAGGTCTTTGCGATTGTGACTTGTGCCCTGACTCTAACCCTAACCCTTACCCAGCCCCGTCTCCTCCTCGGCCCCTGCCTGAATGACTCCTTCCCGCCCGGCCTGTCACCTGTCACCGTCCTCTGCCCCTGCCTGACACGCTCCTCCCCGCCCGGGCCGTCACCGTCCTCGGCCCCTGCCTGACGGGGCTCCTCCGTCGCCTGGGCCTTCCAAGGGCTTGGTGTGGACGCTGGTTCCAGGACGCCCTCCCAGGAACCCGGTAGCAGGGCGGCCGCAGCGTCTCGCGCCACCCAACCGTCCGCCGGCCGGCGGCCGTCGCTAAGTGGCCTGCGGGGGACGTGCCCCCACTGTGGGGCGGGCGCCCAGCCTGGTGTCTTCTCTGAGGCCCCGTGGCTGCTTTTCCCCCCCCCCGCAAGGGGAGAGCCGCGGAGGTGGGGACCGCCTCCTCGTGGGGACGTACACCCAGCTCTCCACGTCGGATTCCGGGGCTCTCTGTCCTGCCAGAAGGCCCAGCTGGCCTGCGGGTCCTTAGAGTGGCAAAAACATCCGAAAACTGAGATTGAGGGTCCGGTGGTTGTCTGCACTTTTGTGCTGGGCACCCCAGGGAGGCCCGGGGGCTGGCTGGACAACGCGGTCTGCTGGGCGGGGGGGGGGGGTTTGGAGGAGCAACTGATGCCCTTTGCACTTTGGGTAGCAAGTGTCTGAGGTGTCTCTGAGCCCTGCGCCATGTCGGGGGTGGGGGTGGGAGGTCGGGGGGGGGTGGAGGAGCAGGAGGAGGAGGAGGAGGAGGAGGTGGGAAGGGCCGTGGCCTGCAGTCGTGTTCCCGGGGTGGCTTCTTCCACAGGCTGCTTGGCCTGGGCTCCCTGCACCTGGGCCTTTGGAGGACTGGCCCTGTGCTTGCCAACGCTTCCCCTGCAGGGACCCAGAGCTGGGAGGTTGCATCTCTCAGCCCTGGGTCGGGCAGAGCCCCAGCGGGCCATGCCCACAACCTCTCTCAGCACGGGTCCCCCAGAAGGCTCCTTTGGGACCAGGATTCTCTTGCGGGTGACTCTTTAAGGTCTGGCCCCTGGATGGAGGGGCACCAGGAGTAGAGGAGCAGGAAGGGGAAGGGGGTGGCCGTGCGAGGGGACACTTTCAGGCCAAGTCCCAGCTTCAGCCTGATCCTCCTGGGAACCCCGGGGTGTACGTCACACCTCCTGGTTGTCCCGCTCTGAGACAAGGAGCCGGGCTTCGCATTCCCCCAGCAGCCAGTCGTGGGCTGAGGACACCTGGGGCGTTGGGAACTCCCTGGCTTCTCCTTGGCTTAACATCTGGAGCTGCTTGTGAATCGTGCCGCCACACACACCCGAGTGCAGGTGTCTTCTGCACAGACTGCGGGCCTCGCTCTTCTGAATGCCGCTAGCTCGCCACCCACCCACGGGTGAACCTGGTCAGGGTACTTTCTCTCGGGGGCAGACTCTGATCCTGGCGGGCTACCGGTGTCTCTGTTTGCTCGTTTCTTTCTTCCATTTCGGGAAAGGCTTCCTTACTGGGTGTGGAAATCTCCTATGCCTTTCCTCGCCTATTCTGTCAGCTTTAAAATTCTCTTTCAGTTGCCACCCTCACAGATGGATTAGGAAACTCTTTCCGGTGCACTCATTAGTGAAATGACCTCAATGAAGCTGGAATCCAATATCTAATCGCCGATTTTTAGCGAGTCCACACGCCAGGGTGGTCGGGGTCCAATGCAGCCCCGGCCAGGCCCAGGCCCCTTGGACTGGGCCACAGGAGGACACAGAGGAGGGTCCCGGCCCCCACGGTCGCGTTGCCGGCAGTTCTCCAAGGGCTTGGGCGTTTTCCAGAGGTAGGAGATGGAGGGGACTGATTTCTTCAGCGCCCCACTAACCACGCCACCCCACCCATGGGACACATCCCTAGAGAGAGAGAGAGACGCCCCATACACTCGCTCCCCTCCCCCATGCGCTGTGCCCCAGCCCGGGCCCGGGGGAATAGGCGGCAGCCCACCCACAGGGTGGGGGGCGCAGCTGAAAGGGGTTGTCGGGGAGGGCGGCCCCTGCCTGGGGTCAAAGGGCGGGCGACCCGCGCGTGCGCAATCGGCGGCGGCGGCGGCGGCGGCGGCGGCCACGAGCTGGGGGTGGGCCAGGCGAGGAGAGGAAGGGGGCTGGAAGGTCTCCACCTTGGCGAGTCCAGCCGTGGAGGCGCATCTTGTGTGAGTGTGAGTGAGTGAGTGTGAGTGTGAGTGTGTGTGTGTGTGTGTGTGTGTATAGAGAGACAGCCCCCCACCCCGGCCCGCCGCTCCCTGCCCGCCCCGCCCCACCCCGCCTGTCACCCCCGTCCCTCGGAGCCCGCCGGACCCGGCCGGTGAACTCAACAGGCCCGCCCGGTGCGGGTCAGCGCCGGCGCGGGGCCTGGGGCGGGAGGAGGCGGCGGGGAAGCGCAGAGAGGCTCGGCTTCTTGAGCGGGGCAGGGGCGCCCTCCGCCGTCTAGGGCCACACCACCCTGAACGCGCCCGATCTCGTCTGGTCTCAGAAGCTAAGCAGGGTCGGGCCTGGTTAGTACTTGGATGGGAGACCGCCTGGGAATACCGGGTGCCGTAGGCTTCTTTTTTTTTTTTTTTTTTTTTTTTTGTTTTGCCTCTTGTTCTGTCCCCTCTCTGGGAGCGAGGCGGCGGCCCGGGGCGGGGGTCACCCCCACCCTCAGCGCCCGCCGCGGTGCCTGGCGCCCCAGCCCGCACCGTGGGGCCTCCTCTTGTCCCAAGCCGCGACACCGCCGTCACGCGGCAGCATGCGTGGCTTCTGGACTGTCAGGTCTCAGACCAAAGGTCTGCTCTGTGGGAACCGACACGCTGGAGGAAACCTTGAGAGTCTGAGAGGGGAGGGAGTTCCAGAAGAAGGCCAGGATGTCATTTTGAGGGAGTATGTGACCAGAACTCGTCCCGTTGCTTTTGGGGTTCTATGGGCTACACGTAGGAATCTTTGGTGGTGGCACCTGATGTTGGGGGATCCGGAGTCACACCCAGACCTGCCCCACAGGCCTCCTTTTACTTTTCTCTTCGGATTCATTAGGTTTAAAAAGTGTCTCTTATCTCTATGATTGCATTTTCTTTTCTCTCTCTTTTCAAGCAGATGATGGGAGTCCAAGTATTAAGGTGACATGTGTTGCCCGTGCCCCCCTCCCCCCTGTGTTCTTATTCATTAACCTCTGATGTTGTTCCAGCGTATTGTGGGGGTACCAATGTTAAGGTCGGGTACGTTGCCCTCTCCCAGCCTCCCCCCTCGGGTCAGAGCCTCAAGTGCGCCCATCCCCCAGTCGGTGCGCACCCACCCCATTCCTAATGGAGGTGTATGCCCATCCCCTCCCCCCACCCGCCCGACACCCACCCGATGAAGGTGATTCCTCTGTGTCCACTTGGGTGTCCGTCGGTTCGTACCCATTTGCTGGTGAGCGCGAGCACGTGGTGCTCGTGTGTCCATTCTTGGGCTACCTGGCTTACTGGAACGGGTTCCAGCTCTGGCCAGGAGAACCACGAGAGGTGCCCTCTCACCGCTGCTCCTCCTAGCTGAATAGCACTCCGTGGTGTCCACGCGCCACATTTCATTTACGCACTGGTGGGTCGATGGGCACTCGGGTCGCTTCCAGGTCTTTGCGATTGTGACTTGTGCCCTGACTCTAACCCTAACCCTTACCCAGCCCCGTCTCCTCCTCGGCCCCTGCCTGAATGACTCCTTCCCGCCCGGCCTGTCACCTGTCACCGTCCTCTGCCCCTGCCTGACACGCTCCTCCCCGCCCGGGCCGTCACCGTCCTCGGCCCCTGCCTGACGGGGCTCCTCCGTCGCCTGGGCCTTCCAAGGGCTTGGTGTGGACGCTGGTTCCAGGACGCCCTCCCAGGAACCCGGTAGCAGGGCGGCCGCAGCGTCTCGCGCCACCCAACCGTCCGCCGGCCTGCGGCCGTCGCTAAGTGGCCTGCGGGGGACGTGCCCCCACTGTGGGGCGGGCGCCCAGCCTGGTGTCTTCTCTGAGGCCCCGTGGCTGCTTTTCCCCCCCCCCGCAAGGGGAGAGCCGCGGAGGTGGGGACCGCCTCCTCGTGGGGACGTACACCCAGCTCTCCACGTCGGATTCCGGGGCTCTCTGTCCTGCCAGAAGGCCCAGCTGGCCTGCGGGTCCTTAGAGTGGCAAAAACATCCGAAAACTGAGATTGAGGGTCCGGTGGTTGTCTGCACTTTTGTGCTGGGCACCCCAGGGAGGCCCGGGGGCTGGCTGGACAACGCGGTCTGCTGGGCGGGGGGGGGGTTTGGAGGAGCAACTGATGCCCTTTGCACTTTGGGTAGCAAGTGTCTGAGGTGTCTCTGAGCCCTGCGCCATGTCGGGGGTGGGGGTGGGAGGTCGGGGGGGGGGTGTGGAGGAGCAGGAGGAGGAGGAGGAGGAGGAGGTGGGAAGGGCCGTGGCCTGCAGTCGTGTTCCCGGGGTGGCTTCTTCCACAGGCTGCTTGGCCTGGGCTCCCTGCACCTGGGCCTTTGGAGGACTGGCCCTGTGCTTGCCAACGCTTCCCCTGCAGGGACCCAGAGCTGGGAGGTTGCATCTCTCAGCCCTGGGTCGGGCAGAGCCCCAGCGGGCCATGCCCACAACCTCTCTCAGCACGGGTCCCCCAGAAGGCTCCTTTGGGACCAGGATTCTCTTGCGGGTGACTCTTTAAGGTCTGGCCCCTGGATGGAGGGGCACCAGGAGTAGAGGAGCAGGAAGGGGAAGGGGGTGGCCGTGCGAGGGGACACTTTCAGGCCAAGTCCCAGCTTCAGCCTGATCCTCCTGGGAACCCCGGGGTGTACGTCACACCTCCTGGTTGTCCCGCTCTGAGACAAGGAGCCGGGCTTCGCATTCCCCCAGCAGCCAGTCGTGGGCTGAGGACACCTGGGGCGTTGGGAACTCCCTGGCTTCTCCTTGGCTTAACATCTGGAGCTGCTTGTGAATCGTGCCGCCACACACACCCGAGTGCAGGTGTCTTCTGCACAGACTGCGGGCCTCGCTCTTCTGAATGCCGCTAGCTCGCCACCCACCCACGGGTGAACCTGGTCAGGGTACTTTCTCTCGGGGGCAGACTCTGATCCTGGCGGGCTACCGGTGTCTCTGTTTGCTCGTTTCTTTCTTCCATTTCGGGAAAGGCTTCCTTACTGGGTGTGGAAATCTCCTATGCCTTTCCTCGCCTATTCTGTCAGCTTTAAAATTCTCTTTCAGTTGCCACCCTCACAGATGGATTAGGAAACTCTTTCCGGTGCACTCATTAGTGAAATGACCTCAATGAAGCTGGAATCCAATATCTAATCGCCGATTTTTAGCGAGTCCACACGCCAGGGTGGTCGGGGTCCAATGCAGCCCCGGCCAGGCCCAGGCCCCTTGGACTGGGCCACAGGAGGACACAGAGGAGGGTCCCGGCCCCCACGGTCGCGTTGCCGGCAGTTCTCCAAGGGCTTGGGCGTTTTCCAGAGGTAGGAGATGGAGGGGACTGATTTCTTCAGCGCCCCACTAACCACGCCACCCCACCCATGGGACACATCCCTAGAGAGAGAGAGAGACGCCCCATACACTCGCTCCCCTCCCCCATGCGCTGTGCCCCAGCCCGGGCCCGGGGGAATAGGCGGCAGCCCACCCACAGGGTGGGGGGCGCAGCTGAAAGGGGTTGTCGGGGAGGGCGGCCCCTGCCTGGGGTCAAAGGGCGAGCGACCCGCGCGTGCGCAATCGGCGGCGGCGGCGGCGGCGGCGGCGGCGGCGGCGGCGGCGGCGGCGGCGGCGGCGGGGGCGGCCACGAGCTGGGGGTGGGCCAGGCGAGGAGAGGAAGGGGGCTGGAAGGTCTCCACCTTGGCGAGTCCAGCCGTGGAGGCGCTCTTGTGTGAGTGTGAGTGAGTGAGTGTGAGTGTGAGTGTGTGTGTGTGTGTGTATAGAGAGACAGCCCCCCACCCCGGCCCGCCGCTCCCTGCCCGCCCCGCCCCACCCCGCCTGTCACCCCCGTCCCTCGGAGCCCGCCGGACCCGGCCGGTGAACTCAACAGGCCCGCCCGGTGCGGGTCAGCGCCGGCGCGGGGCCTGGGGCGGGAGGAGGCGGCGGGGAAGCGCAGAGAGGCTCGGCTTCTTGAGCGGGGCAGGGGCGCCCTCCGCCGTCTAGGGCCACACCACCCTGAACGCGCCCGATCTCGTCTGGTCTCAGAAGCTAAGCAGGGTCGGGCCTGGTTAGTACTTGGATGGGAGACCGCCTGGGAATACCGGGTGCCGTAGGCTTCTTTTTTTTTTTTTTTTTTTTTTGTTTTGCCTCTTGTTCTGTCCCCTCTCTGGGAGCGAGGCGGCGGCCCGGGGCGGGGGTCACCCCCACCCTCAGCGCCCGCCGCGGTGCCTGGCGCCCCAGCCCGCACCGTGGGGCCTCCTCTTGTCCCAAGCCGCGACACCGCCGTCACGCGGCAGCATGCGTGGCTTCTGGACTGTCAGGTCTCAGACCAAAGGTCTGCTCTGTGGGAACCGACACGCTGGAGGAAACCTTGAGAGTCTGAGAGGGGAGGGAGTTCCAGAAGAAGGCCAGGATGTCATTTTGAGGGAGTATGTGACCAGAACTCGTCCCGTTGCTTTTGGGGTTCTATGGGCTACACGTAGGAATCTTTGGTGGTGGCACCTGATGTTGGGGGATCCGGAGTCACACCCAGACCTGCCCCACAGGCCTCCTTTTACTTTTCTCTTCGGATTCATTATGTTTAAAAAGTGTCTCTTATCTCTATGATTGCATTTTCTTTTCTCTCTCTTTTCAAGCAGATGATGGGAGTCCAAGTATTAAGGTGACATGTGTTGCCCGTGCCCCCCTCCCCCCTGTGTTCTTATTCATTAACCTCTGATGTTGTTCCAGCGTATTGTGGGGGTACCAATGTTAAGGTCGGGTACGTTGCCCTCTCCCAGCCTCCCCCCTCGGGTCAGAGCCTCAAGTGCGCCCATCCCCCAGTCGGTGCGCACCCACCCCATTCCTAATGGAGGTGTATGCCCATCCCCTCCCCCCACCCGCCCGACACCCACCCGATGAAGGTGATTCCTCTGTGTCCACTTGGGTGTCCGTCGGTTCGTACCCATTTGCTGGTGAGCGCGAGCACGTGGTGCTCGTGTGTCCATTCTTGGGCTACCTGGCTTACTGGAACGGGTTCCAGCTCTGGCCAGGAGAACCACGAGAGGTGCCCTCTCACCGCTGCTCCTCCTAGCTGAATAGCACTCCGTGGTGTCCACGCGCCACATTTCATTTACGCACTGGTGGGTCGATGGGCACTCGGGTCGCTTCCAGGTCTTTGCGATTGTGACTTGTGCCCTGACTCTAACCCTAACCCTTACCCAGCCCCGTCTCCTCCTCGGCCCCTGCCTGAATGACTCCTTCCCGCCCGGCCTGTCACCTGTCACCGTCCTCTGCCCCTGCCTGACACGCTCCTCCCCGCCCGGGCCGTCACCGTCCTCGGCCCCTGCCTGACGGGGCTCCTCCGTCGCCTGGGCCTTCCAAGGGCTTGGTGTGGACGCTGGTTCCAGGACGCCCTCCCAGGAACCCGGTAGCAGGGCGGCCGCAGCGTCTCGCGCCACCCAACCGTCCGCCGGCCGGCGGCCGTCGCTAAGTGGCCTGCGGGGGACGTGCCCCCACTGTGGGGCGGGCGCCCAGCCTGGTGTCTTCTCCGAGGCCCCGTGGCTGCTTTTCCCCCCCCCGCAAGGGGAGAGCCGCGGAGGTGGGGACCGCCTCCTCGTGGGGACGTACACCCAGCTCTCCACGTCGGATTCCGGGGCTCTCTGTCCTGCCAGAAGGCCCAGCTGGCCTGCGGGTCCTTAGAGTGGCAAAAACATCCGAAAACTGAGATTGAGGGTCCGGTGGTTGTCTGCACTTTTGTGCTGGGCACCCCAGGGAGGCCCGGGGGCTGGCTGGACAACGCGGTCTGCTGGGCGGGGGGGGGGGTTTGGAGGAGCAACTGATGCCCTTTGCACTTTGGGTAGCAAGTGTCTGAGGTGTCTCTGAGCCCTGCGCCATGTCGGGGGTGGGGGTGGGAGGTCGGGGGGGGGTGTGGAGGAGCAGGAGGAGGAGGAGGAGGTGGGAAGGGCCGTGGCCTGCAGTCGTGTTCCCGGGGTGGCTTCTTCCACAGGCTGCTTGGCCTGGGCTCCCTGCACCTGGGCCTTTGGAGGACTGGCCCTGTGCTTGCCAACGCTTCCCCTGCAGGGACCCAGAGCTGGGAGGTTGCATCTCTCAGCCCTGGGTCGGGCAGAGCCCCAGCGGGCCATGCCCACAACCTCTCTCAGCACGGGTCCCCCAGAAGGCTCCTTTGGGACCAGGATTCTCTTGCGGGTGACTCTTTAAGGTCTGGCCCCTGGATGGAGGGGCACCAGGAGTAGAGGAGCAGGAAGGGGAAGGGGGTGGCCGTGCGAGGGGACACTTTCAGGCCAAGTCCCAGCTTCAGCCTGATCCTCCTGGGAACCCCGGGGTGTACGTCACACCTCCTGGTTGTCCCGCTCTGAGACAAGGAGCCGGGCTTCGCATTCCCCCAGCAGCCAGTCGTGGGCTGAGGACACCTGGGGCGTTGGGAACTCCCTGGCTTCTCCTTGGCTTAACATCTGGAGCTGCTTGTGAATCGTGCCGCCACACACACCCGAGTGCAGGTGTCTTCTGCACAGACTGCGGGCCTCGCTCTTCTGAATGCCGCTAGCTCGCCACCCACCCACGGGTGAACCTGGTCAGGGTACTTTCTCTCGGGGGCAGACTCTGATCCTGGCGGGCTACCGGTGTCTCTGTTTGCTCGTTTCTTTCTTCCATTTCGGGAAAGGCTTCCTTACTGGGTGTGGAAATCTCCTATGCCTTTCCTCGCCTATTCTGTCAGCTTTAAAATTCTCTTTCAGTTGCCACCCTCACAGATGGATTAGGAAACTCTTTCCGGTGCACTCATTAGTGAAATGACCTCAATGAAGCTGGAATCCAATATCTAATCGCCGATTTTTAGCGAGTCCACACGCCAGGGTGGTCGGGGTCCAATGCAGCCCCGGCCAGGCCCAGGCCCCTTGGACTGGGCCACAGGAGGACACAGAGGAGGGTCCCGGCCCCCACGGTCGCGTTGCCGGCAGTTCTCCAAGGGCTTGGGCGTTTTCCAGAGGTAGGAGATGGAGGGGACTGATTTCTTCAGCGCCCCACTAACCACGCCACCCCACCCATGGGACACATCCCTAGAGAGACAGAGAGACGCCCCATACACTCGCTCCCCTCCCCCATGCGCTGTGCCCCAGCCCGGGCCGGGGGAATAGGCGGCAGCCCACCCACAGGGTGGGGGGCGCAGCTGAAAGGGGTTGTCGGGGAGGGCGGCCCCTGCCTGGGGTCAAAGGGCGGGCGACCCGCGCGTGCGCAATCGGCGGCGGCGGCGGCGGCGGCGGCGGCGGCGGCGGCGGCGGCGGCGGCGGCGGCGGCGGCGGCGGCGGCGGCGGCGGGGGCGGCCACGAGCTGGGGGTGGGCCAGGCGAGGAGAGGAAGGGGGCTGGAAGGTCTCCACCTTGGCGAGTCCAGCCGTGGAGGCGCATCTTGTGTGAGTGTGAGTGAGTGAGTGTGAGTGTGAGTGTGTGTGTGTGTGTGTGTGTATAGAGAGACAGCCCCCCACCCCGGCCCGCCGCTCCCTGCCCGCCCCGCCCCACCCCGCCTGTCACCCCCGTCCCTCGGAGCCCGCCGGACCCGGCCGGTGAACTCAACAGGCCCGCCCGGTGCGGGTCAGCGCCGGCGCGGGGCCTGGGGCGGGAGGAGGCGGCGGGGAAGCGCAGAGAGGCTCGGCTTCTTGAGCGGGGCAGGGGCGCCCTCCGCCGTCTAGGGCCACACCACCCTGAACGCGCCCGATCTCGTCTGGTCTCAGAAGCTAAGCAGGGTCGGGCCTGGTTAGTACTTGGATGGGAGACCGCCTGGGAATACCGGGTGCCGTAGGCTTCTTTTTTTTTTTTTTTTTTTTTTTTGTTTTGCCTCTTGTTCTGTCCCCTCTCTGGGAGCGAGGCGGCGGCCCGGGGCGGGGGTCACCCCCACCCTCAGCGCCCGCCGCGGTGCCTGGCGCCCCAGCCCGCACCGTGGGGCCTCCTCTTGTCCCAAGCCGCGACACCGCCGTCACGCGGCAGCATGCGTGGCTTCTGGACTGTCAGGTCTCAGACCAAAGGTCTGCTCTGTGGGAACCGACACGCTGGAGGAAACCTTGAGAGTCTGAGAGGGGAGGGAGTTCCAGAAGAAGGCCAGGATGTCATTTTGAGGGAGTATGTGACCAGAACTCGTCCCGTTGCTTTTGGGGTTCTATGGGCTACACGTAGGAATCTTTGGTGGTGGCACCTGATGTTGGGGGATCCGGAGTCACACCCAGACCTGCCCCACAGGCCTCCTTTTACTTTTCTCTTCGGATTCATTATGTTTAAAAAGTGTCTCTTATCTCTATGATTGCATTTTCTTTTCTCTCTCTTTTCAAGCAGATGATGGGAGTCCAAGTATTAAGGTGACATGTGTTGCCCGTGCCCCCCTCCCCCCTGTGTTCTTATTCATTAACCTCTGATGTTGTTCCAGCGTATTGTGGGGGTACCAATGTTAAGGTCGGGTACGTTGCCCTCTCCCAGCCTCCCCCCTCGGGTCAGAGCCTCAAGTGCGCCCATCCCCCAGTCGGTGCGCACCCACCCCATTCCTAATGGAGGTGTATGCCCATCCCCTCCCCCCACCCGCCCGACACCCACCCGATGAAGGTGATTCCTCTGTGTCCACTTGGGTGTCCGTCGGTTCGTACCCATTTGCTGGTGAGCGCGAGCACGTGGTGCTCGTGTGTCCATTCTTGGGCTACCTGGCTTACTGGAACGGGTTCCAGCTCTGGCCAGGAGAACCACGAGAGGTGCCCTCTCACCGCTGCTCCTCCTAGCTGAATAGCACTCCGTGGTGTCCACGCGCCACATTTCATTTACGCACTGGTGGGTCGATGGGCACTCGGGTCGCTTCCAGGTCTTTGCGATTGTGACTTGTGCCCTGACTCTAACCCTAACCCTTACCCAGCCCCGTCTCCTCCTCGGCCCCTGCCTGAATGACTCCTTCCCGCCCGGCCTGTCACCTGTCACCGTCCTCTGCCCCTGCCTGACACGCTCCTCCCCGCCCGGGCCGTCACCGTCCTCGGCCCCTGCCTGACGGGGCTCCTCCGTCGCCTGGGCCTTCCAAGGGCTTGGTGTGGACGCTGGTTCCAGGACGCCCTCCCAGGAACCCGGTAGCAGGGCGGCCGCAGCGTCTCGCGCCACCCAACCGTCCGCCGGCCGGCGGCCTTCGCTAAGTGGCCTGCGGGGGACGTGCCCCCACTGTGGGGCGGGCGCCCAGCCTGGTGTCTTCTCCGAGGCCCCGTGGCTGCTTTCCCCCCCCCCGCAAGGGGAGAGCCGCGGAGGTGGGGACCGCCTCCTCGTGGGGACGTACACCCAGCTCTCCACGTCGGATTCCGGGGCTCTCTGTCCTGCCAGAAGGCCCAGCTGGCCTGCGGGTCCTTAGAGTGGCAAAAACATCCGAAAACTGAGATTGAGGGTCCGGTGGTTGTCTGCACTTTTGTGCTGGGCACCCCAGGGAGGCCCGGGGGCTGGCTGGACAACGCGGTCTGCTGGGCGGGGGGGGGGTTTGGAGGAGCAACTGATGCCCTTTGCACTTTGGGTAGCAAGTGTCTGAGGTGTCTCTGAGCCCTGCGCCATGTCGGGGGTGGGGGTGGGAGGTCGGGGGGAGGTGTGGAGGAGCAGGAGGAGGAGGAGGAGGTGGGAAGGGCCGTGGCCTGCAGTCGTGTTCCCGGGGTGGCTTCTTCCACAGGCTGCTTGGCCTGGGCTCCCTGCACCTGGGCCTTTGGAGGACTGGCCCTGTGCTTGCCAACGCTTCCCCTGCAGGGACCCAGAGCTGGGAGGTTGCATCTCTCAGCCCTGGGTCGGGCAGAGCCCCAGCGGGCCATGCCCACAACCTCTCTCAGCACGGGTCCCCCAGAAGGCTCCTTTGGGACCAGGATTCTCTTGCGGGTGACTCTTTAAGGTCTGGCCCCTGGATGGAGGGGCACCAGGAGTAGAGGAGCAGGAAGGGGAAGGGGGTGGCCGTGCGAGGGGACACTTTCAGGCCAAGTCCCAGCTTCAGCCTGATCCTCCTGGGAACCCCGGGGTGTACGTCACACCTCCTGGTTGTCCCGCTCTGAGACAAGGAGCCGGGCTTCGCATTCCCCCAGCAGCCAGTCGTGGGCTGAGGACACCTGGGGCGTTGGGAACTCCCTGGCTTCTCCTTGGCTTAACATCTGGAGCTGCTTGTGAATCGTGCCGCCACACACACCCGAGTGCAGGTGTCTTCTGCACAGACTGCGGGCCTCGCTCTTCTGAATGCCGCTAGCTCGCCACCCACCCACGGGTGAACCTGGTCAGGGTACTTTCTCTCGGGGGCAGACTCTGATCCTGGCGGGCTACCGGTGTCTCTGTTTGCTCGTTTCTTTCTTCCATTTCGGGAAAGGCTTCCTTACTGGGTGTGGAAATCTCCTATGCCTTTCCTCGCCTATTCTGTCAGCTTTAAAATTCTCTTTCAGTTGCCACCCTCACAGATGGATTAGGAAACTCTTTCCGGTGCACTCATTAGTGAAATGACCTCAATGAAGCTGGAATCCAATATCTAATCGCCGATTTTTAGCGAGTCCACACGCCAGGGTGGTCGGGGTCCAATGCAGCCCCGGCCAGGCCCAGGCCCCTTGGACTGGGCCACAGGAGGACACAGAGGAGGGTCCCGGCCCCCACGGTCGCGTTGCCGGCAGTTCTCCAAGGGCTTGGGCGTTTTCCAGAGGTAGGAGATGGAGGGGACTGATTTCTTCAGCGCCCCACTAACCACGCCACCCCACCCATGGGACACATCCCTAGAGAGAGAGAGAGACGCCCCATACACTCGCTCCCCTCCCCCATGCGCTGTGCCCCAGCCCGGGCCCGGGGGAATAGGCGGCAGCCCACCCACAGGGTGGGGGGCGCAGCTGAAAGGGGTTGTCGGGGAGGGCGGCCCCTGCCTGGGGTCAAAGGGCGGGCGACCCGCGCGTGCGCAATCGGCGGCGGCGGCGGCGGCGGCGGCGGCGGCGGGGGCGGCCACGAGCTGGGGGTGGGCCAGGCGAGGAGAGGAAGGGGGCTGGAAGGTCTCCACCTTGGCGAGTCCAGCCGTGGAGGCGCATCTTGTGTGAGTGTGAGTGAGTGAGTGTGAGTGTGAGTGTGTGTGTGTGTGTGTGTGTATAGAGAGACAGCCCCCCACCCCGGCCCGCCGCTCCCTGCCCGCCCCGCCCCACCCCGCCTGTCACCCCCGTCCCTCGGAGCCCGCCGGACCCGGCCGGTGAACTCAACAGGCCCGCCCGGTGCGGGTCAGCGCCGGCGCGGGGCCTGGGGCGGGAGGAGGCGGCGGGGAAGCGCAGAGAGGCTCGGCTTCTTGAGCGGGGCAGGGGCGCCCTCCGCCGTCTAGGGCCACACCACCCTGAACGCGCCCGATCTCGTCTGGTCTCAGAAGCTAAGCAGGGTCGGGCCTGGTTAGTACTTGGATGGGAGACCGCCTGGGAATACCGGGTGCCGTAGGCTTCTTTTTTTTTTTTTTTTTTTTTTTTTGTTTTGCCTCTTGTTCTGTCCCCTCTCTGGGAGCGAGGCGGCGGCCCGGGGCGGGGGTCACCCCCACCCTCAGCGCCCGCCGCGGTGCCTGGCGCCCCAGCCCGCACCGTGGGGCCTCCTCTTGTCCCAAGCCGCGACACCGCCGTCACGCGGCAGCATGCGTGGCTTCTGGACTGTCAGGTCTCAGACCAAAGGTCTGCTCTGTGGGAACCGACACGCTGGAGGAAACCTTGAGAGTCTGAGAGGGGAGGGAGTTCCAGAAGAAGGCCAGGATGTCATTTTGAGGGAGTATGTGACCAGAACTCGTCCCGTTGCTTTTGGGGTTCTATGGGCTACACGTAGGAATCTTTGGTGGTGGCACCTGATGTTGGGGGATCCGGAGTCACACCCAGACCTGCCCCACAGGCCTCCTTTTACTTTTCTCTTCGGATTCATTATGTTTAAAAAGTGTCTCTTATCTCTATGATTGCATTTTCTTTTCTCTCTCTTTTCAAGCAGATGATGGGAGTCCAAGTATTAAGGTGACATGTGTTGCCCGTGCCCCCCTCCCCCCTGTGTTCTTATTCATTAACCTCTGATGTTGTTCCAGCGTATTGTGGGGGTACCAATGTTAAGGTCGGGTACGTTGCCCTCTC
Source organism: Microcebus murinus (assembly GCF_040939455.1). Classification (NCBI taxonomy): domain Eukaryota; kingdom Metazoa; phylum Chordata; class Mammalia; order Primates; family Cheirogaleidae; genus Microcebus; species Microcebus murinus. The sequence continues at coordinate 1,068,049 of NW_027438948.1, read as the reverse complement.
CCAGCCTCCCCCCTCGGGTCAGAGCCTCAAGTGCGCCCATCCCCCAGTCGGTGCGCACCCACCCCATTCCTAATGGAGGTGTATGCCCATCCCCTCCCCCCACCCGCCCGACACCCACCCGATGAAGGTGATTCCTCTGTGTCCACTTGGGTGTCCGTCGGTTCGTACCCATTTGCTGGTGAGCGCGAGCACGTGGTGCTCGTGTGTCCATTCTTGGGCTACCTGGCTTACTGGAACGGGTTCCAGCTCTGGCCAGGAGAACCACGAGAGGTGCCCTCTCACCGCTGCTCCTCCTAGCTGAATAGCACTCCGTGGTGTCCACGCGCCACATTTCATTTACGCACTGGTGGGTCGATGGGCACTCGGGTCGCTTCCAGGTCTTTGCGATTGTGACTTGTGCCCTGACTCTAACCCTAACCCTTACCCAGCCCCGTCTCCTCCTCGGCCCCTGCCTGAATGACTCCTTCCCGCCCGGCCTGTCACCTGTCACCGTCCTCTGCCCCTGCCTGACACGCTCCTCCCCGCCCGGGCCGTCACCGTCCTCGGCCCCTGCCTGACGGGGCTCCTCCGTCGCCTGGGCCTTCCAAGGGCTTGGTGTGGACGCTGGTTCCAGGACGCCCTCCCAGGAACCCGGTAGCAGGGCGGCCGCAGCGTCTCGCGCCACCCAACCGTCCGCCGGCCGGCGGCCGTCGCTAAGTGGCCTGCGGGGGACGTGCCCCCACTGTGGGGCGGGCGCCCAGCCTGGTGTCTTCTCTGAGGCCCCGTGGCTGCTTTTCCCCCCCCCCGCAAGGGGAGAGCCGCGGAGGTGGGGACCGCCTCCTCGTGGGGACGTACACCCAGCTCTCCACGTCGGATTCCGGGGCTCTCTGTCCTGCCAGAAGGCCCAGCTGGCCTGCGGGTCCTTAGAGTGGCAAAAACATCCGAAAACTGAGATTGAGGGTCCGGTGGTTGTCTGCACTTTTGTGCTGGGCACCCCAGGGAGGCCCGGGGGCTGGCTGGACAACGCGGTCTGCTGGGCGGGGGGGGGGGTTTGGAGGAGCAACTGATGCCCTTTGCACTTTGGGTAGCAAGTGTCTGAGGTGTCTCTGAGCCCTGCGCCATGTCGGGGGTGGGGGTGGGAGGTCGGGGGGGGTGGAGGAGCAGGAGGAGGAGGAGGAGGAGGAGGTGGGAAGGGCCGTGGCCTGCAGTCGTGTTCCCGGGGTGGCTTCTTCCACAGGCTGCTTGGCCTGGGCTCCCTGCACCTGGGCCTTTGGAGGACTGGCCCTGTGCTTGCCAACGCTTCCCCTGCAGGGACCCAGAGCTGGGAGGTTGCATCTCTCAGCCCTGGGTCGGGCAGAGCCCCAGCGGGCCATGCCCACAACCTCTCTCAGCACGGGTCCCCCAGAAGGCTCCTTTGGGACCAGGATTCTCTTGCGGGTGACTCTTTAAGGTCTGGCCCCTGGATGGAGGGGCACCAGGAGTAGAGGAGCAGGAAGGGGAAGGGGGTGGCCGTGCGAGGGGACACTTTCAGGCCAAGTCCCAGCTTCAGCCTGATCCTCCTGGGAACCCCGGGGTGTACGTCACACCTCCTGGTTGTCCCGCTCTGAGACAAGGAGCCGGGCTTCGCATTCCCCCAGCAGCCAGTCGTGGGCTGAGGACACCTGGGGCGTTGGGAACTCCCTGGCTTCTCCTTGGCTTAACATCTGGAGCTGCTTGTGAATCGTGCCGCCACACACACCCGAGTGCAGGTGTCTTCTGCACAGACTGCGGGCCTCGCTCTTCTGAATGCCGCTAGCTCGCCACCCACCCACGGGTGAACCTGGTCAGGGTACTTTCTCTCGGGGGCAGACTCTGATCCTGGCGGGCTACCGGTGTCTCTGTTTGCTCGTTTCTTTCTTCCATTTCGGGAAAGGCTTCCTTACTGGGTGTGGAAATCTCCTATGCCTTTCCTCGCCTATTCTGTCAGCTTTAAAATTCTCTTTCAGTTGCCACCCTCACAGATGGATTAGGAAACTCTTTCCGGTGCACTCATTAGTGAAATGACCTCAATGAAGCTGGAATCCAATATCTAATCGCCGATTTTTAGCGAGTCCACACGCCAGGGTGGTCGGGGTCCAATGCAGCCCCGGCCAGGCCCAGGCCCCTTGGACTGGGCCACAGGAGGACACAGAGGAGGGTCCCGGCCCCCACGGTCGCGTTGCCGGCAGTTCTCCAAGGGCTTGGGCGTTTTCCAGAGGTAGGAGATGGAGGGGACTGATTTCTTCAGCGCCCCACTAACCACGCCACCCCACCCATGGGACACATCCCTAGAGAGACAGAGAGACGCCCCATACACTCGCTCCCCTCCCCCATGCGCTGTGCCCCAGCCCGGGCCCGGGGGAATAGGCGGCAGCCCACCCACAGGGTGGGGGGCGCAGCTGAAAGGGGTTGTCGGGGAGGGCGGCCCCTGCCTGGGGTCAAAGGGCGGGCGACCCGCGCGTGCGCAATCGGCGGCGGCGGCGGCGGCGGCGGCGGGGGCGGCCACGAGCTGGGGGTGGGCCAGGCGAGGAGAGGAAGGGGGCTGGAAGGTCTCCACCTTGGCGAGTCCAGCCGTGGAGGCGCATCTTGTGTGAGTGTGAGTGAGTGAGTGTGAGTGTGAGTGTGTGTGTGTGTGTGTGTGTATAGAGAGACAGCCCCCCACCCCGGCCCGCCGCTCCCTGCCCGCCCCGCCCCACCCCGCCTGTCACCCCCGTCCCTCGGAGCCCGCCGGACCCGGCCGGTGAACTCAACAGGCCCGCCCGGTGCGGGTCAGCGCCGGCGCGGGGCCTGGGGCGGGAGGAGGCGGCGGGGAAGCGCAGAGAGGCTCGGCTTCTTGAGCGGGGCAGGGGCGCCCTCCGCCGTCTAGGGCCACACCACCCTGAACGCGCCCGATCTCGTCTGGTCTCAGAAGCTAAGCAGGGTCGGGCCTGGTTAGTACTTGGATGGGAGACCGCCTGGGAATACCGGGTGCCGTAGGCTTCTTTTTTTTTTTTTTTTTTTTTTTTGTTTTGCCTCTTGTTCTGTCCCCTCTCTGGGAGCGAGGCGGCGGCCCGGGGCGGGGGTCACCCCCACCCTCAGCGCCCGCCGCGGTGCCTGGCGCCCCAGCCCGCACCGTGGGGCCTCCTCTTGTCCCAAGCCGCGACACCGCCGTCACGCGGCAGCATGCGTGGCTTCTGGACTGTCAGGTCTCAGACCAAAGGTCTGCTCTGTGGGAACCGACACGCTGGAGGAAACCTTGAGAGTCTGAGAGGGGAGGGAGTTCCAGAAGAAGGCCAGGATGTCATTTTGAGGGAGTATGTGACCAGAACTCGTCCCGTTGCTTTTGGGGTTCTATGGGCTACACGTAGGAATCTTTGGTGGTGGCACCTGATGTTGGGGGATCCGGAGTCACACCCAGACCTGCCCCACAGGCCTCCTTTTACTTTTCTCTTCGGATTCATTATGTTTAAAAAGTGTCTCTTATCTCTATGATTGCATTTTCTTTTCTCTCTCTTTTCAAGCAGATGATGGGAGTCCAAGTATTAAGGTGACATGTGTTGCCCGTGCCCCCCTCCCCCCTGTGTTCTTATTCATTAACCTCTGATGTTGTTCCAGCGTATTGTGGGGGTACCAATGTTAAGGTCGGGTACGTTGCCCTCTCCCAGCCTCCCCCCTCGGGTCAGAGCCTCAAGTGCGCCCATCCCCCAGTCGGTGCGCACCCACCCCATTCCTAATGGAGGTGTATGCCCATCCCCTCCCCCCACCCGCCCGACACCCACCCGATGAAGGTGATTCCTCTGTGTCCACTTGGGTGTCCGTCGGTTCGTACCCATTTGCTGGTGAGCGCGAGCACGTGGTGCTCGTGTGTCCATTCTTGGGCTACCTGGCTTACTGGAACGGGTTCCAGCTCTGGCCAGGAGAACCACGAGAGGTGCCCTCTCACCGCTGCTCCTCCTAGCTGAATAGCACTCCGTGGTGTCCACGCGCCACATTTCATTTACGCACTGGTGGGTCGATGGGCACTCGGGTCGCTTCCAGGTCTTTGCGATTGTGACTTGTGCCCTGACTCTAACCCTAACCCTTACCCAGCCCCGTCTCCTCCTCGGCCCCTGCCTGAATGACTCCTTCCCGCCCGGCCTGTCACCTGTCACCGTCCTCTGCCCCTGCCTGACACGCTCCTCCCCGCCCGGGCCGTCACCGTCCTCGGCCCCTGCCTGACGGGGCTCCTCCGTCGCCTGGGCCTTCCAAGGGCTTGGTGTGGACGCTGGTTCCAGGACGCCCTCCCAGGAACCCGGTAGCAGGGCGGCCGCAGCGTCTCGCGCCACCCAACCGTCCGCCGGCCGGCGGCCGTCGCTAAGTGGCCTGCGGGGGACGTGCCCCCACTGTGGGGCGGGCGCCCAGCCTGGTGTCTTCTCTGAGGCCCCGTGGCTGCTTTTCCCCCCCCCCGCAAGGGGAGAGCCGCGGAGGTGGGGACCGCCTCCTCGTGGGGACGTACACCCAGCTCTCCACGTCGGATTCCGGGGCTCTCTGTCCTGCCAGAAGGCCCAGCTGGCCTGCGGGTCCTTAGAGTGGCAAAAACATCCGAAAACTGAGATTGAGGGTCCGGTGGTTGTCTGCACTTTTGTGCTGGGCACCCCAGGGAGGCCCGGGGGCTGGCTGGACAACGCGGTCTGCTGGGGGGGGGGGGTTTGGAGGAGCAACTGATGCCCTTTGCACTTTGGGTAGCAAGTGTCTGAGGTGTCTCTGAGCCCTGCGCCATGTCGGGGGTGGGGGTGGGAGGTCGGGGGGGGGGGTGGAGGAGCAGGAGGAGGAGGAGGAGGAGGAGGTGGGAAGGGCCGTGGCCTGCAGTCGTGTTCCCGGGGTGGCTTCTTCCACAGGCTGCTTGGCCTGGGCTCCCTGCACCTGGGCCTTTGGAGGACTGGCCCTGTGCTTGCCAACGCTTCCCCTGCAGGGACCCAGAGCTGGGAGGTTGCATCTCTCAGCCCTGGGTCGGGCAGAGCCCCAGCGGGCCATGCCCACAACCTCTCTCAGCACGGGTCCCCCAGAAGGCTCCTTTGGGACCAGGATTCTCTTGCGGGTGACTCTTTAAGGTCTGGCCCCTGGATGGAGGGGCACCAGGAGTAGAGGAGCAGGAAGGGGAAGGGGGTGGCCGTGCGAGGGGACACTTTCAGGCCAAGTCCCAGCTTCAGCCTGATCCTCCTGGGAACCCCGGGGTGTACGTCACACCTCCTGGTTGTCCCGCTCTGAGACAAGGAGCCGGGCTTCGCATTCCCCCAGCAGCCAGTCGTGGGCTGAGGACACCTGGGGCGTTGGGAACTCCCTGGCTTCTCCTTGGCTTAACATCTGGAGCTGCTTGTGAATCGTGCCGCCACACACACCCGAGTGCAGGTGTCTTCTGCACAGACTGCGGGCCTCGCTCTTCTGAATGCCGCTAGCTCGCCACCCACCCACGGGTGAACCTGGTCAGGGTACTTTCTCTCGGGGGCAGACTCTGATCCTGGCGGGCTACCGGTGTCTCTGTTTGCTCGTTTCTTTCTTCCATTTCGGGAAAGGCTTCCTTACTGGGTGTGGAAATCTCCTATGCCTTTCCTCGCCTATTCTGTCAGCTTTAAAATTCTCTTTCAGTTGCCACCCTCACAGATGGATTAGGAAACTCTTTCCGGTGCACTCATTAGTGAAATGACCTCAATGAAGCTGGAATCCAATATCTAATCGCCGATTTTTAGCGAGTCCACACGCCAGGGTGGTCGGGGTCCAATGCAGCCCCGGCCAGGCCCAGGCCCCTTGGACTGGGCCACAGGAGGACACAGAGGAGGGTCCCGGCCCCCACGGTCGCGTTGCCGGCAGTTCTCCAAGGGCTTGGGCGTTTTCCAGAGGTAGGAGATGGAGGGGACTGATTTCTTCAGCGCCCCACTAACCACGCCACCCCACCCATGGGACACATCCCTAGAGAGAGAGAGAGACGCCCCATACACTCGCTCCCCTCCCCCATGCGCTGTGCCCCAGCCCGGGCCCGGGGGAATAGGCGGCAGCCCACCCACAGGGTGGGGGGCGCAGCTGAAAGGGGTTGTCGGGGAGGGCGGCCCCTGCCTGGGGTCAAAGGGCGGGCGACCCGCGCGTGCGCAATCGGCGGCGGCGGCGGCGGCGGCGGCGGCGGCGGCGGCGGGGGCGGCCACGAGCTGGGGGTGGGCCAGGCGAGGAGAGGAAGGGGGCTGGAAGGTCTCCACCTTGGCGAGTCCAGCCGTGGAGGCGCATCTTGTGTGAGTGTGAGTGTGTGTGTGTGTGTGTGTGTGTGTGTGTGTGTGTGTGTATAGAGAGACAGCCCCCCACCCCGGCCCGCCGCTCCCTGCCTGCCCCGCCCCACCCCGCCTGTCACCCCAGTCCCTCGGAGCCCGCCGGACCCGGCCGGTGAACTCAACAGGCCCGCCCGGTGCGGGTCAGCGCCGGCGCGGGGCCTGGGGCGGGAGGAGGCGGCGGGGAAGCGCAGAGAGGCTCGGCTTCTTGAGCGGGGCAGGGGCGCCCTCCGCCGTCTAGGGCCACACCACCCTGAACGCGCCCGATCTCGTCTGGTCTCAGAAGCTAAGCAGGGTCGGGCCTGGTTAGTACTTGGATGGGAGACCGCCTGGGAATACCGGGTGCCGTAGGCTTCTTTTTTTTTTTTTTTTTTTTTTTTGTTTTGCCTCTTGTTCTGTCCCCTCTCTGGGAGCGAGGCGGCGGCCCGGGGCGGGGGTCACCCCCACCCTCAGCGCCCGCCGCGGTGCCTGGCGCCCCAGCCCGCACCGTGGGGCCTCCTCTTGTCCCAAGCCGCGACACCGCCGTCACGCGGCAGCATGCGTGGCTTCTGGACTGTCAGGTCTCAGACCAAAGGTCTGCTCTGTGGGAACCGACACGCTGGAGGAAACCTTGAGAGTCTGAGAGGGGAGGGAGTTCCAGAAGAAGGCCAGGATGTCATTTTGAGGGAGTATGTGACCAGAACTCGTCCCGTTGCTTTTGGGGTTCTATGGGCTACACGTAGGAATCTTTGGTGGTGGCACCTGATGTTGGGGGATCCGGAGTCACACCCAGACCTGCCCCACAGGCCTCCTTTTACTTTTCTCTTCGGATTCATTATGTTTAAAAAGTGTCTCTTATCTCTATGATTGCATTTTCTTTTCTCTCTCTTTTCAAGCAGATGATGGGAGTCCAAGTATTAAGGTGACATGTGTTGCCCGTGCCCCCCTCCCCCCTGTGTTCTTATTCATTTACCTCTGATGTTGTTCCAGCGTATTGTGGGGGTACCAATGTTAAGGTCGGGTACGTTGCCCTCTCCCAGCCTCCCCCCTCGGGTCAGAGCCTCAAGTGCGCCCATCCCCCAGTCGGTGCGCACCCACCCCATTCCTAATGGAGGTGTATGCCCATCCCCTCCCCCCACCCGCCCGACACCCACCCGATGAAGGTGATTCCTCTGTGTCCACTTGGGTGTCCGTCGGTTCGTACCCATTTGCTGGTGAGCGCGAGCACGTGGTGCTCGTGTGTCCATTCTTGGGCTACCTGGCTTACTGGAACGGGTTCCAGCTCTGGCCAGGAGAACCACGAGAGGTGCCCTCTCACCGCTGCTCCTCCTAGCTGAATAGCACTCCGTGGTGTCCACGCGCCACATTTCATTTACGCACTGGTGGGTCGATGGGCACTCGGGTCGCTTCCAGGTCTTTGCGATTGTGACTTGTGCCCTGACTCTAACCCTAACCCTTACCCAGCCCCGTCTCCTCCTCGGCCCCTGCCTGAATGACTCCTTCCCGCCCGGCCTGTCACCTGTCACCGTCCTCTGCCCCTGCCTGACACGCTCCTCCCCGCCCGGGCCGTCACCGTCCTCGGCCCCTGCCTGACGGGGCTCCTCCGTCGCCTGGGCCTTCCAAGGGCTTGGTGTGGACGCTGGTTCCAGGACGCCCTCCCAGGAACCCGGTAGCAGGGCGGCCGCAGCGTCTCGCGCCACCCAACCGTCCGCCGGCCGCCGGCCGTCGCTAAGTGGCCTGCGGGGGACGTGCCCCCACTGTGGGGCGGGCGCCCAGCCTGGTGTCTTCTCTGAGGCCCCGTGGCTGCTTTCCCCCCCCCCGCAAGGGGAGAGCCGCGGAGGTGGGGACCGCCTCCTCGTGGGGACGTACACCCAGCTCTCCACGTCGGATTCCGGGGCTCTCTGTCCTGCCAGAAGGCCCAGCTGGCCTGCGGGTCCTTAGAGTGGCAAAAACATCCGAAAACTGAGATTGAGGGTCCGGTGGTTGTCTGCACTTTTGTGCTGGGCACCCCAGGGAGGCCCGGGGGCTGGCTGGACAACGCGGTCTGCTGGGCGGGGGGGGGGTTGGAGGAGCAACTGATGCCCTTTGCACTTTGGGTAGCAAGTGTCTGAGGTGTCTCTGAGCCCTGCGCCATGTCGGGGGTGGGGGTGGGAGGTCGGGGGGGGGTGGAGGAGCAGGAGGAGGAGGAGGAGGAGGAGGTGGGAAGGGCCGTGGCCTGCAGTCGTGTTCCCGGGGTGGCTTCTTCCACAGGCTGCTTGGCCTGGGCTCCCTGCACCTGGGCCTTTGGAGGACTGGCCCTGTGCTTGCCAACGCTTCCCCTGCAGGGACCCAGAGCTGGGAGGTTGCATCTCTCAGCCCTGGGTCGGGCAGAGCCCCAGCGGGCCATGCCCACAACCTCTCTCAGCACGGGTCCCCCAGAAGGCTCCTTTGGGACCAGGATTCTCTTGCGGGTGACTCTTTAAGGTCTGGCCCCTGGATGGAGGGGCACCAGGAGTAGAGGAGCAGGAAGGGGAAGGGGGTGGCCGTGCGAGGGGACACTTTCAGGCCAAGTTCCAGCTTCAGCCTGATCCTCCTGGGAACCCCGGGGTGTACGTCACACCTCCTGGTTGTCCCGCTCTGAGACAAGGAGCCGGGCTTCGCATTCCCCCAGCAGCCAGTCGTGGGCTGAGGACACCTGGGGCGTTGGGAACTCCCTGGCTTCTCCTTGGCTTAACATCTGGAGCTGCTTGTGAATCGTGCCGCCACACACACCCGAGTGCAGGTGTCTTCTGCACAGACTGCGGGCCTCGCTCTTCTGAATGCCGCTAGCTCGCCACCCACCCACGGGTGAACCTGGTCAGGGTACTTTCTCTCGGGGGCAGACTCTGATCCTGGCGGGCTACCGGTGTCTCTGTTTGCTCGTTTCTTTCTTCCATTTCGGGAAAGGCTTCCTTACTGGGTGTGGAAATCTCCTATGCCTTTCCTCGCCTATTCTGTCAGCTTTAAAATTCTCTTTCAGTTGCCACCCTCACAGATGGATTAGGAAACTCTTTCCGGTGTACTCATTAGTGAAATGACCTCAATGAAGCTGGAATCCAATATCTAATCGCCGATTTTTAGCGAGTCCACACGCCAGGGTGGTCGGGGTCCAATGCAGCCCCGGCCAGGCCCAGGCCCCTTGGACTGGGCCACAGGAGGACACAGAGGAGGGTCCCGGCCCCCACGGTCGCGTTGCCGGCAGTTCTCCAAGGGCTTGGGCGTTTTCCAGAGGTAGGAGATGGAGGGGACTGATTTCTTCAGCGCCCCACTAACCACGCCACCCCACCCATGGGACACATCCCTAGAGAGACAGAGAGACGCCCCATACACTCGCTCCCCTCCCCCATGCGCTGTGCCCCAGCCCGGGCCCGGGGGAATAGGCGGCAGCCCACCCACAGGGTGGGGGGCGCAGCTGAAAGGGGTTGTCGGGGAGGGCGGCCCCTGCCTGGGGTCAAAGGGCGGGCGACCCGCGCGTGCGCAATCGGCGGCGGCGGCGGCGGCGGCGGCGGGGGCGGCCACGAGCTGGGGGTGGGCCAGGCGAGGAGAGGAAGGGGGCTGGAAGGTCTCCACCTTGGCGAGTCCAGCCGTGGAGGCGCATCTTGTGTGAGTGTGAGTGAGTGAGTGTGAGTGTGAGTGTGTGTGTGTGTGTGTGTGTATAGAGAGACAGCCCCCCACCCCGGCCCGCCGCTCCCTGCCCGCCCCGCCCCACCCCGCCTGTCACCCCCGTCCCTCGGAGCCCGCCGGACCCGGCCGGTGAACTCAACAGGCCCGCCCGGTGCGGGTCAGCGCCGGCGCGGGGCCTGGGGCGGGAGGAGGCGGCGGGGAAGCGCAGAGAGGCTCGGCTTCTTGAGCGGGGCAGGGGCGCCCTCCGCCGTCTAGGGCCACACCACCCTGAACGCGCCCGATCTCGTCTGGTCTCAGAAGCTAAGCAGGGTCGGGCCTGGTTAGTACTTGGATGGGAGACCGCCTGGGAATACCGGGTGCCGTAGGCTTCTTTTTTTTTTTTTTTTTTTTTTTTGTTTTGCCTCTTGTTCTGTCCCCTCTCTGGGAGCGAGGCGGCGGCCCGGGGCGGGGGTCACCCCCACCCTCAGCGCCCGCCGCGGTGCCTGGCGCCCCAGCCCGCACCGTGGGGCCTCCTCTTGTCCCAAGCCGCGACACCGCCGTCACGCGGCAGCATGCGTGGCTTCTGGACTGTCAGGTCTCAGACCAAAGGTCTGCTCTGTGGGAACCGACACGCTGGAGGAAACCTTGAGAGTCTGAGAGGGGAGGGAGTTCCAGAAGAAGGCCAGGATGTCATTTTGAGGGAGTATGTGACCAGAACTCGTCCCGTTGCTTTTGGGGTTCTATGGGCTACACGTAGGAATCTTTGGTGGTGGCACCTGATGTTGGGGGATCCGGAGTCACACCCAGACCTGCCCCACAGGCCTCCTTTTACTTTTCTCTTCGGATTCATTATGTTTAAAAAGTGTCTCTTATCTCTATGATTGCATTTTCTTTTCTCTCTCTTTTCAAGCAGATGATGGGAGTCCAAGTATTAAGGTGACATGTGTTGCCCGTGCCCCCCTCCCCCCTGTGTTCTTATTCATTTACCTCTGATGTTGTTCCAGCGTATTGTGGGGGTACCAATGTTAAGGTCGGGTACGTTGCCCTCTCCCAGCCTCCCCCCTCGGGTCAGAGCCTCAAGTGCGCCCATCCCCCAGTCGGTGCGCACCCACCCCATTCCTAATGGAGGTGTATGCCCATCCCCTCCCCCCACCCGCCCGACACCCACCCGATGAAGGTGATTCCTCTGTGTCCACTTGGGTGTCCGTCGGTTCGTACCCATTTGCTGGTGAGCGCGAGCACGTGGTGCTCGTGTGTCCATTCTTGGGCTACCTGGCTTACTGGAACGGGTTCCAGCTCTGGCCAGGAGAACCACGAGAGGTGCCCTCTCACCGCTGCTCCTCCTAGCTGAATAGCACTCCGTGGTGTCCACGCGCCACATTTCATTTACGCACTGGTGGGTCGATGGGCACTCGGGTCGCTTCCAGGTCTTTGCGATTGTGACTTGTGCCCTGACTCTAACCCTAACCCTTACCCAGCCCCGTCTCCTCCTCGGCCCCTGCCTGAATGACTCCTTCCCGCCCGGCCTGTCACCTGTCACCGTCCTCTGCCCCTGCCTGACACGCTCCTCCCCGCCCGGGCCGTCACCGTCCTCGGCCCCTGCCTGACGGGGCTCCTCCGTCGCCTGGGCCTTCCAAGGGCTTGGTGTGGACGCTGGTTCCAGGACGCCCTCCCAGGAACCCGGTAGCAGGGCGGCCGCAGCGTCTCGCGCCACCCAACCGTCCGCCGGCCGCCGGCCGTCGCTAAGTGGCCTGCGGGGGACGTGCCCCCACTGTGGGGCGGGCGCCCAGCCTGGTGTCTTCTCTGAGGCCCCGTGGCTGCTTTTCCCCCCCCCCGCAAGGGGAGAGCCGCGGAGGTGGGGACCGCCTCCTCGTGGGGACGTACACCCAGCTCTCCACGTCGGATTCCGGGGCTCTCTGTCCTGCCAGAAGGCCCAGCTGGCCTGCGGGTCCTTAGAGTGGCAAAAACATCCGAAAACTGAGATTGAGGGTCCGGTGGTTGTCTGCACTTTTGTGCTGGGCACCCCAGGGAGGCCCGGGGGCTGGCTGGACAACGCGGTCTGCTGGGCGGGGGGGGGGTTTGGAGGAGCAACTGATGCCCTTTGCACTTTGGGTAGCAAGTGTCTGAGGTGTCTCTGAGCCCTGCGCCATGTCGGGGGTGGGGGTGGGAGGTCGGGGGGGGGTGGAGGAGCAGGAGGAGGAGGAGGAGGAGGAGGTGGGAAGGGCCGTGGCCTGCAGTCGTGTTCCCGGGGTGGCTTCTTCCACAGGCTGCTTGGCCTGGGCTCCCTGCACCTGGGCCTTTGGAGGACTGGCCCTGTGCTTGCCAACGCTTCCCCTGCAGGGACCCAGAGCTGGGAGGTTGCATCTCTCAGCCCTGGGTCGGGCAGAGCCCCAGCGGGCCATGCCCACAACCTCTCTCAGCACGGGTCCCCCAGAAGGCTCCTTTGGGACCAGGATTCTCTTGCGGGTGACTCTTTAAGGTCTGGCCCCTGGATGGAGGGGCACCAGGAGTAGAGGAGCAGGAAGGGGAAGGGGGTGGCCGTGCGAGGGGACACTTTCAGGCCAAGTCCCAGCTTCAGCCTGATCCTCCTGGGAACCCCGGGGTGTACGTCACACCTCCTGGTTGTCCCGCTCTGAGACAAGGAGCCGGGCTTCGCATTCCCCCAGCAGCCAGTCGTGGGCTGAGGACACCTGGGGCGTTGGGAACTCCCTGGCTTCTCCTTGGCTTAACATCTGGAGCTGCTTGTGAATCGTGCCGCCACACACACCCGAGTGCAGGTGTCTTCTGCACAGACTGCGGGCCTCGCTCTTCTGAATGCCGCTAGCTCGCCACCCACCCACGGGTGAACCTGGTCAGGGTACTTTCTCTCGGGAGCAGACTCTGATCCTGGCGGGCTACCGGTGTCTCTGTTTGCTCGTTTCTTTCTTCCATTTCGGGAAAGGCTTCCTTACTGGGTGTGGAAATCTCCTATGCCTTTCCTCGCCTATTCTGTCAGCTTTAAAATTCTCTTTCAGTTGCCACCCTCACAGATGGATTAGGAAACTCTTTCCGGTGCACTCATTAGTGAAATGACCTCAATGAAGCTGGAATCCAATATCTAATCGCCGATTTTTAGCGAGTCCACACGCTAGGGTGGTCGGGGTCCAATGCAGCCCCGGCCAGGCCCAGGCCCCTTGGACTGGGCCACAGGAGGACACAGAGGAGGGTCCCGGCCCCCACGGTCGCGTTGCCGGCAGTTCTCCAAGGGCTTGGGCGTTTTCCAGAGGTAGGAGATGGAGGGGACTGATTTCTTCAGCGCCCCACTAACCACGCCACCCCACCCATGGGACACATCCCTAGAGAGAGAGAGAGACGCCCCATACACTCGCTCCCCTCCCCCATGCGCTGTGCCCCAGCCCGGGCCCGGGGGAATAGGCGGCAGCCCACCCACAGGGTGGGGGGCGCAGCTGAAAGGGGTTGTCGGGGAGGGCGGCCCCTGCCTGGGGTCAAAGGGCGGGCGACCCGCGCGTGCGCAATCGGCGGCGGCGGCGGCGGCGGCGGCGGCGGCGGCGGCGGCGGCGGCGGCGGGGGCGGCCACGAGCTGGGGGTGGGCCAGGCGAGGAGAGGAAGGGGGCTGGAAGGTCTCCACCTTGGCGAGTCCAGCCGTGGAGGCGCATCTTGTGTGAGTGTGAGTGTGTGTGTGTGTGTGTGTGTGTGTGTGTGTGTGTATAGAGAGACAGCCCCCCACCCCGGCCCGCCGCTCCCTGCCCGCCCCGCCCCACCCCGCCTGTCACCCCCGTCCCTCGGAGCCCTCCCGCCCGGTGCGGGTCAGCGCCGGCGCGGGGCCTGGGGCGGGAGGAGGCGGCGGGGAAGCGCAGAGAGGCTTGGCTTCTTGAGCGGGGCAGGGGCGCCCTCCGCCGTCTAGGGCCACACCACCCTGAACGCGCCCGATCTCGTCTGGTCTCAGAAGCTAAGCAGGGTCGGGCCTGGTTAGTACTTGGATGGGAGACCGCCTGGGAATACCGGGTGCCGTAGGCTTCTTTTTTTTTTTTTTTTTTTTTTTTGTTTTGCCTCTTGTTCTGTCCCCTCTCTGGGAGCGAGGCGGCGGCCCGGGGCGGGGGTCACCCCCACCCTCAGCGCCCGCCGCGGTGCCTGGCGCCCCAGCCCGCACCGTGGGGCCTCCTCTTGTCCCAAGCCGCGACACCGCCGTCACGCGGCAGCATGCGTGGCTTCTGGACTGTCAGGTCTCAGACCAAAGGTCTGCTCTGTGGGAACCGACACGCTGGAGGAAACCTTGAGAGTCTGAGAGGGGAGGGAGTTCCAGAAGAAGGCCAGGATGTCATTTTGAGGGAGTATGTGACCAGAACTCGTCCCGTTGCTTTTGGGGTTCTATGGGCTACACGTAGGAATCTTTGGTGGTGGCACCTGATGTTGGGGGATCCGGAGTCACACCCAGACCTGCCCCACAGGCCTCCTTTTACTTTTCTCTTCGGATTCATTATGTTTAAAAAGTGTCTCTTATCTCTATGATTGCATTTTCTTTTCTCTCTCTTTTCAAGCAGATGATGGGAGTCCAAGTATTAAGGTGACATGTGTTGCCCGTGCCCCCCTCCCCCCTGTGTTCTTATTCATTTACCTCTGATGTTGTTCCAGCGTATTGTGGGGGTACCAATGTTAAGGTCGGGTACGTTGCCCTCTCCCAGCCTCCCCCCTCGGGTCAGAGCCTCAAGTGCGCCCATCCCCCAGTCGGTGCGCACCCACCCCATTCCTAATGGAGGTGTATGCCCATCCCCTCCCCCCACCCGCCCGACACCCACCCGATGAAGGTGATTCCTCTGTGTCCACTTGGGTGTCCGTCGGTTCGTACCCATTTGCTGGTGAGCGCGAGCACGTGGTGCTCGTGTGTCCATTCTTGGGCTACCTGGCTTACTGGAACGGGTTCCAGCTCTGGCCAGGAGAACCACGAGAGGTGCCCTCTCACCGCTGCTCCTCCTAGCTGAATAGCACTCCGTGGTGTCCACGCGCCACATTTCATTTACGCACTGGTGGGTCGATGGGCACTCGGGTCGCTTCCAGGTCTTTGCGATTGTGACTTGTGCCCTGACTCTAACCCTAACCCTTACCCAGCCCCGTCTCCTCCTCGGCCCCTGCCTGAATGACTCCTTCCCGCCCGGCCTGTCACCTGTCACCGTCCTCTGCCCCTGCCTGACACGCTCCTCCCCGCCCGGGCCGTCACCGTCCTCGGCCCCTGCCTGACGGGGCTCCTCCGTCGCCTGGGCCTTCCAAGGGCTTGGTGTGGACGCTGGTTCCAGGACGCCCTCCCAGGAACCCGGTAGCAGGGCGGCCGCAGCGTCTCGCGCCACCCAACCGTCCGCCGGCCGCCGGCCGTCGCTAAGTGGCCTGCGGGGGACGTGCCCCCACTGTGGGGCGGGCGCCCAGCCTGGTGTCTTCTCTGAGGCCCCGTGGCTGCTTTCCCCCCCCCCGCAAGGGGAGAGCCGCGGAGGTGGGGACCGCCTCCTCGTGGGGACGTACACCCAGCTCTCCACGTCGGATTCCGGGGCTCTCTGTCCTGCCAGAAGGCCCAGCTGGCCTGCGGGTCCTTAGAGTGGCAAAAACATCCGAAAACTGAGATTGAGGGTCCGGTGGTTGTCTGCACTTTTGTGCTGGGCACCCCAGGGAGGCCCGGGGGCTGGCTGGACAACGCGGTCTGCTGGGCGGGGGGGGGGTTTGGAGGAGCAACTGATGCCCTTTGCACTTTGGGTAGCAAGTGTCTGAGGTGTCTCTGAGCCCTGCGCCATGTCGGGGGTGGGGGTGGGAGGTCGGGGGGGGGTGGAGGAGCAGGAGGAGGAGGAGGAGGAGGAGGTGGGAAGGGCCGTGGCCTGCAGTCGTGTTCCCGGGGTGGCTTCTTCCACAGGCTGCTTGGCCTGGGCTCCCTGCACCTGGGCCTTTGGAGGACTGGCCCTGTGCTTGCCAACGCTTCCCCTGCAGGGACCCAGAGCTGGGAGGTTGCATCTCTCAGCCCTGGGTCGGGCAGAGCCCCAGCGGGCCATGCCCACAACCTCTCTCAGCACGGGTCCCCCAGAAGGCTCCTTTGGGACCAGGATTCTCTTGCGGGTGACTCTTTAAGGTCTGGCCCCTGGATGGAGGGGCACCAGGAGTAGAGGAGCAGGAAGGGGAAGGGGGTGGCCGTGCGAGGGGACACTTTCAGGCCAAGTCCCAGCTTCAGCCTGATCCTCCTGGGAACCCCGGGGTGTACGTCACACCTCCTGGTTGTCCCGCTCTGAGACAAGGAGCCGGGCTTCGCATTCCCCCAGCAGCCAGTCGTGGGCTGAGGACACCTGGGGCGTTGGGAACTCCCTGGCTTCTCCTTGGCTTAACATCTGGAGCTGCTTGTGAATCGTGCCGCCACACACACCCGAGTGCAGGTGTCTTCTGCACAGACTGCGGGCCTCGCTCTTCTGAATGCCGCTAGCTCGCCACCCACCCACGGGTGAACCTGGTCAGGGTACTTTCTCTCGGGGGCAGACTCTGATCCTGGCGGGCTACCGGTGTCTCTGTTTGCTCGTTTCTTTCTTCCATTTCGGGAAAGGCTTCCTTACTGGGTGTGGAAATCTCCTATGCCTTTCCTCGCCTATTCTGTCAGCTTTAAAATTCTCTTTCAGTTGCCACCCTCACAGATGGATTAGGAAACTCTTTCCGGTGCACTCATTAGTGAAATGACCTCAATGAAGCTGGAATCCAATATCTAATCGCCGATTTTTAGCGAGTCCACACGCCAGGGTGGTCGGGGTCCAATGCAGCCCCGGCCAGGCCCAGGCCCCTTGGACTGGGCCACAGGAGGACACAGAGGAGGGTCCCGGCCCCCACGGTCGCGTTGCCGGCAGTTCTCCAAGGGCTTGGGCGTTTTCCAGAGGTAGGAGATGGAGGGGACTGATTTCTTCAGCGCCCCACTAACCACGCCACCCCACCCATGGGACACATCCCTAGAGAGAGAGAGAGACGCCCCATACACTCGCTCCCCTCCCCCATGCGCTGTGCCCCAGCCCGGGCCCGGGGGAATAGGCGGCAGCCCACCCACAGGGTGGGGGGCGCAGCTGAAAGGGGTTGTCGGGGAGGGCGGCCCCTGCCTGGGGTCAAAGGGCGGGCGACCCGCGCGTGCGCAATCGGCGGCGGCGGCGGCGGCGGCGGCGGCGGCGGCGGCGGCGGCGGCGGCGGGGGCGGCCACGAGCTGGGGGTGGGCCAGGCGAGGAGAGGAAGGGGGCTGGAAGGTCTCCACCTTGGCGAGTCCAGCCGTGGAGGCGCATCTTGTGTGAGTGTGAGTGTGTGTGTGTGTGTGTGTGTGTGTGTGTGTGTGTATAGAGAGACAGCCCCCCACCCCGGCCCGCCGCTCCCTGCCCGCCCCGCCCCACCCCGCCTGTCACCCCCGTCCCTCGGAGCCCTCCCGCCCGGTGCGGGTCAGCGCCGGCGCGGGGCCTGGGGCGGGAGGAGGCGGCGGGGAAGCGCAGAGAGGCTTGGCTTCTTGAGCGGGGCAGGGGCGCCCTCCGCCGTCTAGGGCCACACCACCCTGAACGCGCCCGATCTCGTCTGGTCTCAGAAGCTAAGCAGGGTCGGGCCTGGTTAGTACTTGGATGGGAGACCGCCTGGGAATACCGGGTGCCGTAGGCTTCTTTTTTTTTTTTTTTTTTTTTTTTGTTTTGCCTCTTGTTCTGTCCCCTCTCTGGGAGCGAGGCGGCGGCCCGGGGCGGGGGTCACCCCCACCCTCAGCGCCCGCCGCGGTGCCTGGCGCCCCAGCCCGCACCGTGGGGCCTCCTCTTGTCCCAAGCCGCGACACCGCCGTCACGCGGCAGCATGCGTGGCTTCTGGACTGTCAGGTCTCAGACCAAAGGTCTGCTCTGTGGGAACCGACACGCTGGAGGAAACCTTGAGAGTCTGAGAGGGGAGGGAGTTCCAGAAGAAGGCCAGGATGTCATTTTGAGGGAGTATGTGACCAGAACTCGTCCCGTTGCTTTTGGGGTTCTATGGGCTACACGTAGGAATCTTTGGTGGTGGCACCTGATGTTGGGGGATCCGGAGTCACACCCAGACCTGCCCCACAGGCCTCCTTTTACTTTTCTCTTCGGATTCATTATGTTTAAAAAGTGTCTCTTATCTCTATGATTGCATTTTCTTTTCTCTCTCTTTTCAAGCAGATGATGGGAGTCCAAGTATTAAGGTGACATGTGTTGCCCGTGCCCCCCTCCCCCCTGTGTTCTTATTCATTTACCTCTGATGTTGTTCCAGCGTATTGTGGGGGTACCAATGTTAAGGTCGGGTACGTTGCCCTCTCCCAGCCTCCCCCCTCGGGTCAGAGCCTCAAGTGCGCCCATCCCCCAGTCGGTGCGCACCCACCCCATTCCTAATGGAGGTGTATGCCCATCCCCTCCCCCCACCCGCCCGACACCCACCCGATGAAGGTGATTCCTCTGTGTCCACTTGGGTGTCCGTCAGTTCGTACCCATTTGCTGGTGAGCGCGAGCACGTGGTGCTCGTGTGTCCATTCTTGGGCTACCTGGCTTACTGGAACGGGTTCCAGCTCTGGCCAGGAGAACCACGAGAGGTGCCCTCTCACCGCTGCTCCTCCTAGCTGAATAGCACTCCGTGGTGTCCACGCGCCACATTTCATTTACGCACTGGTGGGTCGATGGGCACTCGGGTCGCTTCCAGGTCTTTGCGATTGTGACTTGTGCCCTGACTCTAACCCTAACCCTTACCCAGCCCCGTCTCCTCCTCGGCCCCTGCCTGAATGACTCCTTCCCGCCCGGCCTGTCACCTGTCACCGTCCTCTGCCCCTGCCTGACACGCTCCTCCCCGCCCGGGCCGTCACCGTCCTCGGCCCCTGCCTGACGGGGCTCCTCCGTCGCCTGGGCCTTCCAAGGGCTTGGTGTGGACGCTGGTTCCAGGACGCCCTCCCAGGAACCCGGTAGCAGGGCGGCCGCAGCGTCTCGCGCCACCCAACCGTCCGCCGGCCGCCGGCCGTCGCTAAGTGGCCTGCGGGGGACGTGCCCCCACTGTGGGGCGGGCGCCCAGCCTGGTGTCTTCTCTGAGGCCCCGTGGCTGCTTTCCCCCCCCCCGCAAGGGGAGAGCCGCGGAGGTGGGGACCGCCTCCTCGTGGGGACGTACACCCAGCTCTCCACGTCGGATTCCGGGGCTCTCTGTCCTGCCAGAAGGCCCAGCTGGCCTGCGGGTCCTTAGAGTGGCAAAAACATCCGAAAACTGAGATTGAGGGTCCGGTGGTTGTCTGCACTTTTGTGCTGGGCACCCCAGGGAGGCCCGGGGGCTGGCTGGACAACGCGGTCTGCTGGGCGGGGGGGGGGTTTGGAGGAGCAACTGATGCCCTTTGCACTTTGGGTAGCAAGTGTCTGAGGTGTCTCTGAGCCCTGCGCCATGTCGGGGGTGGGGGTGGGAGGTCGGGGGGGGGTGGAGGAGCAGGAGGAGGAGGAGGAGGAGGAGGTGGGAAGGGCCGTGGCCTGCAGTCGTGTTCCCGGGGTGGCTTCTTCCACAGGCTGCTTGGCCTGGGCTCCCTGCACCTGGGCCTTTGGAGGACTGGCCCTGTGCTTGCCAACGCTTCCCCTGCAGGGACCCAGAGCTGGGAGGTTGCATCTCTCAGCCCTGGGTCGGGCAGAGCCCCAGCGGGCCATGCCCACAACCTCTCTCAGCACGGGTCCCCCAGAAGGCTCCTTTGGGACCAGGATTCTCTTGCGGGTGACTCTTTAAGGTCTGGCCCCTGGATGGAGGGGCACCAGGAGTAGAGGAGCAGGAAGGGGAAGGGGGTGGCCGTGCGAGGGGACACTTTCAGGCCAAGTCCCAGCTTCAGCCTGATCCTCCTGGGAACCCCGGGGTGTACGTCACACCTCCTGGTTGTCCCGCTCTGAGACAAGGAGCCGGGCTTCGCATTCCCCCAGCAGCCAGTCGTGGGCTGAGGACACCTGGGGCGTTGGGAACTCCCTGGCTTCTCCTTGGCTTAACATCTGGAGCTGCTTGTGAATCGTGCCGCCACACACACCCGAGTGCAGGTGTCTTCTGCACAGACTGCGGGCCTCGCTCTTCTGAATGCCGCTAGCTCGCCACCCACCCACGGGTGAACCTGGTCAGGGTACTTTCTCTCGGGGGCAGACTCTGATCCTGGCGGGCTACCGGTGTCTCTGTTTGCTCGTTTCTTTCTTCCATTTCGGGAAAGGCTTCCTTACTGGGTGTGGAAATCTCCTATGCCTTTCCTCGCCTATTCTGTCAGCTTTAAAATTCTCTTTCAGTTGCCACCCTCACAGATGGATTAGGAAACTCTTTCCGGTGCACTCATTAGTGAAATGACCTCAATGAAGCTGGAATCCAATATCTAATCGCCGATTTTTAGCGAGTCCACACGCCAGGGTGGTCGGGGTCCAATGCAGCCCCGGCCAGGCCCAGGCCCCTTGGACTGGGCCACAGGAGGACACAGAGGAGGGTCCCGGCCCCCACGGTCGCGTTGCCGGCAGTTCTCCAAGGGCTTGGGCGTTTTCCAGAGGTAGGAGATGGAGGGGACTGATTTCTTCAGCGCCCCACTAACCACGCCACCCCACCCATGGGACACATCCCTAGAGAGAGAGAGAGACGCCCCATACACTCGCTCCCCTCCCCCATGCGCTGTGCCCCAGCCCGGGCCCGGGGGAATAGGCGGCAGCCCACCCACAGGGTGGGGGGCGCAGCTGAAAGGGGTTGTCGGGGAGGGCGGCCCCTGCCTGGGGTCAAAGGGCGGGCGACCCGCGCGTGCGCAATCGGCGGCGGCGGCGGCGGCGGCGGCGGCGGCGGCGGCGGGGGCGGCCACGAGCTGGGGGTGGGCCAGGCGAGGAGAGGAAGGGGGCTGGAAGGTCTCCACCTTGGCGAGTCCAGCCGTGGAGGCGCATCTTGTGTGAGTGTGAGTGTGTGTGTGTGTGTGTGTGTGTGTGTGTGTGTGTGTATAGAGAGACAGCCCCCCACCCCGGCCCGCCGCTCCCTGCCCGCCCCGCCCCACCCCGCCTGTCACCCCCGTCCCTCGGAGCCCGCCGGACCCGGCCGGTGAACTCAACAGGCCCGCCCGGTGCGGGTCAGCGCCGGCGCGGGGCCTGGGGCGGGAGGAGGCGGCGGGGAAGCGCAGAGAGGCTTGGCTTCTTGAGCGGGGCAGGGGCGCCCTCCGCCGTCTAGGGCCACACCACCCTGAACGCGCCCGATCTCGTCTGGTCTCAGAAGCTAAGCAGGGTCGGGCCTGGTTAGTACTTGGATGGGAGACCGCCTGGGAATACCGGGTGCCGTAGGCTTCTTTTTTTTTTTTTTTTTTTTTTTTGTTTTGCCTCTTGTTCTGTCCCCTCTCTGGGAGCGAGGCGGCGGCCCGGGGCGGGGGTCACCCCCACCCTCAGCGCCCGCCGCGGTGCCTGGCGCCCCAGCCCGCACCGTGGGGCCTCCTCTTGTCCCAAGCCGCGACACCGCCGTCACGCGGCAGCATGCGTGGCTTCTGGACTGTCAGGTCTCAGACCAAAGGTCTGCTCTGTGGGAACCGACACGCTGGAGGAAACCTTGAGAGTCTGAGAGGGGAGGGAGTTCCAGAAGAAGGCCAGGATGTCATTTTGAGGGAGTATGTGACCAGAACTCGTCCCGTTGCTTTTGGGGTTCTATGGGCTACACGTAGGAATCTTTGGTGGTGGCACCTGATGTTGGGGGATCCGGAGTCACACCCAGACCTGCCCCACAGGCCTCCTTTTACTTTTCTCTTCGGATTCATTATGTTTAAAAAGTGTCTCTTATCTCTATGATTGCATTTTCTTTTCTCTCTCTTTTCAAGCAGATGATGGGAGTCCAAGTATTAAGGTGACATGTGTTGCCCGTGCCCCCCTCCCCCCTGTGTTCTTATTCATTAACCTCTGATGTTGTTCCAGCGTATTGTGGGGGTACCAATGTTAAGGTCGGGTACGTTGCCCTCTCCCAGCCTCCCCCCTCGGGTCAGAGCCTCAAGTGCGCCCATCCCCCAGTCGGTGCGCACCCACCCCATTCCTAATGGAGGTGTATGCCCATCCCCTCCCCCCACCCGCCCGACACCCACCCGATGAAGGTGATTCCTCTGTGTCCACTTGGGTGTCCGTCGGTTCGTACCCATTTGCTGGTGAGCGCGAGCACGTGGTGCTCGTGTGTCCATTCTTGGGCTACCTGGCTTACTGGAACGGGTTCCAGCTCTGGCCAGGAGAACCACGAGAGGTGCCCTCTCACCGCTGCTCCTCCTAGCTGAATAGCACTCCGTGGTGTCCACGCGCCACATTTCATTTACGCACTGGTGGGTCGATGGGCACTCGGGTCGCTTCCAGGTCTTTGCGATTGTGACTTGTGCCCTGACTCTAACCCTAACCCTTACCCAGCCCCGTCTCCTCCTCGGCCCCTGCCTGAATGACTCCTTCCCGCCCGGCCTGTCACCTGTCACCGTCCTCTGCCCCTGCCTGACACGCTCCTCCCCGCCCGGGCCGTCACCGTCCTCGGCCCCTGCCTGACGGGGCTCCTCCGTCGCCTGGGCCTTCCAAGGGCTTGGTGTGGACGCTGGTTCCAGGACGCCCTCCCAGGAACCCGGTAGCAGGGCGGCCGCAGCGTCTCGCGCCACCCAACCGTCCGCCGGCCGGCGGCCGTCGCTAAGTGGCCTGCGGGGGACGTGCCCCCACTGTGGGGCGGGCGCCCAGCCTGGTGTCTTCTCTGAGGCCCCGTGGCTGCTTTTCCCCCCCCCGCAAGGGGAGAGCCGCGGAGGTGGGGACCGCCTCCTCGTGGGGACGTACACCCAGCTCTCCACGTCGGATTCCGGGGCTCTCTGTCCTGCCAGAAGGCCCAGCTGGCCTGCGGGTCCTTAGAGTGGCAAAAACATCCGAAAACTGAGATTGAGGGTCCGGTGGTTGTCTGCACTTTTGTGCTGGGCACCCCAGGGAGGCCCGGGGGCTGGCTGGACAACGCGGTCTGCTGGGGGGGGGGGGGTTTGGAGGAGCAACTGATGCCCTTTGCACTTTGGGTAGCAAGTGTCTGAGGTGTCTCTGAGCCCTGCGCCATGTCGGGGGTGGGGGTGGGAGGTCGGGGGGGGGGGGTGGAGGAGCAGGAGGAGGAGGAGGAGGAGGAGGTGGGAAGGGCCGTGGCCTGCAGTCGTGTTCCCGGGGTGGCTTCTTCCACAGGCTGCTTGGCCTGGGCTCCCTGCACCTGGGCCTTTGGAGGACTGGCCCTGTGCTTGCCAACGCTTCCCCTGCAGGGACCCAGAGCTGGGAGGTTGCATCTCTCAGCCCTGGGTCGGGCAGAGCCCCAGCGGGCCATGCCCACAACCTCTCTCAGCACGGGTCCCCCAGAAGGCTCCTTTGGGACCAGGATTCTCTTGCGGGTGACTCTTTAAGGTCTGGCCCCTGGATGGAGGGGCACCAGGAGTAGAGGAGCAGGAAGGGGAAGGGGGTGGCCGTGCGAGGGGACACTTTCAGGCCAAGTCCCAGCTTCAGCCTGATCCTCCTGGGAACCCCGGGGTGTACGTCACACCTCCTGGTTGTCCCGCTCTGAGACAAGGAGCCGGGCTTCGCATTCCCCCAGCAGCCAGTCGTGGGCTGAGGACACCTGGGGCGTTGGGAACTCCCTGGCTTCTCCTTGGCTTAACATCTGGAGCTGCTTGTGAATCGTGCCGCCACACACACCCGAGTGCAGGTGTCTTCTGCACAGACTGCGGGCCTCGCTCTTCTGAATGCCGCTAGCTCGCCACCCACCCACGGGTGAACCTGGTCAGGGTACTTTCTCTCGGGGGCAGACTCTGATCCTGGCGGGCTACCGGTGTCTCTGTTTGCTCGTTTCTTTCTTCCATTTCGGGAAAGGCTTCCTTACTGGGTGTGGAAATCTCCTATGCCTTTCCTCGCCTATTCTGTCAGCTTTAAAATTCTCTTTCAGTTGCCACCCTCACAGATGGATTAGGAAACTCTTTCCGGTGCACTCATTAGTGAAATGACCTCAATGAAGCTGGAATCCAATATCTAATCGCCGATTTTTAGCGAGTCCACACGCCAGGGTGGTCGGGGTCCAATGCAGCCCCGGCCAGGCCCAGGCCCCTTGGACTGGGCCACAGGAGGACACAGAGGAGGGTCCCGGCCCCCACGGTCGCGTTGCCGGCAGTTCTCCAAGGGCTTGGGCGTTTTCCAGAGGTAGGAGATGGAGGGGACTGATTTCTTCAGCGCCCCACTAACCACGCCACCCCACCCATGGGACACATCCCTAGAGAGAGAGAGAGACGCCCCATACACTCGCTCCCCTCCCCCATGCGCTGTGCCCCAGCCCGGGCCCGGGGGAATAGGCGGCAGCCCACCCACAGGGTGGGGGGCGCAGCTGAAAGGGGTTGTCGGGGAGGGCGGCCCCTGCCTGGGGTCAAAGGGCGGGCGACCCGCGCGTGCGCAATCGGCGGCGGCGGCGGCGGCGGCGGCGGCGGCGGCGGCGGCGGCGGCGGCGGCGGGGGCGGCCACGAGCTGGGGGTGGGCCAGGCGAGGAGAGGAAGGGGGCTGGAAGGTCTCCACCTTGGCGAGTCCAGCCGTGGAGGCGCATCTTGTGTGAGTGTGAGTGTGTGTGTGTGTGTGTGTGTGTGTGTGTGTGTGTATAGAGAGACAGCCCCCCACCCCGGCCCGCCGCTCCCTGCCCGCCCCGCCCCACCCCGCCTGTCACCCCCGTCCCTCGGAGCCCTCCCGCCCGGTGCGGGTCAGCGCCGGCGCGGGGCCTGGGGCGGGAGGAGGCGGCGGGGAAGCGCAGAGAGGCTTGGCTTCTTGAGCGGGGCAGGGGCGCCCTCCGCCGTCTAGGGCCACACCACCCTGAACGCGCCCGATCTCGTCTGGTCTCAGAAGCTAAGCAGGGTCGGGCCTGGTTAGTACTTGGATGGGAGACCGCCTGGGAATACCGGGTGCCGTAGGCTTCTTTTTTTTTTTTTTTTTTTTTTTTGTTTTGCCTCTTGTTCTGTCCCCTCTCTGGGAGCGAGGCGGCGGCCCGGGGCGGGGGTCACCCCCACCCTCAGCGCCCGCCGCGGTGCCTGGCGCCCCAGCCCGCACCGTGGGGCCTCCTCTTGTCCCAAGCCGCGACACCGCCGTCACGCGGCAGCATGCGTGGCTTCTGGACTGTCAGGTCTCAGACCAAAGGTCTGCTCTGTGGGAACCGACACGCTGGAGGAAACCTTGAGAGTCTGAGAGGGGAGGGAGTTCCAGAAGAAGGCCAGGATGTCATTTTGAGGGAGTATGTGACCAGAACTCGTCCCGTTGCTTTTGGGGTTCTATGGGCTACACGTAGGAATCTTTGGTGGTGGCACCTGATGTTGGGGGATCCGGAGTCACACCCAGACCTGCCCCACAGGCCTCCTTTTACTTTTCTCTTCGGATTCATTATGTTTAAAAAGTGTCTCTTATCTCTATGATTGCATTTTCTTTTCTCTCTCTTTTCAAGCAGATGATGGGAGTCCAAGTATTAAGGTGACATGTGTTGCCCGTGCCCCCCTCCCCCCTGTGTTCTTATTCATTTACCTCTGATGTTGTTCCAGCGTATTGTGGGGGTACCAATGTTAAGGTCGGGTACGTTGCCCTCTCCCAGCCTCCCCCCTCGGGTCAGAGCCTCAAGTGCGCCCATCCCCCAGTCGGTGCGCACCCACCCCATTCCTAATGGAGGTGTATGCCCATCCCCTCCCCCCACCCGCCCGACACCCACCCGATGAAGGTGATTCCTCTGTGTCCACTTGGGTGTCCGTCGGTTCGTACCCATTTGCTGGTGAGCGCGAGCACGTGGTGCTCGTGTGTCCATTCTTGGGCTACCTGGCTTACTGGAACGGGTTCCAGCTCTGGCCAGGAGAACCACGAGAGGTGCCCTCTCACCGCTGCTCCTCCTAGCTGAATAGCACTCCGTGGTGTCCACGCGCCACATTTCATTTACGCACTGGTGGGTCGATGGGCACTCGGGTCGCTTCCAGGTCTTTGCGATTGTGACTTGTGCCCTGACTCTAACCCTAACCCTTACCCAGCCCCGTCTCCTCCTCGGCCCCTGCCTGAATGACTCCTTCCCGCCCGGCCTGTCACCTGTCACCGTCCTCTGCCCCTGCCTGACACGCTCCTCCCCGCCCGGGCCGTCACCGTCCTCGGCCCCTGCCTGACGGGGCTCCTCCGTCGCCTGGGCCTTCCAAGGGCTTGGTGTGGACGCTGGTTCCAGGACGCCCTCCCAGGAACCCGGTAGCAGGGCGGCCGCAGCGTCTCGCGCCACCCAACCGTCCGCCGGCCGCCGGCCGTCGCTAAGTGGCCTGCGGGGGACGTGCCCCCACTGTGGGGCGGGCGCCCAGCCTGGTGTCTTCTCTGAGGCCCCGTGGCTGCTTTTCCCCCCCCCCGCAAGGGGAGAGCCGCGGAGGTGGGGACCGCCTCCTCGTGGGGACGTACACCCAGCTCTCCACGTCGGATTCCGGGGCTCTCTGTCCTGCCAGAAGGCCCAGCTGGCCTGCGGGTCCTTAGAGTGGCAAAAACATCCGAAAACTGAGATTGAGGGTCCGGTGGTTGTCTGCACTTTTGTGCTGGGCACCCCAGGGAGGCCCGGGGGCTGGCTGGACAACGCGGTCTGCTGGGCGGGGGGGGGGTTTGGAGGAGCAACTGATGCCCTTTGCACTTTGGGTAGCAAGTGTCTGAGGTGTCTCTGAGCCCTGCGCCATGTCGGGGGTGGGGGTGGGAGGTCGGGGGGGGTGGAGGAGCAGGAGGAGGAGGAGGAGGAGGAGGTGGGAAGGGCCGTGGCCTGCAGTCGTGTTCCCGGGGTGGCTTCTTCCACAGGCTGCTTGGCCTGGGCTCCCTGCACCTGGGCCTTTGGAGGACTGGCCCTGTGCTTGCCAACGCTTCCCCTGCAGGGACCCAGAGCTGGGAGGTTGCATCTCTCAGCCCTGGGTCGGGCAGAGCCCCAGCGGGCCATGCCCACAACCTCTCTCAGCACGGGTCCCCCAGAAGGCTCCTTTGGGACCAGGATTCTCTTGCGGGTGACTCTTTAAGGTCTGGCCCCTGGATGGAGGGGCACCAGGAGTAGAGGAGCAGGAAGGGGAAGGGGGTGGCCGTGCGAGGGGACACTTTCAGGCCAAGTCCCAGCTTCAGCCTGATCCTCCTGGGAACCCCGGGGTGTACGTCACACCTCCTGGTTGTCCCGCTCTGAGACAAGGAGCCGGGCTTCGCATTCCCCCAGCAGCCAGTCGTGGGCTGAGGACACCTGGGGCGTTGGGAACTCCCTGGCTTCTCCTTGGCTTAACATCTGGAGCTGCTTGTGAATCGTGCCGCCACACACACCCGAGTGCAGGTGTCTTCTGCACAGACTGCGGGCCTCGCTCTTCTGAATGCCGCTAGCTCGCCACCCACCCACGGGTGAACCTGGTCAGGGTACTTTCTCTCGGGAGCAGACTCTGATCCTGGCGGGCTACCGGTGTCTCTGTTTGCTCGTTTCTTTCTTCCATTTCGGGAAAGGCTTCCTTACTGGGTGTGGAAATCTCCTATGCCTTTCCTCGCCTATTCTGTCAGCTTTAAAATTCTCTTTCAGTTGCCACCCTCACAGATGGATTAGGAAACTCTTTCCGGTGCACTCATTAGTGAAATGACCTCAATGAAGCTGGAATCCAATATCTAATCGCCGATTTTTAGCGAGTCCACACGCTAGGGTGGTCGGGGTCCAATGCAGCCCCGGCCAGGCCCAGGCCCCTTGGACTGGGCCACAGGAGGACACAGAGGAGGGTCCCGGCCCCCACGGTCGCGTTGCCGGCAGTTCTCCAAGGGCTTGGGCGTTTTCCAGAGGTAGGAGATGGAGGGGACTGATTTCTTCAGCGCCCCACTAACCACGCCACCCCACCCATGGGACACATCCCTAGAGAGAGAGAGAGACGCCCCATACACTCGCTCCCCTCCCCCATGCGCTGTGCCCCAGCCCGGGCCCGGGGGAATAGGCGGCAGCCCACCCACAGGGTGGGGGGCGCAGCTGAAAGGGGTTGTCGGGGAGGGCGGCCCCTGCCTGGGGTCAAAGGGCGGGCGACCCGCGCGTGCGCAATCGGCGGCGGCGGCGGCGGCGGCGGCGGCGGCGGCGGCGGCGGCGGCGGCGGCGGCGGGGGCGGCCACGAGCTGGGGGTGGGCCAGGCGAGGAGAGGAAGGGGGCTGGAAGGTCTCCACCTTGGCGAGTCCAGCCGTGGAGGCGCATCTTGTGTGAGTGTGAGTGTGTGTGTGTGTGTGTGTGTGTGTGTGTGTGTGTATAGAGAGACAGCCCCCCACCCCGGCCCGCCGCTCCCTGCCCGCCCCGCCCCACCCCGCCTGTCACCCCCGTCCCTCGGAGCCCTCCCGCCCGGTGCGGGTCAGCGCCGGCGCGGGGCCTGGGGCGGGAGGAGGCGGCGGGGAAGCGCAGAGAGGCTTGGCTTCTTGAGCGGGGCAGGGGCGCCCTCCGCCGTCTAGGGCCACACCACCCTGAACGCGCCCGATCTCGTCTGGTCTCAGAAGCTAAGCAGGGTCGGGCCTGGTTAGTACTTGGATGGGAGACCGCCTGGGAATACCGGGTGCCGTAGGCTTCTTTTTTTTTTTTTTTTTTTTTTTTGTTTTGCCTCTTGTTCTGTCCCCTCTCTGGGAGCGAGGCGGCGGCCCGGGGCGGGGGTCACCCCCACCCTCAGCGCCCGCCGCGGTGCCTGGCGCCCCAGCCCGCACCGTGGGGCCTCCTCTTGTCCCAAGCCGCGACACCGCCGTCACGCGGCAGCATGCGTGGCTTCTGGACTGTCAGGTCTCAGACCAAAGGTCTGCTCTGTGGGAACCGACACGCTGGAGGAAACCTTGAGAGTCTGAGAGGGGAGGGAGTTCCAGAAGAAGGCCAGGATGTCATTTTGAGGGAGTATGTGACCAGAACTCGTCCCGTTGCTTTTGGGGTTCTATGGGCTACACGTAGGAATCTTTGGTGGTGGCACCTGATGTTGGGGGATCCGGAGTCACACCCAGACCTGCCCCACAGGCCTCCTTTTACTTTTCTCTTCGGATTCATTATGTTTAAAAAGTGTCTCTTATCTCTATGATTGCATTTTCTTTTCTCTCTCTTTTCAAGCAGATGATGGGAGTCCAAGTATTAAGGTGACATGTGTTGCCCGTGCCCCCCTCCCCCCTGTGTTCTTATTCATTAACCTCTGATGTTGTTCCAGCGTATTGTGGGGGTACCAATGTTAAGGTCGGGTACGTTGCCCTCTCCCAGCCTCCCCCCTCGGGTCAGAGCCTCAAGTGCGCCCATCCCCCAGTCGGTGCGCACCCACCCCATTCCTAATGGAGGTGTATGCCCATCCCCTCCCCCCACCCGCCCGACACCCACCCGATGAAGGTGATTCCTCTGTGTCCACTTGGGTGTCCGTCGGTTCGTACCCATTTGCTGGTGAGCGCGAGCACGTGGTGCTCGTGTGTCCATTCTTGGGCTACCTGGCTTACTGGAACGGGTTCCAGCTCTGGCCAGGAGAACCACGAGAGGTGCCCTCTCACCGCTGCTCCTCCTAGCTGAATAGCACTCCGTGGTGTCCACGCGCCACATTTCATTTACGCACTGGTGGGTCGATGGGCACTCGGGTCGCTTCCAGGTCTTTGCGATTGTGACTTGTGCCCTGACTCTAACCCTAACCCTTACCCAGCCCCGTCTCCTCCTCGGCCCCTGCCTGAATGACTCCTTCCCGCCCGGCCTGTCACCTGTCACCGTCCTCTGCCCCTGCCTGACACGCTCCTCCCCGCCCGGGCCGTCACCGTCCTCGGCCCCTGCCTGACGGGGCTCCTCCGTCGCCTGGGCCTTCCAAGGGCTTGGTGTGGACGCTGGTTCCAGGACGCCCTCCCAGGAACCCGGTAGCAGGGCGGCCGCAGCGTCTCGCGCCACCCAACCGTCCGCCGGCCGCCGGCCGTCGCTAAGTGGCCTGCGGGGGACGTGCCCCCACTGTGGGGCGGGCGCCCAGCCTGGTGTCTTCTCTGAGGCCCCGTGGCTGCTTTCCCCCCCCCCGCAAGGGGAGAGCCGCGGAGGTGGGGACCGCCTCCTCGTGGGGACGTACACCCAGCTCTCCACGTCGGATTCCGGGGCTCTCTGTCCTGCCAGAAGGCCCAGCTGGCCTGCGGGTCCTTAGAGTGGCAAAAACATCCGAAAACTGAGATTGAGGGTCCGGTGGTTGTCTGCACTTTTGTGCTGGGCACCCCAGGGAGGCCCGGGGGCTGGCTGGACAACGCGGTCTGCTGGGCGGGGGGGGGGTTTGGAGGAGCAACTGATGCCCTTTGCACTTTGGGTAGCAAGTGTCTGAGGTGTCTCTGAGCCCTGCGCCATGTCGGGGGTGGGGGTGGGAGGTGGGGGGGGGTGGAGGAGCAGGAGGAGGAGGAGGAGGAGGAGGTGGGAAGGGCCGTGGCCTGCAGTCGTGTTCCCGGGGTGGCTTCTTCCACAGGCTGCTTGGCCTGGGCTCCCTGCACCTGGGCCTTTGGAGGACTGGCCCTGTGCTTGCCAACGCTTCCCCTGCAGGGACCCAGAGCTGGGAGGTTGCATCTCTCAGCCCTGGGTCGGGCAGAGCCCCAGCGGGCCATGCCCACAACCTCTCTCAGCACGGGTCCCCCAGAAGGCTCCTTTGGGACCAGGATTCTCTTGCGGGTGACTCTTTAAGGTCTGGCCCCTGGATGGAGGGGCACCAGGAGTAGAGGAGCAGGAAGGGGAAGGGGGTGGCCGTGCGAGGGGACACTTTCAGGCCAAGTCCCAGCTTCAGCCTGATCCTCCTGGGAACCCCGGGGTGTACGTCACACCTCCTGGTTGTCCCGCTCTGAGACAAGGAGCCGGGCTTCGCATTCCCCCAGCAGCCAGTCGTGGGCTGAGGACACCTGGGGCGTTGGGAACTCCCTGGCTTCTCCTTGGCTTAACATCTGGAGCTGCTTGTGAATCGTGCCGCCACACACACCCGAGTGCAGGTGTCTTCTGCACAGACTGCGGGCCTCGCTCTTCTGAATGCCGCTAGCTCGCCACCCACCCACGGGTGAACCTGGTCAGGGTACTTTCTCTCGGGGGCAGACTCTGATCCTGGCGGGCTACCGGTGTCTCTGTTTGCTCGTTTCTTTCTTCCATTTCGGGAAAGGCTTCCTTACTGGGTGTGGAAATCTCCTATGCCTTTCCTCGCCTATTCTGTCAGCTTTAAAATTCTCTTTCAGTTGCCACCCTCACAGATGGATTAGGAAACTCTTTCCGGTGCACTCATTAGTGAAATGACCTCAATGAAGCTGGAATCCAATATCTAATCGCCGATTTTTAGCGAGTCCACACGCCAGGGTGGTCGGGGTCCAATGCAGCCCCGGCCAGGCCCAGGCCCCTTGGACTGGGCCACAGGAGGACACAGAGGAGGGTCCCGGCCCCCACGGTCGCGTTGCCGGCAGTTCTCCAAGGGCTTGGGCGTTTTCCAGAGGTAGGAGATGGAGGGGACTGATTTCTTCAGCGCCCCACTAACCACGCCACCCCACCCATGGGACACATCCCTAGAGAGAGAGAGAGACGCCCCATACACTCGCTCCCCTCCCCCATGCGCTGTGCCCCAGCCCGGGCCCGGGGGAATAGGCGGCAGCCCACCCACAGGGTGGGGGGCGCAGCTGAAAGGGGTTGTCGGGGAGGGCGGCCCCTGCCTGGGGTCAAAGGGCGGGCGACCCGCGCGTGCGCAATCGGCGGCGGCGGCGGCGGCGGCGGCGGCGGCGGCGGCGGCGGGGGCGGCCACGAGCTGGGGGTGGGCCAGGCGAGGAGAGGAAGGGGGCTGGAAGGTCTCCACCTTGGCGAGTCCAGCCGTGGAGGCGCATCTTGTGTGAGTGTGAGTGAGTGAGTGTGAGTGTGAGTGTGTGTGTGTGTGTGTGTGTATAGAGAGACAGCCCCCCACCCCGGCCCGCCGCTCCCTGCCCGCCCCGCCCCACCCCGCCTGTCACCCCCGTCCCTCGGAGCCCGCCGGACCCGGCCGGTGAACTCAACAGGCCCGCCCGGTGCGGGTCAGCGCCGGCGCGGGGCCTGGGGCGGGAGGAGGCGGCGGGGAAGCGCAGAGAGGCTCGGCTTCTTGAGCGGGGCAGGGGCGCCCTCCGCCGTCTAGGGCCACACCACCCTGAACGCGCCCGATCTCGTCTGGTCTCAGAAGCTAAGCAGGGTCGGGCCTGGTTAGTACTTGGATGGGAGACCGCCTGGGAATACCGGGTGCCGTAGGCTTCTTTTTTTTTTTTTTTTTTTTTTTTGTTTTGCCTCTTGTTCTGTCCCCTCTCTGGGAGCGAGGCGGCGGCCCGGGGCGGGGGTCACCCCCACCCTCAGCGCCTGCCGCGGTGCCTGGCGCCCCAGCCCGCACCGTGGGGCCTCCTCTTGTCCCAAGCCGCGACACCGCCGTCACGCGGCAGCATGCGTGGCTTCTGGACTGTCAGGTCTCAGACCAAAGGTCTGCTCTGTGGGAACCGACACGCTGGAGGAAACCTTGAGAGTCTGAGAGGGGAGGGAGTTCCAGAAGAAGGCCAGGATGTCATTTTGAGGGAGTATGTGACCAGAACTCGTCCCGTTGCTTTTGGGGTTCTATGGGCTACACGTAGGAATCTTTGGTGGTGGCACCTGATGTTGGGGGATCCGGAGTCACACCCAGACCTGCCCCACAGGCCTCCTTTTACTTTTCTCTTCGGATTCATTATGTTTAAAAAGTGTCTCTTATCTCTATGATTGCATTTTCTTTTCTCTCTCTTTTCAAGCAGATGATGGGAGTCCAAGTATTAAGGTGACATGTGTTGCCCGTGCCCCCCTCCCCCCTGTGTTCTTATTCATTAACCTCTGATGTTGTTCCAGCGTATTGTGGGGGTACCAATGTTAAGGTCGGGTACGTTGCCCTCTCCCAGCCTCCCCCCTCGGGTCAGAGCCTCAAGTGCGCCCATCCCCCAGTCGGTGCGCACCCACCCCATTCCTAATGGAGGTGTATGCCCATCCCCTCCCCCCACCCGCCCGACACCCACCCGATGAAGGTGATTCCTCTGTGTCCACTTGGGTGTCCGTCGGTTCGTACCCATTTGCTGGTGAGCGCGAGCACGTGGTGCTCGTGTGTCCATTCTTGGGCTACCTGGCTTACTGGAACGGGTTCCAGCTCTGGCCAGGAGAACCACGAGAGGTGCCCTCTCACCGCTGCTCCTCCTAGCTGAATAGCACTCCGTGGTGTCCACGCGCCACATTTCATTTACGCACTGGTGGGTCGATGGGCACTCGGGTCGCTTCCAGGTCTTTGCGATTGTGACTTGTGCCCTGACTCTAACCCTAACCCTTACCCAGCCCCGTCTCCTCCTCGGCCCCTGCCTGAATGACTCCTTCCCGCCCGGCCTGTCACCTGTCACCGTCCTCTGCCCCTGCCTGACACGCTCCTCCCCGCCCGGGCCGTCACCGTCCTCGGCCCCTGCCTGACGGGGCTCCTCCGTCGCCTGGGCCTTCCAAGGGCTTGGTGTGGACGCTGGTTCCAGGACGCCCTCCCAGGAACCCGGTAGCAGGGCGGCCGCAGCGTCTCGCGCCACCCAACCGTCCGCCGGCCGGCGGCCGTCGCTAAGTGGCCTGCGGGGGACGTGCCCCCACTGTGGGGCGGGCGCCCAGCCTGGTGTCTTCTCTGAGGCCCCGTGGCTGCTTTTCCCCCCCCCCGCAAGGGGAGAGCCGCGGAGGTGGGGACCGCCTCCTCGTGGGGACGTACACCCAGCTCTCCACGTCGGATTCCGGGGCTCTCTGTCCTGCCAGAAGGCCCAGCTGGCCTGCGGGTCCTTAGAGTGGCAAAAACATCCGAAAACTGAGATTGAGGGTCCGGTGGTTGTCTGCACTTTTGTGCTGGGCACCCCAGGGAGGCCCGGGGGCTGGCTGGACAACGCGGTCTGCTGGGGGGGGGGGGTTTGGAGGAGCAACTGATGCCCTTTGCACTTTGGGTAGCAAGTGTCTGAGGTGTCTCTGAGCCCTGCGCCATGTCGGGGGTGGGGGTGGGAGGTCGGGGGGGGGGGTGGAGGAGCAGGAGGAGGAGGAGGAGGAGGAGGTGGGAAGGGCCGTGGCCTGCAGTCGTGTTCCCGGGGTGGCTTCTTCCACAGGCTGCTTGGCCTGGGCTCCCTGCACCTGGGCCTTTGGAGGACTGGCCCTGTGCTTGCCAACGCTTCCCCTGCAGGGACCCAGAGCTGGGAGGTTGCATCTCTCAGCCCTGGGTCGGGCAGAGCCCCAGCGGGCCATGCCCACAACCTCTCTCAGCACGGGTCCCCCAGAAGGCTCCTTTGGGACCAGGATTCTCTTGCGGGTGACTCTTTAAGGTCTGGCCCCTGGATGGAGGGGCACCAGGAGTAGAGGAGCAGGAAGGGGAAGGGGGTGGCCGTGCGAGGGGACACTTTCAGGCCAAGTCCCAGCTTCAGCCTGATCCTCCTGGGAACCCCGGGGTGTACGTCACACCTCCTGGTTGTCCCGCTCTGAGACAAGGAGCCGGGCTTCGCATTCCCCCAGCAGCCAGTCGTGGGCTGAGGACACCTGGGGCGTTGGGAACTCCCTGGCTTCTCCTTGGCTTAACATCTGGAGCTGCTTGTGAATCGTGCCGCCACACACACCCGAGTGCAGGTGTCTTCTGCACAGACTGCGGGCCTCGCTCTTCTGAATGCCGCTAGCTCGCCACCCACCCACGGGTGAACCTGGTCAGGGTACTTTCTCTCGGGGGCAGACTCTGATCCTGGCGGGCTACCGGTGTCTCTGTTTGCTCGTTTCTTTCTTCCATTTCGGGAAAGGCTTCCTTACTGGGTGTGGAAATCTCCTATGCCTTTCCTCGCCTATTCTGTCAGCTTTAAAATTCTCTTTCAGTTGCCACCCTCACAGATGGATTAGGAAACTCTTTCCGGTGCACTCATTAGTGAAATGACCTCAATGAAGCTGGAATCCAATATCTAATCGCCGATTTTTAGCGAGTCCACACGCCAGGGTGGTCGGGGTCCAATGCAGCCCCGGCCAGGCCCAGGCCCCTTGGACTGGGCCACAGGAGGACACAGAGGAGGGTCCCGGCCCCCACGGTCGCGTTGCCGGCAGTTCTCCAAGGGCTTGGGCGTTTTCCAGAGGTAGGAGATGGAGGGGACTGATTTCTTCAGCGCCCCACTAACCACGCCACCCCACCCATGGGACACATCCCTAGAGAGAGAGAGAGACGCCCCATACACTCGCTCCCCTCCCCCATGCGCTGTGCCCCAGCCCGGGCCCGGGGGAATAGGCGGCAGCCCACCCACAGGGTGGGGGGCGCAGCTGAAAGGGGTTGTCGGGGAGGGCGGCCCCTGCCTGGGGTCAAAGGGCGGGCGACCCGCGCGTGCGCAATCGGCGGCGGCGGCGGCGGCGGCGGCGGCGGCGGCGGCGGCGGCGGCGGCGGCGGCGGCAGGGGCGGCCACGAGCTGGGGGTGGGCCAGGCGAGGAGAGGAAGGGGGCTGGAAGGTCTCCACCTTGGCGAGTCCAGCCGTGGAGGCGCATCTTGTGTGAGTGTGAGTGAGTGAGTGTGAGTGTGAGTGTGTGTGTGTGTGTGTGTGTATAGAGAGACAGCCCCCCACCCCGGCCCGCCGCTCCCTGCCCGCCCCGCCCCACCCCGCCTGTCACCCCCGTCCCTCGGAGCCCGCCGGACCCGGCCGGTGAACTCAACAGGCCCGCCCGGTGCGGGTCAGCGCCGGCGCGGGGCCTGGGGCGGGAGGAGGCGGCGGGGAAGCGCAGAGAGGCTCGGCTTCTTGAGCGGGGCAGGGGCGCCCTCCGCCGTCTAGGGCCACACCACCCTGAACGCGCCCGATCTCGTCTGGTCTCAGAAGCTAAGCAGGGTCGGGCCTGGTTAGTACTTGGATGGGAGACCGCCTGGGAATACCGGGTGCCGTAGGCTTCTTTTTTTTTTTTTTTTGTTTTGCCTCTTGTTCTGTCCCCTCTCTGGGAGCGAGGCGGCGGCCCGGGGCGGGGGTCACCCCCACCCTCAGCGCCCGCCGCGGTGCCTGGCGCCCCAGCCCGCACCGTGGGGCCTCCTCTTGTCCCAAGCCGCGACACCGCCGTCACGCGGCAGCATGCGTGGCTTCTGGACTGTCAGGTCTCAGACCAAAGGTCTGCTCTGTGGGAACCGACACGCTGGAGGAAACCTTGAGAGTCTGAGAGGGGAGGGAGTTCCAGAAGAAGGCCAGGATGTCATTTTGAGGGAGTATGTGACCAGAACTCGTCCCGTTGCTTTTGGGGTTCTATGGGCTACACGTAGGAATCTTTGGTGGTGGCACCTGATGTTGGGGGATCCGGAGTCACACCCAGACCTGCCCCACAGGCCTCCTTTTACTTTTCTCTTCGGATTCATTATGTTTAAAAAGTGTCTCTTATCTCTATGATTGCATTTTCTTTTCTCTCTCTTTTCAAGCAGATGATGGGAGTCCAAGTATTAAGGTGACATGTGTTGCCCGTGCCCCCCTCCCCCCTGTGTTCTTATTCATTTACCTCTGATGTTGTTCCAGCGTATTGTGGGGGTACCAATGTTAAGGTCGGGTACGTTGCCCTCTCCCAGCCTCCCCCCTCGGGTCAGAGCCTCAAGTGCGCCCATCCCCCAGTCGGTGCGCACCCACCCCATTCCTAATGGAGGTGTATGCCCATCCCCTCCCCCCACCCGCCCGACACCCACCCGATGAAGGTGATTCCTCTGTGTCCACTTGGGTGTCCGTCGGTTCGTACCCATTTGCTGGTGAGCGCGAGCACGTGGTGCTCGTGTGTCCATTCTTGGGCTACCTGGCTTACTGGAACGGGTTCCAGCTCTGGCCAGGAGAACCACGAGAGGTGCCCTCTCACCGCTGCTCCTCCTAGCTGAATAGCACTCCGTGGTGTCCACGCGCCACATTTCATTTACGCACTGGTGGGTCGATGGGCACTCGGGTCGCTTCCAGGTCTTTGCGATTGTGACTTGTGCCCTGACTCTAACCCTAACCCTTACCCAGCCCCGTCTCCTCCTCGGCCCCTGCCTGAATGACTCCTTCCCGCCCGGCCTGTCACCTGTCACCGTCCTCTGCCCCTGCCTGACACGCTCCTCCCCGCCCGGGCCGTCACCGTCCTCGGCCCCTGCCTGACGGGGCTCCTCCGTCGCCTGGGCCTTCCAAGGGCTTGGTGTGGACGCTGGTTCCAGGACGCCCTCCCAGGAACCCGGTAGCAGGGCGGCCGCAGCGTCTCGCGCCACCCAACCGTCCGCCGGCCGCCGGCCGTCGCTAAGTGGCCTGCGGGGGACGTGCCCCCACTGTGGGGCGGGCGCCCAGCCTGGTGTCTTCTCTGAGGCCCCGTGGCTGCTTTCCCCCCCCCCGCAAGGGGAGAGCCGCGGAGGTGGGGACCGCCTCCTCGTGGGGACGTACACCCAGCTCTCCACGTCGGATTCCGGGGCTCTCTGTCCTGCCAGAAGGCCCAGCTGGCCTGCGGGTCCTTAGAGTGGCAAAAACATCCGAAAACTGAGATTGAGGGTCCGGTGGTTGTCTGCACTTTTGTGCTGGGCACCCCAGGGAGGCCCGGGGGCTGGCTGGACAACGCGGTCTGCTGGGCGGGGGGGGGGTTTGGAGGAGCAACTGATGCCCTTTGCACTTTGGGTAGCAAGTGTCTGAGGTGTCTCTGAGCCCTGCGCCATGTCGGGGGTGGGGGTGGGAGGTCGGGGGGGGTGGAGGAGCAGGAGGAGGAGGAGGAGGAGGAGGTGGGAAGGGCCGTGGCCTGCAGTCGTGTTCCCGGGGTGGCTTCTTCCACAGGCTGCTTGGCCTGGGCTCCCTGCACCTGGGCCTTTGGAGGACTGGCCCTGTGCTTGCCAACGCTTCCCCTGCAGGGACCCAGAGCTGGGAGGTTGCATCTCTCAGCCCTGGGTCGGGCAGAGCCCCAGCGGGCCATGCCCACAACCTCTCTCAGCACGGGTCCCCCAGAAGGCTCCTTTGGGACCAGGATTCTCTTGCGGGTGACTCTTTAAGGTCTGGCCCCTGGATGGAGGGGCACCAGGAGTAGAGGAGCAGGAAGGGGAAGGGGGTGGCCGTGCGAGGGGACACTTTCAGGCCAATTTCCAGCTTCAGCCTGATCCTCCTGGGAACCCCGGGGTGTACGTCACACCTCCTGGTTGTCCCGCTCTGAGACAAGGAGCCGGGCTTCGCATTCCCCCAGCAGCCAGTCGTGGGCTGAGGACACCTGGGGCGTTGGGAACTCCCTGGCTTCTCCTTGGCTTAACATCTGGAGCTGCTTGTGAATCGTGCCGCCACACACACCCGAGTGCAGGTGTCTTCTGCACAGACTGCGGGCCTCGCTCTTCTGAATGCCGCTAGCTCGCCACCCACCCACGGGTGAACCTGGTCAGGGTACTTTCTCTCGGGGGCAGACTCTGATCCTGGCGGGCTACCGGTGTCTCTGTTTGCTCGTTTCTTTCTTCCATTTCGGGAAAGGCTTCCTTACTGGGTGTGGAAATCTCCTATGCCTTTCCTCGCCTATTCTGTCAGCTTTAAAATTCTCTTTCAGTTGCCACCCTCACAGATGGATTAGGAAACTCTTTCCGGTGTACTCATTAGTGAAATGACCTCAATGAAGCTGGAATCCAATATCTAATCGCCGATTTTTAGCGAGTCCACACGCCAGGGTGGTCGGGGTCCAATGCAGCCCCGGCCAGGCCCAGGCCCCTTGGACTGGGCCACAGGAGGACACAGAGGAGGGTCCCGGCCCCCACGGTCGCGTTGCCGGCAGTTCTCCAAGGGCTTGGGCGTTTTCCAGAGGTAGGAGATGGAGGGGACTGATTTCTTCAGCGCCCCACTAACCACGCCACCCCACCCATGGGACACATCCCTAGAGAGACAGAGAGACGCCCCATACACTCGCTCCCCTCCCCCATGCGCTGTGCCCCAGCCCGGGCCCGGGGGAATAGGCGGCAGCCCACCCACAGGGTGGGGGGCGCAGCTGAAAGGGGTTGTCGGGGAGGGCGGCCCCTGCCTGGGGTCAAAGGGCGGGCGACCCGCGCGTGCGCAATCGGCGGCGGCGGCGGCGGCGGCGGCGGCGGCGGGGGCGGCCACGAGCTGGGGGTGGGCCAGGCGAGGAGAGGAAGGGGGCTGGAAGGTCTCCACCTTGGCGAGTCCAGCCGTGGAGGCGCATCTTGTGTGAGTGTGAGTGAGTGAGTGTGAGTGTGAGTGTGTGTGTGTGTGTGTGTGTATAGAGAGACAGCCCCCCACCCCGGCCCGCCGCTCCCTGCCCGCCCCGCCCCACCCTGCCTGTCACCCCCGTCCCTCGGAGCCCGCCGGACCCGGCCGGTGAACTCAACAGGCCCGCCCGGTGCGGGTCAGCGCCGGCGCGGGGCCTGGGGCGGGAGGAGGCGGCGGGGAAGCGCAGAGAGGCTCGGCTTCTTGAGCGGGGCAGGGGCGCCCTCCGCCGTCTAGGGCCACACCACCCTGAACGCGCCCGATCTCGTCTGGTCTCAGAAGCTAAGCAGGGTCGGGCCTGGTTAGTACTTGGATGGGAGACCGCCTGGGAATACCGGGTGCCGTAGGCTTCTTTTTTTTTTTTTTTTTTTTTTTTTTTTTGCCTCTTGTTCTGTCCCCTCTCTGGGAGCGAGGCGGCGGCCCGGGGCGGGGGTCACCCCCACCCTCAGCGCCCGCCGCGGTGCCTGGCGCCCCAGCCCGCACCGTGGGGCCTCCTCTTGTCCCAAGCCGCGACACCGCCGTCACGCGGCAGCATGCGTGGCTTCTGGACTGTCAGGTCTCAGACCAAAGGTCTGCTCTGTGGGAACCGACACGCTGGAGGAAACCTTGAGAGTCTGAGAGGGGAGGGAGTTCCAGAAGAAGGCCAGGATGTCATTTTGAGGGAGTATGTGACCAGAACTCGTCCCGTTGCTTTTGGGGTTCTATGGGCTACACGTAGGAATCTTTGGTGGTGGCACCTGATGTTGGGGGATCCGGAGTCACACCCAGACCTGCCCCACAGGCCTCCTTTTACTTTTCTCTTCGGATTCATTATGTTTAAAAAGTGTCTCTTATCTCTATGATTGCATTTTCTTTTCTCTCTCTTTTCAAGCAGATGATGGGAGTCCAAGTATTAAGGTGACATGTGTTGCCCGTGCCCCCCTCCCCCCTGTGTTCTTATTCATTTACCTCTGATGTTGTTCCAGCGTATTGTGGGGGTACCAATGTTAAGGTCGGGTACGTTGCCCTCTCCCAGCCTCCCCCCTCGGGTCAGAGCCTCAAGTGCGCCCATCCCCCAGTCGGTGCGCACCCACCCCATTCCTAATGGAGGTGTATGCCCATCCCCTCCCCCCACCCGCCCGACACCCACCCGATGAAGTTGATTCCTCTGTGTCCACTTGGGTGTCCGTCGGTTCGTACCCATTTGCTGGTGAGCGCGAGCACGTGGTGCTCGTGTGTCCATTCTTGGGCTACCTGGCTTACTGGAACGGGTTCCAGCTCTGGCCAGGAGAACCACGAGAGGTGCCCTCTCACCGCTGCTCCTCCTAGCTGAATAGCACTCCGTGGTGTCCACGCGCCACATTTCATTTACGCACTGGTGGGTCGATGGGCACTCGGGTCGCTTCCAGGTCTTTGCGATTGTGACTTGTGCCCTGACTCTAACCCTAACCCTTACCCAGCCCCGTCTCCTCCTCGGCCCCTGCCTGAATGACTCCTTCCCGCCCGGCCTGTCACCTGTCACCGTCCTCTGCCCCTGCCTGACACGCTCCTCCCCGCCCGGGCCGTCACCGTCCTCGGCCCCTGCCTGACGGGGCTCCTCCGTCGCCTGGGCCTTCCAAGGGCTTGGTGTGGACGCTGGTTCCAGGACGCCCTCCCAGGAACCCGGTAGCAGGGCGGCCGCAGCGTCTCGCGCCACCCAACCGTCCGCCGGCCGCCGGCCGTCGCTAAGTGGCCTGCGGGGGACGTGCCCCCACTGTGGGGCGGGCGCCCAGCCTGGTGTCTTCTCTGAGGCCCCGTGGCTGCTTTTCCCCCCCCCCGCAAGGGGAGAGCCGCGGAGGTGGGGACCGCCTCCTCGTGGGGACGTACACCCAGCTCTCCACGTCGGATTCCGGGGCTCTCTGTCCTGCCAGAAGGCCCAGCTGGCCTGCGGGTCCTTAGAGTGGCAAAAACATCCGAAAACTGAGATTGAGGGTCCGGTGGTTGTCTGCACTTTTGTGCTGGGCACCCCAGGGAGGCCCGGGGGCTGGCTGGACAACGCGGTCTGCTGGGCGGGGGGGGGGTTTGGAGGAGCAACTGATGCCCTTTGCACTTTGGGTAGCAAGTGTCTGAGGTGTCTCTGAGCCCTGCGCCATGTCGGGGGTGGGGGTGGGAGGTCGGGGGGGGTGGAGGAGCAGGAGGAGGAGGAGGAGGAGGAGGTGGGAAGGGCCGTGGCCTGCAGTCGTGTTCCCGGGGTGGCTTCTTCCACAGGCTGCTTGGCCTGGGCTCCCTGCACCTGGGCCTTTGGAGGACTGGCCCTGTGCTTGCCAACGCTTCCCCTGCAGGGACCCAGAGCTGGGAGGTTGCATCTCTCAGCCCTGGGTCGGGCAGAGCCCCAGCGGGCCATGCCCACAACCTCTCTCAGCACGGGTCCCCCAGAAGGCTCCTTTGGGACCAGGATTCTCTTGCGGGTGACTCTTTAAGGTCTGGCCCCTGGATGGAGGGGCACCAGGAGTAGAGGAGCAGGAAGGGGAAGGGGGTGGCCGTGCGAGGGGACACTTTCAGGCCAAGTCCCAGCTTCAGCCTGATCCTCCTGGGAACCCCGGGGTGTACGTCACACCTCCTGGTTGTCCCGCTCTGAGACAAGGAGCCGGGCTTCGCATTCCCCCAGCAGCCAGTCGTGGGCTGAGGACACCTGGGGCGTTGGGAACTCCCTGGCTTCTCCTTGGCTTAACATCTGGAGCTGCTTGTGAATCGTGCCGCCACACACACCCGAGTGCAGGTGTCTTCTGCACAGACTGCGGGCCTCGCTCTTCTGAATGCCGCTAGCTCGCCACCCACCCACGGGTGAACCTGGTCAGGGTACTTTCTCTCGGGAGCAGACTCTGATCCTGGCGGGCTACCGGTGTCTCTGTTTGCTCGTTTCTTTCTTCCATTTCGGGAAAGGCTTCCTTACTGGGTGTGGAAATCTCCTATGCCTTTCCTCGCCTATTCTGTCAGCTTTAAAATTCTCTTTCAGTTGCCACCCTCACAGATGGATTAGGAAACTCTTTCCGGTGCACTCATTAGTGAAATGACCTCAATGAAGCTGGAATCCAATATCTAATCGCCGATTTTTAGCGAGTCCACACGCTAGGGTGGTCGGGGTCCAATGCAGCCCCGGCCAGGCCCAGGCCCCTTGGACTGGGCCACAGGAGGACACAGAGGAGGGTCCCGGCCCCCACGGTCGCGTTGCCGGCAGTTCTCCAAGGGCTTGGGCGTTTTCCAGAGGTAGGAGATGGAGGGGACTGATTTCTTCAGCGCCCCACTAACCACGCCACCCCACCCATGGGACACATCCCTAGAGAGAGAGAGAGACGCCCCATACACTCGCTCCCCTCCCCCATGCGCTGTGCCCCAGCCCGGGCCCGGGGGAATAGGCGGCAGCCCACCCACAGGGTGGGGGGCGCAGCTGAAAGGGGTTGTCGGGGAGGGCGGCCCCTGCCTGGGGTCAAAGGGCGGGCGACCCGCGCGTGCGCAATCGGCGGCGGCGGCGGCGGCGGCGGCGGCGGCGGCGGCGGCGGCGGCGGCGGCGGGGGCGGCCACGAGCTGGGGGTGGGCCAGGCGAGGAGAGGAAGGGGGCTGGAAGGTCTCCACCTTGGCGAGTCCAGCCGTGGAGGCGCATCTTGTGTGAGTGTGAGTGTGTGTGTGTGTGTGTGTGTGTGTGTGTGTGTGTATAGAGAGACAGCCCCCCACCCCGGCCCGCCGCTCCCTGCCCGCCCCGCCCCACCCCGCCTGTCACCCCCGTCCCTCGGAGCCCTCCCGCCCGGTGCGGGTCAGCGCCGGCGCGGGGCCTGGGGCGGGAGGAGGCGGCGGGGAAGCGCAGAGAGGCTTGGCTTCTTGAGCGGGGCAGGGGCGCCCTCCGCCGTCTAGGGCCACACCACCCTGAACGCGCCCGATCTCGTCTGGTCTCAGAAGCTAAGCAGGGTCGGGCCTGGTTAGTACTTGGATGGGAGACCGCCTGGGAATACCGGGTGCCGTAGGCTTCTTTTTTTTTTTTTTTTTTTTTTTTGTTTTGCCTCTTGTTCTGTCCCCTCTCTGGGAGCGAGGCGGCGGCCCGGGGCGGGGGTCACCCCCACCCTCAGCGCCCGCCGCGGTGCCTGGCGCCCCAGCCCGCACCGTGGGGCCTCCTCTTGTCCCAAGCCGCGACACCGCCGTCACGCGGCAGCATGCGTGGCTTCTGGACTGTCAGGTCTCAGACCAAAGGTCTGCTCTGTGGGAACCGACACGCTGGAGGAAACCTTGAGAGTCTGAGAGGGGAGGGAGTTCCAGAAGAAGGCCAGGATGTCATTTTGAGGGAGTATGTGACCAGAACTCGTCCCGTTGCTTTTGGGGTTCTATGGGCTACACGTAGGAATCTTTGGTGGTGGCACCTGATGTTGGGGGATCCGGAGTCACACCCAGACCTGCCCCACAGGCCTCCTTTTACTTTTCTCTTCGGATTCATTATGTTTAAAAAGTGTCTCTTATCTCTATGATTGCATTTTCTTTTCTCTCTCTTTTCAAGCAGATGATGGGAGTCCAAGTATTAAGGTGACATGTGTTGCCCGTGCCCCCCTCCCCCCTGTGTTCTTATTCATTTACCTCTGATGTTGTTCCAGCGTATTGTGGGGGTACCAATGTTAAGGTCGGGTACGTTGCCCTCTCCCAGCCTCCCCCCTCGGGTCAGAGCCTCAAGTGCGCCCATCCCCCAGTCGGTGCGCACCCACCCCATTCCTAATGGAGGTGTATGCCCATCCCCTCCCCCCACCCGCCCGACACCCACCCGATGAAGGTGATTCCTCTGTGTCCACTTGGGTGTCCGTCGGTTCGTACCCATTTGCTGGTGAGCGCGAGCACGTGGTGCTCGTGTGTCCATTCTTGGGCTACCTGGCTTACTGGAACGGGTTCCAGCTCTGGCCAGGAGAACCACGAGAGGTGCCCTCTCACCGCTGCTCCTCCTAGCTGAATAGCACTCCGTGGTGTCCACGCGCCACATTTCATTTACGCACTGGTGGGTCGATGGGCACTCGGGTCGCTTCCAGGTCTTTGCGATTGTGACTTGTGCCCTGACTCTAACCCTAACCCTTACCCAGCCCCGTCTCCTCCTCGGCCCCTGCCTGAATGACTCCTTCCCGCCCGGCCTGTCACCTGTCACCGTCCTCTGCCCCTGCCTGACACGCTCCTCCCCGCCCGGGCCGTCACCGTCCTCGGCCCCTGCCTGACGGGGCTCCTCCGTCGCCTGGGCCTTCCAAGGGCTTGGTGTGGACGCTGGTTCCAGGACGCCCTCCCAGGAACCCGGTAGCAGGGCGGCCGCAGCGTCTCGCGCCACCCAACCGTCCGCCGGCCGCCGGCCGTCGCTAAGTGGCCTGCGGGGGACGTGCCCCCACTGTGGGGCGGGCGCCCAGCCTGGTGTCTTCTCTGAGGCCCCGTGGCTGCTTTCCCCCCCCCCGCAAGGGGAGAGCCGCGGAGGTGGGGACCGCCTCCTCGTGGGGACGTACACCCAGCTCTCCACGTCGGATTCCGGGGCTCTCTGTCCTGCCAGAAGGCCCAGCTGGCCTGCGGGTCCTTAGAGTGGCAAAAACATCCGAAAACTGAGATTGAGGGTCCGGTGGTTGTCTGCACTTTTGTGCTGGGCACCCCAGGGAGGCCCGGGGGCTGGCTGGACAACGCGGTCTGCTGGGCGGGGGGGGGGTTTGGAGGAGCAACTGATGCCCTTTGCACTTTGGGTAGCAAGTGTCTGAGGTGTCTCTGAGCCCTGCGCCATGTCGGGGGTGGGGGTGGGAGGTCGGGGGGGGGTGGAGGAGCAGGAGGAGGAGGAGGAGGAGGAGGTGGGAAGGGCCGTGGCCTGCAGTCGTGTTCCCGGGGTGGCTTCTTCCACAGGCTGCTTGGCCTGGGCTCCCTGCACCTGGGCCTTTGGAGGACTGGCCCTGTGCTTGCCAACGCTTCCCCTGCAGGGACCCAGAGCTGG
This sequence comes from Microcebus murinus, assembly GCF_040939455.1. Taxonomy (NCBI): domain Eukaryota; kingdom Metazoa; phylum Chordata; class Mammalia; order Primates; family Cheirogaleidae; genus Microcebus; species Microcebus murinus. The sequence goes on along the minus strand of NW_027438948.1, from coordinate 1,023,080 downwards.
GAGGTTGCATCTCTCAGCCCTGGGTCGGGCAGAGCCCCAGCGGGCCATGCCCACAACCTCTCTCAGCACGGGTCCCCCAGAAGGCTCCTTTGGGACCAGGATTCTCTTGCGGGTGACTCTTTAAGGTCTGGCCCCTGGATGGAGGGGCACCAGGAGTAGAGGAGCAGGAAGGGGAAGGGGGTGGCCGTGCGAGGGGACACTTTCAGGCCAAGTCCCAGCTTCAGCCTGATCCTCCTGGGAACCCCGGGGTGTACGTCACACCTCCTGGTTGTCCCGCTCTGAGACAAGGAGCCGGGCTTCGCATTCCCCCAGCAGCCAGTCGTGGGCTGAGGACACCTGGGGCGTTGGGAACTCCCTGGCTTCTCCTTGGCTTAACATCTGGAGCTGCTTGTGAATCGTGCCGCCACACACACCCGAGTGCAGGTGTCTTCTGCACAGACTGCGGGCCTCGCTCTTCTGAATGCCGCTAGCTCGCCACCCACCCACGGGTGAACCTGGTCAGGGTACTTTCTCTCGGGGGCAGACTCTGATCCTGGCGGGCTACCGGTGTCTCTGTTTGCTCGTTTCTTTCTTCCATTTCGGGAAAGGCTTCCTTACTGGGTGTGGAAATCTCCTATGCCTTTCCTCGCCTATTCTGTCAGCTTTAAAATTCTCTTTCAGTTGCCACCCTCACAGATGGATTAGGAAACTCTTTCCGGTGCACTCATTAGTGAAATGACCTCAATGAAGCTGGAATCCAATATCTAATCGCCGATTTTTAGCGAGTCCACACGCCAGGGTGGTCGGGGTCCAATGCAGCCCCGGCCAGGCCCAGGCCCCTTGGACTGGGCCACAGGAGGACACAGAGGAGGGTCCCGGCCCCCACGGTCGCGTTGCCGGCAGTTCTCCAAGGGCTTGGGCGTTTTCCAGAGGTAGGAGATGGAGGGGACTGATTTCTTCAGCGCCCCACTAACCACGCCACCCCACCCATGGGACACATCCCTAGAGAGAGAGAGAGACGCCCCATACACTCGCTCCCCTCCCCCATGCGCTGTGCCCCAGCCCGGGCCCGGGGGAATAGGCGGCAGCCCACCCACAGGGTGGGGGGCGCAGCTGAAAGGGGTTGTCGGGGAGGGCGGCCCCTGCCTGGGGTCAAAGGGCGGGCGACCCGCGCGTGCGCAATCGGCGGCGGCGGCGGCGGCGGCGGCGGCGGCGGGGGCGGCCACGAGCTGGGGGTGGGCCAGGCGAGGAGAGGAAGGGGGCTGGAAGGTCTCCACCTTGGCGAGTCCAGCCGTGGAGGCGCATCTTGTGTGAGTGTGAGTGAGTGAGTGTGAGTGTGAGTGTGTGTGTGTGTGTGTGTGTATAGAGAGACAGCCCCCCACCCCGGCCCGCCGCTCCCTGCCCGCCCCGCCCCACCCCGCCTGTCACCCCCGTCCCTCGGAGCCCGCCGGACCCGGCCGGTGAACTCAACAGGCCCGCCCGGTGCGGGTCAGCGCCGGCGCGGGGCCTGGGGCGGGAGGAGGCGGCGGGGAAGCGCAGAGAGGCTCGGCTTCTTGAGCGGGGCAGGGGCGCCCTCCGCCGTCTAGGGCCACACCACCCTGAACGCGCCCGATCTCGTCTGGTCTCAGAAGCTAAGCAGGGTCGGGCCTGGTTAGTACTTGGATGGGAGACCGCCTGGGAATACCGGGTGCCGTAGGCTTCTTTTTTTTTTTTTTTTTTTTTTTTGTTTTGCCTCTTGTTCTGTCCCCTCTCTGGGAGCGAGGCGGCGGCCCGGGGCGGGGGTCACCCCCACCCTCAGCGCCCGCCGCGGTGCCTGGCGCCCCAGCCCGCACCGTGGGGCCTCCTCTTGTCCCAAGCCGCGACACCGCCGTCACGCGGCAGCATGCGTGGCTTCTGGACTGTCAGGTCTCAGACCAAAGGTCTGCTCTGTGGGAACCGACACGCTGGAGGAAACCTTGAGAGTCTGAGAGGGGAGGGAGTTCCAGAAGAAGGCCAGGATGTCATTTTGAGGGAGTATGTGACCAGAACTCGTCCCGTTGCTTTTGGGGTTCTATGGGCTACACGTAGGAATCTTTGGTGGTGGCACCTGATGTTGGGGGATCCGGAGTCACACCCAGACCTGCCCCACAGGCCTCCTTTTACTTTTCTCTTCGGATTCATTATGTTTAAAAAGTGTCTCTTATCTCTATGATTGCATTTTCTTTTCTCTCTCTTTTCAAGCAGATGATGGGAGTCCAAGTATTAAGGTGACATGTGTTGCCCGTGCCCCCCTCCCCCCTGTGTTCTTATTCATTAACCTCTGATGTTGTTCCAGCGTATTGTGGGGGTACCAATGTTAAGGTCGGGTACGTTGCCCTCTCCCAGCCTCCCCCCTCGGGTCAGAGCCTCAAGTGCGCCCATCCCCCAGTCGGTGCGCACCCACCCCATTCCTAATGGAGGTGTATGCCCATCCCCTCCCCCCACCCGCCCGACACCCACCCGATGAAGGTGATTCCTCTGTGTCCACTTGGGTGTCCGTCGGTTCGTACCCATTTGCTGGTGAGCGCGAGCACGTGGTGCTCGTGTGTCCATTCTTGGGCTACCTGGCTTACTGGAACGGGTTCCAGCTCTGGCCAGGAGAACCACGAGAGGTGCCCTCTCACCGCTGCTCCTCCTAGCTGAATAGCACTCCGTGGTGTCCACGCGCCACATTTCATTTACGCACTGGTGGGTCGATGGGCACTCGGGTCGCTTCCAGGTCTTTGCGATTGTGACTTGTGCCCTGACTCTAACCCTAACCCTTACCCAGCCCCGTCTCCTCCTCGGCCCCTGCCTGAATGACTCCTTCCCGCCCGGCCTGTCACCTGTCACCGTCCTCTGCCCCTGCCTGACACGCTCCTCCCCGCCCGGGCCGTCACCGTCCTCGGCCCCTGCCTGACGGGGCTCCTCCGTCGCCTGGGCCTTCCAAGGGCTTGGTGTGGACGCTGGTTCCAGGACGCCCTCCCAGGAACCCGGTAGCAGGGCGGCCGCAGCGTCTCGCGCCACCCAACCGTCCGCCGGCCGGCGGCCGTCGCTAAGTGGCCTGCGGGGGACGTGCCCCCACTGTGGGGCGGGCGCCCAGCCTGGTGTCTTCTCTGAGGCCCCGTGGCTGCTTTTCCCCCCCCCCGCAAGGGGAGAGCCGCGGAGGTGGGGACCGCCTCCTCGTGGGGACGTACACCCAGCTCTCCACGTCGGATTCCGGGGCTCTCTGTCCTGCCAGAAGGCCCAGCTGGCCTGCGGGTCCTTAGAGTGGCAAAAACATCCGAAAAATGAGATTGTGGGTCCGGTGGTTGTCTGCACTTCTGTGCTGGGCAGCCCAGGGAGGCCCGGGGGCTGGCTGGACAACGCGGTCTGCTGGGCGGGGGGGGGGTTTGGAGGAGCAACTGATGCCCTTTGCACTTTGGGTAGCAAGTGTCTGAGGTGTCTCTGAGCCCTGCGCCATGTCGGGGGTGGGGGTGGGAGGTCGGGGGGGGGTGGAGGAGCAGGAGGAGGAGGAGGAGGAGGAGGTGGGAAGGGCCGTGGCCTGCAGTCGTGTTCCCGGGGTGGCTTCTTCCACAGGCTGCTTGGCCTGGGCTCCCTGCACCTGGGCCTTTGGAGGACTGGCCCTGTGCTTGCCAACGCTTCCCCTGCAGGGACCCAGAGCTGGGAGGTTGCATCTCTCAGCCCTGGGTCGGGCAGAGCCCCAGCGGGCCATGCCCACAACCTCTCTCAGCACGGGTCCCCCAGAAGGCTCCTTTGGGACCAGGATTCTCTTGCGGGTGACTCTTTAAGGTCTGGCCCCTGGATGGAGGGGCACCAGGAGTAGAGGAGCAGGAAGGGGAAGGGGGTGGCCGTGCGAGGGGACACTTTCAGGCCAAGTCCCAGCTTCAGCCTGATCCTCCTGGGAACCCCGGGGTGTACGTCACACCTCCTGGTTGTCCCGCTCTGAGACAAGGAGCCGGGCTTCGCATTCCCCCAGCAGCCAGTCGTGGGCTGAGGACACCTGGGGCGTTGGGAACTCCCTGGCTTCTCCTTGGCTTAACATCTGGAGCTGCTTGTGAATCGTGCCGCCACACACACCCGAGTGCAGGTGTCTTCTGCACAGACTGCGGGCCTCGCTCTTCTGAATGCCGCTAGCTCGCCACCCACCCACGGGTGAACCTGGTCAGGGTACTTTCTCTCGGGGGCAGACTCTGATCCTGGCGGGCTACCGGTGTCTCTGTTTGCTCGTTTCTTTCTTCCATTTCGGGAAAGGCTTCCTTACTGGGTGTGGAAATCTCCTATGCCTTTCCTCGCCTATTCTGTCAGCTTTAAAATTCTCTTTCAGTTGCCACCCTCACAGATGGATTAGGAAACTCTTTCCGGTGCACTCATTAGTGAAATGACCTCAATGAAGCTGGAATCCAATATCTAATCGCCGATTTTTAGCGAGTCCACACGCCAGGGTGGTCGGGGTCCAATGCAGCCCCGGCCAGGCCCAGGCCCCTTGGACTGGGCCACAGGAGGACACAGAGGAGGGTCCCGGCCCCCACGGTCGCGTTGCCGGCAGTTCTCCAAGGGCTTGGGCGTTTTCCAGAGGTAGGAGATGGAGGGGACTGATTTCTTCAGCGCCCCACTAACCACGCCACCCCACCCATGGGACACATCCCTAGAGAGAGAGAGAGACGCCCCATACACTCGCTCCCCTCCCCCATGCGCTGTGCCCCAGCCCGGGCCCGGGGGAATAGGCGGCAGCCCACCCACAGGGTGGGGGGCGCAGCTGAAAGGGGTTGTCGGGGAGGGCGGCCCCTGCCTGGGGTCAAAGGGCGGGCGACCCGCGCGTGCGCAATCGGCGGCGGCGGCGGCGGCGGCGGCGGCGGCGGCGGCGGCGGGGGCGGCCACGAGCTGGGGGTGGGCCAGGCGAGGAGAGGAAGGGGGCTGGAAGGTCTCCACCTTGGCGAGTCCAGCCGTGGAGGCGCATCTTGTGTGAGTGTGAGTGTGTGTGTGTGTGTGTGTGTGTGTGTGTGTGTGTGTGTATAGAGAGACAGCCCCCCACCCCGGCCCGCCGCTCCCTGCCTGCCCCGCCCCACCCCGCCTGTCACCCCAGTCCCTCGGAGCCCGCCGGACCCGGCCGGTGAACTCAACAGGCCCGCCCGGTGCGGGTCAGCGCCGGCGCGGGGCCTGGGGCGGGAGGAGGCGGCGGGGAAGCGCAGAGAGGCTCGGCTTCTTGAGCGGGGCAGGGGCGCCCTCCGCCGTCTAGGGCCACACCACCCTGAACGCGCCCGATCTCGTCTGGTCTCAGAAGCTAAGCAGGGTCGGGCCTGGTTAGTACTTGGATGGGAGACCGCCTGGGAATACCGGGTGCCGTAGGCTTCTTTTTTTTTTTTTTTTTTTTTTTTGTTTTGCCTCTTGTTCTGTCCCCTCTCTGGGAGCGAGGCGGCGGCCCGGGGCGGGGGTCACCCCCACCCTCAGCGCCCGCCGCGGTGCCTGGCGCCCCAGCCCGCACCGTGGGGCCTCCTCTTGTCCCAAGCCGCGACACCGCCGTCACGCGGCAGCATGCGTGGCTTCTGGACTGTCAGGTCTCAGACCAAAGGTCTGCTCTGTGGGAACCGACACGCTGGAGGAAACCTTGAGAGTCTGAAAGGGGAGGGAGTTCCAGAAGAAGGCCAGGATGTCATTTTGAGGGAGTATGTGACCAGAACTCGTCCCGTTGCTTTTGGGGTTCTATGGGCTACACGTAGGAATCTTTGGTGGTGGCACCTGATGTTGGGGGATCCGGAGTCACACCCAGACCTGCCCCACAGGCCTCCTTTTACTTTTCTCTTCGGATTCATTATGTTTAAAAAGTGTCTCTTATCTCTATGATTGCATTTTCTTTTCTCTCTCTTTTCAAGCAGATGATGGGAGTCCAAGTATTAAGGTGACATGTGTTGCCCGTGCCCCCCTCCCCCCTGTGTTCTTATTCATTTACCTCTGATGTTGTTCCAGCGTATTGTGGGGGTACCAATGTTAAGGTCGGGTACGTTGCCCTCTCCCAGCCTCCCCCCTCGGGTCAGAGCCTCAAGTGCGCCCATCCCCCAGTCGGTGCGCACCCACCCCATTCCTAATGGAGGTGTATGCCCATCCCCTCCCCCCACCCGCCCGACACCCACCCGATGAAGGTGATTCCTCTGTGTCCACTTGGGTGTCCGTCGGTTCGTACCCATTTGCTGGTGAGCGCGAGCACGTGGTGCTCGTGTGTCCATTCTTGGGCTACCTGGCTTACTGGAACGGGTTCCAGCTCTGGCCAGGAGAACCACGAGAGGTGCCCTCTCACCGCTGCTCCTCCTAGCTGAATAGCACTCCGTGGTGTCCACGCGCCACATTTCATTTACGCACTGGTGGGTCGATGGGCACTCGGGTCGCTTCCAGGTCTTTGCGATTGTGACTTGTGCCCTGACTCTAACCCTAACCCTTACCCAGCCCCGTCTCCTCCTCGGCCCCTGCCTGAATGACTCCTTCCCGCCCGGCCTGTCACCTGTCACCGTCCTCTGCCCCTGCCTGACACGCTCCTCCCCGCCCGGGCCGTCACCGTCCTCGGCCCCTGCCTGACGGGGCTCCTCCGTCGCCTGGGCCTTCCAAGGGCTTGGTGTGGACGCTGGTTCCAGGACGCCCTCCCAGGAACCCGGTAGCAGGGCGGCCGCAGCGTCTCGCGCCACCCAACCGTCCGCCGGCCGCCGGCCGTCGCTAAGTGGCCTGCGGGGGACGTGCCCCCACTGTGGGGCGGGCGCCCAGCCTGGTGTCTTCTCTGAGGCCCCGTGGCTGCTTTCCCCCCCCCCGCAAGGGGAGAGCCGCGGAGGTGGGGACCGCCTCCTCGTGGGGACGTACACCCAGCTCTCCACGTCGGATTCCGGGGCTCTCTGTCCTGCCAGAAGGCCCAGCTGGCCTGCGGGTCCTTAGAGTGGCAAAAACATCCGAAAACTGAGATTGAGGGTCCGGTGGTTGTCTGCACTTTTGTGCTGGGCACCCCAGGGAGGCCCGGGGGCTGGCTGGACAACGCGGTCTGCTGGGCGGGGGGGGGGGTTGGAGGAGCAACTGATGCCCTTTGCACTTTGGGTAGCAAGTGTCTGAGGTGTCTCTGAGCCCTGCGCCATGTCGGGGGTGGGGGTGGGAGGTCGGGGGGGGGTGGAGGAGCAGGAGGAGGAGGAGGAGGAGGAGGTGGGAAGGGCCGTGGCCTGCAGTCGTGTTCCCGGGGTGGCTTCTTCCACAGGCTGCTTGGCCTGGGCTCCCTGCACCTGGGCCTTTGGAGGACTGGCCCTGTGCTTGCCAACGCTTCCCCTGCAGGGACCCAGAGCTGGGAGGTTGCATCTCTCAGCCCTGGGTCGGGCAGAGCCCCAGCGGGCCATGCCCACAACCTCTCTCAGCACGGGTCCCCCAGAAGGCTCCTTTGGGACCAGGATTCTCTTGCGGGTGACTCTTTAAGGTCTGGCCCCTGGATGGAGGGGCACCAGGAGTAGAGGAGCAGGAAGGGGAAGGGGGTGGCCGTGCGAGGGGACACTTTCAGGCCAAGTTCCAGCTTCAGCCTGATCCTCCTGGGAACCCCGGGGTGTACGTCACACCTCCTGGTTGTCCCGCTCTGAGACAAGGAGCCGGGCTTCGCATTCCCCCAGCAGCCAGTCGTGGGCTGAGGACACCTGGGGCGTTGGGAACTCCCTGGCTTCTCCTTGGCTTAACATCTGGAGCTGCTTGTGAATCGTGCCGCCACACACACCCGAGTGCAGGTGTCTTCTGCACAGACTGCGGGCCTCGCTCTTCTGAATGCCGCTAGCTCGCCACCCACCCACGGGTGAACCTGGTCAGGGTACTTTCTCTCGGGGGCAGACTCTGATCCTGGCGGGCTACCGGTGTCTCTGTTTGCTCGTTTCTTTCTTCCATTTCGGGAAAGGCTTCCTTACTGGGTGTGGAAATCTCCTATGCCTTTCCTCGCCTATTCTGTCAGCTTTAAAATTCTCTTTCAGTTGCCACCCTCACAGATGGATTAGGAAACTCTTTCCGGTGTACTCATTAGTGAAATGACCTCAATGAAGCTGGAATCCAATATCTAATCGCCGATTTTTAGCGAGTCCACACGCCAGGGTGGTCGGGGTCCAATGCAGCCCCGGCCAGGCCCAGGCCCCTTGGACTGGGCCACAGGAGGACACAGAGGAGGGTCCCGGCCCCCACGGTCGCGTTGCCGGCAGTTCTCCAAGGGCTTGGGCGTTTTCCAGAGGTAGGAGATGGAGGGGACTGATTTCTTCAGCGCCCCACTAACCACGCCACCCCACCCATGGGACACATCCCTAGAGAGACAGAGAGACGCCCCATACACTCGCTCCCCTCCCCCATGCGCTGTGCCCCAGCCCGGGCCCGGGGGAATAGGCGGCAGCCCACCCACAGGGTGGGGGGCGCAGCTGAAAGGGGTTGTCGGGGAGGGCGGCCCCTGCCTGGGGTCAAAGGGCGGGCGACCCGCGCGTGCGCAATCGGCGGCGGCGGCGGCGGCGGCGGCGGCGGCGGGGGCGGCCACGAGCTGGGGGTGGGCCAGGCGAGGAGAGGAAGGGGGCTGGAAGGTCTCCACCTTGGCGAGTCCAGCCGTGGAGGCGCATCTTGTGTGAGTGTGAGTGAGTGAGTGTGAGTGTGAGTGTGTGTGTGTGTGTGTGTGTATAGAGAGACAGCCCCCCACCCCGGCCCGCCGCTCCCTGCCCGCCCCGCCCCACCCTGCCTGTCACCCCCGTCCCTCGGAGCCCGCCGGACCCGGCCGGTGAACTCAACAGGCCCGCCCGGTGCGGGTCAGCGCCGGCGCGGGGCCTGGGGCGGGAGGAGGCGGCGGGGAAGCGCAGAGAGGCTCGGCTTCTTGAGCGGGGCAGGGGCGCCCTCCGCCGTCTAGGGCCACACCACCCTGAACGCGCCCGATCTCGTCTGGTCTCAGAAGCTAAGCAGGGTCGGGCCTGGTTAGTACTTGGATGGGAGACCGCCTGGGAATACCGGGTGCCGTAGGCTTCTTTTTTTTTTTTTTTTTTTTTTTTTGTTTTGCCTCTTGTTCTGTCCCCTCTCTGGGAGCGAGGCGGCGGCCCGGGGCGGGGGTCACCCCCACCCTCAGCGCCCGCCGCGGTGCCTGGCGCCCCAGCCCGCACCGTGGGGCCTCCTCTTGTCCCAAGCCGCGACACCGCCGTCACGCGGCAGCATGCGTGGCTTCTGGACTGTCAGGTCTCAGACCAAAGGTCTGCTCTGTGGGAACCGACACGCTGGAGGAAACCTTGAGAGTCTGAGAGGGGAGGGAGTTCCAGAAGAAGGCCAGGATGTCATTTTGAGGGAGTATGTGACCAGAACTCGTCCCGTTGCTTTTGGGGTTCTATGGGCTACACGTAGGAATCTTTCGTGGTGGCACCTGATGTTGGGGGATCCGGAGTCACACCCAGACCTGCCCCACAGGCCTCCTTTTACTTTTCTCTTCGGATTCATTATGTTTAAAAAGTGTCTCTTATCTCTATGATTGCATTTTCTTTTCTCTCTCTTTTCAAGCAGATGATGGGAGTCCAAGTATTAAGGTGACATGTGTTGCCCGTGCCCCCCTCCCCCCTGTGTTCTTATTCATTTACCTCTGATGTTGTTCCAGCGTATTGTGGGGGTACCAATGTTAAGGTCGGGTACGTTGCCCTCTCCCAGCCTCCCCCCTCGGGTCAGAGCCTCAAGTGCGCCCATCCCCCAGTCGGTGCGCACCCACCCCATTCCTAATGGAGGTGTATGCCCATCCCCTCCCCCCACCCGCCCGACACCCACCCGATGAAGGTGATTCCTCTGTGTCCACTTGGGTGTCCGTCGGTTCGTACCCATTTGCTGGTGAGCGCGAGCACGTGGTGCTCGTGTGTCCATTCTTGGGCTACCTGGCTTACTGGAACGGGTTCCAGCTCTGGCCAGGAGAACCACGAGAGGTGCCCTCTCACCGCTGCTCCTCCTAGCTGAATAGCACTCCGTGGTGTCCACGCGCCACATTTCATTTACGCACTGGTGGGTCGATGGGCACTCGGGTCGCTTCCAGGTCTTTGCGATTGTGACTTGTGCCCTGACTCTAACCCTAACCCTTACCCAGCCCCGTCTCCTCCTCGGCCCCTGCCTGAATGACTCCTTCCCGCCCGGCCTGTCACCTGTCACCGTCCTCTGCCCCTGCCTGACACGCTCCTCCCCGCCCGGGCCGTCACCGTCCTCGGCCCCTGCCTGACGGGGCTCCTCCGTCGCCTGGGCCTTCCAAGGGCTTGGTGTGGACGCTGGTTCCAGGACGCCCTCCCAGGAACCCGGTAGCAGGGCGGCCGCAGCGTCTCGCGCCACCCAACCGTCCGCCGGCCGCCGGCCGTCGCTAAGTGGCCTGCGGGGGACGTGCCCCCACTGTGGGGCGGGCGCCCAGCCTGGTGTCTTCTCTGAGGCCCCGTGGCTGCTTTTCCCCCCCCCCGCAAGGGGAGAGCCGCGGAGGTGGGGACCGCCTCCTCGTGGGGACGTACACCCAGCTCTCCACGTCGGATTCCGGGGCTCTCTGTCCTGCCAGAAGGCCCAGCTGGCCTGCGGGTCCTTAGAGTGGCAAAAACATCCGAAAACTGAGATTGAGGGTCCGGTGGTTGTCTGCACTTTTGTGCTGGGCACCCCAGGGAGGCCCGGGGGCTGGCTGGACAACGCGGTCTGCTGGGCGGGGGGGGGGTTTGGAGGAGCAACTGATGCCCTTTGCACTTTGGGTAGCAAGTGTCTGAGGTGTCTCTGAGCCCTGCGCCATGTCGGGGGTGGGGGTGGGAGGTCGGGGGGGGGTGGAGGAGCAGGAGGAGGAGGAGGAGGAGGAGGTGGGAAGGGCCGTGGCCTGCAGTCGTGTTCCCGGGGTGGCTTCTTCCACAGGCTGCTTGGCCTGGGCTCCCTGCACCTGGGCCTTTGGAGGACTGGCCCTGTGCTTGCCAACGCTTCCCCTGCAGGGACCCAGAGCTGGGAGGTTGCATCTCTCAGCCCTGGGTCGGGCAGAGCCCCAGCGGGCCATGCCCACAACCTCTCTCAGCACGGGTCCCCCAGAAGGCTCCTTTGGGACCAGGATTCTCTTGCGGGTGACTCTTTAAGGTCTGGCCCCTGGATGGAGGGGCACCAGGAGTAGAGGAGCAGGAAGGGGAAGGGGGTGGCCGTGCGAGGGGACACTTTCAGGCCAAGTCCCAGCTTCAGCCTGATCCTCCTGGGAACCCCGGGGTGTACGTCACACCTCCTGGTTGTCCCGCTCTGAGACAAGGAGCCGGGCTTCGCATTCCCCCAGCAGCCAGTCGTGGGCTGAGGACACCTGGGGCGTTGGGAACTCCCTGGCTTCTCCTTGGCTTAACATCTGGAGCTGCTTGTGAATCGTGCCGCCACACACACCCGAGTGCAGGTGTCTTCTGCACAGACTGCGGGCCTCGCTCTTCTGAATGCCGCTAGCTCGCCACCCACCCACGGGTGAACCTGGTCAGGGTACTTTCTCTCGGGGGCAGACTCTGATCCTGGCGGGCTACCGGTGTCTCTGTTTGCTCGTTTCTTTCTTCCATTTCGGGAAAGGCTTCCTTACTGGGTGTGGAAATCTCCTATGCCTTTCCTCGCCTATTCTGTCAGCTTTAAAATTCTCTTTCAGTTGCCACCCTCACAGATGGATTAGGAAACTCTTTCCGGTGCACTCATTAGTGAAATGACCTCAATGAAGCTGGAATCCAATATCTAATCGCCGATTTTTAGCGAGTCCACACGCTAGGGTGGTCGGGGTCCAATGCAGCCCCGGCCAGGCCCAGGCCCCTTGGACTGGGCCACAGGAGGACACAGAGGAGGGTCCCGGCCCCCACGGTCGCGTTGCCGGCAGTTCTCCAAGGGCTTGGGCGTTTTCCAGAGGTAGGAGATGGAGGGGACTGATTTCTTCAGCGCCCCACTAACCACGCCACCCCACCCATGGGACACATCCCTAGAGAGAGAGAGAGACGCCCCATACACTCGCTCCCCTCCCCCATGCGCTGTGCCCCAGCCCGGGCCCGGGGGAATAGGCGGCAGCCCACCCACAGGGTGGGGGGCGCAGCTGAAAGGGGTTGTCGGGGAGGGCGGCCCCTGCCTGGGGTCAAAGGGCGGGCGACCCGCGCGTGCGCAATCGGCGGCGGCGGCGGCGGCGGCGGCGGCGGCGGCGGCGGCGGCGGCGGCGGGGGCGGCCACGAGCTGGGGGTGGGCCAGGCGAGGAGAGGAAGGGGGCTGGAAGGTCTCCACCTTGGCGAGTCCAGCCGTGGAGGCGCATCTTGTGTGAGTGTGAGTGTGTGTGTGTGTGTGTGTGTGTGTGTGTGTGTGTATAGAGAGACAGCCCCCCACCCCGGCCCGCCGCTCCCTGCCCGCCCCGCCCCACCCCGCCTGTCACCCCCGTCCCTCGGAGCCCTCCCGCCCGGTGCGGGTCAGCGCCGGCGCGGGGCCTGGGGCGGGAGGAGGCGGCGGGGAAGCGCAGAGAGGCTTGGCTTCTTGAGCGGGGCAGGGGCGCCCTCCGCCGTCTAGGGCCACACCACCCTGAACGCGCCCGATCTCGTCTGGTCTCAGAAGCTAAGCAGGGTCGGGCCTGGTTAGTACTTGGATGGGAGACCGCCTGGGAATACCGGGTGCCGTAGGCTTCTTTTTTTTTTTTTTTTTTTTTTTTGTTTTGCCTCTTGTTCTGTCCCCTCTCTGGGAGCGAGGCGGCGGCCCGGGGCGGGGGTCACCCCCACCCTCAGCGCCCGCCGCGGTGCCTGGCGCCCCAGCCCGCACCGTGGGGCCTCCTCTTGTCCCAAGCCGCGACACCGCCGTCACGCGGCAGCATGCGTGGCTTCTGGACTGTCAGGTCTCAGACCAAAGGTCTGCTCTGTGGGAACCGACACGCTGGAGGAAACCTTGAGAGTCTGAGAGGGGAGGGAGTTCCAGAAGAAGGCCAGGATGTCATTTTGAGGGAGTATGTGACCAGAACTCGTCCCGTTGCTTTTGGGGTTCTATGGGCTACACGTAGGAATCTTTGGTGGTGGCACCTGATGTTGGGGGATCCGGAGTCACACCCAGACCTGCCCCACAGGCCTCCTTTTACTTTTCTCTTCGGATTCATTATGTTTAAAAAGTGTCTCTTATCTCTATGATTGCATTTTCTTTTCTCTCTCTTTTCAAGCAGATGATGGGAGTCCAAGTATTAAGGTGACATGTGTTGCCCGTGCCCCCCTCCCCCCTGTGTTCTTATTCATTTACCTCTGATGTTGTTCCAGCGTATTGTGGGGGTACCAATGTTAAGGTCGGGTACGTTGCCCTCTCCCAGCCTCCCCCCTCGGGTCAGAGCCTCAAGTGCGCCCATCCCCCAGTCGGTGCGCACCCACCCCATTCCTAATGGAGGTGTATGCCCATCCCCTCCCCCCACCCGCCCGACACCCACCCGATGAAGGTGATTCCTCTGTGTCCACTTGGGTGTCCGTCGGTTCGTACCCATTTGCTGGTGAGCGCGAGCACGTGGTGCTCGTGTGTCCATTCTTGGGCTACCTGGCTTACTGGAACGGGTTCCAGCTCTGGCCAGGAGAACCACGAGAGGTGCCCTCTCACCGCTGCTCCTCCTAGCTGAATAGCACTCCGTGGTGTCCACGCGCCACATTTCATTTACGCACTGGTGGGTCGATGGGCACTCGGGTCGCTTCCAGGTCTTTGCGATTGTGACTTGTGCCCTGACTCTAACCCTAACCCTTACCCAGCCCCGTCTCCTCCTCGGCCCCTGCCTGAATGACTCCTTCCCGCCCGGCCTGTCACCTGTCACCGTCCTCTGCCCCTGCCTGACACGCTCCTCCCCGCCCGGGCCGTCACCGTCCTCGGCCCCTGCCTGACGGGGCTCCTCCGTCGCCTGGGCCTTCCAAGGGCTTGGTGTGGACGCTGGTTCCAGGACGCCCTCCCAGGAACCCGGTAGCAGGGCGGCCGCAGCGTCTCGCGCCACCCAACCGTCCGCCGGCCGCCGGCCGTCGCTAAGTGGCCTGCGGGGGACGTGCCCCCACTGTGGGGCGGGCGCCCAGCCTGGTGTCTTCTCTGAGGCCCCGTGGCTGCTTTCCCCCCCCCCGCAAGGGGAGAGCCGCGGAGGTGGGGACCGCCTCCTCGTGGGGACGTACACCCAGCTCTCCACGTCGGATTCCGGGGCTCTCTGTCCTGCCAGAAGGCCCAGCTGGCCTGCGGGTCCTTAGAGTGGCAAAAACATCCGAAAACTGAGATTGAGGGTCCGGTGGTTGTCTGCACTTTTGTGCTGGGCACCCCAGGGAGGCCCGGGGGCTGGCTGGACAACGCGGTCTGCTGGGCGGGGGGGGGGTTTGGAGGAGCAACTGATGCCCTTTGCACTTTGGGTAGCAAGTGTCTGAGGTGTCTCTGAGCCCTGCGCCATGTCGGGGGTGGGGGTGGGAGGTCGGGGGGGGGTGGAGGAGCAGGAGGAGGAGGAGGAGGAGGAGGTGGGAAGGGCCGTGGCCTGCAGTCGTGTTCCCGGGGTGGCTTCTTCCACAGGCTGCTTGGCCTGGGCTCCCTGCACCTGGGCCTTTGGAGGACTGGCCCTGTGCTTGCCAACGCTTCCCCTGCAGGGACCCAGAGCTGGGAGGTTGCATCTCTCAGCCCTGGGTCGGGCAGAGCCCCAGCGGGCCATGCCCACAACCTCTCTCAGCACGGGTCCCCCAGAAGGCTCCTTTGGGACCAGGATTCTCTTGCGGGTGACTCTTTAAGGTCTGGCCCCTGGATGGAGGGGCACCAGGAGTAGAGGAGCAGGAAGGGGAAGGGGGTGGCCGTGCGAGGGGACACTTTCAGGCCAAGTCCCAGCTTCAGCCTGATCCTCCTGGGAACCCCGGGGTGTACGTCACACCTCCTGGTTGTCCCGCTCTGAGACAAGGAGCCGGGCTTCGCATTCCCCCAGCAGCCAGTCGTGGGCTGAGGACACCTGGGGCGTTGGGAACTCCCTGGCTTCTCCTTGGCTTAACATCTGGAGCTGCTTGTGAATCGTGCCGCCACACACACCCGAGTGCAGGTGTCTTCTGCACAGACTGCGGGCCTCGCTCTTCTGAATGCCGCTAGCTCGCCACCCACCCACGGGTGAACCTGGTCAGGGTACTTTCTCTCGGGAGCAGACTCTGATCCTGGCGGGCTACCGGTGTCTCTGTTTGCTCGTTTCTTTCTTCCATTTCGGGAAAGGCTTCCTTACTGGGTGTGGAAATCTCCTATGCCTTTCCTCGCCTATTCTGTCAGCTTTAAAATTCTCTTTCAGTTGCCACCCTCACAGATGGATTAGGAAACTCTTTCCGGTGCACTCATTAGTGAAATGACCTCAATGAAGCTGGAATCCAATATCTAATCGCCGATTTTTAGCGAGTCCACACGCTAGGGTGGTCGGGGTCCAATGCAGCCCCGGCCAGGCCCAGGCCCCTTGGACTGGGCCACAGGAGGACACAGAGGAGGGTCCCGGCCCCCACGGTCGCGTTGCCGGCAGTTCTCCAAGGGCTTGGGCGTTTTCCAGAGGTAGGAGATGGAGGGGACTGATTTCTTCAGCGCCCCACTAACCACGCCACCCCACCCATGGGACACATCCCTAGAGAGAGAGAGAGACGCCCCATACACTCGCTCCCCTCCCCCATGCGCTGTGCCCCAGCCCGGGCCCGGGGGAATAGGCGGCAGCCCACCCACAGGGTGGGGGGCGCAGCTGAAAGGGGTTGTCGGGGAGGGCGGCCCCTGCCTGGGGTCAAAGGGCGGGCGACCCGCGCGTGCGCAATCGGCGGCGGCGGCGGCGGCGGCGGCGGCGGCGGCGGCGGCGGCGGGGGCGGCCACGAGCTGGGGGTGGGCCAGGCGAGGAGAGGAAGGGGGCTGGAAGGTCTCCACCTTGGCGAGTCCAGCCGTGGAGGCGCATCTTGTGTGAGTGTGAGTGTGTGTGTGTGTGTGTGTGTGTGTGTGTGTGTGTATAGAGAGACAGCCCCCCACCCCGGCCCGCCGCTCCCTGCCCGCCCCGCCCCACCCCGCCTGTCACCCCCGTCCCTCGGAGCCCTCCCGCCCGGTGCGGGTCAGCGCCGGCGCGGGGCCTGGGGCGGGAGGAGGCGGCGGGGAAGCGCAGAGAGGCTTGGCTTCTTGAGCGGGGCAGGGGCGCCCTCCGCCGTCTAGGGCCACACCACCCTGAACGCGCCCGATCTCGTCTGGTCTCAGAAGCTAAGCAGGGTCGGGCCTGGTTAGTACTTGGATGGGAGACCGCCTGGGAATACCGGGTGCCGTAGGCTTCTTTTTTTTTTTTTTTTTTTTTTTTGTTTTGCCTCTTGTTCTGTCCCCTCTCTGGGAGCGAGGCGGCGGCCCGGGGCGGGGGTCACCCCCACCCTCAGCGCCCGCCGCGGTGCCTGGCGCCCCAGCCCGCACCGTGGGGCCTCCTCTTGTCCCAAGCCGCGACACCGCCGTCACGCGGCAGCATGCGTGGCTTCTGGACTGTCAGGTCTCAGACCAAAGGTCTGCTCTGTGGGAACCGACACGCTGGAGGAAACCTTGAGAGTCTGAGAGGGGAGGGAGTTCCAGAAGAAGGCCAGGATGTCATTTTGAGGGAGTATGTGACCAGAACTCGTCCCGTTGCTTTTGGGGTTCTATGGGCTACACGTAGGAATCTTTGGTGGTGGCACCTGATGTTGGGGGATCCGGAGTCACACCCAGACCTGCCCCACAGGCCTCCTTTTACTTTTCTCTTCGGATTCATTATGTTTAAAAAGTGTCTCTTATCTCTATGATTGCATTTTCTTTTCTCTCTCTTTTCAAGCAGATGATGGGAGTCCAAGTATTAAGGTGACATGTGTTGCCCGTGCCCCCCTCCCCCCTGTGTTCTTATTCATTTACCTCTGATGTTGTTCCAGCGTATTGTGGGGGTACCAATGTTAAGGTCGGGTACGTTGCCCTCTCCCAGCCTCCCCCCTCGGGTCAGAGCCTCAAGTGCGCCCATCCCCCAGTCGGTGCGCACCCACCCCATTCCTAATGGAGGTGTATGCCCATCCCCTCCCCCCACCCGCCCGACACCCACCCGATGAAGGTGATTCCTCTGTGTCCACTTGGGTGTCCGTCAGTTCGTACCCATTTGCTGGTGAGCGCGAGCACGTGGTGCTCGTGTGTCCATTCTTGGGCTACCTGGCTTACTGGAACGGGTTCCAGCTCTGGCCAGGAGAACCACGAGAGGTGCCCTCTCACCGCTGCTCCTCCTAGCTGAATAGCACTCCGTGGTGTCCACGCGCCACATTTCATTTACGCACTGGTGGGTCGATGGGCACTCGGGTCGCTTCCAGGTCTTTGCGATTGTGACTTGTGCCCTGACTCTAACCCTAACCCTTACCCAGCCCCGTCTCCTCCTCGGCCCCTGCCTGAATGACTCCTTCCCGCCCGGCCTGTCACCTGTCACCGTCCTCTGCCCCTGCCTGACACGCTCCTCCCCGCCCGGGCCGTCACCGTCCTCGGCCCCTGCCTGACGGGGCTCCTCCGTCGCCTGGGCCTTCCAAGGGCTTGGTGTGGACGCTGGTTCCAGGACGCCCTCCCAGGAACCCGGTAGCAGGGCGGCCGCAGCGTCTCGCGCCACCCAACCGTCCGCCGGCCGCCGGCCGTCGCTAAGTGGCCTGCGGGGGACGTGCCCCCACTGTGGGGCGGGCGCCCAGCCTGGTGTCTTCTCTGAGGCCCCGTGGCTGCTTTCCCCCCCCCCGCAAGGGGAGAGCCGCGGAGGTGGGGACCGCCTCCTCGTGGGGACGTACACCCAGCTCTCCACGTCGGATTCCGGGGCTCTCTGTCCTGCCAGAAGGCCCAGCTGGCCTGCGGGTCCTTAGAGTGGCAAAAACATCCGAAAACTGAGATTGAGGGTCCGGTGGTTGTCTGCACTTTTGTGCTGGGCACCCCAGGGAGGCCCGGGGGCTGGCTGGACAACGCGGTCTGCTGGGCGGGGGGGGGGTTTGGAGGAGCAACTGATGCCCTTTGCACTTTGGGTAGCAAGTGTCTGAGGTGTCTCTGAGCCCTGCGCCATGTCGGGGGTGGGGGTGGGAGGTCGGGGGGGGGTGGAGGAGCAGGAGGAGGAGGAGGAGGAGGAGGTGGGAAGGGCCGTGGCCTGCAGTCGTGTTCCCGGGGTGGCTTCTTCCACAGGCTGCTTGGCCTGGGCTCCCTGCACCTGGGCCTTTGGAGGACTGGCCCTGTGCTTGCCAACGCTTCCCCTGCAGGGACCCAGAGCTGGGAGGTTGCATCTCTCAGCCCTGGGTCGGGCAGAGCCCCAGCGGGCCATGCCCACAACCTCTCTCAGCACGGGTCCCCCAGAAGGCTCCTTTGGGACCAGGATTCTCTTGCGGGTGACTCTTTAAGGTCTGGCCCCTGGATGGAGGGGCACCAGGAGTAGAGGAGCAGGAAGGGGAAGGGGGTGGCCGTGCGAGGGGACACTTTCAGGCCAAGTCCCAGCTTCAGCCTGATCCTCCTGGGAACCCCGGGGTGTACGTCACACCTCCTGGTTGTCCCGCTCTGAGACAAGGAGCCGGGCTTCGCATTCCCCCAGCAGCCAGTCGTGGGCTGAGGACACCTGGGGCGTTGGGAACTCCCTGGCTTCTCCTTGGCTTAACATCTGGAGCTGCTTGTGAATCGTGCCGCCACACACACCCGAGTGCAGGTGTCTTCTGCACAGACTGCGGGCCTCGCTCTTCTGAATGCCGCTAGCTCGCCACCCACCCACGGGTGAACCTGGTCAGGGTACTTTCTCTCGGGGGCAGACTCTGATCCTGGCGGGCTACCGGTGTCTCTGTTTGCTCGTTTCTTTCTTCCATTTCGGGAAAGGCTTCCTTACTGGGTGTGGAAATCTCCTATGCCTTTCCTCGCCTATTCTGTCAGCTTTAAAATTCTCTTTCAGTTGCCACCCTCACAGATGGATTAGGAAACTCTTTCCGGTGCACTCATTAGTGAAATGACCTCAATGAAGCTGGAATCCAATATCTAATCGCCGATTTTTAGCGAGTCCACACGCCAGGGTGGTCGGGGTCCAATGCAGCCCCGGCCAGGCCCAGGCCCCTTGGACTGGGCCACAGGAGGACACAGAGGAGGGTCCCGGCCCCCACGGTCGCGTTGCCGGCAGTTCTCCAAGGGCTTGGGCGTTTTCCAGAGGTAGGAGATGGAGGGGACTGATTTCTTCAGCGCCCCACTAACCACGCCACCCCACCCATGGGACACATCCCTAGAGAGACAGAGAGACGCCCCATACACTCGCTCCCCTCCCCCATGCGCTGTGCCCCAGCCCGGGCCCGGGGGAATAGGCGGCAGCCCACCCACAGGGTGGGGGGCGCAGCTGAAAGGGGTTGTCGGGGAGGGCGGCCCCTGCCTGGGGTCAAAGGGCGGGCGACCCGCGCGTGCGCAATCGGCGGCGGCGGCGGCGGCGGCGGCGGCGGCGGCGGCGGCGGGGGCGGCCACGAGCTGGGGGTGGGCCAGGCGAGGAGAGGAAGGGGGCTGGAAGGTCTCCACCTTGGCGAGTCCAGCCGTGGAGGCGCATCTTGTGTGAGTGTGAGTGAGTGAGTGTGAGTGTGAGTGTGTGTGTGTGTGTGTGTGTATAGAGAGACAGCCCCCCACCCCGGCCCGCCGCTCCCTGCCCGCCCCGCCCCACCCCGCCTGTCACCCCCGTCCCTCGGAGCCCGCCGGACCCGGCCGGTGAACTCAACAGGCCCGCCCGGTGCGGGTCAGCGCCGGCGCGGGGCCTGGGGCGGGAGGAGGCGGCGGGGAAGCGCAGAGAGGCTCGGCTTCTTGAGCGGGGCAGGGGCGCCCTCCGCCGTCTAGGGCCACACCACCCTGAACGCGCCCGATCTCGTCTGGTCTCAGAAGCTAAGCAGGGTCGGGCCTGGTTAGTACTTGGATGGGAGACCGCCTGGGAATACCGGGTGCCGTAGGCTTCTTTTTTTTTTTTTTTTTTTTTTTTGTTTTGCCTCTTGTTCTGTCCCCTCTCTGGGAGCGAGGCGGCGGCCCGGGGCGGGGGTCACCCCCACCCTCAGCGCCCGCCGCGGTGCCTGGCGCCCCAGCCCGCACCGTGGGGCCTCCTCTTGTCCCAAGCCGCGACACCGCCGTCACGCGGCAGCATGCGTGGCTTCTGGACTGTCAGGTCTCAGACCAAAGGTCTGCTCTGTGGGAACCGACACGCTGGAGGAAACCTTGAGAGTCTGAGAGGGGAGGGAGTTCCAGAAGAAGGCCAGGATGTCATTTTGAGGGAGTATGTGACCAGAACTCGTCCCGTTGCTTTTGGGGTTCTATGGGCTACACGTAGGAATCTTTGGTGGTGGCACCTGATGTTGGGGGATCCGGAGTCACACCCAGACCTGCCCCACAGGCCTCCTTTTACTTTTCTCTTCGGATTCATTATGTTTAAAAAGTGTCTCTTATCTCTATGATTGCATTTTCTTTTCTCTCTCTTTTCAAGCAGATGATGGGAGTCCAAGTATTAAGGTGACATGTGTTGCCCGTGCCCCCCTCCCCCCTGTGTTCTTATTCATTAACCTCTGATGTTGTTCCAGCGTATTGTGGGGGTACCAATGTTAAGGTCGGGTACGTTGCCCTCTCCCAGCCTCCCCCCTCGGGTCAGAGCCTCAAGTGCGCCCATCCCCCAGTCGGTGCGCACCCACCCCATTCCTAATGGAGGTGTATGCCCATCCCCTCCCCCCACCCGCCCGACACCCACCCGATGAAGGTGATTCCTCTGTGTCCACTTGGGTGTCCGTCGGTTCGTACCCATTTGCTGGTGAGCGCGAGCACGTGGTGCTCGTGTGTCCATTCTTGGGCTACCTGGCTTACTGGAACGGGTTCCAGCTCTGGCCAGGAGAACCACGAGAGGTGCCCTCTCACCGCTGCTCCTCCTAGCTGAATAGCACTCCGTGGTGTCCACGCGCCACATTTCATTTACGCACTGGTGGGTCGATGGGCACTCGGGTCGCTTCCAGGTCTTTGCGATTGTGACTTGTGCCCTGACTCTAACCCTAACCCTTACCCAGCCCCGTCTCCTCCTCGGCCCCTGCCTGAATGACTCCTTCCCGCCCGGCCTGTCACCTGTCACCGTCCTCTGCCCCTGCCTGACACGCTCCTCCCCGCCCGGGCCGTCACCGTCCTCGGCCCCTGCCTGACGGGGCTCCTCCGTCGCCTGGGCCTTCCAAGGGCTTGGTGTGGACGCTGGTTCCAGGACGCCCTCCCAGGAACCCGGTAGCAGGGCGGCCGCAGCGTCTCGCGCCACCCAACCGTCCGCCGGCCGGCGGCCGTCGCTAAGTGGCCTGCGGGGGACGTGCCCCCACTGTGGGGCGGGCGCCCAGCCTGGTGTCTTCTCTGAGGCCCCGTGGCTGCTTTTCCCCCCCCCTGCAAGGGGAGAGCCGCGGAGGTGGGGACCGCCTCCTCGTGGGGACGTACACCCAGCTCTCCACGTCGGATTCCGGGGCTCTCTGTCCTGCCAGAAGGCCCAGCTGGCCTGCGGGTCCTTAGAGTGGCAAAAACATCCGAAAACTGAGATTGAGGGTCCGGTGGTTGTCTGCACTTTTGTGCTGGGCACCCCAGGGAGGCCCGGGGGCTGGCTGGACAACGCGGTCTGCTGGGGGGGGGGGGGTTTGGAGGAGCAACTGATGCCCTTTGCACTTTGGGTAGCAAGTGTCTGAGGTGTCTCTGAGCCCTGCGCCATGTCGGGGGTGGGGGTGGGAGGTCGGGGGGGGGGTGGAGGAGCAGGAGGAGGAGGAGGAGGTGGGAAGGGCCGTGGCCTGCAGTCGTGTTCCCGGGGTGGCTTCTTCCACAGGCTGCTTGGCCTGGGCTCCCTGCACCTGGGCCTTTGGAGGACTGGCCCTGTGCTTGCCAACGCTTCCCCTGCAGGGACCCAGAGCTGGGAGGTTGCATCTCTCAGCCCTGGGTCGGGCAGAGCCCCAGCGGGCCATGCCCACAACCTCTCTCAGCACGGGTCCCCCAGAAGGCTCCTTTGGGACCAGGATTCTCTTGCGGGTGACTCTTTAAGGTCTGGCCCCTGGATGGAGGGGCACCAGGAGTAGAGGAGCAGGAAGGGGAAGGGGGTGGCCGTGCGAGGGGACACTTTCAGGCCAAGTCCCAGCTTCAGCCTGATCCTCCTGGGAACCCCGGGGTGTACGTCACACCTCCTGGTTGTCCCGCTCTGAGACAAGGAGCCGGGCTTCGCATTCCCCCAGCAGCCAGTCGTGGGCTGAGGACACCTGGGGCGTTGGGAACTCCCTGGCTTCTCCTTGGCTTAACATCTGGAGCTGCTTGTGAATCGTGCCGCCACACACACCCGAGTGCAGGTGTCTTCTGCACAGACTGCGGGCCTCGCTCTTCTGAATGCCGCTAGCTCGCCACCCACCCACGGGTGAACCTGGTCAGGGTACTTTCTCTCGGGGGCAGACTCTGATCCTGGCGGGCTACCGGTGTCTCTGTTTGCTCGTTTCTTTCTTCCATTTCGGGAAAGGCTTCCTTACTGGGTGTGGAAATCTCCTATGCCTTTCCTCGCCTATTCTGTCAGCTTTAAAATTCTCTTTCAGTTGCCACCCTCACAGATGGATTAGGAAACTCTTTCCGGTGCACTCATTAGTGAAATGACCTCAATGAAGCTGGAATCCAATATCTAATCGCCGATTTTTAGCGAGTCCACACGCCAGGGTGGTCGGGGTCCAATGCAGCCCCGGCCAGGCCCAGGCCCCTTGGACTGGGCCACAGGAGGACACAGAGGAGGGTCCCGGCCCCCACGGTCGCGTTGCCGGCAGTTCTCCAAGGGCTTGGGCGTTTTCCAGAGGTAGGAGATGGAGGGGACTGATTTCTTCAGCGCCCCACTAACCACGCCACCCCACCCATGGGACACATCCCTAGAGAGAGAGAGAGACGCCCCATACACTCGCTCCCCTCCCCCATGCGCTGTGCCCCAGCCCGGGCCCGGGGGAATAGGCGGCAGCCCACCCACAGGGTGGGGGGCGCAGCTGAAAGGGGTTGTCGGGGAGGGCGGCCCCTGCCTGGGGTCAAAGGGCGGGCGACCCGCGCGTGCGCAATCGGCGGCGGCGGCGGCGGCGGCGGCGGCGGCGGCGGCGGCGGCGGGGGCGGCCACGAGCTGGGGGTGGGCCAGGCGAGGAGAGGAAGGGGGCTGGAAGGTCTCCACCTTGGCGAGTCCAGCCGTGGAGGCGCATCTTGTGTGAGTGTGAGTGTGTGTGTGTGTGTGTGTGTGTGTGTGTGTGTGTGTATAGAGAGACAGCCCCCCACCCCGGCCCGCCGCTCCCTGCCCGCCCCGCCCCACCCCGCCTGTCACCCCCGTCCCTCGGAGCCCGCCGGACCCGGCCGGTGAACTCAACAGGCCCGCCCGGTGCGGGTCAGCGCCGGCGCGGGGCCTGGGGCGGGAGGAGGCGGCGGGGAAGCGCAGAGAGGCTTGGCTTCTTGAGCGGGGCAGGGGCGCCCTCCGCCGTCTAGGGCCACACCACCCTGAACGCGCCCGATCTCGTCTGGTCTCAGAAGCTAAGCAGGGTCGGGCCTGGTTAGTACTTGGATGGGAGACCGCCTGGGAATACCGGGTGCCGTAGGCTTCTTTTTTTTTTTTTTTTTTTTTTTTGTTTTGCCTCTTGTTCTGTCCCCTCTCTGGGAGCGAGGCGGCGGCCCGGGGCGGGGGTCACCCCCACCCTCAGCGCCCGCCGCGGTGCCTGGCGCCCCAGCCCGCACCGTGGGGCCTCCTCTTGTCCCAAGCCGCGACACCGCCGTCACGCGGCAGCATGCGTGGCTTCTGGACTGTCAGGTCTCAGACCAAAGGTCTGCTCTGTGGGAACCGACACGCTGGAGGAAACCTTGAGAGTCTGAGAGGGGAGGGAGTTCCAGAAGAAGGCCAGGATGTCATTTTGAGGGAGTATGTGACCAGAACTCGTCCCGTTGCTTTTGGGGTTCTATGGGCTACACGTAGGAATCTTTGGTGGTGGCACCTGATGTTGGGGGATCCGGAGTCACACCCAGACCTGCCCCACAGGCCTCCTTTTACTTTTCTCTTCGGATTCATTATGTTTAAAAAGTGTCTCTTATCTCTATGATTGCATTTTCTTTTCTCTCTCTTTTCAAGCAGATGATGGGAGTCCAAGTATTAAGGTGACATGTGTTGCCCGTGCCCCCCTCCCCCCTGTGTTCTTATTCATTTACCTCTGATGTTGTTCCAGCGTATTGTGGGGGTACCAATGTTAAGGTCGGGTACGTTGCCCTCTCCCAGCCTCCCCCCTCGGGTCAGAGCCTCAAGTGCGCCCATCCCCCAGTCGGTGCGCACCCACCCCATTCCTAATGGAGGTGTATGCCCATCCCCTCCCCCCACCCGCCCGACACCCACCCGATGAAGGTGATTCCTCTGTGTCCACTTGGGTGTCCGTCGGTTCGTACCCATTTGCTGGTGAGCGCGAGCACGTGGTGCTCGTGTGTCCATTCTTGGGCTACCTGGCTTACTGGAACGGGTTCCAGCTCTGGCCAGGAGAACCACGAGAGGTGCCCTCTCACCGCTGCTCCTCCTAGCTGAATAGCACTCCGTGGTGTCCACGCGCCACATTTCATTTACGCACTGGTGGGTCGATGGGCACTCGGGTCGCTTCCAGGTCTTTGCGATTGTGACTTGTGCCCTGACTCTAACCCTAACCCTTACCCAGCCCCGTCTCCTCCTCGGCCCCTGCCTGAATGACTCCTTCCCGCCCGGCCTGTCACCTGTCACCGTCCTCTGCCCCTGCCTGACACGCTCCTCCCCGCCCGGGCCGTCACCGTCCTCGGCCCCTGCCTGACGGGGCTCCTCCGTCGCCTGGGCCTTCCAAGGGCTTGGTGTGGACGCTGGTTCCAGGACGCCCTCCCAGGAACCCGGTAGCAGGGCGGCCGCAGCGTCTCGCGCCACCCAACCGTCCGCCGGCCGCCGGCCGTCGCTAAGTGGCCTGCGGGGGACGTGCCCCCACTGTGGGGCGGGCGCCCAGCCTGGTGTCTTCTCTGAGGCCCCGTGGCTGCTTTCCCCCCCCCCGCAAGGGGAGAGCCGCGGAGGTGGGGACCGCCTCCTCGTGGGGACGTACACCCAGCTCTCCACGTCGGATTCCGGGGCTCTCTGTCCTGCCAGAAGGCCCAGCTGGCCTGCGGGTCCTTAGAGTGGCAAAAACATCCGAAAACTGAGATTGAGGGTCCGGTGGTTGTCTGCACTTTTGTGCTGGGCACCCCAGGGAGGCCCGGGGGCTGGCTGGACAACGCGGTCTGCTGGGCGGGGGGGGGGTTTGGAGGAGCAACTGATGCCCTTTGCACTTTGGGTAGCAAGTGTCTGAGGTGTCTCTGAGCCCTGCGCCATGTCGGGGGTGGGGGTGGGAGGTCGGGGGGGGTGGAGGAGCAGGAGGAGGAGGAGGAGGAGGAGGTGGGAAGGGCCGTGGCCTGCAGTCGTGTTCCCGGGGTGGCTTCTTCCACAGGCTGCTTGGCCTGGGCTCCCTGCACCTGGGCCTTTGGAGGACTGGCCCTGTGCTTGCCAACGCTTCCCCTGCAGGGACCCAGAGCTGGGAGGTTGCATCTCTCAGCCCTGGGTCGGGCAGAGCCCCAGCGGGCCATGCCCACAACCTCTCTCAGCACGGGTCCCCCAGAAGGCTCCTTTGGGACCAGGATTCTCTTGCGGGTGACTCTTTAAGGTCTGGCCCCTGGATGGAGGGGCACCAGGAGTAGAGGAGCAGGAAGGGGAAGGGGGTGGCCGTGCGAGGGGACACTTTCAGGCCAAGTTCCAGCTTCAGCCTGATCCTCCTGGGAACCCCGGGGTGTACGTCACACCTCCTGGTTGTCCCGCTCTGAGACAAGGAGCCGGGCTTCGCATTCCCCCAGCAGCCAGTCGTGGGCTGAGGACACCTGGGGCGTTGGGAACTCCCTGGCTTCTCCTTGGCTTAACATCTGGAGCTGCTTGTGAATCGTGCCGCCACACACACCCGAGTGCAGGTGTCTTCTGCACAGACTGCGGGCCTCGCTCTTCTGAATGCCGCTAGCTCGCCACCCACCCACGGGTGAACCTGGTCAGGGTACTTTCTCTCGGGGGCAGACTCTGATCCTGGCGGGCTACCGGTGTCTCTGTTTGCTCGTTTCTTTCTTCCATTTCGGGAAAGGCTTCCTTACTGGGTGTGGAAATCTCCTATGCCTTTCCTCGCCTATTCTGTCAGCTTTAAAATTCTCTTTCAGTTGCCACCCTCACAGATGGATTAGGAAACTCTTTCCGGTGTACTCATTAGTGAAATGACCTCAATGAAGCTGGAATCCAATATCTAATCGCCGATTTTTAGCGAGTCCACACGCCAGGGTGGTCGGGGTCCAATGCAGCCCCGGCCAGGCCCAGGCCCCTTGGACTGGGCCACAGGAGGACACAGAGGAGGGTCCCGGCCCCCACGGTCGCGTTGCCGGCAGTTCTCCAAGGGCTTGGGCGTTTTCCAGAGGTAGGAGATGGAGGGGACTGATTTCTTCAGCGCCCCACTAACCACGCCACCCCACCCATGGGACACATCCCTAGAGAGACAGAGAGACGCCCCATACACTCGCTCCCCTCCCCCATGCGCTGTGCCCCAGCCCGGGCCCGGGGGAATAGGCGGCAGCCCACCCACAGGGTGGGGGGCGCAGCTGAAAGGGGTTGTCGGGGAGGGCGGCCCCTGCCTGGGGTCAAAGGGCGGGCGACCCGCGCGTGCGCAATCGGCGGCGGCGGCGGCGGCGGCGGCGGCGGCGGGGGCGGCCACGAGCTGGGGGTGGGCCAGGCGAGGAGAGGAAGGGGGCTGGAAGGTCTCCACCTTGGCGAGTCCAGCCGTGGAGGCGCATCTTGTGTGAGTGTGAGTGAGTGAGTGTGAGTGTGAGTGTGTGTGTGTGTGTGTGTGTATAGAGAGACAGCCCCCCACCCCGGCCCGCCGCTCCCTGCCCGCCCCGCCCCACCCTGCCTGTCACCCCCGTCCCTCGGAGCCCGCCGGACCCGGCCGGTGAACTCAACAGGCCCGCCCGGTGCGGGTCAGCGCCGGCGCGGGGCCTGGGGCGGGAGGAGGCGGCGGGGAAGCGCAGAGAGGCTCGGCTTCTTGAGCGGGGCAGGGGCGCCCTCCGCCGTCTAGGGCCACACCACCCTGAACGCGCCCGATCTCGTCTGGTCTCAGAAGCTAAGCAGGGTCGGGCCTGGTTAGTACTTGGATGGGAGACCGCCTGGGAATACCGGGTGCCGTAGGCTTCTTTTTTTTTTTTTTTTTTTTTTTTTTTTTGCCTCTTGTTCTGTCCCCTCTCTGGGAGCGAGGCGGCGGCCCGGGGCGGGGGTCACCCCCACCCTCAGCGCCCGCCGCGGTGCCTGGCGCCCCAGCCCGCACCGTGGGGCCTCCTCTTGTCCCAAGCCGCGACACCGCCGTCACGCGGCAGCATGCGTGGCTTCTGGACTGTCAGGTCTCAGACCAAAGGTCTGCTCTGTGGGAACCGACACGCTGGAGGAAACCTTGAGAGTCTGAGAGGGGAGGGAGTTCCAGAAGAAGGCCAGGATGTCATTTTGAGGGAGTATGTGACCAGAACTCGTCCCGTTGCTTTTGGGGTTCTATGGGCTACACGTAGGAATCTTTGGTGGTGGCACCTGATGTTGGGGGATCCGGAGTCACACCCAGACCTGCCCCACAGGCCTCCTTTTACTTTTCTCTTCGGATTCATTATGTTTAAAAAGTGTCTCTTATCTCTATGATTGCATTTTCTTTTCTCTCTCTTTTCAAGCAGATGATGGGAGTCCAAGTATTAAGGTGACATGTGTTGCCCGTGCCCCCCTCCCCCCTGTGTTCTTATTCATTTACCTCTGATGTTGTTCCAGCGTATTGTGGGGGTACCAATGTTAAGGTCGGGTACGTTGCCCTCTCCCAGCCTCCCCCCTCGGGTCAGAGCCTCAAGTGCGCCCATCCCCCAGTCGGTGCGCACCCACCCCATTCCTAATGGAGGTGTATGCCCATCCCCTCCCCCCACCCGCCCGACACCCACCCGATGAAGGTGATTCCTCTGTGTCCACTTGGGTGTCCGTCGGTTCGTACCCATTTGCTGGTGAGCGCGAGCACGTGGTGCTCGTGTGTCCATTCTTGGGCTACCTGGCTTACTGGAACGGGTTCCAGCTCTGGCCAGGAGAACCACGAGAGGTGCCCTCTCACCGCTGCTCCTCCTAGCTGAATAGCACTCCGTGGTGTCCACGCGCCACATTTCATTTACGCACTGGTGGGTCGATGGGCACTCGGGTCGCTTCCAGGTCTTTGCGATTGTGACTTGTGCCCTGACTCTAACCCTAACCCTTACCCAGCCCCGTCTCCTCCTCGGCCCCTGCCTGAATGACTCCTTCCCGCCCGGCCTGTCACCTGTCACCGTCCTCTGCCCCTGCCTGACACGCTCCTCCCCGCCCGGGCCGTCACCGTCCTCGGCCCCTGCCTGACGGGGCTCCTCCGTCGCCTGGGCCTTCCAAGGGCTTGGTGTGGACGCTGGTTCCAGGACGCCCTCCCAGGAACCCGGTAGCAGGGCGGCCGCAGCGTCTCGCGCCACCCAACCGTCCGCCGGCCGCCGGCCGTCGCTAAGTGGCCTGCGGGGGACGTGCCCCCACTGTGGGGCGGGCGCCCAGCCTGGTGTCTTCTCTGAGGCCCCGTGGCTGCTTTTCCCCCCCCCCGCAAGGGGAGAGCCGCGGAGGTGGGGACCGCCTCCTCGTGGGGACGTACACCCAGCTCTCCACGTCGGATTCCGGGGCTCTCTGTCCTGCCAGAAGGCCCAGCTGGCCTGCGGGTCCTTAGAGTGGCAAAAACATCCGAAAACTGAGATTGAGGGTCCGGTGGTTGTCTGCACTTTTGTGCTGGGCACCCCAGGGAGGCCCGGGGGCTGGCTGGACAACGCGGTCTGCTGGGCGGGGGGGGGGTTTGGAGGAGCAACTGATGCCCTTTGCACTTTGGGTAGCAAGTGTCTGAGGTGTCTCTGAGCCCTGCGCCATGTCGGGGGTGGGGGTGGGAGGTCGGGGGGGGTGGAGGAGCAGGAGGAGGAGGAGGAGGAGGAGGTGGGAAGGGCCGTGGCCTGCAGTCGTGTTCCCGGGGTGGCTTCTTCCACAGGCTGCTTGGCCTGGGCTCCCTGCACCTGGGCCTTTGGAGGACTGGCCCTGTGCTTGCCAACGCTTCCCCTGCAGGGACCCAGAGCTGGGAGGTTGCATCTCTCAGCCCTGGGTCGGGCAGAGCCCCAGCGGGCCATGCCCACAACCTCTCTCAGCACGGGTCCCCCAGAAGGCTCCTTTGGGACCAGGATTCTCTTGCGGGTGACTCTTTAAGGTCTGGCCCCTGGATGGAGGGGCACCAGGAGTAGAGGAGCAGGAAGGGGAAGGGGGTGGCCGTGCGAGGGGACACTTTCAGGCCAAGTCCCAGCTTCAGCCTGATCCTCCTGGGAACCCCGGGGTGTACGTCACACCTCCTGGTTGTCCCGCTCTGAGACAAGGAGCCGGGCTTCGCATTCCCCCAGCAGCCAGTCGTGGGCTGAGGACACCTGGGGCGTTGGGAACTCCCTGGCTTCTCCTTGGCTTAACATCTGGAGCTGCTTGTGAATCGTGCCGCCACACACACCCGAGTGCAGGTGTCTTCTGCACAGACTGCGGGCCTCGCTCTTCTGAATGCCGCTAGCTCGCCACCCACCCACGGGTGAACCTGGTCAGGGTACTTTCTCTCGGGAGCAGACTCTGATCCTGGCGGGCTACCGGTGTCTCTGTTTGCTCGTTTCTTTCTTCCATTTCGGGAAAGGCTTCCTTACTGGGTGTGGAAATCTCCTATGCCTTTCCTCGCCTATTCTGTCAGCTTTAAAATTCTCTTTCAGTTGCCACCCTCACAGATGGATTAGGAAACTCTTTCCGGTGCACTCATTAGTGAAATGACCTCAATGAAGCTGGAATCCAATATCTAATCGCCGATTTTTAGCGAGTCCACACGCTAGGGTGGTCGGGGTCCAATGCAGCCCCGGCCAGGCCCAGGCCCCTTGGACTGGGCCACAGGAGGACACAGAGGAGGGTCCCGGCCCCCACGGTCGCGTTGCCGGCAGTTCTCCAAGGGCTTGGGCGTTTTCCAGAGGTAGGAGATGGAGGGGACTGATTTCTTCAGCGCCCCACTAACCACGCCACCCCACCCATGGGACACATCCCTAGAGAGAGAGAGAGACGCCCCATACACTCGCTCCCCTCCCCCATGCGCTGTGCCCCAGCCCGGGCCCGGGGGAATAGGCGGCAGCCCACCCACAGGGTGGGGGGCGCAGCTGAAAGGGGTTGTCGGGGAGGGCGGCCCCTGCCTGGGGTCAAAGGGCGGGCGACCCGCGCGTGCGCAATCGGCGGCGGCGGCGGCGGCGGCGGCGGCGGCGGCGGCGGCGGCGGCGGGGGCGGCCACGAGCTGGGGGTGGGCCAGGCGAGGAGAGGAAGGGGGCTGGAAGGTCTCCACCTTGGCGAGTCCAGCCGTGGAGGCGCATCTTGTGTGAGTGTGAGTGTGTGTGTGTGTGTGTGTGTGTGTGTGTGTGTGTATAGAGAGACAGCCCCCCACCCCGGCCCGCCGCTCCCTGCCCGCCCCGCCCCACCCCGCCTGTCACCCCCGTCCCTCGGAGCCCTCCCGCCCGGTGCGGGTCAGCGCCGGCGCGGGGCCTGGGGCGGGAGGAGGCGGCGGGGAAGCGCAGAGAGGCTTGGCTTCTTGAGCGGGGCAGGGGCGCCCTCCGCCGTCTAGGGCCACACCACCCTGAACGCGCCCGATCTCGTCTGGTCTCAGAAGCTAAGCAGGGTCGGGCCTGGTTAGTACTTGGATGGGAGACCGCCTGGGAATACCGGGTGCCGTAGGCTTCTTTTTTTTTTTTTTTTTTTTTTTTGTTTTGCCTCTTGTTCTGTCCCCTCTCTGGGAGCGAGGCGGCGGCCCGGGGCGGGGGTCACCCCCACCCTCAGCGCCCGCCGCGGTGCCTGGCGCCCCAGCCCGCACCGTGGGGCCTCCTCTTGTCCCAAGCCGCGACACCGCCGTCACGCGGCAGCATGCGTGGCTTCTGGACTGTCAGGTCTCAGACCAAAGGTCTGCTCTGTGGGAACCGACACGCTGGAGGAAACCTTGAGAGTCTGAGAGGGGAGGGAGTTCCAGAAGAAGGCCAGGATGTCATTTTGAGGGAGTATGTGACCAGAACTCGTCCCGTTGCTTTTGGGGTTCTATGGGCTACACGTAGGAATCTTTGGTGGTGGCACCTGATGTTGGGGGATCCGGAGTCACACCCAGACCTGCCCCACAGGCCTCCTTTTACTTTTCTCTTCGGATTCATTATGTTTAAAAAGTGTCTCTTATCTCTATGATTGCATTTTCTTTTCTCTCTCTTTTCAAGCAGATGATGGGAGTCCAAGTATTAAGGTGACATGTGTTGCCCGTGCCCCCCTCCCCCCTGTGTTCTTATTCATTTACCTCTGATGTTGTTCCAGCGTATTGTGGGGGTACCAATGTTAAGGTCGGGTACGTTGCCCTCTCCCAGCCTCCCCCCTCGGGTCAGAGCCTCAAGTGCGCCCATCCCCCAGTCGGTGCGCACCCACCCCATTCCTAATGGAGGTGTATGCCCATCCCCTCCCCCCACCCGCCCGACACCCACCCGATGAAGGTGATTCCTCTGTGTCCACTTGGGTGTCCGTCGGTTCGTACCCATTTGCTGGTGAGCGCGAGCACGTGGTGCTCGTGTGTCCATTCTTGGGCTACCTGGCTTACTGGAACGGGTTCCAGCTCTGGCCAGGAGAACCACGAGAGGTGCCCTCTCACCGCTGCTCCTCCTAGCTGAATAGCACTCCGTGGTGTCCACGCGCCACATTTCATTTACGCACTGGTGGGTCGATGGGCACTCGGGTCGCTTCCAGGTCTTTGCGATTGTGACTTGTGCCCTGACTCTAACCCTAACCCTTACCCAGCCCCGTCTCCTCCTCGGCCCCTGCCTGAATGACTCCTTCCCGCCCGGCCTGTCACCTGTCACCGTCCTCTGCCCCTGCCTGACACGCTCCTCCCCGCCCGGGCCGTCACCGTCCTCGGCCCCTGCCTGACGGGGCTCCTCCGTCGCCTGGGCCTTCCAAGGGCTTGGTGTGGACGCTGGTTCCAGGACGCCCTCCCAGGAACCCGGTAGCAGGGCGGCCGCAGCGTCTCGCGCCACCCAACCGTCCGCCGGCCGCCGGCCGTCGCTAAGTGGCCTGCGGGGGACGTGCCCCCACTGTGGGGCGGGCGCCCAGCCTGGTGTCTTCTCTGAGGCCCCGTGGCTGCTTTCCCCCCCCCCGCAAGGGGAGAGCCGCGGAGGTGGGGACCGCCTCCTCGTGGGGACGTACACCCAGCTCTCCACGTCGGATTCCGGGGCTCTCTGTCCTGCCAGAAGGCCCAGCTGGCCTGCGGGTCCTTAGAGTGGCAAAAACATCCGAAAACTGAGATTGAGGGTCCGGTGGTTGTCTGCACTTTTGTGCTGGGCACCCCAGGGAGGCCCGGGGGCTGGCTGGACAACGCGGTCTGCTGGGCGGGGGGGGGGTTTGGAGGAGCAACTGATGCCCTTTGCACTTTGGGTAGCAAGTGTCTGAGGTGTCTCTGAGCCCTGCGCCATGTCGGGGGTGGGGGTGGGAGGTCGGGGGGGGGTGGAGGAGCAGGAGGAGGAGGAGGAGGAGGAGGTGGGAAGGGCCGTGGCCTGCAGTCGTGTTCCCGGGGTGGCTTCTTCCACAGGCTGCTTGGCCTGGGCTCCCTGCACCTGGGCCTTTGGAGGACTGGCCCTGTGCTTGCCAACGCTTCCCCTGCAGGGACCCAGAGCTGGGAGGTTGCATCTCTCAGCCCTGGGTCGGGCAGAGCCCCAGCGGGCCATGCCCACAACCTCTCTCAGCACGGGTCCCCCAGAAGGCTCCTTTGGGACCAGGATTCTCTTGCGGGTGACTCTTTAAGGTCTGGCCCCTGGATGGAGGGGCACCAGGAGTAGAGGAGCAGGAAGGGGAAGGGGGTGGCCGTGCGAGGGGACACTTTCAGGCCAAGTCCCAGCTTCAGCCTGATCCTCCTGGGAACCCCGGGGTGTACGTCACACCTCCTGGTTGTCCCGCTCTGAGACAAGGAGCCGGGCTTCGCATTCCCCCAGCAGCCAGTCGTGGGCTGAGGACACCTGGGGCGTTGGGAACTCCCTGGCTTCTCCTTGGCTTAACATCTGGAGCTGCTTGTGAATCGTGCCGCCACACACACCCGAGTGCAGGTGTCTTCTGCACAGACTGCGGGCCTCGCTCTTCTGAATGCCGCTAGCTCGCCACCCACCCACGGGTGAACCTGGTCAGGGTACTTTCTCTCGGGGGCAGACTCTGATCCTGGCGGGCTACCGGTGTCTCTGTTTGCTCGTTTCTTTCTTCCATTTCGGGAAAGGCTTCCTTACTGGGTGTGGAAATCTCCTATGCCTTTCCTCGCCTATTCTGTCAGCTTTAAAATTCTCTTTCAGTTGCCACCCTCACAGATGGATTAGGAAACTCTTTCCGGTGCACTCATTAGTGAAATGACCTCAATGAAGCTGGAATCCAATATCTAATCGCCGATTTTTAGCGAGTCCACACGCCAGGGTGGTCGGGGTCCAATGCAGCCCCGGCCAGGCCCAGGCCCCTTGGACTGGGCCACAGGAGGACACAGAGGAGGGTCCCGGCCCCCACGGTCGCGTTGCCGGCAGTTCTCCAAGGGCTTGGGCGTTTTCCAGAGGTAGGAGATGGAGGGGACTGATTTCTTCAGCGCCCCACTAACCACGCCACCCCACCCATGGGACACATCCCTAGAGAGAGAGAGAGACGCCCCATACACTCGCTCCCCTCCCCCATGCGCTGTGCCCCAGCCCGGGCCCGGGGGAATAGGCGGCAGCCCACCCACAGGGTGGGGGGCGCAGCTGAAAGGGGTTGTCGGGGAGGGCGGCCCCTGCCTGGGGTCAAAGGGCGGGCGACCCGCGCGTGCGCAATCGGCGGCGGCGGCGGCGGCGGCGGCGGCGGCGGCGGCGGCGGCGGCGGGGGCGGCCACGAGCTGGGGGTGGGCCAGGCGAGGAGAGGAAGGGGGCTGGAAGGTCTCCACCTTGGCGAGTCCAGCCGTGGAGGCGCATCTTGTGTGAGTGTGAGTGTGTGTGTGTGTGTGTGTGTGTGTGTGTGTGTATAGAGAGACAGCCCCCCACCCCGGCCCGCCGCTCCCTGCCCGCCCCGCCCCACCCCGCCTGTCACCCCCGTCCCTCGGAGCCCTCCCGCCCGGTGCGGGTCAGCGCCGGCGCGGGGCCTGGGGCGGGAGGAGGCGGCGGGGAAGCGCAGAGAGGCTTGGCTTCTTGAGCGGGGCAGGGGCGCCCTCCGCCGTCTAGGGCCACACCACCCTGAACGCGCCCGATCTCGTCTGGTCTCAGAAGCTAAGCAGGGTCGGGCCTGGTTAGTACTTGGATGGGAGACCGCCTGGGAATACCGGGTGCCGTAGGCTTCTTTTTTTTTTTTTTTTTTTTTTTTGTTTTGCCTCTTGTTCTGTCCCCTCTCTGGGAGCGAGGCGGCGGCCCGGGGCGGGGGTCACCCCCACCCTCAGCGCCCGCCGCGGTGCCTGGCGCCCCAGCCCGCACCGTGGGGCCTCCTCTTGTCCCAAGCCGCGACACCGCCGTCACGCGGCAGCATGCGTGGCTTCTGGACTGTCAGGTCTCAGACCAAAGGTCTGCTCTGTGGGAACCGACACGCTGGAGGAAACCTTGAGAGTCTGAGAGGGGAGGGAGTTCCAGAAGAAGGCCAGGATGTCATTTTGAGGGAGTATGTGACCAGAACTCGTCCCGTTGCTTTTGGGGTTCTATGGGCTACACGTAGGAATCTTTGGTGGTGGCACCTGATGTTGGGGGATCCGGAGTCACACCCAGACCTGCCCCACAGGCCTCCTTTTACTTTTCTCTTCGGATTCATTATGTTTAAAAAGTGTCTCTTATCTCTATGATTGCATTTTCTTTTCTCTCTCTTTTCAAGCAGATGATGGGAGTCCAAGTATTAAGGTGACATGTGTTGCCCGTGCCCCCCTCCCCCCTGTGTTCTTATTCATTTACCTCTGATGTTGTTCCAGCGTATTGTGGGGGTACCAATGTTAAGGTCGGGTACGTTGCCCTCTCCCAGCCTCCCCCCTCGGGTCAGAGCCTCAAGTGCGCCCATCCCCCAGTCGGTGCGCACCCACCCCATTCCTAATGGAGGTGTATGCCCATCCCCTCCCCCCACCCGCCCGACACCCACCCGATGAAGGTGATTCCTCTGTGTCCACTTGGGTGTCCGTCGGTTCGTACCCATTTGCTGGTGAGCGCGAGCACGTGGTGCTCGTGTGTCCATTCTTGGGCTACCTGGCTTACTGGAACGGGTTCCAGCTCTGGCCAGGAGAACCACGAGAGGTGCCCTCTCACCGCTGCTCCTCCTAGCTGAATAGCACTCCGTGGTGTCCACGCGCCACATTTCATTTACGCACTGGTGGGTCGATGGGCACTCGGGTCGCTTCCAGGTCTTTGCGATTGTGACTTGTGCCCTGACTCTAACCCTAACCCTTACCCAGCCCCGTCTCCTCCTCGGCCCCTGCCTGAATGACTCCTTCCCGCCCGGCCTGTCACCTGTCACCGTCCTCTGCCCCTGCCTGACACGCTCCTCCCCGCCCGGGCCGTCACCGTCCTCGGCCCCTGCCTGACGGGGCTCCTCCGTCGCCTGGGCCTTCCAAGGGCTTGGTGTGGACGCTGGTTCCAGGACGCCCTCCCAGGAACCCGGTAGCAGGGCGGCCGCAGCGTCTCGCGCCACCCAACCGTCCGCCGGCCGCCGGCCGTCGCTAAGTGGCCTGCGGGGGACGTGCCCCCACTGTGGGGCGGGCGCCCAGCCTGGTGTCTTCTCTGAGGCCCCGTGGCTGCTTTCCCCCCCCCCGCAAGGGGAGAGCCGCGGAGGTGGGGACCGCCTCCTCGTGGGGACGTACACCCAGCTCTCCACGTCGGATTCCGGGGCTCTCTGTCCTGCCAGAAGGCCCAGCTGGCCTGCGGGTCCTTAGAGTGGCAAAAACATCCGAAAACTGAGATTGAGGGTCCGGTGGTTGTCTGCACTTTTGTGCTGGGCACCCCAGGGAGGCCCGGGGGCTGGCTGGACAACGCGGTCTGCTGGGCGGGGGGGGGGTTTGGAGGAGCAACTGATGCCCTTTGCACTTTGGGTAGCAAGTGTCTGAGGTGTCTCTGAGCCCTGCGCCATGTCGGGGGTGGGGGTGGGAGGTCGGGGGGGGGTGGAGGAGCAGGAGGAGGAGGAGGAGGAGGAGGTGGGAAGGGCCGTGGCCTGCAGTCGTGTTCCCGGGGTGGCTTCTTCCACAGGCTGCTTGGCCTGGGCTCCCTGCACCTGGGCCTTTGGAGGACTGGCCCTGTGCTTGCCAACGCTTCCCCTGCAGGGACCCAGAGCTGGGAGGTTGCATCTCTCAGCCCTGGGTCGGGCAGAGCCCCAGCGGGCCATGCCCACAACCTCTCTCAGCACGGGTCCCCCAGAAGGCTCCTTTGGGACCAGGATTCTCTTGCGGGTGACTCTTTAAGGTCTGGCCCCTGGATGGAGGGGCACCAGGAGTAGAGGAGCAGGAAGGGGAAGGGGGTGGCCGTGCGAGGGGACACTTTCAGGCCAAGTCCCAGCTTCAGCCTGATCCTCCTGGGAACCCCGGGGTGTACGTCACACCTCCTGGTTGTCCCGCTCTGAGACAAGGAGCCGGGCTTCGCATTCCCCCAGCAGCCAGTCGTGGGCTGAGGACACCTGGGGCGTTGGGAACTCCCTGGCTTCTCCTTGGCTTAACATCTGGAGCTGCTTGTGAATCGTGCCGCCACACACACCCGAGTGCAGGTGTCTTCTGCACAGACTGCGGGCCTCGCTCTTCTGAATGCCGCTAGCTCGCCACCCACCCACGGGTGAACCTGGTCAGGGTACTTTCTCTCGGGGGCAGACTCTGATCCTGGCGGGCTACCGGTGTCTCTGTTTGCTCGTTTCTTTCTTCCATTTCGGGAAAGGCTTCCTTACTGGGTGTGGAAATCTCCTATGCCTTTCCTCGCCTATTCTGTCAGCTTTAAAATTCTCTTTCAGTTGCCACCCTCACAGATGGATTAGGAAACTCTTTCCGGTGCACTCATTAGTGAAATGACCTCAATGAAGCTGGAATCCAATATCTAATCGCCGATTTTTAGCGAGTCCACACGCCAGGGTGGTCGGGGTCCAATGCAGCCCCGGCCAGGCCCAGGCCCCTTGGACTGGGCCACAGGAGGACACAGAGGAGGGTCCCGGCCCCCACGGTCGCGTTGCCGGCAGTTCTCCAAGGGCTTGGGCGTTTTCCAGAGGTAGGAGATGGAGGGGACTGATTTCTTCAGCGCCCCACTAACCACGCCACCCCACCCATGGGACACATCCCTAGAGAGAGAGAGAGACGCCCCATACACTCGCTCCCCTCCCCCATGCGCTGTGCCCCAGCCCGGGCCCGGGGGAATAGGCGGCAGCCCACCCACAGGGTGGGGGGCGCAGCTGAAAGGGGTTGTCGGGGAGGGCGGCCCCTGCCTGGGGTCAAAGGGCGGGCGACCCGCGCGTGCGCAATCGGCGGCGGCGGCGGCGGCGGCGGCGGCGGCGGGGGCGGCCACGAGCTGGGGGTGGGCCAGGCGAGGAGAGGAAGGGGGCTGGAAGGTCTCCACCTTGGCGAGTCCAGCCGTGGAGGCGCATCTTGTGTGAGTGTGAGTGAGTGAGTGTGAGTGTGAGTGTGTGTGTGTGTGTGTGTGTATAGAGAGACAGCCCCCCACCCCGGCCCGCCGCTCCCTGCCCGCCCCGCCCCACCCCGCCTGTCACCCCCGTCCCTCGGAGCCCGCCGGACCCGGCCGGTGAACTCAACAGGCCCGCCCGGTGCGGGTCAGCGCCGGCGCGGGGCCTGGGGCGGGAGGAGGCGGCGGGGAAGCGCAGAGAGGCTCGGCTTCTTGAGCGGGGCAGGGGCGCCCTCCGCCGTCTAGGGCCACACCACCCTGAACGCGCCCGATCTCGTCTGGTCTCAGAAGCTAAGCAGGGTCGGGCCTGGTTAGTACTTGGATGGGAGACCGCCTGGGAATACCGGGTGCCGTAGGCTTCTTTTTTTTTTTTTTTTTTTTTTTTGTTTTGCCTCTTGTTCTGTCCCCTCTCTGGGAGCGAGGCGGCGGCCCGGGGCGGGGGTCACCCCCACCCTCAGCGCCCGCCGCGGTGCCTGGCGCCCCAGCCCGCACCGTGGGGCCTCCTCTTGTCCCAAGCCGCGACACCGCCGTCACGCGGCAGCATGCGTGGCTTCTGGACTGTCAGGTCTCAGACCAAAGGTCTGCTCTGTGGGAACCGACACGCTGGAGGAAACCTTGAGAGTCTGAGAGGGGAGGGAGTTCCAGAAGAAGGCCAGGATGTCATTTTGAGGGAGTATGTGACCAGAACTCGTCCCGTTGCTTTTGGGGTTCTATGGGCTACACGTAGGAATCTTTGGTGGTGGCACCTGATGTTGGGGGATCCGGAGTCACACCCAGACCTGCCCCACAGGCCTCCTTTTACTTTTCTCTTCGGATTCATTATGTTTAAAAAGTGTCTCTTATCTCTATGATTGCATTTTCTTTTCTCTCTCTTTTCAAGCAGATGATGGGAGTCCAAGTATTAAGGTGACATGTGTTGCCCGTGCCCCCCTCCCCCCTGTGTTCTTATTCATTAACCTCTGATGTTGTTCCAGCGTATTGTGGGGGTACCAATGTTAAGGTCGGGTACGTTGCCCTCTCCCAGCCTCCCCCCTCGGGTCAGAGCCTCAAGTGCGCCCATCCCCCAGTCGGTGCGCACCCACCCCATTCCTAATGGAGGTGTATGCCCATCCCCTCCCCCCACCCGCCCGACACCCACCCGATGAAGGTGATTCCTCTGTGTCCACTTGGGTGTCCGTCGGTTCGTACCCATTTGCTGGTGAGCGCGAGCACGTGGTGCTCGTGTGTCCATTCTTGGGCTACCTGGCTTACTGGAACGGGTTCCAGCTCTGGCCAGGAGAACCACGAGAGGTGCCCTCTCACCGCTGCTCCTCCTAGCTGAATAGCACTCCGTGGTGTCCACGCGCCACATTTCATTTACGCACTGGTGGGTCGATGGGCACTCGGGTCGCTTCCAGGTCTTTGCGATTGTGACTTGTGCCCTGACTCTAACCCTAACCCTTACCCAGCCCCGTCTCCTCCTCGGCCCCTGCCTGAATGACTCCTTCCCGCCCGGCCTGTCACCTGTCACCGTCCTCTGCCCCTGCCTGACACGCTCCTCCCCGCCCGGGCCGTCACCGTCCTCGGCCCCTGCCTGACGGGGCTCCTCCGTCGCC
Source organism: Microcebus murinus (assembly GCF_040939455.1). Taxonomy (NCBI): domain Eukaryota; kingdom Metazoa; phylum Chordata; class Mammalia; order Primates; family Cheirogaleidae; genus Microcebus; species Microcebus murinus. The sequence goes on along the minus strand of NW_027438948.1, from coordinate 983,799 downwards.
TGGGCCTTCCAAGGGCTTGGTGTGGACGCTGGTTCCAGGACGCCCTCCCAGGAACCCGGTAGCAGGGCGGCCGCAGCGTCTCGCGCCACCCAACCGTCCGCCGGCCGGCGGCCGTCGCTAAGTGGCCTGCGGGGGACGTGCCCCCACTGTGGGGCGGGCGCCCAGCCTGGTGTCTTCTCTGAGGCCCCGTGGCTGCTTTTCCCCCCCCCTGCAAGGGGAGAGCCGCGGAGGTGGGGACCGCCTCCTCGTGGGGACGTACACCCAGCTCTCCACGTCGGATTCCGGGGCTCTCTGTCCTGCCAGAAGGCCCAGCTGGCCTGCGGGTCCTTAGAGTGGCAAAAACATCCGAAAACTGAGATTGAGGGTCCGGTGGTTGTCTGCACTTTTGTGCTGGGCACCCCAGGGAGGCCCGGGGGCTGGCTGGACAACGCGGTCTGCTGGGGGGGGGGGTTTGGAGGAGCAACTGATGCCCTTTGCACTTTGGGTAGCAAGTGTCTGAGGTGTCTCTGAGCCCTGCGCCATGTCGGGGGTGGGGGTGGGAGGTCGGGGGGGGGGGTGGAGGAGCAGGAGGAGGAGGAGGAGGAGGAGGTGGGAAGGGCCGTGGCCTGCAGTCGTGTTCCCGGGGTGGCTTCTTCCACAGGCTGCTTGGCCTGGGCTCCCTGCACCTGGGCCTTTGGAGGACTGGCCCTGTGCTTGCCAACGCTTCCCCTGCAGGGACCCAGAGCTGGGAGGTTGCATCTCTCAGCCCTGGGTCGGGCAGAGCCCCAGCGGGCCATGCCCACAACCTCTCTCAGCACGGGTCCCCCAGAAGGCTCCTTTGGGACCAGGATTCTCTTGCGGGTGACTCTTTAAGGTCTGGCCCCTGGATGGAGGGGCACCAGGAGTAGAGGAGCAGGAAGGGGAAGGGGGTGGCCGTGCGAGGGGACACTTTCAGGCCAAGTCCCAGCTTCAGCCTGATCCTCCTGGGAACCCCGGGGTGTACGTCACACCTCCTGGTTGTCCCGCTCTGAGACAAGGAGCCGGGCTTCGCATTCCCCCAGCAGCCAGTCGTGGGCTGAGGACACCTGGGGCGTTGGGAACTCCCTGGCTTCTCCTTGGCTTAACATCTGGAGCTGCTTGTGAATCGTGCCGCCACACACACCCGAGTGCAGGTGTCTTCTGCACAGACTGCGGGCCTCGCTCTTCTGAATGCCGCTAGCTCGCCACCCACCCACGGGTGAACCTGGTCAGGGTACTTTCTCTCGGGGGCAGACTCTGATCCTGGCGGGCTACCGGTGTCTCTGTTTGCTCGTTTCTTTCTTCCATTTCGGGAAAGGCTTCCTTACTGGGTGTGGAAATCTCCTATGCCTTTCCTCGCCTATTCTGTCAGCTTTAAAATTCTCTTTCAGTTGCCACCCTCACAGATGGATTAGGAAACTCTTTCCGGTGCACTCATTAGTGAAATGACCTCAATGAAGCTGGAATCCAATATCTAATCGCCGATTTTTAGCGAGTCCACACGCCAGGGTGGTCGGGGTCCAATGCAGCCCCGGCCAGGCCCAGGCCCCTTGGACTGGGCCACAGGAGGACACAGAGGAGGGTCCCGGCCCCCACGGTCGCGTTGCCGGCAGTTCTCCAAGGGCTTGGGCGTTTTCCAGAGGTAGGAGATGGAGGGGACTGATTTCTTCAGCGCCCCACTAACCACGCCACCCCACCCATGGGACACATCCCTAGAGAGAGAGAGAGACGCCCCATACACTCGCTCCCCTCCCCCATGCGCTGTGCCCCAGCCCGGGCCCGGGGGAATAGGCGGCAGCCCACCCACAGGGTGGGGGGCGCAGCTGAAAGGGGTTGTCGGGGAGGGCGGCCCCTGCCTGGGGTCAAAGGGCGGGCGACCCGCGCGTGCGCAATCGGCGGCGGCGGCGGCGGCGGCGGCGGCGGCGGCGGCGGGGGCGGCCACGAGCTGGGGGTGGGCCAGGCGAGGAGAGGAAGGGGGCTGGAAGGTCTCCACCTTGGCGAGTCCAGCCGTGGAGGCGCATCTTGTGTGAGTGTGAGTGTGTGTGTGTGTGTGTGTGTGTGTGTGTGTGTGTATAGAGAGACAGCCCCCCACCCCGGCCCGCCGCTCCCTGCCCGCCCCGCCCCACCCCGCCTGTCACCCCCGTCCCTCGGAGCCCGCCGGACCCGGCCGGTGAACTCAACAGGCCCGCCCGGTGCGGGTCAGCGCCGGCGCGGGGCCTGGGGCGGGAGGAGGCGGCGGGGAAGCGCAGAGAGGCTTGGCTTCTTGAGCGGGGCAGGGGCGCCCTCCGCCGTCTAGGGCCACACCACCCTGAACGCGCCCGATCTCGTCTGGTCTCAGAAGCTAAGCAGGGTCGGGCCTGGTTAGTACTTGGATGGGAGACCGCCTGGGAATACCGGGTGCCGTAGGCTTCTTTTTTTTTTTTTTTTTTTTTTTTTGTTTTGCCTCTTGTTCTGTCCCCTCTCTGGGAGCGAGGCGGCGGCCCGGGGCGGGGGTCACCCCCACCCTCAGCGCCCGCCGCGGTGCCTGGCGCCCCAGCCCGCACCGTGGGGCCTCCTCTTGTCCCAAGCCGCGACACCGCCGTCACGCGGCAGCATGCGTGGCTTCTGGACTGTCAGGTCTCAGACCAAAGGTCTGCTCTGTGGGAACCGACACGCTGGAGGAAACCTTGAGAGTCTGAGAGGGGAGGGAGTTCCAGAAGAAGGCCAGGATGTCATTTTGAGGGAGTATGTGACCAGAACTCGTCCCGTTGCTTTTGGGGTTCTATGGGCTACACGTAGGAATCTTTGGTGGTGGCACCTGATGTTGGGGGATCCGGAGTCACACCCAGACCTGCCCCACAGGCCTCCTTTTACTTTTCTCTTCGGATTCATTATGTTTAAAAAGTGTCTCTTATCTCTATGATTGCATTTTCTTTTCTCTCTCTTTTCAAGCAGATGATGGGAGTCCAAGTATTAAGGTGACATGTGTTGCCCGTGCCCCCCTCCCCCCTGTGTTCTTATTCATTTACCTCTGATGTTGTTCCAGCGTATTGTGGGGGTACCAATGTTAAGGTCGGGTACGTTGCCCTCTCCCAGCCTCCCCCCTCGGGTCAGAGCCTCAAGTGCGCCCATCCCCCAGTCGGTGCGCACCCACCCCATTCCTAATGGAGGTGTATGCCCATCCCCTCCCCCCACCCGCCCGACACCCACCCGATGAAGGTGATTCCTCTGTGTCCACTTGGGTGTCCGTCGGTTCGTACCCATTTGCTGGTGAGCGCGAGCACGTGGTGCTCGTGTGTCCATTCTTGGGCTACCTGGCTTACTGGAACGGGTTCCAGCTCTGGCCAGGAGAACCACGAGAGGTGCCCTCTCACCGCTGCTCCTCCTAGCTGAATAGCACTCCGTGGTGTCCACGCGCCACATTTCATTTACGCACTGGTGGGTCGATGGGCACTCGGGTCGCTTCCAGGTCTTTGCGATTGTGACTTGTGCCCTGACTCTAACCCTAACCCTTACCCAGCCCCGTCTCCTCCTCGGCCCCTGCCTGAATGACTCCTTCCCGCCCGGCCTGTCACCTGTCACCGTCCTCTGCCCCTGCCTGACACGCTCCTCCCCGCCCGGGCCGTCACCGTCCTCGGCCCCTGCCTGACGGGGCTCCTCCGTCGCCTGGGCCTTCCAAGGGCTTGGTGTGGACGCTGGTTCCAGGACGCCCTCCCAGGAACCCGGTAGCAGGGCGGCCGCAGCGTCTCGCGCCACCCAACCGTCCGCCGGCCGCCGGCCGTCGCTAAGTGGCCTGCGGGGGACGTGCCCCCACTGTGGGGCGGGCGCCCAGCCTGGTGTCTTCTCTGAGGCCCCGTGGCTGCTTTCCCCCCCCCCGCAAGGGGAGAGCCGCGGAGGTGGGGACCGCCTCCTCGTGGGGACGTACACCCAGCTCTCCACGTCGGATTCCGGGGCTCTCTGTCCTGCCAGAAGGCCCAGCTGGCCTGCGGGTCCTTAGAGTGGCAAAAACATCCGAAAACTGAGATTGAGGGTCCGGTGGTTGTCTGCACTTTTGTGCTGGGCACCCCAGGGAGGCCCGGGGGCTGGCTGGACAACGCGGTCTGCTGGGCGGGGGGGGGGTTTGGAGGAGCAACTGATGCCCTTTGCACTTTGGGTAGCAAGTGTCTGAGGTGTCTCTGAGCCCTGCGCCATGTCGGGGGTGGGGGTGGGAGGTCGGGGGGGGGTGGAGGAGCAGGAGGAGGAGGAGGAGGAGGAGGTGGGAAGGGCCGTGGCCTGCAGTCGTGTTCCCGGGGTGGCTTCTTCCACAGGCTGCTTGGCCTGGGCTCCCTGCACCTGGGCCTTTGGAGGACTGGCCCTGTGCTTGCCAACGCTTCCCCTGCAGGGACCCAGAGCTGGGAGGTTGCATCTCTCAGCCCTGGGTCGGGCAGAGCCCCAGCGGGCCATGCCCACAACCTCTCTCAGCACGGGTCCCCCAGAAGGCTCCTTTGGGACCAGGATTCTCTTGCGGGTGACTCTTTAAGGTCTGGCCCCTGGATGGAGGGGCACCAGGAGTAGAGGAGCAGGAAGGGGAAGGGGGTGGCCGTGCGAGGGGACACTTTCAGGCCAAGTTCCAGCTTCAGCCTGATCCTCCTGGGAACCCCGGGGTGTACGTCACACCTCCTGGTTGTCCCGCTCTGAGACAAGGAGCCGGGCTTCGCATTCCCCCAGCAGCCAGTCGTGGGCTGAGGACACCTGGGGCGTTGGGAACTCCCTGGCTTCTCCTTGGCTTAACATCTGGAGCTGCTTGTGAATCGTGCCGCCACACACACCCGAGTGCAGGTGTCTTCTGCACAGACTGCGGGCCTCGCTCTTCTGAATGCCGCTAGCTCGCCACCCACCCACGGGTGAACCTGGTCAGGGTACTTTCTCTCGGGGGCAGACTCTGATCCTGGCGGGCTACCGGTGTCTCTGTTTGCTCGTTTCTTTCTTCCATTTCGGGAAAGGCTTCCTTACTGGGTGTGGAAATCTCCTATGCCTTTCCTCGCCTATTCTGTCAGCTTTAAAATTCTCTTTCAGTTGCCACCCTCACAGATGGATTAGGAAACTCTTTCCGGTGTACTCATTAGTGAAATGACCTCAATGAAGCTGGAATCCAATATCTAATCGCCGATTTTTAGCGAGTCCACACGCCAGGGTGGTCGGGGTCCAATGCAGCCCCGGCCAGGCCCAGGCCCCTTGGACTGGGCCACAGGAGGACACAGAGGAGGGTCCCGGCCCCCACGGTCGCGTTGCCGGCAGTTCTCCAAGGGCTTGGGCGTTTTCCAGAGGTAGGAGATGGAGGGGACTGATTTCTTCAGCGCCCCACTAACCACGCCACCCCACCCATGGGACACATCCCTAGAGAGACAGAGAGACGCCCCATACACTCGCTCCCCTCCCCCATGCGCTGTGCCCCAGCCCGGGCCCGGGGGAATAGGCGGCAGCCCACCCACAGGGTGGGGGGCGCAGCTGAAAGGGGTTGTCGGGGAGGGCGGCCCCTGCCTGGGGTCAAAGGGCGGGCGACCCGCGCGTGCGCAATCGGCGGCGGCGGCGGCGGCGGCGGCGGCGGCGGGGGCGGCCACGAGCTGGGGGTGGGCCAGGCGAGGAGAGGAAGGGGGCTGGAAGGTCTCCACCTTGGCGAGTCCAGCCGTGGAGGCGCATCTTGTGTGAGTGTGAGTGAGTGAGTGTGAGTGTGAGTGTGTGTGTGTGTGTGTGTGTATAGAGAGACAGCCCCCCACCCCGGCCCGCCGCTCCCTGCCCGCCCCGCCCCACCCTGCCTGTCACCCCCGTCCCTCGGAGCCCGCCGGACCCGGCCGGTGAACTCAACAGGCCCGCCCGGTGCGGGTCAGCGCCGGCGCGGGGCCTGGGGCGGGAGGAGGCGGCGGGGAAGCGCAGAGAGGCTCGGCTTCTTGAGCGGGGCAGGGGCGCCCTCCGCCGTCTAGGGCCACACCACCCTGAACGCGCCCGATCTCGTCTGGTCTCAGAAGCTAAGCAGGGTCGGGCCTGGTTAGTACTTGGATGGGAGACCGCCTGGGAATACCGGGTGCCGTAGGCTTCTTTTTTTTTTTTTTTTTTTTTTTTGTTTTGCCTCTTGTTCTGTCCCCTCTCTGGGAGCGAGGCGGCGGCCCGGGGCGGGGGTCACCCCCACCCTCAGCGCCCGCCGCGGTGCCTGGCGCCCCAGCCCGCACCGTGGGGCCTCCTCTTGTCCCAAGCCGCGACACCGCCGTCACGCGGCAGCATGCGTGGCTTCTGGACTGTCAGGTCTCAGACCAAAGGTCTGCTCTGTGGGAACCGACACGCTGGAGGAAACCTTGAGAGTCTGAGAGGGGAGGGAGTTCCAGAAGAAGGCCAGGATGTCATTTTGAGGGAGTATGTGACCAGAACTCGTCCCGTTGCTTTTGGGGTTCTATGGGCTACACGTAGGAATCTTTGGTGGTGGCACCTGATGTTGGGGGATCCGGAGTCACACCCAGACCTGCCCCACAGGCCTCCTTTTACTTTTCTCTTCGGATTCATTATGTTTAAAAAGTGTCTCTTATCTCTATGATTGCATTTTCTTTTCTCTCTCTTTTCAAGCAGATGATGGGAGTCCAAGTATTAAGGTGACATGTGTTGCCCGTGCCCCCCTCCCCCCTGTGTTCTTATTCATTTACCTCTGATGTTGTTCCAGCGTATTGTGGGGGTACCAATGTTAAGGTCGGGTACGTTGCCCTCTCCCAGCCTCCCCCCTCGGGTCAGAGCCTCAAGTGCGCCCATCCCCCAGTCGGTGCGCACCCACCCCATTCCTAATGGAGGTGTATGCCCATCCCCTCCCCCCACCCGCCCGACACCCACCCGATGAAGGTGATTCCTCTGTGTCCACTTGGGTGTCCGTCGGTTCGTACCCATTTGCTGGTGAGCGCGAGCACGTGGTGCTCGTGTGTCCATTCTTGGGCTACCTGGCTTACTGGAACGGGTTCCAGCTCTGGCCAGGAGAACCACGAGAGGTGCCCTCTCACCGCTGCTCCTCCTAGCTGAATAGCACTCCGTGGTGTCCACGCGCCACATTTCATTTACGCACTGGTGGGTCGATGGGCACTCGGGTCGCTTCCAGGTCTTTGCGATTGTGACTTGTGCCCTGACTCTAACCCTAACCCTTACCCAGCCCCGTCTCCTCCTCGGCCCCTGCCTGAATGACTCCTTCCCGCCCGGCCTGTCACCTGTCACCGTCCTCTGCCCCTGCCTGACACGCTCCTCCCCGCCCGGGCCGTCACCGTCCTCGGCCCCTGCCTGACGGGGCTCCTCCGTCGCCTGGGCCTTCCAAGGGCTTGGTGTGGACGCTGGTTCCAGGACGCCCTCCCAGGAACCCGGTAGCAGGGCGGCCGCAGCGTCTCGCGCCACCCAACCGTCCGCCGGCCGCCGGCCGTCGCTAAGTGGCCTGCGGGGGACGTGCCCCCACTGTGGGGCGGGCGCCCAGCCTGGTGTCTTCTCTGAGGCCCCGTGGCTGCTTTTCCCCCCCCCCGCAAGGGGAGAGCCGCGGAGGTGGGGACCGCCTCCTCGTGGGGACGTACACCCAGCTCTCCACGTCGGATTCCGGGGCTCTCTGTCCTGCCAGAAGGCCCAGCTGGCCTGCGGGTCCTTAGAGTGGCAAAAACATCCGAAAACTGAGATTGAGGGTCCGGTGGTTGTCTGCACTTTTGTGCTGGGCACCCCAGGGAGGCCCGGGGGCTGGCTGGACAACGCGGTCTGCTGGGCGGGGGGGGGGTTTGGAGGAGCAACTGATGCCCTTTGCACTTTGGGTAGCAAGTGTCTGAGGTGTCTCTGAGCCCTGCGCCATGTCGGGGGTGGGGGTGGGAGGTCGGGGGGGGTGGAGGAGCAGGAGGAGGAGGAGGAGGAGGAGGTGGGAAGGGCCGTGGCCTGCAGTCGTGTTCCCGGGGTGGCTTCTTCCACAGGCTGCTTGGCCTGGGCTCCCTGCACCTGGGCCTTTGGAGGACTGGCCCTGTGCTTGCCAACGCTTCCCCTGCAGGGACCCAGAGCTGGGAGGTTGCATCTCTCAGCCCTGGGTCGGGCAGAGCCCCAGCGGGCCATGCCCACAACCTCTCTCAGCACGGGTCCCCCAGAAGGCTCCTTTGGGACCAGGATTCTCTTGCGGGTGACTCTTTAAGGTCTGGCCCCTGGATGGAGGGGCACCAGGAGTAGAGGAGCAGGAAGGGGAAGGGGGTGGCCGTGCGAGGGGACACTTTCAGGCCAAGTCCCAGCTTCAGCCTGATCCTCCTGGGAACCCCGGGGTGTACGTCACACCTCCTGGTTGTCCCGCTCTGAGACAAGGAGCCGGGCTTCGCATTCCCCCAGCAGCCAGTCGTGGGCTGAGGACACCTGGGGCGTTGGGAACTCCCTGGCTTCTCCTTGGCTTAACATCTGGAGCTGCTTGTGAATCGTGCCGCCACACACACCCGAGTGCAGGTGTCTTCTGCACAGACTGCGGGCCTCGCTCTTCTGAATGCCGCTAGCTCGCCACCCACCCACGGGTGAACCTGGTCAGGGTACTTTCTCTCGGGAGCAGACTCTGATCCTGGCGGGCTACCGGTGTCTCTGTTTGCTCGTTTCTTTCTTCCATTTCGGGAAAGGCTTCCTTACTGGGTGTGGAAATCTCCTATGCCTTTCCTCGCCTATTCTGTCAGCTTTAAAATTCTCTTTCAGTTGCCACCCTCACAGATGGATTAGGAAACTCTTTCCGGTGCACTCATTAGTGAAATGACCTCAATGAAGCTGGAATCCAATATCTAATCGCCGATTTTTAGCGAGTCCACACGCTAGGGTGGTCGGGGTCCAATGCAGCCCCGGCCAGGCCCAGGCCCCTTGGACTGGGCCACAGGAGGACACAGAGGAGGGTCCCGGCCCCCACGGTCGCGTTGCCGGCAGTTCTCCAAGGGCTTGGGCGTTTTCCAGAGGTAGGAGATGGAGGGGACTGATTTCTTCAGCGCCCCACTAACCACGCCACCCCACCCATGGGACACATCCCTAGAGAGAGAGAGAGACGCCCCATACACTCGCTCCCCTCCCCCATGCGCTGTGCCCCAGCCCGGGCCCGGGGGAATAGGCGGCAGCCCACCCACAGGGTGGGGGGCGCAGCTGAAAGGGGTTGTCGGGGAGGGCGGCCCCTGCCTGGGGTCAAAGGGCGGGCGACCCGCGCGTGCGCAATCGGCGGCGGCGGCGGCGGCGGCGGCGGCGGCGGCGGCGGCGGCGGGGGCGGCCACGAGCTGGGGGTGGGCCAGGCGAGGAGAGGAAGGGGGCTGGAAGGTCTCCACCTTGGCGAGTCCAGCCGTGGAGGCGCATCTTGTGTGAGTGTGAGTGTGTGTGTGTGTGTGTGTGTGTGTGTGTGTGTGTATAGAGAGACAGCCCCCCACCCCGGCCCGCCGCTCCCTGCCCGCCCCGCCCCACCCCGCCTGTCACCCCCGTCCCTCGGAGCCCTCCCGCCCGGTGCGGGTCAGCGCCGGCGCGGGGCCTGGGGCGGGAGGAGGCGGCGGGGAAGCGCAGAGAGGCTTGGCTTCTTGAGCGGGGCAGGGGCGCCCTCCGCCGTCTAGGGCCACACCACCCTGAACGCGCCCGATCTCGTCTGGTCTCAGAAGCTAAGCAGGGTCGGGCCTGGTTAGTACTTGGATGGGAGACCGCCTGGGAATACCGGGTGCCGTAGGCTTCTTTTTTTTTTTTTTTTTTTTTTTTTGTTTTGCCTCTTGTTCTGTCCCCTCTCTGGGAGCGAGGCGGCGGCCCGGGGCGGGGGTCACCCCCACCCTCAGCGCCCGCCGCGGTGCCTGGCGCCCCAGCCCGCACCGTGGGGCCTCCTCTTGTCCCAAGCCGCGACACCGCCGTCACGCGGCAGCATGCGTGGCTTCTGGACTGTCAGGTCTCAGACCAAAGGTCTGCTCTGTGGGAACCGACACGCTGGAGGAAACCTTGAGAGTCTGAGAGGGGAGGGAGTTCCAGAAGAAGGCCAGGATGTCATTTTGAGGGAGTATGTGACCAGAACTCGTCCCGTTGCTTTTGGGGTTCTATGGGCTACACGTAGGAATCTTTGGTGGTGGCACCTGATGTTGGGGGATCCGGAGTCACACCCAGACCTGCCCCACAGGCCTCCTTTTACTTTTCTCTTCGGATTCATTATGTTTAAAAAGTGTCTCTTATCTCTATGATTGCATTTTCTTTTCTCTCTCTTTTCAAGCAGATGATGGGAGTCCAAGTATTAAGGTGACATGTGTTGCCCGTGCCCCCCTCCCCCCTGTGTTCTTATTCATTTACCTCTGATGTTGTTCCAGCGTATTGTGGGGGTACCAATGTTAAGGTCGGGTACGTTGCCCTCTCCCAGCCTCCCCCCTCGGGTCAGAGCCTCAAGTGCGCCCATCCCCCAGTCGGTGCGCACCCACCCCATTCCTAATGGAGGTGTATGCCCATCCCCTCCCCCCACCCGCCCGACACCCACCCGATGAAGGTGATTCCTCTGTGTCCACTTGGGTGTCCGTCGGTTCGTACCCATTTGCTGGTGAGCGCGAGCACGTGGTGCTCGTGTGTCCATTCTTGGGCTACCTGGCTTACTGGAACGGGTTCCAGCTCTGGCCAGGAGAACCACGAGAGGTGCCCTCTCACCGCTGCTCCTCCTAGCTGAATAGCACTCCGTGGTGTCCACGCGCCACATTTCATTTACGCACTGGTGGGTCGATGGGCACTCGGGTCGCTTCCAGGTCTTTGCGATTGTGACTTGTGCCCTGACTCTAACCCTAACCCTTACCCAGCCCCGTCTCCTCCTCGGCCCCTGCCTGAATGACTCCTTCCCGCCCGGCCTGTCACCTGTCACCGTCCTCTGCCCCTGCCTGACACGCTCCTCCCCGCCCGGGCCGTCACCGTCCTCGGCCCCTGCCTGACGGGGCTCCTCCGTCGCCTGGGCCTTCCAAGGGCTTGGTGTGGACGCTGGTTCCAGGACGCCCTCCCAGGAACCCGGTAGCAGGGCGGCCGCAGCGTCTCGCGCCACCCAACCGTCCGCCGGCCGCCGGCCGTCGCTAAGTGGCCTGCGGGGGACGTGCCCCCACTGTGGGGCGGGCGCCCAGCCTGGTGTCTTCTCTGAGGCCCCGTGGCTGCTTTCCCCCCCCCCGCAAGGGGAGAGCCGCGGAGGTGGGGACCGCCTCCTCGTGGGGACGTACACCCAGCTCTCCACGTCGGATTCCGGGGCTCTCTGTCCTGCCAGAAGGCCCAGCTGGCCTGCGGGTCCTTAGAGTGGCAAAAACATCCGAAAACTGAGATTGAGGGTCCGGTGGTTGTCTGCACTTTTGTGCTGGGCACCCCAGGGAGGCCCGGGGGCTGGCTGGACAACGCGGTCTGCTGGGCGGGGGGGGGGTTTGGAGGAGCAACTGATGCCCTTTGCACTTTGGGTAGCAAGTGTCTGAGGTGTCTCTGAGCCCTGCGCCATGTCGGGGGTGGGGGTGGGAGGTCGGGGGGGGGTGGAGGAGCAGGAGGAGGAGGAGGAGGAGGAGGTGGGAAGGGCCGTGGCCTGCAGTCGTGTTCCCGGGGTGGCTTCTTCCACAGGCTGCTTGGCCTGGGCTCCCTGCACCTGGGCCTTTGGAGGACTGGCCCTGTGCTTGCCAACGCTTCCCCTGCAGGGACCCAGAGCTGGGAGGTTGCATCTCTCAGCCCTGGGTCGGGCAGAGCCCCAGCGGGCCATGCCCACAACCTCTCTCAGCACGGGTCCCCCAGAAGGCTCCTTTGGGACCAGGATTCTCTTGCGGGTGACTCTTTAAGGTCTGGCCCCTGGATGGAGGGGCACCAGGAGTAGAGGAGCAGGAAGGGGAAGGGGGTGGCCGTGCGAGGGGACACTTTCAGGCCAAGTCCCAGCTTCAGCCTGATCCTCCTGGGAACCCCGGGGTGTACGTCACACCTCCTGGTTGTCCCGCTCTGAGACAAGGAGCCGGGCTTCGCATTCCCCCAGCAGCCAGTCGTGGGCTGAGGACACCTGGGGCGTTGGGAACTCCCTGGCTTCTCCTTGGCTTAACATCTGGAGCTGCTTGTGAATCGTGCCGCCACACACACCCGAGTGCAGGTGTCTTCTGCACAGACTGCGGGCCTCGCTCTTCTGAATGCCGCTAGCTCGCCACCCACCCACGGGTGAACCTGGTCAGGGTACTTTCTCTCGGGGGCAGACTCTGATCCTGGCGGGCTACCGGTGTCTCTGTTTGCTCGTTTCTTTCTTCCATTTCGGGAAAGGCTTCCTTACTGGGTGTGGAAATCTCCTATGCCTTTCCTCGCCTATTCTGTCAGCTTTAAAATTCTCTTTCAGTTGCCACCCTCACAGATGGATTAGGAAACTCTTTCCGGTGCACTCATTAGTGAAATGACCTCAATGAAGCTGGAATCCAATATCTAATCGCCGATTTTTAGCGAGTCCACACGCCAGGGTGGTCGGGGTCCAATGCAGCCCCGGCCAGGCCCAGGCCCCTTGGACTGGGCCACAGGAGGACACAGAGGAGGGTCCCGGCCCCCACGGTCGCGTTGCCGGCAGTTCTCCAAGGGCTTGGGCGTTTTCCAGAGGTAGGAGATGGAGGGGACTGATTTCTTCAGCGCCCCACTAACCACGCCACCCCACCCATGGGACACATCCCTAGAGAGAGAGAGAGACGCCCCATACACTCGCTCCCCTCCCCCATGCGCTGTGCCCCAGCCCGGGCCCGGGGGAATAGGCGGCAGCCCACCCACAGGGTGGGGGGCGCAGCTGAAAGGGGTTGTCGGGGAGGGCGGCCCCTGCCTGGGGTCAAAGGGCGGGCGACCCGCGCGTGCGCAATCGGCGGCGGCGGCGGCGGCGGCGGCGGCGGCGGGGGCGGCCACGAGCTGGGGGTGGGCCAGGCGAGGAGAGGAAGGGGGCTGGAAGGTCTCCACCTTGGCGAGTCCAGCCGTGGAGGCGCATCTTGTGTGAGTGTGAGTGAGTGAGTGTGAGTGTGTGTGTGTGTGTGTGTGTATAGAGAGACAGCCCCCCACCCCGGCCCGCCGCTCCCTGCCCGCCCCGCCCCACCCCGCCTGTCACCCCCGTCCCTCGGAGCCCGCCGGACCCGGCCGGTGAACTCAACAGGCCCGCCCGGTGCGGGTCAGCGCCGGCGCGGGGCCTGGGGCGGGAGGAGGCGGCGGGGAAGCGCAGAGAGGCTCGGCTTCTTGAGCGGGGCAGGGGCGCCCTCCGCCGTCTAGGGCCACACCACCCTGAACGCGCCCGATCTCGTCTGGTCTCAGAAGCTAAGCAGGGTCGGGCCTGGTTAGTACTTGGATGGGAGACCGCCTGGGAATACCGGGTGCCGTAGGCTTCTTTTTTTTTTTTTTTTTTTTTTTTGTTTTGCCTCTTGTTCTGTCCCCTCTCTGGGAGCGAGGCGGCGGCCCGGGGCGGGGGTCACCCCCACCCTCAGCGCCCGCCGCGGTGCCTGGCGCCCCAGCCCGCACCGTGGGGCCTCCTCTTGTCCCAAGCCGCGACACCGCCGTCACGCGGCAGCATGCGTGGCTTCTGGACTGTCAGGTCTCAGACCAAAGGTCTGCTCTGTGGGAACCGACACGCTGGAGGAAACCTTGAGAGTCTGAGAGGGGAGGGAGTTCCAGAAGAAGGCCAGGATGTCATTTTGAGGGAGTATGTGACCAGAACTCGTCCCGTTGCTTTTGGGGTTCTATGGGCTACACGTAGGAATCTTTGGTGGTGGCACCTGATGTTGGGGGATCCGGAGTCACACCCAGACCTGCCCCACAGGCCTCCTTTTACTTTTCTCTTCGGATTCATTATGTTTAAAAAGTGTCTCTTATCTCTATGATTGCATTTTCTTTTCTCTCTCTTTTCAAGCAGATGATGGGAGTCCAAGTATTAAGGTGACATGTGTTGCCCGTGCCCCCCTCCCCCCTGTGTTCTTATTCATTAACCTCTGATGTTGTTCCAGCGTATTGTGGGGGTACCAATGTTAAGGTCGGGTACGTTGCCCTCTCCCAGCCTCCCCCCTCGGGTCAGAGCCTCAAGTGCGCCCATCCCCCAGTCGGTGCGCACCCACCCCATTCCTAATGGAGGTGTATGCCCATCCCCTCCCCCCACCCGCCCGACACCCACCCGATGAAGGTGATTCCTCTGTGTCCACTTGGGTGTCCGTCGGTTCGTACCCATTTGCTGGTGAGCGCGAGCACGTGGTGCTCGTGTGTCCATTCTTGGGCTACCTGGCTTACTGGAACGGGTTCCAGCTCTGGCCAGGAGAACCACGAGAGGTGCCCTCTCACCGCTGCTCCTCCTAGCTGAATAGCACTCCGTGGTGTCCACGCGCCACATTTCATTTACGCACTGGTGGGTCGATGGGCACTCGGGTCGCTTCCAGGTCTTTGCGATTGTGACTTGTGCCCTGACTCTAACCCTAACCCTTACCCAGCCCCGTCTCCTCCTCGGCCCCTGCCTGAATGACTCCTTCCCGCCCGGCCTGTCACCTGTCACCGTCCTCTGCCCCTGCCTGACACGCTCCTCCCCGCCCGGGCCGTCACCGTCCTCGGCCCCTGCCTGACGGGGCTCCTCCGTCGCCTGGGCCTTCCAAGGGCTTGGTGTGGACGCTGGTTCCAGGACGCCCTCCCAGGAACCCGGTAGCAGGGCGGCCGCAGCGTCTCGCGCCACCCAACCGTCCGCCGGCCGGCGGCCGTCGCTAAGTGGCCTGCGGGGGACGTGCCCCCACTGTGGGGCGGGCGCCCAGCCTGGTGTCTTCTCTGAGGCCCCGTGGCTGCTTTTCCCCCCCCCTGCAAGGGGAGAGCCGCGGAGGTGGGGACCGCCTCCTCGTGGGGACGTACACCCAGCTCTCCACGTCGGATTCCGGGGCTCTCTGTCCTGCCAGAAGGCCCAGCTGGCCTGCGGGTCCTTAGAGTGGCAAAAACATCCGAAAACTGAGATTGAGGGTCCGGTGGTTGTCTGCACTTTTGTGCTGGGCACCCCAGGGAGGCCCGGGGGCTGGCTGGACAACGCGGTCTGCTGGGGGGGGGGGGTTTGGAGGAGCAACTGATGCCCTTTGCACTTTGGGTAGCAAGTGTCTGAGGTGTCTCTGAGCCCTGCGCCATGTCGGGGGTGGGGGTGGGAGGTCGGGGGGGGGGTGGAGGAGCAGGAGGAGGAGGAGGAGGAGGAGGTGGGAAGGGCCGTGGCCTGCAGTCGTGTTCCCGGGGTGGCTTCTTCCACAGGCTGCTTGGCCTGGGCTCCCTGCACCTGGGCCTTTGGAGGACTGGCCCTGTGCTTGCCAACGCTTCCCCTGCAGGGACCCAGAGCTGGGAGGTTGCATCTCTCAGCCCTGGGTCGGGCAGAGCCCCAGCGGGCCATGCCCACAACCTCTCTCAGCACGGGTCCCCCAGAAGGCTCCTTTGGGACCAGGATTCTCTTGCGGGTGACTCTTTAAGGTCTGGCCCCTGGATGGAGGGGCACCAGGAGTAGAGGAGCAGGAAGGGGAAGGGGGTGGGCGTGCGAGGGGACACTTTCAGGCCAAGTCCCAGCTTCAGCCTGATCCTCCTGGGAACCCCGGGGTGTACGTCACACCTCCTGGTTGTCCCGCTCTGAGACAAGGAGCCGGGCTTCGCATTCCCCCAGCAGCCAGTCGTGGGCTGAGGACACCTGGGGCGTTGGGAACTCCCTGGCTTCTCCTTGGCTTAACATCTGGAGCTGCTTGTGAATCGTGCCGCCACACACACCCGAGTGCAGGTGTCTTCTGCACAGACTGCGGGCCTCGCTCTTCTGAATGCCGCTAGCTCGCCACCCACCCACGGGTGAACCTGGTCAGGGTACTTTCTCTCGGGGGCAGACTCTGATCCTGGCGGGCTACCGGTGTCTCTGTTTGCTCGTTTCTTTCTTCCATTTCGGGAAAGGCTTCCTTACTGGGTGTGGAAATCTCCTATGCCTTTCCTCGCCTATTCTGTCAGCTTTAAAATTCTCTTTCAGTTGCCACCCTCACAGATGGATTAGGAAACTCTTTCCGGTGCACTCATTAGTGAAATGACCTCAATGAAGCTGGAATCCAATATCTAATCGCCGATTTTTAGCGAGTCCACACGCCAGGGTGGTCGGGGTCCAATGCAGCCCCGGCCAGGCCCAGGCCCCTTGGACTGGGCCACAGGAGGACACAGAGGAGGGTCCCGGCCCCCACGGTCGCGTTGCCGGCAGTTCTCCAAGGGCTTGGGCGTTTTCCAGAGGTAGGAGATGGAGGGGACTGATTTCTTCAGCGCCCCACTAACCACGCCACCCCACCCATGGGACACATCCCTAGAGAGAGAGAGAGACGCCCCATACACTCGCTCCCCTCCCCCATGCGCTGTGCCCCAGCCCGGGCCCGGGGGAATAGGCGGCAGCCCACCCACAGGGTGGGGGGCGCAGCTGAAAGGGGTTGTCGGGGAGGGCGGCCCCTGCCTGGGGTCAAAGGGCGGGCGACCCGCGCGTGCGCAATCGGCGGCGGCGGCGGCGGCGGCGGCGGCGGCGGCGGCGGGGGCGGCCACGAGCTGGGGGTGGGCCAGGCGAGGAGAGGAAGGGGGCTGGAAGGTCTCCACCTTGGCGAGTCCAGCCGTGGAGGCGCATCTTGTGTGAGTGTGAGTGTGTGTGTGTGTGTGTGTGTGTGTGTGTGTGTGTATAGAGAGACAGCCCCCCACCCCGGCCCGCCGCTCCCTGCCCGCCCCGCCCCACCCCGCCTGTCACCCCCGTCCCTCGGAGCCCGCCGGACCCGGCCGGTGAACTCAACAGGCCCGCCCGGTGCGGGTCAGCGCCGGCGCGGGGCCTGGGGCGGGAGGAGGCGGCGGGGAAGCGCAGAGAGGCTTGGCTTCTTGAGCGGGGCAGGGGCGCCCTCCGCCGTCTAGGGCCACACCACCCTGAACGCGCCCGATCTCGTCTGGTCTCAGAAGCTAAGCAGGGTCGGGCCTGGTTAGTACTTGGATGGGAGACCGCCTGGGAATACCGGGTGCCGTAGGCTTCTTTTTTTTTTTTTTTTTTTTTTTTGTTTTGCCTCTTGTTCTGTCCCCTCTCTGGGAGCGAGGCGGCGGCCCGGGGCGGGGGTCACCCCCACCCTCAGCGCCCGCCGCGGTGCCTGGCGCCCCAGCCCGCACCGTGGGGCCTCCTCTTGTCCCAAGCC
Organism: Microcebus murinus; assembly: GCF_040939455.1. Classification (NCBI taxonomy): domain Eukaryota; kingdom Metazoa; phylum Chordata; class Mammalia; order Primates; family Cheirogaleidae; genus Microcebus; species Microcebus murinus. The sequence goes on along the minus strand of NW_027438948.1, from coordinate 966,691 downwards.
GCGACACCGCCGTCACGCGGCAGCATGCGTGGCTTCTGGACTGTCAGGTCTCAGACCAAAGGTCTGCTCTGTGGGAACCGACACGCTGGAGGAAACCTTGAGAGTCTGAGAGGGGAGGGAGTTCCAGAAGAAGGCCAGGATGTCATTTTGAGGGAGTATGTGACCAGAACTCGTCCCGTTGCTTTTGGGGTTCTATGGGCTACACGTAGGAATCTTTGGTGGTGGCACCTGATGTTGGGGGATCCGGAGTCACACCCAGACCTGCCCCACAGGCCTCCTTTTACTTTTCTCTTCGGATTCATTATGTTTAAAAAGTGTCTCTTATCTCTATGATTGCATTTTCTTTTCTCTCTCTTTTCAAGCAGATGATGGGAGTCCAAGTATTAAGGTGACATGTGTTGCCCGTGCCCCCCTCCCCCCTGTGTTCTTATTCATTTACCTCTGATGTTGTTCCAGCGTATTGTGGGGGTACCAATGTTAAGGTCGGGTACGTTGCCCTCTCCCAGCCTCCCCCCTCGGGTCAGAGCCTCAAGTGCGCCCATCCCCCAGTCGGTGCGCACCCACCCCATTCCTAATGGAGGTGTATGCCCATCCCCTCCCCCCACCCGCCCGACACCCACCCGATGAAGGTGATTCCTCTGTGTCCACTTGGGTGTCCGTCGGTTCGTACCCATTTGCTGGTGAGCGCGAGCACGTGGTGCTCGTGTGTCCATTCTTGGGCTACCTGGCTTACTGGAACGGGTTCCAGCTCTGGCCAGGAGAACCACGAGAGGTGCCCTCTCACCGCTGCTCCTCCTAGCTGAATAGCACTCCGTGGTGTCCACGCGCCACATTTCATTTACGCACTGGTGGGTCGATGGGCACTCGGGTCGCTTCCAGGTCTTTGCGATTGTGACTTGTGCCCTGACTCTAACCCTAACCCTTACCCAGCCCCGTCTCCTCCTCGGCCCCTGCCTGAATGACTCCTTCCCGCCCGGCCTGTCACCTGTCACCGTCCTCTGCCCCTGCCTGACACGCTCCTCCCCGCCCGGGCCGTCACCGTCCTCGGCCCCTGCCTGACGGGGCTCCTCCGTCGCCTGGGCCTTCCAAGGGCTTGGTGTGGACGCTGGTTCCAGGACGCCCTCCCAGGAACCCGGTAGCAGGGCGGCCGCAGCGTCTCGCGCCACCCAACCGTCCGCCGGCCGCCGGCCGTCGCTAAGTGGCCTGCGGGGGACGTGCCCCCACTGTGGGGCGGGCGCCCAGCCTGGTGTCTTCTCTGAGGCCCCGTGGCTGCTTTCCCCCCCCCCGCAAGGGGAGAGCCGCGGAGGTGGGGACCGCCTCCTCGTGGGGACGTACACCCAGCTCTCCACGTCGGATTCCGGGGCTCTCTGTCCTGCCAGAAGGCCCAGCTGGCCTGCGGGTCCTTAGAGTGGCAAAAACATCCGAAAACTGAGATTGAGGGTCCGGTGGTTGTCTGCACTTTTGTGCTGGGCACCCCAGGGAGGCCCGGGGGCTGGCTGGACAACGCGGTCTGCTGGGCGGGGGGGGGGTTTGGAGGAGCAACTGATGCCCTTTGCACTTTGGGTAGCAAGTGTCTGAGGTGTCTCTGAGCCCTGCGCCATGTCGGGGGTGGGGGTGGGAGGTCGGGGGGGGGTGGAGGAGCAGGAGGAGGAGGAGGAGGAGGAGGTGGGAAGGGCCGTGGCCTGCAGTCGTGTTCCCGGGGTGGCTTCTTCCACAGGCTGCTTGGCCTGGGCTCCCTGCACCTGGGCCTTTGGAGGACTGGCCCTGTGCTTGCCAACGCTTCCCCTGCAGGGACCCAGAGCTGGGAGGTTGCATCTCTCAGCCCTGGGTCGGGCAGAGCCCCAGCGGGCCATGCCCACAACCTCTCTCAGCACGGGTCCCCCAGAAGGCTCCTTTGGGACCAGGATTCTCTTGCGGGTGACTCTTTAAGGTCTGGCCCCTGGATGGAGGGGCACCAGGAGTAGAGGAGCAGGAAGGGGAAGGGGGTGGCCGTGCGAGGGGACACTTTCAGGCCAAGTTCCAGCTTCAGCCTGATCCTCCTGGGAACCCCGGGGTGTACGTCACACCTCCTGGTTGTCCCGCTCTGAGACAAGGAGCCGGGCTTCGCATTCCCCCAGCAGCCAGTCGTGGGCTGAGGACACCTGGGGCGTTGGGAACTCCCTGGCTTCTCCTTGGCTTAACATCTGGAGCTGCTTGTGAATCGTGCCGCCACACACACCCGAGTGCAGGTGTCTTCTGCACAGACTGCGGGCCTCGCTCTTCTGAATGCCGCTAGCTCGCCACCCACCCACGGGTGAACCTGGTCAGGGTACTTTCTCTCGGGGGCAGACTCTGATCCTGGCGGGCTACCGGTGTCTCTGTTTGCTCGTTTCTTTCTTCCATTTCGGGAAAGGCTTCCTTACTGGGTGTGGAAATCTCCTATGCCTTTCCTCGCCTATTCTGTCAGCTTTAAAATTCTCTTTCAGTTGCCACCCTCACAGATGGATTAGGAAACTCTTTCCGGTGTACTCATTAGTGAAATGACCTCAATGAAGCTGGAATCCAATATCTAATCGCCGATTTTTAGCGAGTCCACACGCCAGGGTGGTCGGGGTCCAATGCAGCCCCGGCCAGGCCCAGGCCCCTTGGACTGGGCCACAGGAGGACACAGAGGAGGGTCCCGGCCCCCACGGTCGCGTTGCCGGCAGTTCTCCAAGGGCTTGGGCGTTTTCCAGAGGTAGGAGATGGAGGGGACTGATTTCTTCAGCGCCCCACTAACCACGCCACCCCACCCATGGGACACATCCCTAGAGAGACAGAGAGACGCCCCATACACTCGCTCCCCTCCCCCATGCGCTGTGCCCCAGCCCGGGCCCGGGGGAATAGGCGGCAGCCCACCCACAGGGTGGGGGGCGCAGCTGAAAGGGGTTGTCGGGGAGGGCGGCCCCTGCCTGGGGTCAAAGGGCGGGCGACCCGCGCGTGCGCAATCGGCGGCGGCGGCGGCGGCGGCGGCGGCGGCGGGGGCGGCCACGAGCTGGGGGTGGGCCAGGCGAGGAGAGGAAGGGGGCTGGAAGGTCTCCACCTTGGCGAGTCCAGCCGTGGAGGCGCATCTTGTGTGAGTGTGAGTGAGTGAGTGTGAGTGTGAGTGTGTGTGTGTGTGTGTGTGTATAGAGAGACAGCCCCCCACCCCGGCCCGCCGCTCCCTGCCCGCCCCGCCCCACCCTGCCTGTCACCCCCGTCCCTCGGAGCCCGCCGGACCCGGCCGGTGAACTCAACAGGCCCGCCCGGTGCGGGTCAGCGCCGGCGCGGGGCCTGGGGCGGGAGGAGGCGGCGGGGAAGCGCAGAGAGGCTCGGCTTCTTGAGCGGGGCAGGGGCGCCCTCCGCCGTCTAGGGCCACACCACCCTGAACGCGCCCGATCTCGTCTGGTCTCAGAAGCTAAGCAGGGTCGGGCCTGGTTAGTACTTGGATGGGAGACCGCCTGGGAATACCGGGTGCCGTAGGCTTCTTTTTTTTTTTTTTTTTTTTTTTTGTTTTGCCTCTTGTTCTGTCCCCTCTCTGGGAGCGAGGCGGCGGCCCGGGGCGGGGGTCACCCCCACCCTCAGCGCCCGCCGCGGTGCCTGGCGCCCCAGCCCGCACCGTGGGGCCTCCTCTTGTCCCAAGCCGCGACACCGCCGTCACGCGGCAGCATGCGTGGCTTCTGGACTGTCAGGTCTCAGACCAAAGGTCTGCTCTGTGGGAACCGACACGCTGGAGGAAACCTTGAGAGTCTGAGAGGGGAGGGAGTTCCAGAAGAAGGCCAGGATGTCATTTTGAGGGAGTATGTGACCAGAACTCGTCCCGTTGCTTTTGGGGTTCTATGGGCTACACGTAGGAATCTTTGGTGGTGGCACCTGATGTTGGGGGATCCGGAGTCACACCCAGACCTGCCCCACAGGCCTCCTTTTACTTTTCTCTTCGGATTCATTATGTTTAAAAAGTGTCTCTTATCTCTATGATTGCATTTTCTTTTCTCTCTCTTTTCAAGCAGATGATGGGAGTCCAAGTATTAAGGTGACATGTGTTGCCCGTGCCCCCCTCCCCCCTGTGTTCTTATTCATTTACCTCTGATGTTGTTCCAGCGTATTGTGGGGGTACCAATGTTAAGGTCGGGTACGTTGCCCTCTCCCAGCCTCCCCCCTCGGGTCAGAGCCTCAAGTGCGCCCATCCCCCAGTCGGTGCGCACCCACCCCATTCCTAATGGAGGTGTATGCCCATCCCCTCCCCCCACCCGCCCGACACCCACCCGATGAAGGTGATTCCTCTGTGTCCACTTGGGTGTCCGTCGGTTCGTACCCATTTGCTGGTGAGCGCGAGCACGTGGTGCTCGTGTGTCCATTCTTGGGCTACCTGGCTTACTGGAACGGGTTCCAGCTCTGGCCAGGAGAACCACGAGAGGTGCCCTCTCACCGCTGCTCCTCCTAGCTGAATAGCACTCCGTGGTGTCCACGCGCCACATTTCATTTACGCACTGGTGGGTCGATGGGCACTCGGGTCGCTTCCAGGTCTTTGCGATTGTGACTTGTGCCCTGACTCTAACCCTAACCCTTACCCAGCCCCGTCTCCTCCTCGGCCCCTGCCTGAATGACTCCTTCCCGCCCGGCCTGTCACCTGTCACCGTCCTCTGCCCCTGCCTGACACGCTCCTCCCCGCCCGGGCCGTCACCGTCCTCGGCCCCTGCCTGACGGGGCTCCTCCGTCGCCTGGGCCTTCCAAGGGCTTGGTGTGGACGCTGGTTCCAGGACGCCCTCCCAGGAACCCGGTAGCAGGGCGGCCGCAGCGTCTCGCGCCACCCAACCGTCCGCCGGCCGCCGGCCGTCGCTAAGTGGCCTGCGGGGGACGTGCCCCCACTGTGGGGCGGGCGCCCAGCCTGGTGTCTTCTCTGAGGCCCCGTGGCTGCTTTTCCCCCCCCCCGCAAGGGGAGAGCCGCGGAGGTGGGGACCGCCTCCTCGTGGGGACGTACACCCAGCTCTCCACGTCGGATTCCGGGGCTCTCTGTCCTGCCAGAAGGCCCAGCTGGCCTGCGGGTCCTTAGAGTGGCAAAAACATCCGAAAACTGAGATTGAGGGTCCGGTGGTTGTCTGCACTTTTGTGCTGGGCACCCCAGGGAGGCCCGGGGGCTGGCTGGACAACGCGGTCTGCTGGGCGGGGGGGGGGTTTGGAGGAGCAACTGATGCCCTTTGCACTTTGGGTAGCAAGTGTCTGAGGTGTCTCTGAGCCCTGCGCCATGTCGGGGGTGGGGGTGGGAGGTCGGGGGGGGGTGGAGGAGCAGGAGGAGGAGGAGGAGGAGGAGGAGGAGGTGGGAAGGGCCGTGGCCTGCAGTCGTGTTCCCGGGGTGGCTTCTTCCACAGGCTGCTTGGCCTGGGCTCCCTGCACCTGGGCCTTTGGAGGACTGGCCCTGTGCTTGCCAACGCTTCCCCTGCAGGGACCCAGAGCTGGGAGGTTGCATCTCTCAGCCCTGGGTCGGGCAGAGCCCCAGCGGGCCATGCCCACAACCTCTCTCAGCACGGGTCCCCCAGAAGGCTCCTTTGGGACCAGGATTCTCTTGCGGGTGACTCTTTAAGGTCTGGCCCCTGGATGGAGGGGCACCAGGAGTAGAGGAGCAGGAAGGGGAAGGGGGTGGCCGTGCGAGGGGACACTTTCAGGCCAAGTCCCAGCTTCAGCCTGATCCTCCTGGGAACCCCGGGGTGTACGTCACACCTCCTGGTTGTCCCGCTCTGAGACAAGGAGCCGGGCTTCGCATTCCCCCAGCAGCCAGTCGTGGGCTGAGGACACCTGGGGCGTTGGGAACTCCCTGGCTTCTCCTTGGCTTAACATCTGGAGCTGCTTGTGAATCGTGCCGCCACACACACCCGAGTGCAGGTGTCTTCTGCACAGACTGCGGGCCTCGCTCTTCTGAATGCCGCTAGCTCGCCACCCACCCACGGGTGAACCTGGTCAGGGTACTTTCTCTCGGGGGCAGACTCTGATCCTGGCGGGCTACCGGTGTCTCTGTTTGCTCGTTTCTTTCTTCCATTTCGGGAAAGGCTTCCTTACTGGGTGTGGAAATCTCCTATGCCTTTCCTCGCCTATTCTGTCAGCTTTAAAATTCTCTTTCAGTTGCCACCCTCACAGATGGATTAGGAAACTCTTTCCGGTGCACTCATTAGTGAAATGACCTCAATGAAGCTGGAATCCAATATCTAATCGCCGATTTTTAGCGAGTCCACACGCCAGGGTGGTCGGGGTCCAATGCAGCCCCGGCCAGGCCCAGGCCCCTTGGACTGGGCCACAGGAGGACACAGAGGAGGGTCCCGGCCCCCACGGTCGCGTTGCCGGCAGTTCTCCAAGGGCTTGGGCGTTTTCCAGAGGTAGGAGATGGAGGGGACTGATTTCTTCAGCGCCCCACTAACCACGCCACCCCACCCATGGGACACATCCCTAGAGAGAGAGAGAGACGCCCCATACACTCGCTCCCCTCCCCCATGCGCTGTGCCCCAGCCCGGGCCCGGGGGAATAGGCGGCAGCCCACCCACAGGGTGGGGGGCGCAGCTGAAAGGGGTTGTCGGGGAGGGCGGCCCCTGCCTGGGGTCAAAGGGCGGGCGACCCGCGCGTGCGCAATCGGCGGCGGCGGCGGCGGCGGCGGCGGCGGCGGCGGCGGCGGCGGCGGCGGCGGCGGCGGCGGGGGCGGCCACGAGCTGGGGGTGGGCCAGGCGAGGAGAGGAAGGGGGCTGGAAGGTCTCCACCTTGGCGAGTCCAGCCGTGGAGGCGCATCTTGTGTGAGTGTGAGTGTGTGTGTGTGTGTGTGTGTGTGTGTGTGTGTGTGTATAGAGAGACAGCCCCCCACCCCGGCCCGCCGCTCCCTGCCCGCCCCGCCCCACCCCGCCTGTCACCCCCGTCCCTCGGAGCCCGCCGGACCCGGCCGGTGAACTCAACAGGCCCGCCCGGTGCGGGTCAGCGCCGGCGCGGGGCCTGGGGCGGGAGGAGGCGGCGGGGAAGCGCAGAGAGGCTCGGCTTCTTGAGCGGGGCAGGGGCGCCCTCCGCCGTCTAGGGCCACACCACCCTGAACGCGCCCGATCTCGTCTGGTCTCAGAAGCTAAGCAGGGTCGGGCCTGGTTAGTACTTGGATGGGAGACCGCCTGGGAATACCGGGTGCCGTAGGCTTCTTTTTTTTTTTTTTTTTTTTTTTGTTTTGCCTCTTGTTCTGTCCCCTCTCTGGGAGCGAGGCGGCGGCCCGGGGCGGGGGTCACCCCCACCCTCAGCGCCCGCCGCGGTGCCTGGCGCCCCAGCCCGCACCGTGGGGCCTCCTCTTGTCCCAAGCCGCGACACCGCCGTCACGCGGCAGCATGCGTGGCTTCTGGACTGTCAGGTCTCAGACCAAAGGTCTGCTCTGTGGGAACCGACACGCTGGAGGAAACCTTGAGAGTCTGAGAGGGGAGGGAGTTCCAGAAGAAGGCCAGGATGTCATTTTGAGGGAGTATGTGACCAGAACTCGTCCCGTTGCTTTTGGGGTTCTATGGGCTACACGTAGGAATCTTTGGTGGTGGCACCTGATGTTGGGGGATCCGGAGTCACACCCAGACCTGCCCCACAGGCCTCCTTTTACTTTTCTCTTCGGATTCATTATGTTTAAAAAGTGTCTCTTATCTCTATGATTGCATTTTCTTTTCTCTCTCTTTTCAAGCAGATGATGGGAGTCCAAGTATTAAGGTGACATGTGTTGCCCGTGCCCCCCTCCCCCCTGTGTTCTTATTCATTTACCTCTGATGTTGTTCCAGCGTATTGTGGGGGTACCAATGTTAAGGTCGGGTACGTTGCCCTCTCCCAGCCTCCCCCCTCGGGTCAGAGCCTCAAGTGCGCCCATCCCCCAGTCGGTGCGCACCCACCCCATTCCTAATGGAGGTGTATGCCCATCCCCTCCCCCCACCCGCCCGACACCCACCCGATGAAGGTGATTCCTCTGTGTCCACTTGGGTGTCCGTCGGTTCGTACCCATTTGCTGGTGAGCGCGAGCACGTGGTGCTCGTGTGTCCATTCTTGGGCTACCTGGCTTACTGGAACGGGTTCCAGCTCTGGCCAGGAGAACCACGAGAGGTGCCCTCTCACCGCTGCTCCTCCTAGCTGAATAGCACTCCGTGGTGTCCACGCGCCACATTTCATTTACGCACTGGTGGGTCGATGGGCACTCGGGTCGCTTCCAGGTCTTTGCGATTGTGACTTGTGCCCTGACTCTAACCCTAACCCTTACCCAGCCCCGTCTCCTCCTCGGCCCCTGCCTGAATGACTCCTTCCCGCCCGGCCTGTCACCTGTCACCGTCCTCTGCCCCTGCCTGACACGCTCCTCCCCGCCCGGGCCGTCACCGTCCTCGGCCCCTGCCTGACGGGGCTCCTCCGTCGCCTGGGCCTTCCAAGGGCTTGGTGTGGACGCTGGTTCCAGGACGCCCTCCCAGGAACCCGGTAGCAGGGCGGCCGCAGCGTCTCGCGCCACCCAACCGTCCGCCGGCCGCCGGCCGTCGCTAAGTGGCCTGCGGGGGACGTGCCCCCACTGTGGGGCGGGCGCCCAGCCTGGTGTCTTCTCTGAGGCCCCGTGGCTGCTTTTCCCCCCCCCCCGCAAGGGGAGAGCCGCGGAGGTGGGGACCGCCTCCTCGTGGGGACGTACACCCAGCTCTCCACGTCGGATTCCGGGGCTCTCTGTCCTGCCAGAAGGCCCAGCTGGCCTGCGGGTCCTTAGAGTGGCAAAAACATCCGAAAACTGAGATTGAGGGTCCGGTGGTTGTCTGCACTTTTGTGCTGGGCACCCCAGGGAGGCCCGGGGGCTGGCTGGACAACGCGGTCTGCTGGGCGGGGGGGGGGTTTGGAGGAGCAACTGATGCCCTTTGCACTTTGGGTAGCAAGTGTCTGAGGTGTCTCTGAGCCCTGCGCCATGTCGGGGGTGGGGGTGGGAGGTCGGGGGGGGGGGTGGAGGAGCAGGAGGAGGAGGAGGAGGAGGAGGTGGGAAGGGCCGTGGCCTGCAGTCGTGTTCCCGGGGTGGCTTCTTCCACAGGCTGCTTGGCCTGGGCTCCCTGCACCTGGGCCTTTGGAGGACTGGCCCTGTGCTTGCCAACGCTTCCCCTGCAGGGACCCAGAGCTGGGAGGTTGCATCTCTCAGCCCTGGGTCGGGCAGAGCCCCAGCGGGCCATGCCCACAACCTCTCTCAGCACGGGTCCCCCAGAAGGCTCCTTTGGGACCAGGATTCTCTTGCGGGTGACTCTTTAAGGTCTGGCCCCTGGATGGAGGGGCACCAGGAGTAGAGGAGCAGGAAGGGGAAGGGGGTGGCCGTGCGAGGGGACACTTTCAGGCCAAGTCCCAGCTTCAGCCTGATCCTCCTGGGAACCCCGGGGTGTACGTCACACCTCCTGGTTGTCCCGCTCTGAGACAAGGAGCCGGGCTTCGCATTCCCCCAGCAGCCAGTCGTGGGCTGAGGACACCTGGGGCGTTGGGAACTCCCTGGCTTCTCCTTGGCTTAACATCTGGAGCTGCTTGTGAATCGTGCCGCCACACACACCCGAGTGCAGGTGTCTTCTGCACAGACTGCGGGCCTCGCTCTTCTGAATGCCGCTAGCTCGCCACCCACCCACGGGTGAACCTGGTCAGGGTACTTTCTCTCGGGGGCAGACTCTGATCCTGGCGGGCTACCGGTGTCTCTGTTTGCTCGTTTCTTTCTTCCATTTCGGGAAAGGCTTCCTTACTGGGTGTGGAAATCTCCTATGCCTTTCCTCGCCTATTCTGTCAGCTTTAAAATTCTCTTTCAGTTGCCACCCTCACAGATGGATTAGGAAACTCTTTCCGGTGCACTCATTAGTGAAATGACCTCAATGAAGCTGGAATCCAATATCTAATCGCCGATTTTTAGCGAGTCCACACGCCAGGGTGGTCGGGGTCCAATGCAGCCCCGGCCAGGCCCAGGCCCCTTGGACTGGGCCACAGGAGGACACAGAGGAGGGTCCCGGCCCCCACGGTCGCGTTGCCGGCAGTTCTCCAAGGGCTTGGGCGTTTTCCAGAGGTAGGAGATGGAGGGGACTGATTTCTTCAGCGCCCCACTAACCACGCCACCCCACCCATGGGACACATCCCTAGAGAGAGAGAGAGACGCCCCATACACTCGCTCCCCTCCCCCATGCGCTGTGCCCCAGCCCGGGCCCGGGGGAATAGGCGGCAGCCCACCCACAGGGTGGGGGGCGCAGCTGAAAGGGGTTGTCGGGGAGGGCGGCCCCTGCCTGGGGTCAAAGGGCGGGCGACCCGCGCGTGCGCAATCGGCGGCGGCGGCGGCGGCGGCGGCGGCGGCGGCGGCGGCGGGGGCGGCCACGAGCTGGGGGTGGGCCAGGCGAGGAGAGGAAGGGGGCTGGAAGGTCTCCACCTTGGCGAGTCCAGCCGTGGAGGCGCATCTTGTGTGAGTGTGAGTGTGTGTGTGTGTGTGTGTGTGTGTGTGTGTGTGTGTGTGTATAGAGAGACAGCCCCCCACCCCGGCCCGCCGCTCCCTGCCCGCCCCGCCCCACCCCGCCTGTCACCCCCGTCCCTCGGAGCCCGCCGGACCCGGCCGGTGAACTCAACAGGCCCGCCCGGTGCGGGTCAGCGCCGGCGCGGGGCCTGGGGCGGGAGGAGGCGGCGGGGAAGCGCAGAGAGGCTCGGCTTCTTGAGCGGGGCAGGGGCGCCCTCCGCCGTCTAGGGCCACACCACCCTGAACGCGCCCGATCTCGTCTGGTCTCAGAAGCTAAGCAGGGTCGGGCCTGGTTAGTACTTGGATGGGAGACCGCCTGGGAATACCGGGTGCCGTAGGCTTCTTTTTTTTTTTTTTTTTTTTTTTTGTTTTGCCTCTTGTTCTGTCCCCTCTCTGGGAGCGAGGCGGCGGCCCGGGGCGGGGGTCACCCCCACCCTCAGCGCCCGCCGCGGTGCCTGGCGCCCCAGCCCGCACCGTGGGGCCTCCTCTTGTCCCAAGCCGCGACACCGCCGTCACGCGGCAGCATGCGTGGCTTCTGGACTGTCAGGTCTCAGACCAAAGGTCTGCTCTGTGGGAACCGACACGCTGGAGGAAACCTTGAGAGTCTGAGAGGGGAGGGAGTTCCAGAAGAAGGCCAGGATGTCATTTTGAGGGAGTATGTGACCAGAACTCGTCCCGTTGCTTTTGGGGTTCTATGGGCTACACGTAGGAATCTTTGGTGGTGGCACCTGATGTTGGGGGATCCGGAGTCACACCCAGACCTGCCCCACAGGCCTCCTTTTACTTTTCTCTTCGGATTCATTATGTTTAAAAAGTGTCTCTTATCTCTATGATTGCATTTTCTTTTCTCTCTCTTTTCAAGCAGATGATGGGAGTCCAAGTATTAAGGTGACATGTGTTGCCCGTGCCCCCCTCCCCCCTGTGTTCTTATTCATTTACCTCTGATGTTGTTCCAGCGTATTGTGGGGGTACCAATGTTAAGGTCGGGTACGTTGCCCTCTCCCAGCCTCCCCCCTCGGGTCAGAGCCTCAAGTGCGCCCATCCCCCAGTCGGTGCGCACCCACCCCATTCCTAATGGAGGTGTATGCCCATCCCCTCCCCCCACCCGCCCGACACCCACCCGATGAAGGTGATTCCTCTGTGTCCACTTGGGTGTCCGTCGGTTCGTACCCATTTGCTGGTGAGCGCGAGCACGTGGTGCTCGTGTGTCCATTCTTGGGCTACCTGGCTTACTGGAACGGGTTCCAGCTCTGGCCAGGAGAACCACGAGAGGTGCCCTCTCACCGCTGCTCCTCCTAGCTGAATAGCACTCCGTGGTGTCCACGCGCCACATTTCATTTACGCACTGGTGGGTCGATGGGCACTCGGGTCGCTTCCAGGTCTTTGCGATTGTGACTTGTGCCCTGACTCTAACCCTAACCCTTACCCAGCCCCGTCTCCTCCTCGGCCCCTGCCTGAATGACTCCTTCCCGCCCGGCCTGTCACCTGTCACCGTCCTCTGCCCCTGCCTGACACGCTCCTCCCCGCCCGGGCCGTCACCGTCCTCGGCCCCTGCCTGACGGGGCTCCTCCGTCGCCTGGGCCTTCCAAGGGCTTGGTGTGGACGCTGGTTCCAGGACGCCCTCCCAGGAACCCGGTAGCAGGGCGGCCGCAGCGTCTCGCGCCACCCAACCGTCCGCCGGCCGCCGGCCGTCGCTAAGTGGCCTGCGGGGGACGTGCCCCCACTGTGGGGCGGGCGCCCAGCCTGGTGTCTTCTCTGAGGCCCCGTGGCTGCTTTCCCCCCCCCCGCAAGGGGAGAGCCGCGGAGGTGGGGACCGCCTCCTCGTGGGGACGTACACCCAGCTCTCCACGTCGGATTCCGGGGCTCTCTGTCCTGCCAGAAGGCCCAGCTGGCCTGCGGGTCCTTAGAGTGGCAAAAACATCCGAAAACTGAGATTGAGGGTCCGGTGGTTGTCTGCACTTTTGTGCTGGGCACCCCAGGGAGGCCCGGGGGCTGGCTGGACAACGCGGTCTGCTGGGCGGGGGGGGGGTTTGGAGGAGCAACTGATGCCCTTTGCACTTTGGGTAGCAAGTGTCTGAGGTGTCTCTGAGCCCTGCGCCATGTCGGGGGTGGGGGTGGGAGGTCGGGGGGGGGTGGAGGAGCAGGAGGAGGAGGAGGAGGAGGAGGTGGGAAGGGCCGTGGCCTGCAGTCGTGTTCCCGGGGTGGCTTCTTCCACAGGCTGCTTGGCCTGGGCTCCCTGCACCTGGGCCTTTGGAGGACTGGCCCTGTGCTTGCCAACGCTTCCCCTGCAGGGACCCAGAGCTGGGAGGTTGCATCTCTCAGCCCTGGGTCGGGCAGAGCCCCAGCGGGCCATGCCCACAACCTCTCTCAGCACGGGTCCCCCAGAAGGCTCCTTTGGGACCAGGATTCTCTTGCGGGTGACTCTTTAAGGTCTGGCCCCTGGATGGAGGGGCACCAGGAGTAGAGGAGCAGGAAGGGGAAGGGGGTGGCCGTGCGAGGGGACACTTTCAGGCCAAGTTCCAGCTTCAGCCTGATCCTCCTGGGAACCCCGGGGTGTACGTCACACCTCCTGGTTGTCCCGCTCTGAGACAAGGAGCCGGGCTTCGCATTCCCCCAGCAGCCAGTCGTGGGCTGAGGACACCTGGGGCGTTGGGAACTCCCTGGCTTCTCCTTGGCTTAACATCTGGAGCTGCTTGTGAATCGTGCCAAAACACACACCACAGTGCAGGTGTCTTCTGCACAGACTGCGGGCCTCGCTCTTCTGAATGCCGCTAGCTCGCCACCCACCCACGGGTGAACCTGGTCAGGGTACTTTCTCTCGGGGGCAGACTCTGATCCTGGCGGGCTACCGGTGTCTCTGTTTGCTCGTTTCTTTCTTCCATTTCGGGAAAGGCTTCCTTACTGGGTGTGGAAATCTCCTATGCCTTTCCTCGCCTATTCTGTCAGCTTTAAAATTCTCTTTCAGTTGCCACCCTCACAGATGGATTAGGAAACTCTTTCCGGTGTACTCATTAGTGAAATGACCTCAATGAAGCTGGAATCCAATATCTAATCGCCGATTTTTAGCGAGTCCACACGCCAGGGTGGTCGGGGTCCAATGCAGCCCCGGCCAGGCCCAGGCCCCTTGGACTGGGCCACAGGAGGACACAGAGGAGGGTCCCGGCCCCCACGGTCGCGTTGCCGGCAGTTCTCCAAGGGCTTGGGCGTTTTCCAGAGGTAGGAGATGGAGGGGACTGATTTCTTCAGCGCCCCACTAACCACGCCACCCCACCCATGGGACACATCCCTAGAGAGACAGAGAGACGCCCCATACACTCGCTCCCCTCCCCCATGCGCTGTGCCCCAGCCCGGGCCCGGGGGAATAGGCGGCAGCCCACCCACAGGGTGGGGGGCGCAGCTGAAAGGGGTTGTCGGGGAGGGCGGCCCCTGCCTGGGGTCAAAGGGCGGGCGACCCGCGCGTGCGCAATCGGCGGCGGCGGCGGCGGCGGCGGCGGCGGCGGGGGCGGCCACGAGCTGGGGGTGGGCCAGGCGAGGAGAGGAAGGGGGCTGGAAGGTCTCCACCTTGGCGAGTCCAGCCGTGGAGGCGCATCTTGTGTGAGTGTGAGTGAGTGAGTGTGAGTGTGAGTGTGTGTGTGTGTGTGTGTGTATAGAGAGACAGCCCCCCACCCCGGCCCGCCGCTCCCTGCCCGCCCCGCCCCACCCTGCCTGTCACCCCCGTCCCTCGGAGCCCGCCGGACCCGGCCGGTGAACTCAACAGGCCCGCCCGGTGCGGGTCAGCGCCGGCGCGGGGCCTGGGGCGGGAGGAGGCGGCGGGGAAGCGCAGAGAGGCTCGGCTTCTTGAGCGGGGCAGGGGCGCCCTCCGCCGTCTAGGGCCACACCACCCTGAACGCGCCCGATCTCGTCTGGTCTCAGAAGCTAAGCAGGGTCGGGCCTGGTTAGTACTTGGATGGGAGACCGCCTGGGAATACCGGGTGCCGTAGGCTTCTTTTTTTTTTTTTTTTTTTTTTTTGTTTTGCCTCTTGTTCTGTCCCCTCTCTGGGAGCGAGGCGGCGGCCCGGGGCGGGGGTCACCCCCACCCTCAGCGCCCGCCGCGGTGCCTGGCGCCCCAGCCCGCACCGTGGGGCCTCCTCTTGTCCCAAGCCGCGACACCGCCGTCACGCGGCAGCATGCGTGGCTTCTGGACTGTCAGGTCTCAGACCAAAGGTCTGCTCTGTGGGAACCGACACGCTGGAGGAAACCTTGAGAGTCTGAGAGGGGAGGGAGTTCCAGAAGAAGGCCAGGATGTCATTTTGAGGGAGTATGTGACCAGAACTCGTCCCGTTGCTTTTGGGGTTCTATGGGCTACACGTAGGAATCTTTGGTGGTGGCACCTGATGTTGGGGGATCCGGAGTCACACCCAGACCTGCCCCACAGGCCTCCTTTTACTTTTCTCTTCGGATTCATTATGTTTAAAAAGTGTCTCTTATCTCTATGATTGCATTTTCTTTTCTCTCTCTTTTCAAGCAGATGATGGGAGTCCAAGTATTAAGGTGACATGTGTTGCCCGTGCCCCCCTCCCCCCTGTGTTCTTATTCATTTACCTCTGATGTTGTTCCAGCGTATTGTGGGGGTACCAATGTTAAGGTCGGGTACGTTGCCCTCTCCCAGCCTCCCCCCTCGGGTCAGAGCCTCAAGTGCGCCCATCCCCCAGTCGGTGCGCACCCACCCCATTCCTAATGGAGGTGTATGCCCATCCCCTCCCCCCACCCGCCCGACACCCACCCGATGAAGGTGATTCCTCTGTGTCCACTTGGGTGTCCGTCGGTTCGTACCCATTTGCTGGTGAGCGCGAGCACGTGGTGCTCGTGTGTCCATTCTTGGGCTACCTGGCTTACTGGAACGGGTTCCAGCTCTGGCCAGGAGAACCACGAGAGGTGCCCTCTCACCGCTGCTCCTCCTAGCTGAATAGCACTCCGTGGTGTCCACGCGCCACATTTCATTTACGCACTGGTGGGTCGATGGGCACTCGGGTCGCTTCCAGGTCTTTGCGATTGTGACTTGTGCCCTGACTCTAACCCTAACCCTTACCCAGCCCCGTCTCCTCCTCGGCCCCTGCCTGAATGACTCCTTCCCGCCCGGCCTGTCACCTGTCACCGTCCTCTGCCCCTGCCTGACACGCTCCTCCCCGCCCGGGCCGTCACCGTCCTCGGCCCCTGCCTGACGGGGCTCCTCCGTCGCCTGGGCCTTCCAAGGGCTTGGTGTGGACGCTGGTTCCAGGACGCCCTCCCAGGAACCCGGTAGCAGGGCGGCCGCAGCGTCTCGCGCCACCCAACCGTCCGCCGGCCGCCGGCCGTCGCTAAGTGGCCTGCGGGGGACGTGCCCCCACTGTGGGGCGGGCGCCTAGCCTGGTGTCTTCTCTGAGGCCCCGTGGCTGCTTTTCCCCCCCCCCCGCAAGGGGAGAGCCGCGGAGGTGGGGACCGCCTCCTCGTGGGGACGTACACCCAGCTCTCCACGTCGGATTCCGGGGCTCTCTGTCCTGCCAGAAGGCCCAGCTGGCCTGCGGGTCCTTAGAGTGGCAAAAACATCCGAAAACTGAGATTGAGGGTCCGGTGGTTGTCTGCACTTTTGTGCTGGGCACCCCAGGGAGGCCCGGGGGCTGGCTGGACAACGCGGTCTGCTGGGCGGGGGGGGGGTTTGGAGGAGCAACTGATGCCCTTTGCACTTTGGGTAGCAAGTGTCTGAGGTGTCTCTGAGCCCTGCGCCATGTCGGGGGTGGGGGTGGGAGGTCGGGGGGGGTGGAGGAGCAGGAGGAGGAGGAGGAGGAGGAGGTGGGAAGGGCCGTGGCCTGCAGTCGTGTTCCCGGGGTGGCTTCTTCCACAGGCTGCTTGGCCTGGGCTCCCTGCACCTGGGCCTTTGGAGGACTGGCCCTGTGCTTGCCAACGCTTCCCCTGCAGGGACCCAGAGCTGGGAGGTTGCATCTCTCAGCCCTGGGTCGGGCAGAGCCCCAGCGGGCCATGCCCACAACCTCTCTCAGCACGGGTCCCCCAGAAGGCTCCTTTGGGACCAGGATTCTCTTGCGGGTGACTCTTTAAGGTCTGGCCCCTGGATGGAGGGGCACCAGGAGTAGAGGAGCAGGAAGGGGAAGGGGGTGGCCGTGCGAGGGGACACTTTCAGGCCAAGTCCCAGCTTCAGCCTGATCCTCCTGGGAACCCCGGGGTGTACGTCACACCTCCTGGTTGTCCCGCTCTGAGACAAGGAGCCGGGCTTCGCATTCCCCCAGCAGCCAGTCGTGGGCTGAGGACACCTGGGGCGTTGGGAACTCCCTGGCTTCTCCTTGGCTTAACATCTGGAGCTGCTTGTGAATCGTGCCGCCACACACACCCGAGTGCAGGTGTCTTCTGCACAGACTGCGGGCCTCGCTCTTCTGAATGCCGCTAGCTCGCCACCCACCCACGGGTGAACCTGGTCAGGGTACTTTCTCTCGGGAGCAGACTCTGATCCTGGCGGGCTACCGGTGTCTCTGTTTGCTCGTTTCTTTCTTCCATTTCGGGAAAGGCTTCCTTACTGGGTGTGGAAATCTCCTATGCCTTTCCTCGCCTATTCTGTCAGCTTTAAAATTCTCTTTCAGTTGCCACCCTCACAGATGGATTAGGAAACTCTTTCCGGTGCACTCATTAGTGAAATGACCTCAATGAAGCTGGAATCCAATATCTAATCGCCGATTTTTAGCGAGTCCACACGCTAGGGTGGTCGGGGTCCAATGCAGCCCCGGCCAGGCCCAGGCCCCTTGGACTGGGCCACAGGAGGACACAGAGGAGGGTCCCGGCCCCCACGGTCGCGTTGCCGGCAGTTCTCCAAGGGCTTGGGCGTTTTCCAGAGGTAGGAGATGGAGGGGACTGATTTCTTCAGCGCCCCACTAACCACGCCACCCCACCCATG
Organism: Microcebus murinus; assembly: GCF_040939455.1. Classification (NCBI taxonomy): domain Eukaryota; kingdom Metazoa; phylum Chordata; class Mammalia; order Primates; family Cheirogaleidae; genus Microcebus; species Microcebus murinus. The sequence continues at coordinate 949,301 of NW_027438948.1, read as the reverse complement.
GGACACATCCCTAGAGAGAGAGAGAGACGCCCCATACACTCGCTCCCCTCCCCCATGCGCTGTGCCCCAGCCCGGGCCCGGGGGAATAGGCGGCAGCCCACCCACAGGGTGGGGGGCGCAGCTGAAAGGGGTTGTCGGGGAGGGCGGCCCCTGCCTGGGGTCAAAGGGCGGGCGACCCGCGCGTGCGCAATCGGCGGCGGCGGCGGCGGCGGCGGCGGCGGCGGCGGCGGGGGCGGCCACGAGCTGGGGGTGGGCCAGGCGAGGAGAGGAAGGGGGCTGGAAGGTCTCCACCTTGGCGAGTCCAGCCGTGGAGGCGCATCTTGTGTGAGTGTGAGTGTGTGTGTGTGTGTGTGTGTGTGTGTGTGTGTGTATAGAGAGACAGCCCCCCACCCCGGCCCGCCGCTCCCTGCCCGCCCCGCCCCACCCCGCCTGTCACCCCCGTCCCTCGGAGCCCTCCCGCCCGGTGCGGGTCAGCGCCGGCGCGGGGCCTGGGGCGGGAGGAGGCGGCGGGGAAGCGCAGAGAGGCTTGGCTTCTTGAGCGGGGCAGGGGCGCCCTCCGCCGTCTAGGGCCACACCACCCTGAACGCGCCCGATCTCGTCTGGTCTCAGAAGCTAAGCAGGGTCGGGCCTGGTTAGTACTTGGATGGGAGACCGCCTGGGAATACCGGGTGCCGTAGGCTTCTTTTTTTTTTTTTTTTTTTTTTTTTGTTTTGCCTCTTGTTCTGTCCCCTCTCTGGGAGCGAGGCGGCGGCCCGGGGCGGGGGTCACCCCCACCCTCAGCGCCCGCCGCGGTGCCTGGCGCCCCAGCCCGCACCGTGGGGCCTCCTCTTGTCCCAAGCCGCGACACCGCCGTCACGCGGCAGCATGCGTGGCTTCTGGACTGTCAGGTCTCAGACCAAAGGTCTGCTCTGTGGGAACCGACACGCTGGAGGAAACCTTGAGAGTCTGAGAGGGGAGGGAGTTCCAGAAGAAGGCCAGGATGTCATTTTGAGGGAGTATGTGACCAGAACTCGTCCCGTTGCTTTTGGGGTTCTATGGGCTACACGTAGGAATCTTTGGTGGTGGCACCTGATGTTGGGGGATCCGGAGTCACACCCAGACCTGCCCCACAGGCCTCCTTTTACTTTTCTCTTCGGATTCATTATGTTTAAAAAGTGTCTCTTATCTCTATGATTGCATTTTCTTTTCTCTCTCTTTTCAAGCAGATGATGGGAGTCCAAGTATTAAGGTGACATGTGTTGCCCGTGCCCCCCTCCCCCCTGTGTTCTTATTCATTTACCTCTGATGTTGTTCCAGCGTATTGTGGGGGTACCAATGTTAAGGTCGGGTACGTTGCCCTCTCCCAGCCTCCCCCCTCGGGTCAGAGCCTCAAGTGCGCCCATCCCCCAGTCGGTGCGCACCCACCCCATTCCTAATGGAGGTGTATGCCCATCCCCTCCCCCCACCCGCCCGACACCCACCCGATGAAGGTGATTCCTCTGTGTCCACTTGGGTGTCCGTCGGTTCGTACCCATTTGCTGGTGAGCGCGAGCACGTGGTGCTCGTGTGTCCATTCTTGGGCTACCTGGCTTACTGGAACGGGTTCCAGCTCTGGCCAGGAGAACCACGAGAGGTGCCCTCTCACCGCTGCTCCTCCTAGCTGAATAGCACTCCGTGGTGTCCACGCGCCACATTTCATTTACGCACTGGTGGGTCGATGGGCACTCGGGTCGCTTCCAGGTCTTTGCGATTGTGACTTGTGCCCTGACTCTAACCCTAACCCTTACCCAGCCCCGTCTCCTCCTCGGCCCCTGCCTGAATGACTCCTTCCCGCCCGGCCTGTCACCTGTCACCGTCCTCTGCCCCTGCCTGACACGCTCCTCCCCGCCCGGGCCGTCACCGTCCTCGGCCCCTGCCTGACGGGGCTCCTCCGTCGCCTGGGCCTTCCAAGGGCTTGGTGTGGACGCTGGTTCCAGGACGCCCTCCCAGGAACCCGGTAGCAGGGCGGCCGCAGCGTCTCGCGCCACCCAACCGTCCGCCGGCCGCCGGCCGTCGCTAAGTGGCCTGCGGGGGACGTGCCCCCACTGTGGGGCGGGCGCCCAGCCTGGTGTCTTCTCTGAGGCCCCGTGGCTGCTTTCCCCCCCCCCGCAAGGGGAGAGCCGCGGAGGTGGGGACCGCCTCCTCGTGGGGACGTACACCCAGCTCTCCACGTCGGATTCCGGGGCTCTCTGTCCTGCCAGAAGGCCCAGCTGGCCTGCGGGTCCTTAGAGTGGCAAAAACATCCGAAAACTGAGATTGAGGGTCCGGTGGTTGTCTGCACTTTTGTGCTGGGCACCCCAGGGAGGCCCGGGGGCTGGCTGGACAACGCGGTCTGCTGGGCGGGGGGGGGGTTTGGAGGAGCAACTGATGCCCTTTGCACTTTGGGTAGCAAGTGTCTGAGGTGTCTCTGAGCCCTGCGCCATGTCGGGGGTGGGGGTGGGAGGTCGGGGGGGGGTGGAGGAGCAGGAGGAGGAGGAGGAGGAGGAGGTGGGAAGGGCCGTGGCCTGCAGTCGTGTTCCCGGGGTGGCTTCTTCCACAGGCTGCTTGGCCTGGGCTCCCTGCACCTGGGCCTTTGGAGGACTGGCCCTGTGCTTGCCAACGCTTCCCCTGCAGGGACCCAGAGCTGGGAGGTTGCATCTCTCAGCCCTGGGTCGGGCAGAGCCCCAGCGGGCCATGCCCACAACCTCTCTCAGCACGGGTCCCCCAGAAGGCTCCTTTGGGACCAGGATTCTCTTGCGGGTGACTCTTTAAGGTCTGGCCCCTGGATGGAGGGGCACCAGGAGTAGAGGAGCAGGAAGGGGAAGGGGGTGGCCGTGCGAGGGGACACTTTCAGGCCAAGTCCCAGCTTCAGCCTGATCCTCCTGGGAACCCCGGGGTGTACGTCACACCTCCTGGTTGTCCCGCTCTGAGACAAGGAGCCGGGCTTCGCATTCCCCCAGCAGCCAGTCGTGGGCTGAGGACACCTGGGGCGTTGGGAACTCCCTGGCTTCTCCTTGGCTTAACATCTGGAGCTGCTTGTGAATCGTGCCGCCACACACACCCGAGTGCAGGTGTCTTCTGCACAGACTGCGGGCCTCGCTCTTCTGAATGCCGCTAGCTCGCCACCCACCCACGGGTGAACCTGGTCAGGGTACTTTCTCTCGGGGGCAGACTCTGATCCTGGCGGGCTACCGGTGTCTCTGTTTGCTCGTTTCTTTCTTCCATTTCGGGAAAGGCTTCCTTACTGGGTGTGGAAATCTCCTATGCCTTTCCTCGCCTATTCTGTCAGCTTTAAAATTCTCTTTCAGTTGCCACCCTCACAGATGGATTAGGAAACTCTTTCCGGTGCACTCATTAGTGAAATGACCTCAATGAAGCTGGAATCCAATATCTAATCGCCGATTTTTAGCGAGTCCACACGCCAGGGTGGTCGGGGTCCAATGCAGCCCCGGCCAGGCCCAGGCCCCTTGGACTGGGCCACAGGAGGACACAGAGGAGGGTCCCGGCCCCCACGGTCGCGTTGCCGGCAGTTCTCCAAGGGCTTGGGCGTTTTCCAGAGGTAGGAGATGGAGGGGACTGATTTCTTCAGCGCCCCACTAACCACGCCACCCCACCCATGGGACACATCCCTAGAGAGAGAGAGAGACGCCCCATACACTCGCTCCCCTCCCCCATGCGCTGTGCCCCAGCCCGGGCCCGGGGGAATAGGCGGCAGCCCACCCACAGGGTGGGGGGCGCAGCTGAAAGGGGTTGTCGGGGAGGGCGGCCCCTGCCTGGGGTCAAAGGGCGGGCGACCCGCGCGTGCGCAATCGGCGGCGGCGGCGGCGGCGGCGGCGGCGGCGGGGGCGGCCACGAGCTGGGGGTGGGCCAGGCGAGGAGAGGAAGGGGGCTGGAAGGTCTCCACCTTGGCGAGTCCAGCCGTGGAGGCGCATCTTGTGTGAGTGTGAGTGAGTGAGTGTGAGTGTGAGTGTGTGTGTGTGTGTGTGTGTATAGAGAGACAGCCCCCCACCCCGGCCCGCCGCTCCCTGCCCGCCCCGCCCCACCCCGCCTGTCACCCCCGTCCCTCGGAGCCCGCCGGACCCGGCCGGTGAACTCAACAGGCCCGCCCGGTGCGGGTCAGCGCCGGCGCGGGGCCTGGGGCGGGAGGAGGCGGCGGGGAAGCGCAGAGAGGCTCGGCTTCTTGAGCGGGGCAGGGGCGCCCTCCGCCGTCTAGGGCCACACCACCCTGAACGCGCCCGATCTCGTCTGGTCTCAGAAGCTAAGCAGGGTCGGGCCTGGTTAGTACTTGGATGGGAGACCGCCTGGGAATACCGGGTGCCGTAGGCTTCTTTTTTTTTTTTTTTTTTTTTTTTGTTTTGCCTCTTGTTCTGTCCCCTCTCTGGGAGCGAGGCGGCGGCCCGGGGCGGGGGTCACCCCCACCCTCAGCGCCCGCCGCGGTGCCTGGCGCCCCAGCCCGCACCGTGGGGCCTCCTCTTGTCCCAAGCCGCGACACCGCCGTCACGCGGCAGCATGCGTGGCTTCTGGACTGTCAGGTCTCAGACCAAAGGTCTGCTCTGTGGGAACCGACACGCTGGAGGAAACCTTGAGAGTCTGAGAGGGGAGGGAGTTCCAGAAGAAGGCCAGGATGTCATTTTGAGGGAGTATGTGACCAGAACTCGTCCCGTTGCTTTTGGGGTTCTATGGGCTACACGTAGGAATCTTTGGTGGTGGCACCTGATGTTGGGGGATCCGGAGTCACACCCAGACCTGCCCCACAGGCCTCCTTTTACTTTTCTCTTCGGATTCATTATGTTTAAAAAGTGTCTCTTATCTCTATGATTGCATTTTCTTTTCTCTCTCTTTTCAAGCAGATGATGGGAGTCCAAGTATTAAGGTGACATGTGTTGCCCGTGCCCCCCTCCCCCCTGTGTTCTTATTCATTAACCTCTGATGTTGTTCCAGCGTATTGTGGGGGTACCAATGTTAAGGTCGGGTACGTTGCCCTCTCCCAGCCTCCCCCCTCGGGTCAGAGCCTCAAGTGCGCCCATCCCCCAGTCGGTGCGCACCCACCCCATTCCTAATGGAGGTGTATGCCCATCCCCTCCCCCCACCCGCCCGACACCCACCCGATGAAGGTGATTCCTCTGTGTCCACTTGGGTGTCCGTCGGTTCGTACCCATTTGCTGGTGAGCGCGAGCACGTGGTGCTCGTGTGTCCATTCTTGGGCTACCTGGCTTACTGGAACGGGTTCCAGCTCTGGCCAGGAGAACCACGAGAGGTGCCCTCTCACCGCTGCTCCTCCTAGCTGAATAGCACTCCGTGGTGTCCACGCGCCACATTTCATTTACGCACTGGTGGGTCGATGGGCACTCGGGTCGCTTCCAGGTCTTTGCGATTGTGACTTGTGCCCTGACTCTAACCCTAACCCTTACCCAGCCCCGTCTCCTCCTCGGCCCCTGCCTGAATGACTCCTTCCCGCCCGGCCTGTCACCTGTCACCGTCCTCTGCCCCTGCCTGACACGCTCCTCCCCGCCCGGGCCGTCACCGTCCTCGGCCCCTGCCTGACGGGGCTCCTCCGTCGCCTGGGCCTTCCAAGGGCTTGGTGTGGACGCTGGTTCCAGGACGCCCTCCCAGGAACCCGGTAGCAGGGCGGCCGCAGCGTCTCGCGCCACCCAACCGTCCGCCGGCCGGCGGCCGTCGCTAAGTGGCCTGCGGGGGACGTGCCCCCACTGTGGGGCGGGCGCCCAGCCTGGTGTCTTCTCTGAGGCCCCGTGGCTGCTTTTCCCCCCCCCCGCAAGGGGAGAGCCGCGGAGGTGGGGACCGCCTCCTCGTGGGGACGTACACCCAGCTCTCCACGTCGGATTCCGGGGCTCTCTGTCCTGCCAGAAGGCCCAGCTGGCCTGCGGGTCCTTAGAGTGGCAAAAACATCCGAAAACTGAGATTGAGGGTCCGGTGGTTGTCTGCACTTTTGTGCTGGGCACCCCAGGGAGGCCCGGGGGCTGGCTGGACAACGCGGTCTGCTGGGCGGGGGGGGGGGTTTGGAGGAGCAACTGATGCCCTTTGCACTTTGGGTAGCAAGTGTCTGAGGTGTCTCTGAGCCCTGCGCCATGTCGGGGGTGGGGGTGGGAGGTCGGGGGGGGGTGGAGGAGCAGGAGGAGGAGGAGGAGGAGGAGGTGGGAAGGGCCGTGGCCTGCAGTCGTGTTCCCGGGGTGGCTTCTTCCACAGGCTGCTTGGCCTGGGCTCCCTGCACCTGGGCCTTTGGAGGACTGGCCCTGTGCTTGCCAACGCTTCCCCTGCAGGGACCCAGAGCTGGGAGGTTGCATCTCTCAGCCCTGGGTCGGGCAGAGCCCCAGCGGGCCATGCCCACAACCTCTCTCAGCACGGGTCCCCCAGAAGGCTCCTTTGGGACCAGGATTCTCTTGCGGGTGACTCTTTAAGGTCTGGCCCCTGGATGGAGGGGCACCAGGAGTAGAGGAGCAGGAAGGGGAAGGGGGTGGCCGTGCGAGGGGACACTTTCAGGCCAAGTCCCAGCTTCAGCCTGATCCTCCTGGGAACCCCGGGGTGTACGTCACACCTCCTGGTTGTCCCGCTCTGAGACAAGGAGCCGGGCTTCGCATTCCCCCAGCAGCCAGTCGTGGGCTGAGGACACCTGGGGCGTTGGGAACTCCCTGGCTTCTCCTTGGCTTAACATCTGGAGCTGCTTGTGAATCGTGCCGCCACACACACCCGAGTGCAGGTGTCTTCTGCACAGACTGCGGGCCTCGCTCTTCTGAATGCCGCTAGCTCGCCACCCACCCACGGGTGAACCTGGTCAGGGTACTTTCTCTCGGGGGCAGACTCTGATCCTGGCGGGCTACCGGTGTCTCTGTTTGCTCGTTTCTTTCTTCCATTTCGGGAAAGGCTTCCTTACTGGGTGTGGAAATCTCCTATGCCTTTCCTCGCCTATTCTGTCAGCTTTAAAATTCTCTTTCAGTTGCCACCCTCACAGATGGATTAGGAAACTCTTTCCGGTGCACTCATTAGTGAAATGACCTCAATGAAGCTGGAATCCAATATCTAATCGCCGATTTTTAGCGAGTCCACACGCCAGGGTGGTCGGGGTCCAATGCAGCCCCGGCCAGGCCCAGGCCCCTTGGACTGGGCCACAGGAGGACACAGAGGAGGGTCCCGGCCCCCACGGTCGCGTTGCCGGCAGTTCTCCAAGGGCTTGGGCGTTTTCCAGAGGTAGGAGATGGAGGGGACTGATTTCTTCAGCGCCCCACTAACCACGCCACCCCACCCATGGGACACATCCCTAGAGAGAGAGAGAGACGCCCCATACACTCGCTCCCCTCCCCCATGCGCTGTGCCCCAGCCCGGGCCCGGGGGAATAGGCGGCAGCCCACCCACAGGGTGGGGGGCGCAGCTGAAAGGGGTTGTCGGGGAGGGCGGCCCCTGCCTGGGGTCAAAGGGCGGGCGACCCGCGCGTGCGCAATCGGCGGCGGCGGCGGCGGCGGCGGCGGCGGGGGCGGCCACGAGCTGGGGGTGGGCCAGGCGAGGAGAGGAAGGGGGCTGGAAGGTCTCCACCTTGGCGAGTCCAGCCGTGGAGGCGCATCTTGTGTGAGTGTGAGTGAGTGAGTGTGAGTGTGAGTGTGTGTGTGTGTGTGTGTGTATAGAGAGACAGCCCCCCACCCCGGCCCGCCGCTCCCTGCCCGCCCCGCCCCACCCCGCCTGTCACCCCCGTCCCTCGGAGCCCGCCGGACCCGGCCGGTGAACTCAACAGGCCCGCCCGGTGCGGGTCAGCGCCGGCGCGGGGCCTGGGGCGGGAGGAGGCGGCGGGGAAGCGCAGAGAGGCTCGGCTTCTTGAGCGGGGCAGGGGCGCCCTCCGCCGTCTAGGGCCACACCACCCTGAACGCGCCCGATCTCGTCTGGTCTCAGAAGCTAAGCAGGGTCGGGCCTGGTTAGTACTTGGATGGGAGACCGCCTGGGAATACCGGGTGCCGTAGGCTTCTTTTTTTTTTTTTTTTTTTTTTGTTTTGCCTCTTGTTCTGTCCCCTCTCTGGGAGCGAGGCGGCGGCCCGGGGCGGGGGTCACCCCCACCCTCAGCGCCCGCCGCGGTGCCTGGCGCCCCAGCCCGCACCGTGGGGCCTCCTCTTGTCCCAAGCCGCGACACCGCCGTCACGCGGCAGCATGCGTGGCTTCTGGACTGTCAGGTCTCAGACCAAAGGTCTGCTCTGTGGGAACCGACACGCTGGAGGAAACCTTGAGAGTCTGAGAGGGGAGGGAGTTCCAGAAGAAGGCCAGGATGTCATTTTGAGGGAGTATGTGACCAGAACTCGTCCCGTTGCTTTTGGGGTTCTATGGGCTACACGTAGGAATCTTTGGTGGTGGCACCTGATGTTGGGGGATCCGGAGTCACACCCAGACCTGCCCCACAGGCCTCCTTTTACTTTTCTCTTCGGATTCATTATGTTTAAAAAGTGTCTCTTATCTCTATGATTGCATTTTCTTTTCTCTCTCTTTTCAAGCAGATGATGGGAGTCCAAGTATTAAGGTGACATGTGTTGCCCGTGCCCCCCTCCCCCCTGTGTTCTTATTCATTAACCTCTGATGTTGTTCCAGCGTATTGTGGGGGTACCAATGTTAAGGTCGGGTACGTTGCCCTCTCCCAGCCTCCCCCCTCGGGTCAGAGCCTCAAGTGCGCCCATCCCCCAGTCGGTGCGCACCCACCCCATTCCTAATGGAGGTGTATGCCCATCCCCTCCCCCCACCCGCCCGACACCCACCCGATGAAGGTGATTCCTCTGTGTCCACTTGGGTGTCCGTCGGTTCGTACCCATTTGCTGGTGAGCGCGAGCACGTGGTGCTCGTGTGTCCATTCTTGGGCTACCTGGCTTACTGGAACGGGTTCCAGCTCTGGCCAGGAGAACCACGAGAGGTGCCCTCTCACCGCTGCTCCTCCTAGCTGAATAGCACTCCGTGGTGTCCACGCGCCACATTTCATTTACGCACTGGTGGGTCGATGGGCACTCGGGTCGCTTCCAGGTCTTTGCGATTGTGACTTGTGCCCTGACTCTAACCCTAACCCTTACCCAGCCCCGTCTCCTCCTCGGCCCCTGCCTGAATGACTCCTTCCCGCCCGGCCTGTCACCTGTCACCGTCCTCTGCCCCTGCCTGACACGCTCCTCCCCGCCCGGGCCGTCACCGTCCTCGGCCCCTGCCTGACGGGGCTCCTCCGTCGCCTGGGCCTTCCAAGGGCTTGGTGTGGACGCTGGTTCCAGGACGCCCTCCCAGGAACCCGGTAGCAGGGCGGCCGCAGCGTCTCGCGCCACCCAACCGTCCGCCGGCCGGCGGCCGTCGCTAAGTGGCCTGCGGGGGACGTGCCCCCACTGTGGGGCGGGCGCCCAGCCTGGTGTCTTCTCTGAGGCCCCGTGGCTGCTTTTCCCCCCCCCCGCAAGGGGAGAGCCGCGGAGGTGGGGACCGCCTCCTCGTGGGGACGTACACCCAGCTCTCCACGTCGGATTCCGGGGCTCTCTGTCCTGCCAGAAGGCCCAGCTGGCCTGCGGGTCCTTAGAGTGGCAAAAACATCCGAAAACTGAGATTGAGGGTCCGGTGGTTGTCTGCACTTTTGTGCTGGGCACCCCAGGGAGGCCCGGGGGCTGGCTGGACAACGCGGTCTGCTGGGCGGGGGGGGGGTTTGGAGGAGCAACTGATGCCCTTTGCACTTTGGGTAGCAAGTGTCTGAGGTGTCTCTGAGCCCTGCGCCATGTCGGGGGTGGGGGTGGGAGGTCGGGGGGGGGGGGTGGAGGAGCAGGAGGAGGAGGAGGAGGAGGAGGTGGGAAGGGCCGTGGCCTGCAGTCGTGTTCCCGGGGTGGCTTCTTCCACAGGCTGCTTGGCCTGGGCTCCCTGCACCTGGGCCTTTGGAGGACTGGCCCTGTGCTTGCCAACGCTTCCCCTGCAGGGACCCAGAGCTGGGAGGTTGCATCTCTCAGCCCTGGGTCGGGCAGAGCCCCAGCGGGCCATGCCCACAACCTCTCTCAGCACGGGTCCCCCAGAAGGCTCCTTTGGGACCAGGATTCTCTTGCGGGTGACTCTTTAAGGTCTGGCCCCTGGATGGAGGGGCACCAGGAGTAGAGGAGCAGGAAGGGGAAGGGGGTGGCCGTGCGAGGGGACACTTTCAGGCCAAGTCCCAGCTTCAGCCTGATCCTCCTGGGAACCCCGGGGTGTACGTCACACCTCCTGGTTGTCCCGCTCTGAGACAAGGAGCCGGGCTTCGCATTCCCCCAGCAGCCAGTCGTGGGCTGAGGACACCTGGGGCGTTGGGAACTCCCTGGCTTCTCCTTGGCTTAACATCTGGAGCTGCTTGTGAATCGTGCCGCCACACACACCCGAGTGCAGGTGTCTTCTGCACAGACTGCGGGCCTCGCTCTTCTGAATGCCGCTAGCTCGCCACCCACCCACGGGTGAACCTGGTCAGGGTACTTTCTCTCGGGGGCAGACTCTGATCCTGGCGGGCTACCGGTGTCTCTGTTTGCTCGTTTCTTTCTTCCATTTCGGGAAAGGCTTCCTTACTGGGTGTGGAAATCTCCTATGCCTTTCCTCGCCTATTCTGTCAGCTTTAAAATTCTCTTTCAGTTGCCACCCTCACAGATGGATTAGGAAACTCTTTCCGGTGCACTCATTAGTGAAATGACCTCAATGAAGCTGGAATCCAATATCTAATCGCCGATTTTTAGCGAGTCCACACGCCAGGGTGGTCGGGGTCCAATGCAGCCCCGGCCAGGCCCAGGCCCCTTGGACTGGGCCACAGGAGGACACAGAGGAGGGTCCCGGCCCCCACGGTCGCGTTGCCGGCAGTTCTCCAAGGGCTTGGGCGTTTTCCAGAGGTAGGAGATGGAGGGGACTGATTTCTTCAGCGCCCCACTAACCACGCCACCCCACCCATGGGACACATCCCTAGAGAGAGAGAGAGACGCCCCATACACTCGCTCCCCTCCCCCATGCGCTGTGCCCCAGCCCGGGCCCGGGGGAATAGGCGGCAGCCCACCCACAGGGTGGGGGGCGCAGCTGAAAGGGGTTGTCGGGGAGGGCGGCCCCTGCCTGGGGTCAAAGGGCGGGCGACCCGCGCGTGCGCAATCGGCGGCGGCGGCGGCGGCGGCGGCGGCGGCGGCGGCGGGGGCGGCCACGAGCTGGGGGTGGGCCAGGCGAGGAGAGGAAGGGGGCTGGAAGGTCTCCACCTTGGCGAGTCCAGCCGTGGAGGCGCATCTTGTGTGAGTGTGAGTGAGTGAGTGTGAGTGTGAGTGTGTGTGTGTGTGTGTGTATAGAGAGACAGCCCCCCACCCCGGCCCGCCGCTCCCTGCCCGCCCCGCCCCACCCCGCCTGTCACCCCCGTCCCTCGGAGCCCGCCGGACCCGGCCGGTGAACTCAACAGGCCCGCCCGGTGCGGGTCAGCGCCGGCGCGGGGCCTGGGGCGGGAGGAGGCGGCGGGGAAGCGCAGAGAGGCTCGGCTTCTTGAGCGGGGCAGGGGCGCCCTCCGCCGTCTAGGGCCACACCACCCTGAACGCGCCCGATCTCGTCTGGTCTCAGAAGCTAAGCAGGGTCGGGCCTGGTTAGTACTTGGATGGGAGACCGCCTGGGAATACCGGGTGCCGTAGGCTTCTTTTTTTTTTTTTGTTTTGCCTCTTGTTCTGTCCCCTCTCTGGGAGCGAGGCGGCGGCCCGGGGCGGGGGTCACCCCCACCCTCAGCGCCCGCCGCGGTGCCTGGCGCCCCAGCCCGCACCGTGGGGCCTCCTCTTGTCCCAAGCCGCGACACCGCCGTCACGCGGCAGCATGCGTGGCTTCTGGACTGTCAGGTCTCAGACCAAAGGTCTGCTCTGTGGGAACCGACACGCTGGAGGAAACCTTGAGAGTCTGAGAGGGGAGGGAGTTCCAGAAGAAGGCCAGGATGTCATTTTGAGGGAGTATGTGACCAGAACTCGTCCCGTTGCTTTTGGGGTTCTATGGGCTACACGTAGGAATCTTTGGTGGTGGCACCTGATGTTGGGGGATCCGGAGTCACACCCAGACCTGCCCCACAGGCCTCCTTTTACTTTTCTCTTCGGATTCATTATGTTTAAAAAGTGTCTCTTATCTCTATGATTGCATTTTCTTTTCTCTCTCTTTTCAAGCAGATGATGGGAGTCCAAGTATTAAGGTGACATGTGTTGCCCGTGCCCCCCTCCCCCCTGTGTTCTTATTCATTAACCTCTGATGTTGTTCCAGCGTATTGTGGGGGTACCAATGTTAAGGTCGGGTACGTTGCCCTCTCCCAGCCTCCCCCCTCGGGTCAGAGCCTCAAGTGCGCCCATCCCCCAGTCGGTGCGCACCCACCCCATTCCTAATGGAGGTGTATGCCCATCCCCTCCCCCCACCCGCCCGACACCCACCCGATGAAGGTGATTCCTCTGTGTCCACTTGGGTGTCCGTCGGTTCGTACCCATTTGCTGGTGAGCGCGAGCACGTGGTGCTCGTGTGTCCATTCTTGGGCTACCTGGCTTACTGGAACGGGTTCCAGCTCTGGCCAGGAGAACCACGAGAGGTGCCCTCTCACCGCTGCTCCTCCTAGCTGAATAGCACTCCGTGGTGTCCACGCGCCACATTTCATTTACGCACTGGTGGGTCGATGGGCACTCGGGTCGCTTCCAGGTCTTTGCGATTGTGACTTGTGCCCTGACTCTAACCCTAACCCTTACCCAGCCCCGTCTCCTCCTCGGCCCCTGCCTGAATGACTCCTTCCCGCCCGGCCTGTCACCTGTCACCGTCCTCTGCCCCTGCCTGACACGCTCCTCCCCGCCCGGGCCGTCACCGTCCTCGGCCCCTGCCTGACGGGGCTCCTCCGTCGCCTGGGCCTTCCAAGGGCTTGGTGTGGACGCTGGTTCCAGGACGCCCTCCCAGGAACCCGGTAGCAGGGCGGCCGCAGCGTCTCGCGCCACCCAACCGTCCGCCGGCCGGCGGACGTCGCTAAGTGGCCTGCGGGGGACGTGCCCCCACTGTGGGGCGGGCGCCCAGCCTGGTGTCTTCTCTGAGGCCCCGTGGCTGCTTTTCCCCCCCCCCCCGCAAGGGGAGAGCCGCGGAGGTGGGGACCGCCTCCTCGTGGGGACGTACACCCAGCTCTCCACGTCGGATTCCGGGGCTCTCTGTCCTGCCAGAAGGCCCAGCTGGCCTGCGGGTCCTTAGAGTGGCAAAAACATCCGAAAACTGAGATTGAGGGTCCGGTGGTTGTCTGCACTTTTGTGCTGGGCACCCCAGGGAGGCCCGGGGGCTGGCTGGACAACGCGGTCTGCTGGGCGGGGGGGGGGGTTTGGAGGAGCAACTGATGCCCTTTGCACTTTGGGTAGCAAGTGTCTGAGGTGTCTCTGAGCCCTGCGCCATGTCGGGGGTGGGGGTGGGAGGTCGGGGGGGGGTGGAGGAGCAGGAGGAGGAGGAGGAGGAGGAGGTGGGAAGGGCCGTGGCCTGCAGTCGTGTTCCCGGGGTGGCTTCTTCCACAGGCTGCTTGGCCTGGGCTCCCTGCACCTGGGCCTTTGGAGGACTGGCCCTGTGCTTGCCAACGCTTCCCCTGCAGGGACCCAGAGCTGGGAGGTTGCATCTCTCAGCCCTGGGTCGGGCAGAGCCCCAGCGGGCCATGCCCACAACCTCTCTCAGCACGGGTCCCCCAGAAGGCTCCTTTGGGACCAGGATTCTCTTGCGGGTGACTCTTTAAGGTCTGGCCCCTGGATGGAGGGGCACCAGGAGTAGAGGAGCAGGAAGGGGAAGGGGGTGGCCGTGCGAGGGGACACTTTCAGGCCAAGTCCCAGCTTCAGCCTGATCCTCCTGGGAACCCCGGGGTGTACGTCACACCTCCTGGTTGTCCCGCTCTGAGACAAGGAGCCGGGCTTCGCATTCCCCCAGCAGCCAGTCGTGGGCTGAGGACACCTGGGGCGTTGGGAACTCCCTGGCTTCTCCTTGGCTTAACATCTGGAGCTGCTTGTGAATCGTGCCGCCACACACACCCGAGTGCAGGTGTCTTCTGCACAGACTGCGGGCCTCGCTCTTCTGAATGCCGCTAGCTCGCCACCCACCCACGGGTGAACCTGGTCAGGGTACTTTCTCTCGGGGGCAGACTCTGATCCTGGCGGGCTACCGGTGTCTCTGTTTGCTCGTTTCTTTCTTCCATTTCGGGAAAGGCTTCCTTACTGGGTGTGGAAATCTCCTATGCCTTTCCTCGCCTATTCTGTCAGCTTTAAAATTCTCTTTCAGTTGCCACCCTCACAGATGGATTAGGAAACTCTTTCCGGTGCACTCATTAGTGAAATGACCTCAATGAAGCTGGAATCCAATATCTAATCGCCGATTTTTAGCGAGTCCACACGCCAGGGTGGTCGGGGTCCAATGCAGCCCCGGCCAGGCCCAGGCCCCTTGGACTGGGCCACAGGAGGACACAGAGGAGGGTCCCGGCCCCCACGGTCGCGTTGCCGGCAGTTCTCCAAGGGCTTGGGCGTTTTCCAGAGGTAGGAGATGGAGGGGACTGATTTCTTCAGCGCCCCACTAACCACGCCACCCCACCCATGGGACACATCCCTAGAGAGAGAGAGAGACGCCCCATACACTCGCTCCCCTCCCCCATGCGCTGTGCCCCAGCCCGGGCCCGGGGGAATAGGCGGCAGCCCACCCACAGGGTGGGGGGCGCAGCTGAAAGGGGTTGTCGGGGAGGGCGGCCCCTGCCTGGGGTCAAAGGGCGGGCGACCCGCGCGTGCGCAATCGGCGGCGGCGGCGGCGGCGGCGGCGGGGGCGGCCACGAGCTGGGGGTGGGCCAGGCGAGGAGAGGAAGGGGGCTGGAAGGTCTCCACCTTGGCGAGTCCAGCCGTGGAGGCGCATCTTGTGTGAGTGTGAGTGAGTGAGTGTGAGTGTGAGTGTGTGTGTGTGTGTGTGTATAGAGAGACAGCCCCCCACCCCGGCCCGCCGCTCCCTGCCCGCCCCGCCCCACCCCGCCTGTCACCCCCGTCCCTCGGAGCCCGCCGGACCCGGCCGGTGAACTCAACAGGCCCGCCCGGTGCGGGTCAGCGCCGGCGCGGGGCCTGGGGCGGGAGGAGGCGGCGGGGAAGCGCAGAGAGGCTCGGCTTCTTGAGCGGGGCAGGGGCGCCCTCCGCCGTCTAGGGCCACACCACCCTGAACGCGCCCGATCTCGTCTGGTCTCAGAAGCTAAGCAGGGTCGGGCCTGGTTAGTACTTGGATGGGAGACCGCCTGGGAATACCGGGTGCCGTAGGCTTCTTTTTTTTTTTTTTTTTTTTTTGTTTTGCCTCTTGTTCTGTCCCCTCTCTGGGAGCGAGGCGGCGGCCCGGGGCGGGGGTCACCCCCACCCTCAGCGCCCGCCGCGGTGCCTGGCGCCCCAGCCCGCACCGTGGGGCCTCCTCTTGTCCCAAGCCGCGACACCGCCGTCACGCGGCAGCATGCGTGGCTTCTGGACTGTCAGGTCTCAGACCAAAGGTCTGCTCTGTGGGAACCGACACGCTGGAGGAAACCTTGAGAGTCTGAGAGGGGAGGGAGTTCCAGAAGAAGGCCAGGATGTCATTTTGAGGGAGTATGTGACCAGAACTCGTCCCGTTGCTTTTGGGGTTCTATGGGCTACACGTAGGAATCTTTGGTGGTGGCACCTGATGTTGGGGGATCCGGAGTCACACCCAGACCTGCCCCACAGGCCTCCTTTTACTTTTCTCTTCGGATTCATTATGTTTAAAAAGTGTCTCTTATCTCTATGATTGCATTTTCTTTTCTCTCTCTTTTCAAGCAGATGATGGGAGTCCAAGTATTAAGGTGACATGTGTTGCCCGTGCCCCCCTCCCCCCTGTGTTCTTATTCATTAACCTCTGATGTTGTTCCAGCGTATTGTGGGGGTACCAATGTTAAGGTCGGGTACGTTGCCCTCTCCCAGCCTCCCCCCTCGGGTCAGAGCCTCAAGTGCGCCCATCCCCCAGTCGGTGCGCACCCACCCCATTCCTAATGGAGGTGTATGCCCATCCCCTCCCCCCACCCGCCCGACACCCACCCGATGAAGGTGATTCCTCTGTGTCCACTTGGGTGTCCGTCGGTTCGTACCCATTTGCTGGTGAGCGCGAGCACGTGGTGCTCGTGTGTCCATTCTTGGGCTACCTGGCTTACTGGAACGGGTTCCAGCTCTGGCCAGGAGAACCACGAGAGGTGCCCTCTCACCGCTGCTCCTCCTAGCTGAATAGCACTCCGTGGTGTCCACGCGCCACATTTCATTTACGCACTGGTGGGTCGATGGGCACTCGGGTCGCTTCCAGGTCTTTGCGATTGTGACTTGTGCCCTGACTCTAACCCTAACCCTTACCCAGCCCCGTCTCCTCCTCGGCCCCTGCCTGAATGACTCCTTCCCGCCCGGCCTGTCACCTGTCACCGTCCTCTGCCCCTGCCTGACACGCTCCTCCCCGCCCGGGCCGTCACCGTCCTCGGCCCCTGCCTGACGGGGCTCCTCCGTCGCCTGGGCCTTCCAAGGGCTTGGTGTGGACGCTGGTTCCAGGACGCCCTCCCAGGAACCCGGTAGCAGGGCGGCCGCAGCGTCTCGCGCCACCCAACCGTCCGCCGGCCGGCGGCCGTCGCTAAGTGGCCTGCGGGGGACGTGCCCCCACTGTGGGGCGGGCGCCCAGCCTGGTGTCTTCTCTGAGGCCCCGTGGCTGCTTTTCCCCCCCCCCCGCAAGGGGAGAGCCGCGGAGGTGGGGACCGCCTCCTCGTGGGGACGTACACCCAGCTCTCCACGTCGGATTCCGGGGCTCTCTGTCCTGCCAGAAGGCCCAGCTGGCCTGCGGGTCCTTAGAGT
Source organism: Microcebus murinus (assembly GCF_040939455.1). NCBI lineage: Eukaryota > Metazoa > Chordata > Mammalia > Primates > Cheirogaleidae > Microcebus > Microcebus murinus. The sequence continues at coordinate 932,493 of NW_027438948.1, read as the reverse complement.
GGCAAAAACATCCGAAAACTGAGATTGAGGGTCCGGTGGTTGTCTGCACTTTTGTGCTGGGCACCCCAGGGAGGCCCGGGGGCTGGCTGGACAACGCGGTCTGCTGGGCGGGGGGGGGGGTTTGGAGGAGCAACTGATGCCCTTTGCACTTTGGGTAGCAAGTGTCTGAGGTGTCTCTGAGCCCTGCGCCATGTCGGGGGTGGGGGTGGGAGGTCGGGGGGGGGTGGAGGAGCAGGAGGAGGAGGAGGAGGAGGAGGTGGGAAGGGCCGTGGCCTGCAGTCGTGTTCCCGGGGTGGCTTCTTCCACAGGCTGCTTGGCCTGGGCTCCCTGCACCTGGGCCTTTGGAGGACTGGCCCTGTGCTTGCCAACGCTTCCCCTGCAGGGACCCAGAGCTGGGAGGTTGCATCTCTCAGCCCTGGGTCGGGCAGAGCCCCAGCGGGCCATGCCCACAACCTCTCTCAGCACGGGTCCCCCAGAAGGCTCCTTTGGGACCAGGATTCTCTTGCGGGTGACTCTTTAAGGTCTGGCCCCTGGATGGAGGGGCACCAGGAGTAGAGGAGCAGGAAGGGGAAGGGGGTGGCCGTGCGAGGGGACACTTTCAGGCCAAGTCCCAGCTTCAGCCTGATCCTCCTGGGAACCCCGGGGTGTACGTCACACCTCCTGGTTGTCCCGCTCTGAGACAAGGAGCCGGGCTTCGCATTCCCCCAGCAGCCAGTCGTGGGCTGAGGACACCTGGGGCGTTGGGAACTCCCTGGCTTCTCCTTGGCTTAACATCTGGAGCTGCTTGTGAATCGTGCCGCCACACACACCCGAGTGCAGGTGTCTTCTGCACAGACTGCGGGCCTCGCTCTTCTGAATGCCGCTAGCTCGCCACCCACCCACGGGTGAACCTGGTCAGGGTACTTTCTCTCGGGGGCAGACTCTGATCCTGGCGGGCTACCGGTGTCTCTGTTTGCTCGTTTCTTTCTTCCATTTCGGGAAAGGCTTCCTTACTGGGTGTGGAAATCTCCTATGCCTTTCCTCGCCTATTCTGTCAGCTTTAAAATTCTCTTTCAGTTGCCACCCTCACAGATGGATTAGGAAACTCTTTCCGGTGCACTCATTAGTGAAATGACCTCAATGAAGCTGGAATCCAATATCTAATCGCCGATTTTTAGCGAGTCCACACGCCAGGGTGGTCGGGGTCCAATGCAGCCCCGGCCAGGCCCAGGCCCCTTGGACTGGGCCACAGGAGGACACAGAGGAGGGTCCCGGCCCCCACGGTCGCGTTGCCGGCAGTTCTCCAAGGGCTTGGGCGTTTTCCAGAGGTAGGAGATGGAGGGGACTGATTTCTTCAGCGCCCCACTAACCACGCCACCCCACCCATGGGACACATCCCTAGAGAGAGAGAGAGACGCCCCATACACTCGCTCCCCTCCCCCATGCGCTGTGCCCCAGCCCGGGCCCGGGGGAATAGGCGGCAGCCCACCCACAGGGTGGGGGGCGCAGCTGAAAGGGGTTGTCGGGGAGGGCGGCCCCTGCCTGGGGTCAAAGGGCGGGCGACCCGCGCGTGCGCAATCGGCGGCGGCGGCGGCGGCGGCGGCGGCGGGGGCGGCCACGAGCTGGGGGTGGGCCAGGCGAGGAGAGGAAGGGGGCTGGAAGGTCTCCACCTTGGCGAGTCCAGCCGTGGAGGCGCATCTTGTGTGAGTGTGAGTGAGTGAGTGTGAGTGTGAGTGTGTGTGTGTGTGTGTGTATAGAGAGACAGCCCCCCACCCCGGCCCGCCGCTCCCTGCCCGCCCCGCCCCACCCCGCCTGTCACCCCCGTCCCTCGGAGCCCGCCGGACCCGGCCGGTGAACTCAACAGGCCCGCCCGGTGCGGGTCAGCGCCGGCGCGGGGCCTGGGGCGGGAGGAGGCGGCGGGGAAGCGCAGAGAGGCTCGGCTTCTTGAGCGGGGCAGGGGCGCCCTCCGCCGTCTAGGGCCACACCACCCTGAACGCGCCCGATCTCGTCTGGTCTCAGAAGCTAAGCAGGGTCGGGCCTGGTTAGTACTTGGATGGGAGACCGCCTGGGAATACCGGGTGCCGTAGGCTTCTTTTTTTTTTTTTGTTTTGCCTCTTGTTCTGTCCCCTCTCTGGGAGCGAGGCGGCGGCCCGGGGCGGGGGTCACCCCCACCCTCAGCGCCCGCCGCGGTGCCTGGCGCCCCAGCCCGCACCGTGGGGCCTCCTCTTGTCCCAAGCCGCGACACCGCCGTCACGCGGCAGCATGCGTGGCTTCTGGACTGTCAGGTCTCAGACCAAAGGTCTGCTCTGTGGGAACCGACACGCTGGAGGAAACCTTGAGAGTCTGAGAGGGGAGGGAGTTCCAGAAGAAGGCCAGGATGTCATTTTGAGGGAGTATGTGACCAGAACTCGTCCCGTTGCTTTTGGGGTTCTATGGGCTACACGTAGGAATCTTTGGTGGTGGCACCTGATGTTGGGGGATCCGGAGTCACACCCAGACCTGCCCCACAGGCCTCCTTTTACTTTTCTCTTCGGATTCATTATGTTTAAAAAGTGTCTCTTATCTCTATGATTGCATTTTCTTTTCTCTCTCTTTTCAAGCAGATGATGGGAGTCCAAGTATTAAGGTGACATGTGTTGCCCGTGCCCCCCTCCCCCCTGTGTTCTTATTCATTAACCTCTGATGTTGTTCCAGCGTATTGTGGGGGTACCAATGTTAAGGTCGGGTACGTTGCCCTCTCCCAGCCTCCCCCCTCGGGTCAGAGCCTCAAGTGCGCCCATCCCCCAGTCGGTGCGCACCCACCCCATTCCTAATGGAGGTGTATGCCCATCCCCTCCCCCCACCCGCCCGACACCCACCCGATGAAGGTGATTCCTCTGTGTCCACTTGGGTGTCCGTCGGTTCGTACCCATTTGCTGGTGAGCGCGAGCACGTGGTGCTCGTGTGTCCATTCTTGGGCTACCTGGCTTACTGGAACGGGTTCCAGCTCTGGCCAGGAGAACCACGAGAGGTGCCCTCTCACCGCTGCTCCTCCTAGCTGAATAGCACTCCGTGGTGTCCACGCGCCACATTTCATTTACGCACTGGTGGGTCGATGGGCACTCGGGTCGCTTCCAGGTCTTTGCGATTGTGACTTGTGCCCTGACTCTAACCCTAACCCTTACCCAGCCCCGTCTCCTCCTCGGCCCCTGCCTGAATGACTCCTTCCCGCCCGGCCTGTCACCTGTCACCGTCCTCTGCCCCTGCCTGACACGCTCCTCCCCGCCCGGGCCGTCACCGTCCTCGGCCCCTGCCTGACGGGGCTCCTCCGTCGCCTGGGCCTTCCAAGGGCTTGGTGTGGACGCTGGTTCCAGGACGCCCTCCCAGGAACCCGGTAGCAGGGCGGCCGCAGCGTCTCGCGCCACCCAACCGTCCGCCGGCCGGCGGACGTCGCTAAGTGGCCTGCGGGGGACGTGCCCCCACTGTGGGGCGGGCGCCCAGCCTGGTGTCTTCTCTGAGGCCCCGTGGCTGCTTTTCCCCCCCCCCCCCGCAAGGGGAGAGCCGCGGAGGTGGGGACCGCCTCCTCGTGGGGACGTACACCCAGCTCTCCACGTCGGATTCCGGGGCTCTCTGTCCTGCCAGAAGGCCCAGCTGGCCTGCGGGTCCTTAGAGTGGCAAAAACATCCGAAAACTGAGATTGAGGGTCCGGTGGTTGTCTGCACTTTTGTGCTGGGCACCCCAGGGAGGCCCGGGGGCTGGCTGGACAACGCGGTCTGCTGGGCGGGGGGGGGGGTTTGGAGGAGCAACTGATGCCCTTTGCACTTTGGGTAGCAAGTGTCTGAGGTGTCTCTGAGCCCTGCGCCATGTCGGGGGTGGGGGTGGGAGGTCGGGGGGGGGTGGAGGAGCAGGAGGAGGAGGAGGAGGAGGAGGTGGGAAGGGCCGTGGCCTGCAGTCGTGTTCCCGGGGTGGCTTCTTCCACAGGCTGCTTGGCCTGGGCTCCCTGCACCTGGGCCTTTGGAGGACTGGCCCTGTGCTTGCCAACGCTTCCCCTGCAGGGACCCAGAGCTGGGAGGTTGCATCTCTCAGCCCTGGGTCGGGCAGAGCCCCAGCGGGCCATGCCCACAACCTCTCTCAGCACGGGTCCCCCAGAAGGCTCCTTTGGGACCAGGATTCTCTTGCGGGTGACTCTTTAAGGTCTGGCCCCTGGATGGAGGGGCACCAGGAGTAGAGGAGCAGGAAGGGGAAGGGGGTGGCCGTGCGAGGGGACACTTTCAGGCCAAGTCCCAGCTTCAGCCTGATCCTCCTGGGAACCCCGGGGTGTACGTCACACCTCCTGGTTGTCCCGCTCTGAGACAAGGAGCCGGGCTTCGCATTCCCCCAGCAGCCAGTCGTGGGCTGAGGACACCTGGGGCGTTGGGAACTCCCTGGCTTCTCCTTGGCTTAACATCTGGAGCTGCTTGTGAATCGTGCCGCCACACACACCCGAGTGCAGGTGTCTTCTGCACAGACTGCGGGCCTTGCTCTTCTGAATGCCGCTAGCTCGCCACCCACCCACGGGTGAACCTGGTCAGGGTACTTTCTCTCGGGGGCAGACTCTGATCCTGGCGGGCTACCGGTGTCTCTGTTTGCTCGTTTCTTTCTTCCATTTTGGGAAAGGCTTCCTTACTGGGTGTGGAAATCTCCTATGCCTTTCCTCGCCTATTCTGTCAGCTTTAAAATTCTCTTTCAGTTGCCACCCTCACAGATGGATTAGGAAACTCTTTCCGGTGCACTCATTAGTGAAATGACCTCAATGAAGCTGGAATCCAATATCTAATCGCCGATTTTTAGCGAGTCCACACGCCAGGGTGGTCGGGGTCCAATGCAGCCCCGGCCAGGCCCAGGCCCCTTGGACTGGGCCACAGGAGGACACAGAGGAGGGTCCCGGCCCCCACGGTCGCGTTGCCGGCAGTTCTCCAAGGGCTTGGGCGTTTTCCAGAGGTAGGAGATGGAGGGGACTGATTTCTTCAGCGCCCCACTAACCACGCCACCCCACCCATGGGACACATCCCTAGAGAGAGAGAGAGACGCCCCATACACTCGCTCCCCTCCCCCATGCGCTGTGCCCCAGCCCGGGCCCGGGGGAATAGGCGGCAGCCCACCCACAGGGTGGGGGGCGCAGCTGAAAGGGGTTGTCGGGGAGGGCGGCCCCTGCCTGGGGTCAAAGGGCGGGCGACCCGCGCGTGCGCAATCGGCGGCGGCGGCGGCGGCGGCGGCGGCGGCGGGGGCGGCCACGAGCTGGGGGTGGGCCAGGCGAGGAGAGGAAGGGGGCTGGAAGGTCTCCACCTTGGCGAGTCCAGCCGTGGAGGCGCATCTTGTGTGAGTGTGAGTGAGTGAGTGTGAGTGTGAGTGTGTGTGTGTGTGTGTGTATAGAGAGACAGCCCCCCACCCCGGCCCGCCGCTCCCTGCCCGCCCCGCCCCACCCCGCCTGTCACCCCCGTCCCTCGGAGCCCGCCGGACCCGGCCGGTGAACTCAACAGGCCCGCCCGGTGCGGGTCAGCGCCGGCGCGGGGCCTGGGGCGGGAGGAGGCGGCGGGGAAGCGCAGAGAGGCTCGGCTTCTTGAGCGGGGCAGGGGCGCCCTCCGCCGTCTAGGGCCACACCACCCTGAACGCGCCCGATCTCGTCTGGTCTCAGAAGCTAAGCAGGGTCGGGCCTGGTTAGTACTTGGATGGGAGACCGCCTGGGAATACCGGGTGCCGTAGGCTTCTTTTTTTTTTTTTTTTTTTTTTTTTTTGTTTTGCCTCTTGTTCTGTCCCCTCTCTGGGAGCGAGGCGGCGGCCCGGGGCGGGGGTCACCCCCACCCTCAGCGCCCGCCGCGGTGCCTGGCGCCCCAGCCCGCACCGTGGGGCCTCCTCTTGTCCCAAGCCGCGACACCGCCGTCACGCGGCAGCATGCGTGGCTTCTGGACTGTCAGGTCTCAGACCAAAGGTCTGCTCTGTGGGAACCGACACGCTGGAGGAAACCTTGAGAGTCTGAGAGGGGAGGGAGTTCCAGAAGAAGGCCAGGATGTCATTTTCAGGGAGTATGTGACCAGAACTCGTCCCGTTGCTTTTGGGGTTCTATGGGCTACACGTAGGAATCTTTGGTGGTGGCACCTGATGTTGGGGGATCCGGAGTCACACCCAGACCTGCCCCACAGGCCTCCTTTTACTTTTCTCTTCGGATTCATTATGTTTAAAAAGTGTCTCTTATCTCTATGATTGCATTTTCTTTTCTCTCTCTTTTCAAGCAGATGATGGGAGTCCAAGTATTAAGGTGACATGTGTTGCCCGTGCCCCCCTCCCCCCTGTGTTCTTATTCATTAACCTCTGATGTTGTTCCAGCGTATTGTGGGGGTACCAATGTTAAGGTCGGGTACGTTGCCCTCTCCCAGCCTCCCCCCTCGGGTCAGAGCCTCAAGTGCGCCCATCCCCCAGTCGGTGCGCACCCACCCCATTCCTAATGGAGGTGTATGCCCATCCCCTCCCCCCACCCGCCCGACACCCACCCGATGAAGGTGATTCCTCTGTGTCCACTTGGGTGTCCGTCGGTTCGTACCCATTTGCTGGTGAGCGCGAGCACGTGGTGCTCGTGTGTCCATTCTTGGGCTACCTGGCTTACTGGAACGGGTTCCAGCTCTGGCCAGGAGAACCACGAGAGGTGCCCTCTCACCGCTGCTCCTCCTAGCTGAATAGCACTCCGTGGTGTCCACGCGCCACATTTCATTTACGCACTGGTGGGTCGATGGGCACTCGGGTCGCTTCCAGGTCTTTGCGATTGTGACTTGTGCCCTGACTCTAACCCTAACCCTTACCCAGCCCCGTCTCCTCCTCGGCCCCTGCCTGAATGACTCCTTCCCGCCCGGCCTGTCACCTGTCACCGTCCTCTGCCCCTGCCTGACACGCTCCTCCCCGCCCGGGCCGTCACCGTCCTCGGCCCCTGCCTGACGGGGCTCCTCCGTCGCCTGGGCCTTCCAAGGGCTTGGTGTGGACGCTGGTTCCAGGACGCCCTCCCAGGAACCCGGTAGCAGGGCGGCCGCAGCGTCTCGCGCCACCCAACCGTCCGCCGGCCGGCGGCCGTCGCTAAGTGGCCTGCGGGGGACGTGCCCCCACTGTGGGGCGGGCGCCCAGCCTGGTGTCTTCTCTGAGGCCCCGTGGCTGCTTTTCCCCCCCCCCGCAAGGGGAGAGCCGCGGAGGTGGGGACCGCCTCCTCGTGGGGACGTACACCCAGCTCTCCACGTCGGATTCCGGGGCTCTCTGTCCTGCCAGAAGGCCCAGCTGGCCTGCGGGTCCTTAGAGTGGCAAAAACATCCGAAAACTGAGATTGAGGGTCCGGTGGTTGTCTGCACTTTTGTGCTGGGCACCCCAGGGAGGCCCGGGGGCTGGCTGGACAACGCGGTCTGCTGGGCGGGGGGGGGGTTTGGAGGAGCAACTGATGCCCTTTGCACTTTGGGTAGCAAGTGTCTGAGGTGTCTCTGAGCCCTGCGCCATGTCGGGGGTGGGGGTGGGAGGTCGGGGGGGGGGTGGAGGAGCAGGAGGAGGAGGAGGAGGAGGAGGTGGGAAGGGCCGTGGCCTGCAGTCGTGTTCCCGGGGTGGCTTCTTCCACAGGCTGCTTGGCCTGGGCTCCCTGCACCTGGGCCTTTGGAGGACTGGCCCTGTGCTTGCCAACGCTTCCCCTGCAGGGACCCAGAGCTGGGAGGTTGCATCTCTCAGCCCTGGGTCGGGCAGAGCCCCAGCGGGCCATGCCCACAACCTCTCTCAGCACGGGTCCCCCAGAAGGCTCCTTTGGGACCAGGATTCTCTTGCGGGTGACTCTTTAAGGTCTGGCCCCTGGATGGAGGGGCACCAGGAGTAGAGGAGCAGGAAGGGGAAGGGGGTGGCCGTGCGAGGGGACACTTTCAGGCCAAGTCCCAGCTTCAGCCTGATCCTCCTGGGAACCCCGGGGTGTACGTCACACCTCCTGGTTGTCCCGCTCTGAGACAAGGAGCCGGGCTTCGCATTCCCCCAGCAGCCAGTCGTGGGCTGAGGACACCTGGGGCGTTGGGAACTCCCTGGCTTCTCCTTGGCTTAACATCTGGAGCTGCTTGTGAATCGTGCCGCCACACACACCCGAGTGCAGGTGTCTTCTGCACAGACTGCGGGCCTCGCTCTTCTGAATGCCGCTAGCTCGCCACCCACCCACGGGTGAACCTGGTCAGGGTACTTTCTCTCGGGGGCAGACTCTGATCCTGGCGGGCTACCGGTGTCTCTGTTTGCTCGTTTCTTTCTTCCATTTCGGGAAAGGCTTCCTTACTGGGTGTGGAAATCTCCTATGCCTTTCCTCGCCTATTCTGTCAGCTTTAAAATTCTCTTTCAGTTGCCACCCTCACAGATGGATTAGGAAACTCTTTCCGGTGCACTCATTAGTGAAATGACCTCAATGAAGCTGGAATCCAATATCTAATCGCCGATTTTTAGCGAGTCCACACGCCAGGGTGGTCGGGGTCCAATGCAGCCCCGGCCAGGCCCAGGCCCCTTGGACTGGGCCACAGGAGGACACAGAGGAGGGTCCCGGCCCCCACGGTCGCGTTGCCGGCAGTTCTCCAAGGGCTTGGGCGTTTTCCAGAGGTAGGAGATGGAGGGGACTGATTTCTTCAGCGCCCCACTAACCACGCCACCCCACCCATGGGACACATCCCTAGAGAGACAGAGAGACGCCCCATACACTCGCTCCCCTCCCCCATGCGCTGTGCCCCAGCCCGGGCCCGGGGGAATAGGCGGCAGCCCACCCACAGGGTGGGGGGCGCAGCTGAAAGGGGTTGTCGGGGAGGGCGGCCCCTGCCTGGGGTCAAAGGGCGGGCGACCCGCGCGTGCGCAATCGGCGGCGGCGGCGGCGGCGGCGGCGGCGGCGGGGGCGGCCACGAGCTGGGGGTGGGCCAGGCGAGGAGAGGAAGGGGGCTGGAAGGTCTCCACCTTGGCGAGTCCAGCCGTGGAGGCGCATCTTGTGTGAGTGTGAGTGAGTGAGTGTGAGTGTGAGTGTGTGTGTGTGTGTGTGTGTATAGAGAGACAGCCCCCCACCCCGGCCCGCCGCTCCCTGCCCGCCCCGCCCCACCCCGCCTGTCACCCCCGTCCCTCGGAGCCCGCCGGACCCGGCCGGTGAACTCAACAGGCCCGCCCGGTGCGGGTCAGCGCCGGCGCGGGGCCTGGGGCGGGAGGAGGCGGCGGGGAAGCGCAGAGAGGCTCGGCTTCTTGAGCGGGGCAGGGGCGCCCTCCGCCGTCTAGGGCCACACCACCCTGAACGCGCCCGATCTCGTCTGGTCTCAGAAGCTAAGCAGGGTCGGGCCTGGTTAGTACTTGGATGGGAGACCGCCTGGGAATACCGGGTGCCGTAGGCTTCTTTTTTTTTTTTTTTTTTTTTTTTGTTTTGCCTCTTGTTCTGTCCCCTCTCTGGGAGCGAGGCGGCGGCCCGGGGCGGGGGTCACCCCCACCCTCAGCGCCCGCCGCGGTGCCTGGCGCCCCAGCCCGCACCGTGGGGCCTCCTCTTGTCCCAAGCCGCGACACCGCCGTCACGCGGCAGCATGCGTGGCTTCTGGACTGTCAGGTCTCAGACCAAAGGTCTGCTCTGTGGGAACCGACACGCTGGAGGAAACCTTGAGAGTCTGAGAGGGGAGGGAGTTCCAGAAGAAGGCCAGGATGTCATTTTGAGGGAGTATGTGACCAGAACTCGTCCCGTTGCTTTTGGGGTTCTATGGGCTACACGTAGGAATCTTTGGTGGTGGCACCTGATGTTGGGGGATCCGGAGTCACACCCAGACCTGCCCCACAGGCCTCCTTTTACTTTTCTCTTCGGATTCATTATGTTTAAAAAGTGTCTCTTATCTCTATGATTGCATTTTCTTTTCTCTCTCTTTTCAAGCAGATGATGGGAGTCCAAGTATTAAGGTGACATGTGTTGCCCGTGCCCCCCTCCCCCCTGTGTTCTTATTCATTAACCTCTGATGTTGTTCCAGCGTATTGTGGGGGTACCAATGTTAAGGTCGGGTACGTTGCCCTCTCCCAGCCTCCCCCCTCGGGTCAGAGCCTCAAGTGCGCCCATCCCCCAGTCGGTGCGCACCCACCCCATTCCTAATGGAGGTGTATGCCCATCCCCTCCCCCCACCCGCCCGACACCCACCCGATGAAGGTGATTCCTCTGTGTCCACTTGGGTGTCCGTCGGTTCGTACCCATTTGCTGGTGAGCGCGAGCACGTGGTGCTCGTGTGTCCATTCTTGGGCTACCTGGCTTACTGGAACGGGTTCCAGCTCTGGCCAGGAGAACCACGAGAGGTGCCCTCTCACCGCTGCTCCTCCTAGCTGAATAGCACTCCGTGGTGTCCACGCGCCACATTTCATTTACGCACTGGTGGGTCGATGGGCACTCGGGTCGCTTCCAGGTCTTTGCGATTGTGACTTGTGCCCTGACTCTAACCCTAACCCTTACCCAGCCCCGTCTCCTCCTCGGCCCCTGCCTGAATGACTCCTTCCCGCCCGGCCTGTCACCTGTCACCGTCCTCTGCCCCTGCCTGACACGCTCCTCCCCGCCCGGGCCGTCACCGTCCTCGGCCCCTGCCTGACGGGGCTCCTCCGTCGCCTGGGCCTTCCAAGGGCTTGGTGTGGACGCTGGTTCCAGGACGCCCTCCCAGGAACCCGGTAGCAGGGCGGCCGCAGCGTCTCGCGCCACCCAACCGTCCGCCGGCCGGCGGCCGTCGCTAAGTGGCCTGCGGGGGACGTGCCCCCACTGTGGGGCGGGCGCCCAGCCTGGTGTCTTCTCTGAGGCCCCGTGGCTGCTTTTCCCCCCCCCCGCAAGGGGAGAGCCGCGGAGGTGGGGACCGCCTCCTCGTGGGGACGTACACCCAGCTCTCCACGTCGGATTCCGGGGCTCTCTGTCCTGCCAGAAGGCCCAGCTGGCCTGCGGGTCCTTAGAGTGGCAAAAACATCCGAAAACTGAGATTGAGGGTCCGGTGGTTGTCTGCACTTTTGTGCTGGGCACCCCAGGGAGGCCCGGGGGCTGGCTGGACAACGCGGTCTGCTGGGCGGGGGGGGGGTTTGGAGGAGCAACTGATGCCCTTTGCACTTTGGGTAGCAAGTGTCTGAGGTGTCTCTGAGCCCTGCGCCATGTCGGGGGTGGGGGTGGGAGGTCGGGGGGGGGGTGGAGGAGCAGGAGGAGGAGGAGGAGGAGGAGGTGGGAAGGGCCGTGGCCTGCAGTCGTGTTCCCGGGGTGGCTTCTTCCACAGGCTGCTTGGCCTGGGCTCCCTGCACCTGGGCCTTTGGAGGACTGGCCCTGTGCTTGCCAACGCTTCCCCTGCAGGGACCCAGAGCTGGGAGGTTGCATCTCTCAGCCCTGGGTCGGGCAGAGCCCCAGCGGGCCATGCCCACAACCTCTCTCAGCACGGGTCCCCCAGAAGGCTCCTTTGGGACCAGGATTCTCTTGCGGGTGACTCTTTAAGGTCTGGCCCCTGGATGGAGGGGCACCAGGAGTAGAGGAGCAGGAAGGGGAAGGGGGTGGCCGTGCGAGGGGACACTTTCAGGCCAAGTCCCAGCTTCAGCCTGATCCTCCTGGGAACCCCGGGGTGTACGTCACACCTCCTGGTTGTCCCGCTCTGAGACAAGGAGCCGGGCTTCGCATTCCCCCAGCAGCCAGTCGTGGGCTGAGGACACCTGGGGCGTTGGGAACTCCCTGGCTTCTCCTTGGCTTAACATCTGGAGCTGCTTGTGAATCGTGCCGCCACACACACCCGAGTGCAGGTGTCTTCTGCACAGACTGCGGGCCTCGCTCTTCTGAATGCCGCTAGCTCGCCACCCACCCACGGGTGAACCTGGTCAGGGTACTTTCTCTCGGGGGCAGACTCTGATCCTGGCGGGCTACCGGTGTCTCTGTTTGCTCGTTTCTTTCTTCCATTTCGGGAAAGGCTTCCTTACTGGGTGTGGAAATCTCCTATGCCTTTCCTCGCCTATTCTGTCAGCTTTAAAATTCTCTTTCAGTTGCCACCCTCACAGATGGATTAGGAAACTCTTTCCGGTGCACTCATTAGTGAAATGACCTCAATGAAGCTGGAATCCAATATCTAATCGCCGATTTTTAGCGAGTCCACACGCCAGGGTGGTCGGGGTCCAATGCAGCCCCGGCCAGGCCCAGGCCCCTTGGACTGGGCCACAGGAGGACACAGAGGAGGGTCCCGGCCCCCACGGTCGCGTTGCCGGCAGTTCTCCAAGGGCTTGGGCGTTTTCCAGAGGTAGGAGATGGAGGGGACTGATTTCTTCAGCGCCCCACTAACCACGCCACCCCACCCATGGGACACATCCCTAGAGAGAGAGAGAGACGCCCCATACACTCGCTCCCCTCCCCCATGCGCTGTGCCCCAGCCCGGGCCCGGGGGAATAGGCGGCAGCCCACCCACAGGGTGGGGGGCGCAGCTGAAAGGGGTTGTCGGGGAGGGCGGCCCCTGCCTGGGGTCAAAGGGCGGGCGACCCGCGCGTGCGCAATCGGCGGCGGCGGCGGCGGCGGCGGCGGCGGCGGCGGGGGCGGCCACGAGCTGGGGGTGGGCCAGGCGAGGAGAGGAAGGGGGCTGGAAGGTCTCCACCTTGGCGAGTCCAGCCGTGGAGGCGCATCTTGTGTGAGTGTGAGTGAGTGAGTGTGAGTGTGAGTGTGTGTGTGTGTGTGTGTATAGAGAGACAGCCCCCCACCCCGGCCCGCCGCTCCCTGCCCGCCCCGCCCCACCCCGCCTGTCACCCCCGTCCCTCGGAGCCCGCCGGACCCGGCCGGTGAACTCAACAGGCCCGCCCGGTGCGGGTCAGCGCCGGCGCGGGGCCTGGGGCGGGAGGAGGCGGCGGGGAAGCGCAGAGAGGCTCGGCTTCTTGAGCGGGGCAGGGGCGCCCTCCGCCGTCTAGGGCCACACCACCCTGAACGCGCCCGATCTCGTCTGGTCTCAGAAGCTAAGCAGGGTCGGGCCTGGTTAGTACTTGGATGGGAGACCGCCTGGGAATACCGGGTGCCGTAGGCTTCTTTTTTTTTTTTTTTTTTTTTTGTTTTGCCTCTTGTTCTGTCCCCTCTCTGGGAGCGAGGCGGCGGCCCGGGGCGGGGGTCACCCCCACCCTCAGCGCCCGCCGCGGTGCCTGGCGCCCCAGCCCGCACCGTGGGGCCTCCTCTTGTCCCAAGCCGCGACACCGCCGTCACGCGGCAGCATGCGTGGCTTCTGGACTGTCAGGTCTCAGACCAAAGGTCTGCTCTGTGGGAACCGACACGCTGGAGGAAACCTTGAGAGTCTGAGAGGGGAGGGAGTTCCAGAAGAAGGCCAGGATGTCATTTTGAGGGAGTATGTGACCAGAACTCGTCCCGTTGCTTTTGGGGTTCTATGGGCTACACGTAGGAATCTTTGGTGGTGGCACCTGATGTTGGGGGATCCGGAGTCACACCCAGACCTGCCCCACAGGCCTCCTTTTACTTTTCTCTTCGGATTCATTATGTTTAAAAAGTGTCTCTTATCTCTATGATTGCATTTTCTTTTCTCTCTCTTTTCAAGCAGATGATGGGAGTCCAAGTATTAAGGTGACATGTGTTGCCCGTGCCCCCCTCCCCCCTGTGTTCTTATTCATTAACCTCTGATGTTGTTCCAGCGTATTGTGGGGGTACCAATGTTAAGGTCGGGTACGTTGCCCTCTCCCAGCCTCCCCCCTCGGGTCAGAGCCTCAAGTGCGCCCATCCCCCAGTCGGTGCGCACCCACCCCATTCCTAATGGAGGTGTATGCCCATCCCCTCCCCCCACCCGCCCGACACCCACCCGATGAAGGTGATTCCTCTGTGTCCACTTGGGTGTCCGTCGGTTCGTACCCATTTGCTGGTGAGCGCGAGCACGTGGTGCTCGTGTGTCCATTCTTGGGCTACCTGGCTTACTGGAACGGGTTCCAGCTCTGGCCAGGAGAACCACGAGAGGTGCCCTCTCACCGCTGCTCCTCCTAGCTGAATAGCACTCCGTGGTGTCCACGCGCCACATTTCATTTACGCACTGGTGGGTCGATGGGCACTCGGGTCGCTTCCAGGTCTTTGCGATTGTGACTTGTGCCCTGACTCTAACCCTAACCCTTACCCAGCCCCGTCTCCTCCTCGGCCCCTGCCTGAATGACTCCTTCCCGCCCGGCCTGTCACCTGTCACCGTCCTCTGCCCCTGCCTGACACGCTCCTCCCCGCCCGGGCCGTCACCGTCCTCGGCCCCTGCCTGACGGGGCTCCTCCGTCGCCTGGGCCTTCCAAGGGCTTGGTGTGGACGCTGGTTCCAGGACGCCCTCCCAGGAACCCGGTAGCAGGGCGGCCGCAGCGTCTCGCGCCACCCAACCGTCCGCCGGCCGGCGGCCGTCGCTAAGTGGCCTGCGGGGGACGTGCCCCCACTGTGGGGCGGGCGCCCAGCCTGGTGTCTTCTCCGAGGCCCCGTGGCTGCTTTTCCCCCCCCCGCAAGGGGAGAGCCGCGGAGGTGGGGACCGCCTCCTCGTGGGGACGTACACCCAGCTCTCCACGTCGGATTCCGGGGCTCTCTGTCCTGCCAGAAGGCCCAGCTGGCCTGCGGGTCCTTAGAGTGGCAAAAACATCCGAAAACTGAGATTGAGGGTCCGGTGGTTGTCTGCACTTTTGTGCTGGGCACCCCAGGGAGGCCCGGGGGCTGGCTGGACAACGCGGTCTGCTGGGCGGGGGGGGGGGTTTGGAGGAGCAACTGATGCCCTTTGCACTTTGGGTAGCAAGTGTCTGAGGTGTCTCTGAGCCCTGCGCCATGTCGGGGGTGGGGGTGGGAGGTCGGGGGGGGGTGTGGAGGAGCAGGAGGAGGAGGAGGAGGTGGGAAGGGCCGTGGCCTGCAGTCGTGTTCCCGGGGTGGCTTCTTCCACAGGCTGCTTGGCCTGGGCTCCCTGCACCTGGGCCTTTGGAGGACTGGCCCTGTGCTTGCCAACGCTTCCCCTGCAGGGACCCAGAGCTGGGAGGTTGCATCTCTCAGCCCTGGGTCGGGCAGAGCCCCAGCGGGCCATGCCCACAACCTCTCTCAGCACGGGTCCCCCAGAAGGCTCCTTTGGGACCAGGATTCTCTTGCGGGTGACTCTTTAAGGTCTGGCCCCTGGATGGAGGGGCACCAGGAGTAGAGGAGCAGGAAGGGGAAGGGGGTGGCCGTGCGAGGGGACACTTTCAGGCCAAGTCCCAGCTTCAGCCTGATCCTCCTGGGAACCCCGGGGTGTACGTCACACCTCCTGGTTGTCCCGCTCTGAGACAAGGAGCCGGGCTTCGCATTCCCCCAGCAGCCAGTCGTGGGCTGAGGACACCTGGGGCGTTGGGAACTCCCTGGCTTCTCCTTGGCTTAACATCTGGAGCTGCTTGTGAATCGTGCCGCCACACACACCCGAGTGCAGGTGTCTTCTGCACAGACTGCGGGCCTCGCTCTTCTGAATGCCGCTAGCTCGCCACCCACCCACGGGTGAACCTGGTCAGGGTACTTTCTCTCGGGGGCAGACTCTGATCCTGGCGGGCTACCGGTGTCTCTGTTTGCTCGTTTCTTTCTTCCATTTCGGGAAAGGCTTCCTTACTGGGTGTGGAAATCTCCTATGCCTTTCCTCGCCTATTCTGTCAGCTTTAAAATTCTCTTTCAGTTGCCACCCTCACAGATGGATTAGGAAACTCTTTCCGGTGCACTCATTAGTGAAATGACCTCAATGAAGCTGGAATCCAATATCTAATCGCCGATTTTTAGCGAGTCCACACGCCAGGGTGGTCGGGGTCCAATGCAGCCCCGGCCAGGCCCAGGCCCCTTGGACTGGGCCACAGGAGGACACAGAGGAGGGTCCCGGCCCCCACGGTCGCGTTGCCGGCAGTTCTCCAAGGGCTTGGGCGTTTTCCAGAGGTAGGAGATGGAGGGGACTGATTTCTTCAGCGCCCCACTAACCACGCCACCCCACCCATGGGACACATCCCTAGAGAGACAGAGAGACGCCCCATACACTCGCTCCCCTCCCCCATGCGCTGTGCCCCAGCCCGGGCCCGGGGGAATAGGCGGCAGCCCACCCACAGGGTGGGGGGCGCAGCTGAAAGGGGTTGTCGGGGAGGGCGGCCCCTGCCTGGGGTCAAAGGGCGGGCGACCCGCGCGTGCGCAATCGGCGGCGGCGGCGGCGGCGGCGGCGGCGGCGGCGGCGGCGGCGGCGGCGGCGGCGGGGGCGGCCACGAGCTGGGGGTGGGCCAGGCGAGGAGAGGAAGGGGGCTGGAAGGTCTCCACCTTGGCGAGTCCAGCCGTGGAGGCGCATCTTGTGTGAGTGTGAGTGAGTGAGTGTGAGTGTGAGTGTGTGTGTGTGTGTGTGTGTATAGAGAGACAGCCCCCCACCCCGGCCCGCCGCTCCCTGCCCGCCCCGCCCCACCCCGCCTGTCACCCCCGTCCCTCGGAGCCCGCCGGACCCGGCCGGTGAACTCAACAGGCCCGCCCGGTGCGGGTCAGCGCCGGCGCGGGGCCTGGGGCGGGAGGAGGCGGCGGGGAAGCACAGAGAGGCTCGGCTTCTTGAGCGGGGCAGGGGCGCCCTCCGCCGTCTAGGGCCACACCACCCTGAACGCGCCCGATCTCGTCTGGTCTCAGAAGCTAAGCAGGGTCGGGCCTGGTTAGTACTTGGATGGGAGACCGCCTGGGAATACCGGGTGCCGTAGGCTTCTTTTTTTTTTTTTTTTTTTTTTTTGTTTTGCCTCTTGTTCTGTCCCCTCTCTGGGAGCGAGGCGGCGGCCCGGGGCGGGGGTCACCCCCACCCTCAGCGCCCGCCGCGGTGCCTGGCGCCCCAGCCCGCACCGTGGGGCCTCCTCTTGTCCCAAGCCGCGACACCGCCGTCACGCGGCAGCATGCGTGGCTTCTGGACTGTCAGGTCTCAGACCAAAGGTCTGCTCTGTGGGAACCGACACGCTGGAGGAAACCTTGAGAGTCTGAGAGGGGAGGGAGTTCCAGAAGAAGGCCAGGATGTCATTTTGAGGGAGTATGTGACCAGAACTCGTCCCGTTGCTTTTGGGGTTCTATGGGCTACACGTAGGAATCTTTGGTGGTGGCACCTGATGTTGGGGGATCCGGAGTCACACCCAGACCTGCCCCACAGGCCTCCTTTTACTTTTCTCTTCGGATTCATTATGTTTAAAAAGTGTCTCTTATCTCTATGATTGCATTTTCTTTTCTCTCTCTTTTCAAGCAGATGATGGGAGTCCAAGTATTAAGGTGACATGTGTTGCCCGTGCCCCCCTCCCCCCTGTGTTCTTATTCATTAACCTCTGATGTTGTTCCAGCGTATTGTGGGGGTACCAATGTTAAGGTCGGGTACGTTGCCCTCTCCCAGCCTCCCCCCTCGGGTCAGAGCCTCAAGTGCGCCCATCCCCCAGTCGGTGCGCACCCACCCCATTCCTAATGGAGGTGTATGCCCATCCCCTCCCCCCACCCGCCCGACACCCACCCGATGAAGGTGATTCCTCTGTGTCCACTTGGGTGTCCGTCGGTTCGTACCCATTTGCTGGTGAGCGCGAGCACGTGGTGCTCGTGTGTCCATTCTTGGGCTACCTGGCTTACTGGAACGGGTTCCAGCTCTGGCCAGGAGAACCACGAGAGGTGCCCTCTCACCGCTGCTCCTCCTAGCTGAATAGCACTCCGTGGTGTCCACGCGCCACATTTCATTTACGCACTGGTGGGTCGATGGGCACTCGGGTCGCTTCCAGGTCTTTGCGATTGTGACTTGTGCCCTGACTCTAACCCTAACCCTTACCCAGCCCCGTCTCCTCCTCGGCCCCTGCCTGAATGACTCCTTCCCGCCCGGCCTGTCACCTGTCACCGTCCTCTGCCCCTGCCTGACACGCTCCTCCCCGCCCGGGCCGTCACCGTCCTCGGCCCCTGCCTGACGGGGCTCCTCCGTCGCCTGGGCCTTCCAAGGGCTTGGTGTGGACGCTGGTTCCAGGACGCCCTCCCAGGAACCCGGTAGCAGGGCGGCCGCAGCGTCTCGCGCCACCCAACCGTCCGCCGGCCGGCGGCCGTCGCTAAGTGGCCTGCGGGGGACGTGCCCCCACTGTGGGGCGGGCGCCCAGCCTGGTGTCTTCTCCGAGGCCCCGTGGCTGCTTTCCCCCCCCCCGCAAGGGGAGAGCCGCGGAGGTGGGGACCGCCTCCTCGTGGGGACGTACACCCAGCTCTCCACGTCGGATTCCGGGGCTCTCTGTCCTGCCAGAAGGCCCAGCTGGCCTGCGGGTCCTTAGAGTGGCAAAAACATCCGAAAACTGAGATTGAGGGTCCGGTGGTTGTCTGCACTTTTGTGCTGGGCACCCCAGGGAGGCCCGGGTGCTGGCTGGACAACGCGGTCTGCTGGGCGGGGGGGGGGTTTGGAGGAGCAACTGATGCCCTTTGCACTTTGGGTAGCAAGTGTCTGAGGTGTCTCTGAGCCCTGCGCCATGTCGGGGGTGGGGGTGGGAGGTCGGGGGGGGGTGTGGAGGAGCAGGAGGAGGAGGAGGAGGTGGGAAGGGCCGTGGCCTGCAGTCGTGTTCCCGGGGTGGCTTCTTCCACAGGCTGCTTGGCCTGGGCTCCCTGCACCTGGGCCTTTGGAGGACTGGCCCTGTGCTTGCCAACGCTTCCCCTGCAGGGACCCAGAGCTGGGAGGTTGCATCTCTCAGCCCTGGGTCGGGCAGAGCCCCAGCGGGCCATGCCCACAACCTCTCTCAGCACGGGTCCCCCAGAAGGCTCCTTTGGGACCAGGATTCTCTTGCGGGTGACTCTTTAAGGTCTGGCCCCTGGATGGAGGGGCACCAGGAGTAGAGGAGCAGGAAGGGGAAGGGGGTGGCCGTGCGAGGGGACACTTTCAGGCCAAGTCCCAGCTTCAGCCTGATCCTCCTGGGAACCCCGGGGTGTACGTCACACCTCCTGGTTGTCCCGCTCTGAGACAAGGAGCCGGGCTTCGCATTCCCCCAGCAGCCAGTCGTGGGCTGAGGACACCTGGGGCGTTGGGAACTCCCTGGCTTCTCCTTGGCTTAACATCTGGAGCTGCTTGTGAATCGTGCCGCCACACACACCCGAGTGCAGGTGTCTTCTGCACAGACTGCGGGCCTCGCTCTTCTGAATGCCGCTAGCTCGCCACCCACCCACGGGTGAACCTGGTCAGGGTACTTTCTCTCGGGGGCAGACTCTGATCCTGGCGGGCTACCGGTGTCTCTGTTTGCTCGTTTCTTTCTTCCATTTCGGGAAAGGCTTCCTTACTGGGTGTGGAAATCTCCTATGCCTTTCCTCGCCTATTCTGTCAGCTTTAAAATTCTCTTTCAGTTGCCACCCTCACAGATGGATTAGGAAACTCTTTCCGGTGCACTCATTAGTGAAATGACCTCAATGAAGCTGGAATCCAATATCTAATCGCCGATTTTTAGCGAGTCCACACGCCAGGGTGGTCGGGGTCCAATGCAGCCCCGGCCAGGCCCAGGCCCCTTGGACTGGGCCACAGGAGGACACAGAGGAGGGTCCCGGCCCCCACGGTCGCGTTGCCGGCAGTTCTCCAAGGGCTTGGGCGTTTTCCAGAGGTAGGAGATGGAGGGGACTGATTTCTTCAGCGCCCCACTAACCACGCCACCCCACCCATGGGACACATCCCTAGAGAGACAGAGAGACGCCCCATACACTCGCTCCCCTCCCCCATGCGCTGTGCCCCAGCCCGGGCCCGGGGGAATAGGCGGCAGCCCACCCACAGGGTGGGGGGCGCAGCTGAAAGGGGTTGTCGGGGAGGGCGGCCCCTGCCTGGGGTCAAAGGGCGGGCGACCCGCCCGTGCGCAATCGGCGGCGGCGGCGGCGGCGGCGGCGGCGGCGGCGGGGGCGGCCACGAGCTGGGGGTGGGCCAGGCGAGGAGAGGAAGGGGGCTGGAAGGTCTCCACCTTGGCGAGTCCAGCCGTGGAGGCGCATCTTGTGTGAGTGTGAGTGAGTGAGTGTGAGTGTGAGTGTGTGTGTGTGTGTGTGTGTATAGAGAGACAGCCCCCCACCCCGGCCCGCCGCTCCCTGCCCGCCCCGCCCCACCCCGCCTGTCACCCCCGTCCCTCGGAGCCCGCCGGACCCGGCCGGTGAACTCAACAGGCCCGCCCGGTGCGGGTCAGCGCCGGCGCGGGGCCTGGGGCGGGAGGAGGCGGCGGGGAAGCGCAGAGAGGCTCGGCTTCTTGAGCGGGGCAGGGGCGCCCTCCGCCGTCTAGGGCCACACCACCCTGAACGCGCCCGATCTCGTCTGGTCTCAGAAGCTAAGCAGGGTCGGGCCTGGTTAGTACTTGGATGGGAGACCGCCTGGGAATACCGGGTGCCGTAGGCTTCTTTTTTTTTTTTTTTTTTTTTTTTGTTTTGCCTCTTGTTCTGTCCCCTCTCTGGGAGCGAGGCGGCGGCCCGGGGCGGGGGTCACCCCCACCCTCAGCGCCCGCCGCGGTGCCTGGCGCCCCAGCCCGCACCGTGGGGCCTCCTCTTGTCCCAAGCCGCGACACCGCCGTCACGCGGCAGCATGCGTGGCTTCTGGACTGTCAGGTCTCAGACCAAAGGTCTGCTCTGTGGGAACCGACACGCTGGAGGAAACCTTGAGAGTCTGAGAGGGGAGGGAGTTCCAGAAGAAGGCCAGGATGTCATTTTCAGGGAGTATGTGACCAGAACTCGTCCCGTTGCTTTTGGGGTTCTATGGGCTACACGTAGGAATCTTTGGTGGTGGCACCTGATGTTGGGGGATCCGGAGTCACACCCAGACCTGCCCCACAGGCCTCCTTTTACTTTTCTCTTCGGATTCATTATGTTTAAAAAGTGTCTCTTATCTCTATGATTGCATTTTCTTTTCTCTCTCTTTTCAAGCAGATGATGGGAGTCCAAGTATTAAGGTGACATGTGTTGCCCGTGCCCCCCTCCCCCCTGTGTTCTTATTCATTAACCTCTGATGTTGTTCCAGCGTATTGTGGGGGTACCAATGTTAAGGTCGGGTACGTTGCCCTCTCCCAGCCTCCCCCCTCGGGTCAGAGCCTCAAGTGCGCCCATCCCCCAGTCGGTGCGCACCCACCCCATTCCTAATGGAGGTGTATGCCCATCCCCTCCCCCCACCCGCCCGACACCCACCCGATGAAGGTGATTCCTCTGTGTCCACTTGGGTGTCCGTCGGTTCGTACCCATTTGCTGGTGAGCGCGAGCACGTGGTGCTCGTGTGTCCATTCTTGGGCTACCTGGCTTACTGGAACGGGTTCCAGCTCTGGCCAGGAGAACCACGAGAGGTGCCCTCTCACCGCTGCTCCTCCTAGCTGAATAGCACTCCGTGGTGTCCACGCGCCACATTTCATTTACGCACTGGTGGGTCGATGGGCACTCGGGTCGCTTCCAGGTCTTTGCGATTGTGACTTGTGCCCTGACTCTAACCCTAACCCTTACCCAGCCCCGTCTCCTCCTCGGCCCCTGCCTGAATGACTCCTTCCCGCCCGGCCTGTCACCTGTCACCGTCCTCTGCCCCTGCCTGACACGCTCCTCCCCGCCCGGGCCGTCACCGTCCTCGGCCCCTGCCTGACGGGGCTCCTCCGTCGCCTGGGCCTTCCAAGGGCTTGGTGTGGACGCTGGTTCCAGGACGCCCTCCCAGGAACCCGGTAGCAGGGCGGCCGCAGCGTCTCGCGCCACCCAACCGTCCGCCGGCCGGCGGCCGTCGCTAAGTGGCCTGCGGGGGACGTGCCCCCACTGTGGGGCGGGCGCCCAGCCTGGTGTCTTCTCTGAGGCCCCGTGGCTGCTTTTCCCCCCCCCCGCAAGGGGAGAGCCGCGGAGGTGGGGACCGCCTCCTCGTGGGGACGTACACCCAGCTCTCCACGTCGGATTCCGGGGCTCTCTGTCCTGCCAGAAGGCCCAGCTGGCCTGCGGGTCCTTAGAGTGGCAAAAACATCCGAAAACTGAGATTGAGGGTCCGGTGGTTGTCTGCACTTTTGTGCTGGGCACCCCAGGGAGGCCCGGGGGCTGGCTGGACAACGCGGTCTGCTGGGCGGGGGGGGGGTTTGGAGGAGCAACTGATGCCCTTTGCACTTTGGGTAGCAAGTGTCTGAGGTGTCTCTGAGCCCTGCGCCATGTCGGGGGTGGGGGTGGGAGGTCGGGGGGGGTGGAGGAGCAGGAGGAGGAGGAGGAGGAGGAGGTGGGAAGGGCCGTGGCCTGCAGTCGTGTTCCCGGGGTGGCTTCTTCCACAGGCTGCTTGGCCTGGGCTCCCTGCACCTGGGCCTTTGGAGGACTGGCCCTGTGCTTGCCAACGCTTCCCCTGCAGGGACCCAGAGCTGGGAGGTTGCATCTCTCAGCCCTGGGTCGGGCAGAGCCCCAGCGGGCCATGCCCACAACCTCTCTCAGCACGGGTCCCCCAGAAGGCTCCTTTGGGACCAGGATTCTCTTGCGGGTGACTCTTTAAGGTCTGGCCCCTGGATGGAGGGGCACCAGGAGTAGAGGAGCAGGAAGGGGAAGGGGGTGGCCGTGCGAGGGGACACTTTCAGGCCAAGTCCCAGCTTCAGCCTGATCCTCCTGGGAACCCCGGGGTGTACGTCACACCTCCTGGTTGTCCCGCTCTGAGACAAGGAGCCGGGCTTCGCATTCCCCCAGCAGCCAGTCGTGGGCTGAGGACACCTGGGGCGTTGGGAACTCCCTGGCTTCTCCTTGGCTTAACATCTGGAGCTGCTTGTGAATCGTGCCGCCACACACACCCGAGTGCAGGTGTCTTCTGCACAGACTGCGGGCCTCGCTCTTCTGAATGCCGCTAGCTCGCCACCCACCCACGGGTGAACCTGGTCAGGGTACTTTCTCTCGGGGGCAGACTCTGATCCTGGCGGGCTACCGGTGTCTCTGTTTGCTCGTTTCTTTCTTCCATTTCGGGAAAGGCTTCCTTACTGGGTGTGGAAATCTCCTATGCCTTTCCTCGCCTATTCTGTCAGCTTTAAAATTCTCTTTCAGTTGCCACCCTCACAGATGGATTAGGAAACTCTTTCCGGTGCACTCATTAGTGAAATGACCTCAATGAAGCTGGAATCCAATATCTAATCGCCGATTTTTAGCGAGTCCACACGCCAGGGTGGTCGGGGTCCAATGCAGCCCCGGCCAGGCCCAGGCCCCTTGGACTGGGCCACAGGAGGACACAGAGGAGGGTCCCGGCCCCCACGGTCGCGTTGCCGGCAGTTCTCCAAGGGCTTGGGCGTTTTCCAGAGGTAGGAGATGGAGGGGACTGATTTCTTCAGCGCCCCACTAACCACGCCACCCCACCCATGGGACACATCCCTAGAGAGAGAGAGAGACGCCCCATACACTCGCTCCCCTCCCCCATGCGCTGTGCCCCAGCCCGGGCCCGGGGGAATAGGCGGCAGCCCACCCACAGGGTGGGGGGCGCAGCTGAAAGGGGTTGTCGGGGAGGGCGGCCCCTGCCTGGGGTCAAAGGGCGGGCGACCCGCGCGTGCGCAATCGGCGGCGGCGGCGGCGGCGGCGGCGGCGGCGGCGGCGGCGGCGGCGGCGGCGGCGGCGGCGGGGGCGGCCACGAGCTGGGGGTGGGCCAGGCGAGGAGAGGAAGGGGGCTGGAAGGTCTCCACCTTGGCGAGTCCAGCCGTGGAGGCGCATCTTGTGTGAGTGTGAGTGAGTGAGTGTGAGTGTGAGTGTGTGTGTGTGTGTGTGTGTATAGAGAGACAGCCCCCCACCCCGGCCCGCCGCTCCCTGCCCGCCCCGCCCCACCCCGCCTGTCACCCCCGTCCCTCGGAGCCCGCCGGACCCGGCCGGTGAACTCAACAGGCCCGCCCGGTGCGGGTCAGCGCCGGCGCGGGGCCTGGGGCGGGAGGAGGCGGCGGGGAAGCGCAGAGAGGCTCGGCTTCTTGAGCGGGGCAGGGGCGCCCTCCGCCGTCTAGGGCCACACCACCCTGAACGCGCCCGATCTCGTCTGGTCTCAGAAGCTAAGCAGGGTCGGGCCTGGTTAGTACTTGGATGGGAGACCGCCTGGGAATACCGGGTGCCGTAGGCTTCTTTTTTTTTTTTTTTTTTTTTTTTTGTTTTGCCTCTTGTTCTGTCCCCTCTCTGGGAGCGAGGCGGCGGCCCGGGGCGGGGGTCACCCCCACCCTCAGCGCCCGCCGCGGTGCCTGGCGCCCCAGCCCGCACCGTGGGGCCTCCTCTTGTCCCAAGCCGCGACACCGCCGTCACGCGGCAGCATGCGTGGCTTCTGGACTGTCAGGTCTCAGACCAAAGGTCTGCTCTGTGGGAACCGACACGCTGGAGGAAACCTTGAGAGTCTGAGAGGGGAGGGAGTTCCAGAAGAAGGCCAGGATGTCATTTTGAGGGAGTATGTGACCAGAACTCGTCCCGTTGCTTTTGGGGTTCTATGGGCTACACGTAGGAATCTTTGGTGGTGGCACCTGATGTTGGGGGATCCGGAGTCACACCCAGACCTGCCCCACAGGCCTCCTTTTACTTTTCTCTTCGGATTCATTATGTTTAAAAAGTGTCTCTTATCTCTATGATTGCATTTTCTTTTCTCTCTCTTTTCAAGCAGATGATGGGAGTCCAAGTATTAAGGTGACATGTGTTGCCCGTGCCCCCCTCCCCCCTGTGTTCTTATTCATTAACCTCTGATGTTGTTCCAGCGTATTGTGGGGGTACCAATGTTAAGGTCGGGTACGTTGCCCTCTCCCAGCCTCCCCCCTCGGGTCAGAGCCTCAAGTGCGCCCATCCCCCAGTCGGTGCGCACCCACCCCATTCCTAATGGAGGTGTATGCCCATCCCCTCCCCCCA
Source organism: Microcebus murinus (assembly GCF_040939455.1). NCBI lineage: Eukaryota > Metazoa > Chordata > Mammalia > Primates > Cheirogaleidae > Microcebus > Microcebus murinus. The sequence goes on along the minus strand of NW_027438948.1, from coordinate 907,760 downwards.
CCCGCCCGACACCCACCCGATGAAGGTGATTCCTCTGTGTCCACTTGGGTGTCCGTCGGTTCGTACCCATTTGCTGGTGAGCGCGAGCACGTGGTGCTCGTGTGTCCATTCTTGGGCTACCTGGCTTACTGGAACGGGTTCCAGCTCTGGCCAGGAGAACCACGAGAGGTGCCCTCTCACCGCTGCTCCTCCTAGCTGAATAGCACTCCGTGGTGTCCACGCGCCACATTTCATTTACGCACTGGTGGGTCGATGGGCACTCGGGTCGCTTCCAGGTCTTTGCGATTGTGACTTGTGCCCTGACTCTAACCCTAACCCTTACCCAGCCCCGTCTCCTCCTCGGCCCCTGCCTGAATGACTCCTTCCCGCCCGGCCTGTCACCTGTCACCGTCCTCTGCCCCTGCCTGACACGCTCCTCCCCGCCCGGGCCGTCACCGTCCTCGGCCCCTGCCTGACGGGGCTCCTCCGTCGCCTGGGCCTTCCAAGGGCTTGGTGTGGACGCTGGTTCCAGGACGCCCTCCCAGGAACCCGGTAGCAGGGCGGCCGCAGCGTCTCGCGCCACCCAACCGTCCGCCGGCCGGCGGCCGTCGCTAAGTGGCCTGCGGGGGACGTGCCCCCACTGTGGGGCGGGCGCCCAGCCTGGTGTCTTCTCCGAGGCCCCGTGGCTGCTTTCCCCCCCCCCGCAAGGGGAGAGCCGCGGAGGTGGGGACCGCCTCCTCGTGGGGACGTACACCCAGCTCTCCACGTCGGATTCCGGGGCTCTCTGTCCTGCCAGAAGGCCCAGCTGGCCTGCGGGTCCTTAGAGTGGCAAAAACATCCGAAAACTGAGATTGAGGGTCCGGTGGTTGTCTGCACTTTTGTGCTGGGCACCCCAGGGAGGCCCGGGGGCTGGCTGGACAACGCGGTCTGCTGGGCGGGGGGGGGGTTTGGAGGAGCAACTGATGCCCTTTGCACTTTGGGTAGCAAGTGTCTGAGGTGTCTCTGAGCCCTGCGCCATGTCGGGGGTGGGGGTGGGAGGTCGGGGGGGGGTGTGGAGGAGCAGGAGGAGGAGGAGGAGGTGGGAAGGGCCGTGGCCTGCAGTCGTGTTCCCGGGGTGGCTTCTTCCACAGGCTGCTTGGCCTGGGCTCCCTGCACCTGGGCCTTTGGAGGACTGGCCCTGTGCTTGCCAACGCTTCCCCTGCAGGGACCCAGAGCTGGGAGGTTGCATCTCTCAGCCCTGGGTCGGGCAGAGCCCCAGCGGGCCATGCCCACAACCTCTCTCAGCACGGGTCCCCCAGAAGTCTCCTTTGGGACCAGGATTCTCTTGCGGGTGACTCTTTAAGGTCTGGCCCCTGGATGGAGGGGCACCAGGAGTAGAGGAGCAGGAAGGGGAAGGGGGTGGCCGTGCGAGGGGACACTTTCAGGCCAAGTCCCAGCTTCAGCCTGATCCTCCTGGGAACCCCGGGGTGTACGTCACACCTCCTGGTTGTCCCGCTCTGAGACAAGGAGCCGGGCTTCGCATTCCCCCAGCAGCCAGTCGTGGGCTGAGGACACCTGGGGCGTTGGGAACTCCCTGGCTTCTCCTTGGCTTAACATCTGGAGCTGCTTGTGAATCGTGCCGCCACACACACCCGAGTGCAGGTGTCTTCTGCACAGACTGCGGGCCTCGCTCTTCTGAATGCCGCTAGCTCGCCACCCACCCACGGGTGAACCTGGTCAGGGTACTTTCTCTCGGGGGCAGACTCTGATCCTGGCGGGCTACCGGTGTCTCTGTTTGCTCGTTTCTTTCTTCCATTTCGGGAAAGGCTTCCTTACTGGGTGTGGAAATCTCCTATGCCTTTCCTCGCCTATTCTGTCAGCTTTAAAATTCTCTTTCAGTTGCCACCCTCACAGATGGATTAGGAAACTCTTTCCGGTGCACTCATTAGTGAAATGACCTCAATGAAGCTGGAATCCAATATCTAATCGCCGATTTTTAGCGAGTCCACACGCCAGGGTGGTCGGGGTCCAATGCAGCCCCGGCCAGGCCCAGGCCCCTTGGACTGGGCCACAGGAGGACACAGAGGAGGGTCCCGGCCCCCACGGTCGCGTTGCCGGCAGTTCTCCAAGGGCTTGGGCGTTTTCCAGAGGTAGGAGATGGAGGGGACTGATTTCTTCAGCGCCCCACTAACCACGCCACCCCACCCATGGGACACATCCCTAGAGAGAGAGAGAGACGCCCCATACACTCGCTCCCCTCCCCCATGCGCTGTGCCCCAGCCCGGGCCCGGGGGAATAGGCGGCAGCCCACCCACAGGGTGGGGGGCGCAGCTGAAAGGGGTTGTCGGGGAGGGCGGCCCCTGCCTGGGGTCAAAGGGCGGGCGACCCGCGCGTGCGCAATCGGCGGCGGCGGCGGCGGCGGCGGCGGCGGCGGCGGCGGCGGCGGCGGCGGCGGCGGCGGCGGCGGCGGCGGCGGCGGGGGCGGCCACGAGCTGGGGGTGGGCCAGGCGAGGAGAGGAAGGGGGCTGGAAGGTCTCCACCTTGGCGAGTCCAGCCGTGGAGGCGCATCTTGTGTGAGTGTGAGTGAGTGAGTGTGAGTGTGAGTGTGTGTGTGTGTGTGTGTGTATAGAGAGACAGCCCCCCACCCCGGCCCGCCGCTCCCTGCCCGCCCCGCCCCACCCCGCCTGTCACCCCCGTCCCTCGGAGCCCGCCGGACCCGGCCGGTGAACTCAACAGGCCCGCCCGGTGCGGGTCAGCGCCGGCGCGGGGCCTGGGGCGGGAGGAGGCGGCGGGGAAGCGCAGAGAGGCTCGGCTTCTTGAGCGGGGCAGGGGCGCCCTCCGCCGTCTAGGGCCACACCACCCTGAACGCGCCCGATCTCGTCTGGTCTCAGAAGCTAAGCAGGGTCGGGCCTGGTTAGTACTTGGATGGGAGACCGCCTGGGAATACCGGGTGCCGTAGGCTTCTTTTTTTTTTTTTTTTTTTTTTTTGTTTTGCCTCTTGTTCTGTCCCCTCTCTGGGAGCGAGGCGGCGGCCCGGGGCGGGGGTCACCCCCACCCTCAGCGCCCGCCGCGGTGCCTGGCGCCCCAGCCCGCACCGTGGGGCCTCCTCTTGTCCCAAGCCGCGACACCGCCGTCACGCGGCAGCATGCGTGGCTTCTGGACTGTCAGGTCTCAGACCAAAGGTCTGCTCTGTGGGAACCGACACGCTGGAGGAAACCTTGAGAGTCTGAGAGGGGAGGGAGTTCCAGAAGAAGGCCAGGATGTCATTTTGAGGGAGTATGTGACCAGAACTCGTCCCGTTGCTTTTGGGGTTCTATGGGCTACACGTAGGAATCTTTGGTGGTGGCACCTGATGTTGGGGGATCCGGAGTCACACCCAGACCTGCCCCACAGGCCTCCTTTTACTTTTCTCTTCGGATTCATTATGTTTAAAAAGTGTCTCTTATCTCTATGATTGCATTTTCTTTTCTCTCTCTTTTCAAGCAGATGATGGGAGTCCAAGTATTAAGGTGACATGTGTTGCCCGTGCCCCCCTCCCCCCTGTGTTCTTATTCATTAACCTCTGATGTTGTTCCAGCGTATTGTGGGGGTACCAATGTTAAGGTCGGGTACGTTGCCCTCTCCCAGCCTCCCCCCTCGGGTCAGAGCCTCAAGTGCGCCCATCCCCCAGTCGGTGCGCACCCACCCCATTCCTAATGGAGGTGTATGCCCATCCCCTCCCCCCACCCGCCCGACACCCACCCGATGAAGGTGATTCCTCTGTGTCCACTTGGGTGTCCGTCGGTTCGTACCCATTTGCTGGTGAGCGCGAGCACGTGGTGCTCGTGTGTCCATTCTTGGGCTACCTGGCTTACTGGAACGGGTTCCAGCTCTGGCCAGGAGAACCACGAGAGGTGCCCTCTCACCGCTGCTCCTCCTAGCTGAATAGCACTCCGTGGTGTCCACGCGCCACATTTCATTTACGCACTGGTGGGTCGATGGGCACTCGGGTCGCTTCCAGGTCTTTGCGATTGTGACTTGTGCCCTGACTCTAACCCTAACCCTTACCCAGCCCCGTCTCCTCCTCGGCCCCTGCCTGAATGACTCCTTCCCGCCCGGCCTGTCACCTGTCACCGTCCTCTGCCCCTGCCTGACACGCTCCTCCCCGCCCGGGCCGTCACCGTCCTCGGCCCCTGCCTGACGGGGCTCCTCCGTCGCCTGGGCCTTCCAAGGGCTTGGTGTGGACGCTGGTTCCAGGACGCCCTCCCAGGAACCCGGTAGCAGGGCGGCCGCAGCGTCTCGCGCCACCCAACCGTCCGCCGGCCGGCGGCCGTCGCTAAGTGGCCTGCGGGGGACGTGCCCCCACTGTGGGGCGGGCGCCCAGCCTGGTGTCTTCTCCCAGGCCCCGTGGCTGCTTTTCCCCCCCCCCGCAAGGGGAGAGCCGCGGAGGTGGGGACCGCCTCCTCGTGGGGACGTACACCCAGCTCTCCACGTCGGATTCCGGGGCTCTCTGTCCTGCCAGAAGGCCCAGCTGGCCTGCGGGTCCTTAGAGTGGCAAAAACATCCGAAAACTGAGATTGAGGGTCCGGTGGTTGTCTGCACTTTTGTGCTGGGCACCCCAGGGAGGCCCGGGGGCTGGCTGGACAACGCGGTCTGCTGGGCGGGGGGGGGGTTTGGAGGAGCAACTGATGCCCTTTGCACTTTGGGTAGCAAGTGTCTGAGGTGTCTCTGAGCCCTGCGCCATGTCGGGGGTGGGGGTGGGAGGTCGGGGGGGGGGGTGGAGGAGCAGGAGGAGGAGGAGGAGGAGGAGGAGGAGGTGGGAAGGGCCGTGGCCTGCAGTCGTGTTCCCGGGGTGGCTTCTTCCACAGGCTGCTTGGCCTGGGCTCCCTGCACCTGGGCCTTTGGAGGACTGGCCCTGTGCTTGCCAACGCTTCCCCTGCAGGGACCCAGAGCTGGGAGGTTGCATCTCTCAGCCCTGGGTCGGGCAGAGCCCCAGCGGGCCATGCCCACAACCTCTCTCAGCACGGGTCCCCCAGAAGGCTCCTTTGGGACCAGGATTCTCTTGCGGGTGACTCTTTAAGGTCTGGCCCCTGGATGGAGGGGCACCAGGAGTAGAGGAGCAGGAAGGGGAAGGGGGTGGCCGTGCGAGGGGACACTTTCAGGCCAAGTCCCAGCTTCAGCCTGATCCTCCTGGGAACCCCGGGGTGTACGTCACACCTCCTGGTTGTCCCGCTCTGAGACAAGGAGCCGGGCTTCGCATTCCCCCAGCAGCCAGTCGTGGGCTGAGGACACCTGGGGCGTTGGGAACTCCCTGGCTTCTCCTTGGCTTAACATCTGGAGCTGCTTGTGAATCGTGCCGCCACACACACCCGAGTGCAGGTGTCTTCTGCACAGACTGCGGGCCTCGCTCTTCTGAATGCCGCTAGCTCGCCACCCACCCACGGGTGAACCTGGTCAGGGTACTTTCTCTCGGGGGCAGACTCTGATCCTGGCGGGCTACCGGTGTCTCTGTTTGCTCGTTTCTTTCTTCCATTTCGGGAAAGGCTTCCTTACTGGGTGTGGAAATCTCCTATGCCTTTCCTCGCCTATTCTGTCAGCTTTAAAATTCTCTTTCAGTTGCCACCCTCACAGATGGATTAGGAAACTCTTTCCGGTGCACTCATTAGTGAAATGACCTCAATGAAGCTGGAATCCAATATCTAATCGCCGATTTTTAGCGAGTCCACACGCCAGGGTGGTCGGGGTCCAATGCAGCCCCGGCCAGGCCCAGGCCCCTTGGACTGGGCCACAGGAGGACACAGAGGAGGGTCCCGGCCCCCACGGTCGCGTTGCCGGCAGTTCTCCAAGGGCTTGGGCGTTTTCCAGAGGTAGGAGATGGAGGGGACTGATTTCTTCAGCGCCCCACTAACCACGCCACCCCACCCATGGGACACATCCCTAGAGAGAGAGAGAGACGCCCCATACACTCGCTCCCCTCCCCCATGCGCTGTGCCCCAGCCCGGGCCCGGGGGAATAGGCGGCAGCCCACCCACAGGGTGGGGGGCGCAGCTGAAAGGGGTTGTCGGGGAGGGCGGCCCCTGCCTGGGGTCAAAGGGCGGGCGACCCGCGCGTGCGCAATCGGCGGCGGCGGCGGCGGCGGCGGCGGCGGCGGCGGCGGCGGCGGCGGCGGGGGCGGCCACGAGCTGGGGGTGGGCCAGGCGAGGAGAGGAAGGGGGCTGGAAGGTCTCCACCTTGGCGAGTCCAGCCGTGGAGGCGCATCTTGTGTGAGTGTGAGTGAGTGAGTGTGAGTGTGAGTGTGTGTGTGTGTGTGTGTGTATAGAGAGACAGCCCCCCACCCCGGCCCGCCGCTCCCTGCCCGCCCCGCCCCACCCCGCCTGTCACCCCCGTCCCTCGGAGCCCGCCGGACCCGGCCGGTGAACTCAACAGGCCCGCCCGGTGCGGGTCAGCGCCGGCGCGGGGCCTGGGGCGGGAGGAGGCGGCGGGGAAGCGCAGAGAGGCTCGGCTTCTTGAGCGGGGCAGGGGCGCCCTCCGCCGTCTAGGGCCACACCACCCTGAACGCGCCCGATCTCGTCTGGTCTCAGAAGCTAAGCAGGGTCGGGCCTGGTTAGTACTTGGATGGGAGACCGCCTGGGAATACCGGGTGCCGTAGGCTTCTTTTTTTTTTTTTTTTTTTTTTTTGTTTTGCCTCTTGTTCTGTCCCCTCTCTGGGAGCGAGGCGGCGGCCCGGGGCGGGGGTCACCCCCACCCTCAGCGCCCGCCGCGGTGCCTGGCGCCCCAGCCCGCACCGTGGGGCCTCCTCTTGTCCCAAGCCGCGACACCGCCGTCACGCGGCAGCATGCGTGGCTTCTGGACTGTCAGGTCTCAGACCAAAGGTCTGCTCTGTGGGAACCGACACGCTGGAGGAAACCTTGAGAGTCTGAGAGGGGAGGGAGTTCCAGAAGAAGGCCAGGATGTCATTTTGAGGGAGTATGTGACCAGAACTCGTCCCGTTGCTTTTGGGGTTCTATGGGCTACACGTAGGAATCTTTGGTGGTGGCACCTGATGTTGGGGGATCCGGAGTCACACCCAGACCTGCCCCACAGGCCTCCTTTTACTTTTCTCTTCGGATTCATTATGTTTAAAAAGTGTCTCTTATCTCTATGATTGCATTTTCTTTTCTCTCTCTTTTCAAGCAGATGATGGGAGTCCAAGTATTAAGGTGACATGTGTTGCCCGTGCCCCCCTCCCCCCTGTGTTCTTATTCATTAACCTCTGATGTTGTTCCAGCGTATTGTGGGGGTACCAATGTTAAGGTCGGGTACGTTGCCCTCTCCCAGCCTCCCCCCTCGGGTCAGAGCCTCAAGTGCGCCCATCCCCCAGTCGGTGCGCACCCACCCCATTCCTAATGGAGGTGTATGCCCATCCCCTCCCCCCACCCGCCCGACACCCACCCGATGAAGGTGATTCCTCTGTGTCCACTTGGGTGTCCGTCGGTTCGTACCCATTTGCTGGTGAGCGCGAGCACGTGGTGCTCGTGTGTCCATTCTTGGGCTACCTGGCTTACTGGAACGGGTTCCAGCTCTGGCCAGGAGAACCACGAGAGGTGCCCTCTCACCGCTGCTCCTCCTAGCTGAATAGCACTCCGTGGTGTCCACGCGCCACATTTCATTTACGCACTGGTGGGTCGATGGGCACTCGGGTCGCTTCCAGGTCTTTGCGATTGTGACTTGTGCCCTGACTCTAACCCTAACCCTTACCCAGCCCCGTCTCCTCCTCGGCCCCTGCCTGAATGACTCCTTCCCGCCCGGCCTGTCACCTGTCACCGTCCTCTGCCCCTGCCTGACACGCTCCTCCCCGCCCGGGCCGTCACCGTCCTCGGCCCCTGCCTGACGGGGCTCCTCCGTCGCCTGGGCCTTCCAAGGGCTTGGTGTGGACGCTGGTTCCAGGACGCCCTCCCAGGAACCCGGTAGCAGGGCGGCCGCAGCGTCTCGCGCCACCCAACCGTCCGCCGGCCGGCGGCCGTCGCTAAGTGGCCTGCGGGGGACGTGCCCCCACTGTGGGGCGGGCGCCCAGCCTGGTGTCTTCTCTGAGGCCCCGTGGCTGCTTTTCCCCCCCCCCGCAAGGGGAGAGCCGCGGAGGTGGGGACCGCCTCCTCGTGGGGACGTACACCCAGCTCTCCACGTCGGATTCCGGGGCTCTCTGTCCTGCCAGAAGGCCCAGCTGGCCTGCGGGTCCTTAGAGTGGCAAAAACATCCGAAAACTGAGATTGAGGGTCCGGTGGTTGTCTGCACTTTTGTGCTGGGCACCCCAGGGAGGCCCGGGGGCTGGCTGGACAACGCGGTCTGCTGGGCGGGGGGGGGGTTTGGAGGAGCAACTGATGCCCTTTGCACTTTGGGTAGCAAGTGTCTGAGGTGTCTCTGAGCCCTGCGCCATGTCGGGGGTGGGGGTGGGAGGTCGGGGGGGGGGGTGGAGGAGCAGGAGGAGGAGGAGGAGGAGGAGGAGGAGGTGGGAAGGGCCGTGGCCTGCAGTCGTGTTCCCGGGGTGGCTTCTTCCACAGGCTGCTTGGCCTGGGCTCCCTGCACCTGGGCCTTTGGAGGACTGGCCCTGTGCTTGCCAACGCTTCCCCTGCAGGGACCCAGAGCTGGGAGGTTGCATCTCTCAGCCCTGGGTCGGGCAGAGCCCCAGCGGGCCATGCCCACAACCTCTCTCAGCACGGGTCCCCCAGAAGGCTCCTTTGGGACCAGGATTCTCTTGCGGGTGACTCTTTAAGGTCTGGCCCCTGGATGGAGGGGCACCAGGAGTAGAGGAGCAGGAAGGGGAAGGGGGTGGCCGTGCGAGGGGACACTTTCAGGCCAAGTCCCAGCTTCAGCCTGATCCTCCTGGGAACCCCGGGGTGTACGTCACACCTCCTGGTTGTCCCGCTCTGAGACAAGGAGCCGGGCTTCGCATTCCCCCAGCAGCCAGTCGTGGGCTGAGGACACCTGGGGCGTTGGGAACTCCCTGGCTTCTCCTTGGCTTAACATCTGGAGCTGCTTGTGAATCGTGCCGCCACACACACCCGAGTGCAGGTGTCTTCTGCACAGACTGCGGGCCTCGCTCTTCTGAATGCCGCTAGCTCGCCACCCACCCACGGGTGAACCTGGTCAGGGTACTTTCTCTCGGGGGCAGACTCTGATCCTGGCGGGCTACCGGTGTCTCTGTTTGCTCGTTTCTTTCTTCCATTTCGGGAAAGGCTTCCTTACTGGGTGTGGAAATCTCCTATGCCTTTCCTCGCCTATTCTGTCAGCTTTAAAATTCTCTTTCAGTTGCCACCCTCACAGATGGATTAGGAAACTCTTTCCGGTGCACTCATTAGTGAAATGACCTCAATGAAGCTGGAATCCAATATCTAATCGCCGATTTTTAGCGAGTCCACACGCCAGGGTGGTCGGGGTCCAATGCAGCCCCGGCCAGGCCCAGGCCCCTTGGACTGGGCCACAGGAGGACACAGAGGAGGGTCCCGGCCCCCACGGTCGCGTTGCCGGCAGTTCTCCAAGGGCTTGGGCGTTTTCCAGAGGTAGGAGATGGAGGGGACTGATTTCTTCAGCGCCCCACTAACCACGCCACCCCACCCATGGGACACATCCCTAGAGAGAGAGAGAGACGCCCCATACACTCGCTCCCCTCCCCCATGCGCTGTGCCCCAGCCCGGGCCCGGGGGAATAGGCGGCAGCCCACCCACAGGGTGGGGGGCGCAGCTGAAAGGGGTTGTCGGGGAGGGCGGCCCCTGCCTGGGGTCAAAGGGCGGGCGACCCGCGCGTGCGCAATCGGCGGCGGCGGCGGCGGCGGCGGCGGCGGCGGCGGCGGCGGCGGCGGCGGCGGCGGCGGCGGGGGCGGCCACGAGCTGGGGGTGGGCCAGGCGAGGAGAGGAAGGGGGCTGGAAGGTCTCCACCTTGGCGAGTCCAGCCGTGGAGGCGCATCTTGTGTGAGTGTGAGTGAGTGAGTGTGAGTGTGAGTGTGTGTGTGTGTGTGTGTGTATAGAGAGACAGCCCCCCACCCCGGCCCGCCGCTCCCTGCCCGCCCCGCCCCACCCCGCCTGTCACCCCCGTCCCTCGGAGCCCGCCGGACCCGGCCGGTGAACTCAACAGGCCCGCCCGGTGCGGGTCAGCGCCGGCGCGGGGCCTGGGGCGGGAGGAGGCGGCGGGGAAGCGCAGAGAGGCTCGGCTTCTTGAGCGGGGCAGGGGCGCCCTCCGCCGTCTAGGGCCACACCACCCTGAACGCGCCCGATCTCGTCTGGTCTCAGAAGCTAAGCAGGGTCGGGCCTGGTTAGTACTTGGATGGGAGACCGCCTGGGAATACCGGGTGCCGTAGGCTTCTTTTTTTTTTTTTTTTTTTTTTTTTGTTTTGCCTCTTGTTCTGTCCCCTCTCTGGGAGCGAGGCGGCGGCCCGGGGCGGGGGTCACCCCCACCCTCAGCGCCCGCCGCGGTGCCTGGCGCCCCAGCCCGCACCGTGGGGCCTCCTCTTGTCCCAAGCCGCGACACCGCCGTCACGCGGCAGCATGCGTGGCTTCTGGACTGTCAGGTCTCAGACCAAAGGTCTGCTCTGTGGGAACCGACACGCTGGAGGAAACCTTGAGAGTCTGAGAGGGGAGGGAGTTCCAGAAGAAGGCCAGGATGTCATTTTGAGGGAGTATGTGACCAGAACTCGTCCCGTTGCTTTTGGGGTTCTATGGGCTACACGTAGGAATCTTTGGTGGTGGCACCTGATGTTGGGGGATCCGGAGTCACACCCAGACCTGCCCCACAGGCCTCCTTTTACTTTTCTCTTCGGATTCATTATGTTTAAAAAGTGTCTCTTATCTCTATGATTGCATTTTCTTTTCTCTCTCTTTTCAAGCAGATGATGGGAGTCCAAGTATTAAGGTGACATGTGTTGCCCGTGCCCCCCTCCCCCCTGTGTTCTTATTCATTAACCTCTGATGTTGTTCCAGCGTATTGTGGGGGTACCAATGTTAAGGTCGGGTACGTTGCCCTCTCCCAGCCTCCCCCCTCGGGTCAGAGCCTCAAGTGCGCCCATCCCCCAGTCGGTGCGCACCCACCCCATTCCTAATGGAGGTGTATGCCCATCCCCTCCCCCCACCCGCCCGACACCCACCCGATGAAGGTGATTCCTCTGTGTCCACTTGGGTGTCCGTCGGTTCGTACCCATTTGCTGGTGAGCGCGAGCACGTGGTGCTCGTGTGTCCATTCTTGGGCTACCTGGCTTACTGGAACGGGTTCCAGCTCTGGCCAGGAGAACCACGAGAGGTGCCCTCTCACCGCTGCTCCTCCTAGCTGAATAGCACTCCGTGGTGTCCACGCGCCACATTTCATTTACGCACTGGTGGGTCGATGGGCACTCGGGTCGCTTCCAGGTCTTTGCGATTGTGACTTGTGCCCTGACTCTAACCCTAACCCTTACCCAGCCCCGTCTCCTCCTCGGCCCCTGCCTGAATGACTCCTTCCCGCCCGGCCTGTCACCTGTCACCGTCCTCTGCCCCTGCCTGACACGCTCCTCCCCGCCCGGGCCGTCACCGTCCTCGGCCCCTGCCTGACGGGGCTCCTCCGTCGCCTGGGCCTTCCAAGGGCTTGGTGTGGACGCTGGTTCCAGGACGCCCTCCCAGGAACCCGGTAGCAGGGCGGCCGCAGCGTCTCGCGCCACCCAACCGTCCGCCGGCCGGCGGCCGTCGCTAAGTGGCCTGCGGGGGACGTGCCCCCACTGTGGGGCGGGCGCCCAGCCTGGTGTCTTCTCCGAGGCCCCGTGGCTGCTTTCCCCCCCCCCGCAAGGGGAGAGCCGCGGAGGTGGGGACCGCCTCCTCGTGGGGACGTACACCCAGCTCTCCACGTCGGATTCCGGGGCTCTCTGTCCTGCCAGAAGGCCCAGCTGGCCTGCGGGTCCTTAGAGTGGCAAAAACATCCGAAAACTGAGATTGAGGGTCCGGTGGTTGTCTGCACTTTTGTGCTGGGCACCCCAGGGAGGCCCGGGGGCTGGCTGGACAACGCGGTCTGCTGGGCGGGGGGGGGGTTTGGAGGAGCAACTGATGCCCTTTGCACTTTGGGTAGCAAGTGTCTGAGGTGTCTCTGAGCCCTGCGCCATGTCGGGGGTGGGGGTGGGAGGTCGGGGGGGGGTGTGGAGGAGCAGGAGGAGGAGGAGGAGGTGGGAAGGGCCGTGGCCTGCAGTCGTGTTCCCGGGGTGGCTTCTTCCACAGGCTGCTTGGCCTGGGCTCCCTGCACCTGGGCCTTTGGAGGACTGGCCCTGTGCTTGCCAACGCTTCCCCTGCAGGGACCCAGAGCTGGGAGGTTGCATCTCTCAGCCCTGGGTCGGGCAGAGCCCCAGCGGGCCATGCCCACAACCTCTCTCAGCACGGGTCCCCCAGAAGTCTCCTTTGGGACCAGGATTCTCTTGCGGGTGACTCTTTAAGGTCTGGCCCCTGGATGGAGGGGCACCAGGAGTAGAGGAGCAGGAAGGGGAAGGGGGTGGCCGTGCGAGGGGACACTTTCAGGCCAAGTCCCAGCTTCAGCCTGATCCTCCTGGGAACCCCGGGGTGTACGTCACACCTCCTGGTTGTCCCGCTCTGAGACAAGGAGCCGGGCTTCGCATTCCCCCAGCAGCCAGTCGTGGGCTGAGGACACCTGGGGCGTTGGGAACTCCCTGGCTTCTCCTTGGCTTAACATCTGGAGCTGCTTGTGAATCGTGCCGCCACACACACCCGAGTGCAGGTGTCTTCTGCACAGACTGCGGGCCTCGCTCTTCTGAATGCCGCTAGCTCGCCACCCACCCACGGGTGAACCTGGTCAGGGTACTTTCTCTCGGGGGCAGACTCTGATCCTGGCGGGCTACCGGTGTCTCTGTTTGCTCGTTTCTTTCTTCCATTTCGGGAAAGGCTTCCTTACTGGGTGTGGAAATCTCCTATGCCTTTCCTCGCCTATTCTGTCAGCTTTAAAATTCTCTTTCAGTTGCCACCCTCACAGATGGATTAGGAAACTCTTTCCGGTGCACTCATTAGTGAAATGACCTCAATGAAGCTGGAATCCAATATCTAATCGCCGATTTTTAGCGAGTCCACACGCCAGGGTGGTCGGGGTCCAATGCAGCCCCGGCCAGGCCCAGGCCCCTTGGACTGGGCCACAGGAGGACACAGAGGAGGGTCCCGGCCCCCACGGTCGCGTTGCCGGCAGTTCTCCAAGGGCTTGGGCGTTTTCCAGAGGTAGGAGATGGAGGGGACTGATTTCTTCAGCGCCCCACTAACCACGCCACCCCACCCATGGGACACATCCCTAGAGAGAGAGAGAGACGCCCCATACACTCGCTCCCCTCCCCCATGCGCTGTGCCCCAGCCCGGGCCCGGGGGAATAGGCGGCAGCCCACCCACAGGGTGGGGGGCGCAGCTGAAAGGGGTTGTCGGGGAGGGCGGCCCCTGCCTGGGGTCAAAGGGCGGGCGACCCGCGCGTGCGCAATCGGCGGCGGCGGCGGCGGCGGCGGCGGCGGCGGCGGCGGCGGCGGCGGCGGCGGCGGCGGCGGGGGCGGCCACGAGCTGGGGGTGGGCCAGGCGAGGAGAGGAAGGGGGCTGGAAGGTCTCCACCTTGGCGAGTCCAGCCGTGGAGGCGCATCTTGTGTGAGTGTGAGTGAGTGAGTGTGAGTGTGAGTGTGTGTGTGTGTGTGTGTGTATAGAGAGACAGCCCCCCACCCCGGCCCGCCGCTCCCTGCCCGCCCCGCCCCACCCCGCCTGTCACCCCCGTCCCTCGGAGCCCGCCGGACCCGGCCGGTGAACTCAACAGGCCCGCCCGGTGCGGGTCAGCGCCGGCGCGGGGCCTGGGGCGGGAGGAGGCGGCGGGGAAGCGCAGAGAGGCTCGGCTTCTTGAGCGGGGCAGGGGCGCCCTCCGCCGTCTAGGGCCACACCACCCTGAACGCGCCCGATCTCGTCTGGTCTCAGAAGCTAAGCAGGGTCGGGCCTGGTTAGTACTTGGATGGGAGACCGCCTGGGAATACCGGGTGCCGTAGGCTTCTTTTTTTTTTTTTTTTTTTTTTTTGTTTTGCCTCTTGTTCTGTCCCCTCTCTGGGAGCGAGGCGGCGGCCCGGGGCGGGGGTCACCCCCACCCTCAGCGCCCGCCGCGGTGCCTGGCGCCCCAGCCCGCACCGTGGGGCCTCCTCTTGTCCCAAGCCGCGACACCGCCGTCACGCGGCAGCATGCGTGGCTTCTGGACTGTCAGGTCTCAGACCAAAGGTCTGCTCTGTGGGAACCGACACGCTGGAGGAAACCTTGAGAGTCTGAGAGGGGAGGGAGTTCCAGAAGAAGGCCAGGATGTCATTTTGAGGGAGTATGTGACCAGAACTCGTCCCGTTGCTTTTGGGGTTCTATGGGCTACACGTAGGAATCTTTGGTGGTGGCACCTGATGTTGGGGGATCCGGAGTCACACCCAGACCTGCCCCACAGGCCTCCTTTTACTTTTCTCTTCGGATTCATTATGTTTAAAAAGTGTCTCTTATCTCTATGATTGCATTTTCTTTTCTCTCTCTTTTCAAGCAGATGATGGGAGTCCAAGTATTAAGGTGACATGTGTTGCCCGTGCCCCCCTCCCCCCTGTGTTCTTATTCATTAACCTCTGATGTTGTTCCAGCGTATTGTGGGGGTACCAATGTTAAGGTCGGGTACGTTGCCCTCTCCCAGCCTCCCCCCTCGGGTCAGAGCCTCAAGTGCGCCCATCCCCCAGTCGGTGCGCACCCACCCCATTCCTAATGGAGGTGTATGCCCATCCCCTCCCCCCACCCGCCCGACACCCACCCGATGAAGGTGATTCCTCTGTGTCCACTTGGGTGTCCGTCGGTTCGTACCCATTTGCTGGTGAGCGCGAGCACGTGGTGCTCGTGTGTCCATTCTTGGGCTACCTGGCTTACTGGAACGGGTTCCAGCTCTGGCCAGGAGAACCACGAGAGGTGCCCTCTCACCGCTGCTCCTCCTAGCTGAATAGCACTCCGTGGTGTCCACGCGCCACATTTCATTTACGCACTGGTGGGTCGATGGGCACTCGGGTCGCTTCCAGGTCTTTGCGATTGTGACTTGTGCCCTGACTCTAACCCTAACCCTTACCCAGCCCCGTCTCCTCCTCGGCCCCTGCCTGAATGACTCCTTCCCGCCCGGCCTGTCACCTGTCACCGTCCTCTGCCCCTGCCTGACACGCTCCTCCCCGCCCGGGCCGTCACCGTCCTCGGCCCCTGCCTGACGGGGCTCCTCCGTCGCCTGGGCCTTCCAAGGGCTTGGTGTGGACGCTGGTTCCAGGACGCCCTCCCAGGAACCCGGTAGCAGGGCGGCCGCAGCGTCTCGCGCCACCCAACCGTCCGCCGGCCGGCGGCCGTCGCTAAGTGGCCTGCGGGGGACGTGCCCCCACTGTGGGGCGGGCGCCCAGCCTGGTGTCTTCTCCGAGGCCCCGTGGCTGCTTTTCCCCCCCCCCGCAAGGGGAGAGCCGCGGAGGTGGGGACCGCCTCCTCGTGGGGACGTACACCCAGCTCTCCACGTCGGATTCCGGGGCTCTCTGTCCTGCCAGAAGGCCCAGCTGGCCTGCGGGTCCTTAGAGTGGCAAAAACATCCGAAAACTGAGATTGAGGGTCCGGTGGTTGTCTGCACTTTTGTGCTGGGCACCCCAGGGAGGCCCGGGGGCTGGCTGGACAACGCGGTCTGCTGGGCGGGGGGGGGGTTTGGAGGAGCAACTGATGCCCTTTGCACTTTGGGTAGCAAGTGTCTGAGGTGTCTCTGAGCCCTGCGCCATGTCGGGGGTGGGGGTGGGAGGTCGGGGGGGGGGTGGAGGAGCAGGAGGAGGAGGAGGAGGAGGAGGAGGAGGTGGGAAGGGCCGTGGCCTGCAGTCGTGTTCCCGGGGTGGCTTCTTCCACAGGCTGCTTGGCCTGGGCTCCCTGCACCTGGGCCTTTGGAGGACTGGCCCTGTGCTTGCCAACGCTTCCCCTGCAGGGACCCAGAGCTGGGAGGTTGCATCTCTCAGCCCTGGGTCGGGCAGAGCCCCAGCGGGCCATGCCCACAACCTCTCTCAGCACGGGTCCCCCAGAAGGCTCCTTTGGGACCAGGATTCTCTTGCGGGTGACTCTTTAAGGTCTGGCCCCTGGATGGAGGGGCACCAGGAGTAGAGGAGCAGGAAGGGGAAGGGGGTGGCCGTGCGAGGGGACACTTTCAGGCCAAGTCCCAGCTTCAGCCTGATCCTCCTGGGAACCCCGGGGTGTACGTCACACCTCCTGGTTGTCCCGCTCTGAGACAAGGAGCCGGGCTTCGCATTCCCCCAGCAGCCAGTCGTGGGCTGAGGACACCTGGGGCGTTGGGAACTCCCTGGCTTCTCCTTGGCTTAACATCTGGAGCTGCTTGTGAATCGTGCCGCCACACACACCCGAGTGCAGGTGTCTTCTGCACAGACTGCGGGCCTCGCTCTTCTGAATGCCGCTAGCTCGCCACCCACCCACGGGTGAACCTGGTCAGGGTACTTTCTCTCGGGGGCAGACTCTGATCCTGGCGGGCTACCGGTGTCTCTGTTTGCTCGTTTCTTTCTTCCATTTCGGGAAAGGCTTCCTTACTGGGTGTGGAAATCTCCTATGCCTTTCCTCGCCTATTCTGTCAGCTTTAAAATTCTCTTTCAGTTGCCACCCTCACAGATGGATTAGGAAACTCTTTCCGGTGCACTCATTAGTGAAATGACCTCAATGAAGCTGGAATCCAATATCTAATCGCCGATTTTTAGCGAGTCCACACGCCAGGGTGGTCGGGGTCCAATGCAGCCCCGGCCAGGCCCAGGCCCCTTGGACTGGGCCACAGGAGGACACAGAGGAGGGTCCCGGCCCCCACGGTCGCGTTGCCGGCAGTTCTCCAAGGGCTTGGGCGTTTTCCAGAGGTAGGAGATGGAGGGGACTGATTTCTTCAGCGCCCCACTAACCACGCCACCCCACCCATGGGACACATCCCTAGAGAGAGAGAGAGACGCCCCATACACTCGCTCCCCTCCCCCATGCGCTGTGCCCCAGCCCGGGCCCGGGGGAATAGGCGGCAGCCCACCCACAGGGTGGGGGGCGCAGCTGAAAGGGGTTGTCGGGGAGGGCGGCCCCTGCCTGGGGTCAAAGGGCGGGCGACCCGCGCGTGCGCAATCGGCGGCGGCGGCGGCGGCGGCGGCGGCGGCGGCGGCGGCGGCGGCGGCGGCGGGGGCGGCCACGAGCTGGGGGTGGGCCAGGCGAGGAGAGGAAGGGGGCTGGAAGGTCTCCACCTTGGCGAGTCCAGCCGTGGAGGCGCATCTTGTGTGAGTGTGAGTGAGTGAGTGTGAGTGTGAGTGTGTGTGTGTGTGTGTGTGTATAGAGAGACAGCCCCCCACCCCGGCCCGCCGCTCCCTGCCCGCCCCGCCCCACCCCGCCTGTCACCCCCGTCCCTCGGAGCCCGCCGGACCCGGCCGGTGAACTCAACAGGCCCGCCCGGTGCGGGTCAGCGCCGGCGCGGGGCCTGGGGCGGGAGGAGGCGGCGGGGAAGCGCAGAGAGGCTCGGCTTCTTGAGCGGGGCAGGGGCGCCCTCCGCCGTCTAGGGCCACACCACCCTGAACGCGCCCGATCTCGTCTGGTCTCAGAAGCTAAGCAGGGTCGGGCCTGGTTAGTACTTGGATGGGAGACCGCCTGGGAATACCGGGTGCCGTAGGCTTCTTTTTTTTTTTTTTTTTTTTTTTTGTTTTGCCTCTTGTTCTGTCCCCTCTCTGGGAGCGAGGCGGCGGCCCGGGGCGGGGGTCACCCCCACCCTCAGCGCCCGCCGCGGTGCCTGGCGCCCCAGCCCGCACCGTGGGGCCTCCTCTTGTCCCAAGCCGCGACACCGCCGTCACGCGGCAGCATGCGTGGCTTCTGGACTGTCAGGTCTCAGACCAAAGGTCTGCTCTGTGGGAACCGACACGCTGGAGGAAACCTTGAGAGTCTGAGAGGGGAGGGAGTTCCAGAAGAAGGCCAGGATGTCATTTTGAGGGAGTATGTGACCAGAACTCGTCCCGTTGCTTTTGGGGTTCTATGGGCTACACGTAGGAATCTTTGGTGGTGGCACCTGATGTTGGGGGATCCGGAGTCACACCCAGACCTGCCCCACAGGCCTCCTTTTACTTTTCTCTTCGGATTCATTATGTTTAAAAAGTGTCTCTTATCTCTATGATTGCATTTTCTTTTCTCTCTCTTTTCAAGCAGATGATGGGAGTCCAAGTATTAAGGTGACATGTGTTGCCCGTGCCCCCCTCCCCCCTGTGTTCTTATTCATTAACCTCTGATGTTGTTCCAGCGTATTGTGGGGGTACCAATGTTAAGGTCGGGTACGTTGCCCTCTCCCAGCCTCCCCCCTCGGGTCAGAGCCTCAAGTGCGCCCATCCCCCAGTCGGTGCGCACCCACCCCATTCCTAATGGAGGTGTATGCCCATCCCCTCCCCCCACCCGCCCGACACCCACCCGATGAAGGTGATTCCTCTGTGTCCACTTGGGTGTCCGTCGGTTCGTACCCATTTGCTGGTGAGCGCGAGCACGTGGTGCTCGTGTGTCCATTCTTGGGCTACCTGGCTTACTGGAACGGGTTCCAGCTCTGGCCAGGAGAACCACGAGAGGTGCCCTCTCACCGCTGCTCCTCCTAGCTGAATAGCACTCCGTGGTGTCCACGCGCCACATTTCATTTACGCACTGGTGGGTCGATGGGCACTCGGGTCGCTTCCAGGTCTTTGCGATTGTGACTTGTGCCCTGACTCTAACCCTAACCCTTACCCAGCCCCGTCTCCTCCTCGGCCCCTGCCTGAATGACTCCTTCCCGCCCGGCCTGTCACCTGTCACCGTCCTCTGCCCCTGCCTGACACGCTCCTCCCCGCCCGGGCCGTCACCGTCCTCGGCCCCTGCCTGACGGGGCTCCTCCGTCGCCTGGGCCTTCCAAGGGCTTGGTGTGGACGCTGGTTCCAGGACGCCCTCCCAGGAACCCGGTAGCAGGGCGGCCGCAGCGTCTCGCGCCACCCAACCGTCCGCCGGCCGGCGGCCGTCGCTAAGTGGCCTGCGGGGGACGTGCCCCCACTGTGGGGCGGGCGCCCAGCCTGGTGTCTTCTCTGAGGCCCCGTGGCTGCTTTTCCCCCCCCCCGCAAGGGGAGAGCCGCGGAGGTGGGGACCGCCTCCTCGTGGGGACGTACACCCAGCTCTCCACGTCGGATTCCGGGGCTCTCTGTCCTGCCAGAAGGCCCAGCTGGCCTGCGGGTCCTTAGAGTGGCAAAAACATCCGAAAACTGAGATTGAGGGTCCGGTGGTTGTCTGCACTTTTGTGCTGGGCACCCCAGGGAGGCCCGGGGGCTGGCTGGACAACGCGGTCTGCTGGGCGGGGGGGGGGTTTGGAGGAGCAACTGATGCCCTTTGCACTTTGGGTAGCAAGTGTCTGAGGTGTCTCTGAGCCCTGCGCCATGTCGGGGGTGGGGGTGGGAGGTCGGGGGGGGGTGGAGGAGCAGGAGGAGGAGGAGGAGGAGGAGGTGGGAAGGGCCGTGGCCTGCAGTCGTGTTCCCGGGGTGGCTTCTTCCACAGGCTGCTTGGCCTGGGCTCCCTGCACCTGGGCCTTTGGAGGACTGGCCCTGTGCTTGCCAACGCTTCCCCTGCAGGGACCCAGAGCTGGGAGGTTGCATCTCTCAGCCCTGGGTCGGGCAGAGCCCCAGCGGGCCATGCCCACAACCTCTCTCAGCACGGGTCCCCCAGAAGTCTCCTTTGGGACCAGGATTCTCTTGCGGGTGACTCTTTAAGGTCTGGCCCCTGGATGGAGGGGCACCAGGAGTAGAGGAGCAGGAAGGGGAAGGGGGTGGCCGTGCGAGGGGACACTTTCAGGCCAAGTCCCAGCTTCAGCCTGATCCTCCTGGGAACCCCGGGGTGTACGTCACACCTCCTGGTTGTCCCGCTCTGAGACAAGGAGCCGGGCTTCGCATTCCCCCAGCAGCCAGTCGTGGGCTGAGGACACCTGGGGCGTTGGGAACTCCCTGGCTTCTCCTTGGCTTAACATCTGGAGCTGCTTGTGAATCGTGCCGCCACACACACCCGAGTGCAGGTGTCTTCTGCACAGACTGCGGGCCTCGCTCTTCTGAATGCCGCTAGCTCGCCACCCACCCACGGGTGAACCTGGTCAGGGTACTTTCTCTCGGGGGCAGACTCTGATCCTGGCGGGCTACCGGTGTCTCTGTTTGCTCGTTTCTTTCTTCCATTTCGGGAAAGGCTTCCTTACTGGGTGTGGAAATCTCCTATGCCTTTCCTCGCCTATTCTGTCAGCTTTAAAATTCTCTTTCAGTTGCCACCCTCACAGATGGATTAGGAAACTCTTTCCGGTGCACTCATTAGTGAAATGACCTCAATGAAGCTGGAATCCAATATCTAATCGCCGATTTTTAGCGAGTCCACACGCCAGGGTGGTCGGGGTCCAATGCAGCCCCGGCCAGGCCCAGGCCCCTTGGACTGGGCCACAGGAGGACACAGAGGAGGGTCCCGGCCCCCACGGTCGCGTTGCCGGCAGTTCTCCAAGGGCTTGGGCGTTTTCCAGAGGTAGGAGATGGAGGGGACTGATTTCTTCAGCGCCCCACTAACCACGCCACCCCACCCATGGGACACATCCCTAGAGAGAGAGAGAGACGCCCCATACACTCGCTCCCCTCCCCCATGCGCTGTGCCCCAGCCCGGGCCCGGGGGAATAGGCGGCAGCCCACCCACAGGGTGGGGGGCGCAGCTGAAAGGGGTTGTCGGGGAGGGCGGCCCCTGCCTGGGGTCAAAGGGCGGGCGACCCGCGCGTGCGCAATCGGCGGCGGCGGCGGCGGCGGCGGCGGCGGCGGCGGCGGCGGCGGCGGCGGCGGCGGCGGCGGCGGGGGCGGCCACGAGCTGGGGGTGGGCCAGGCGAGGAGAGGAAGGGGGCTGGAAGGTCTCCACCTTGGCGAGTCCAGCCGTGGAGGCGCATCTTGTGTGAGTGTGAGTGAGTGAGTGTGAGTGTGAGTGTGTGTGTGTGTGTGTGTGTATAGAGAGACAGCCCCCCACCCCGGCCCGCCGCTCCCTGCCCGCCCCGCCCCACCCCGCCTGTCACCCCCGTCCCTCGGAGCCCGCCGGACCCGGCCGGTGAACTCAACAGGCCCGCCCGGTGCGGGTCAGCGCCGGCGCGGGGCCTGGGGCGGGAGGAGGCGGCGGGGAAGCGCAGAGAGGCTCGGCTTCTTGAGCGGGGCAGGGGCGCCCTCCGCCGTCTAGGGCCACACCACCCTGAACGCGCCCGATCTCGTCTGGTCTCAGAAGCTAAGCAGGGTCGGGCCTGGTTAGTACTTGGATGGGAGACCGCCTGGGAATACCGGGTGCCGTAGGCTTCTTTTTTTTTTTTTTTTTTTTTTTTGTTTTGCCTCTTGTTCTGTCCCCTCTCTGGGAGCGAGGCGGCGGCCCGGGGCGGGGGTCACCCCCACCCTCAGCGCCCGCCGCGGTGCCTGGCGCCCCAGCCCGCACCGTGGGGCCTCCTCTTGTCCCAAGCCGCGACACCGCCGTCACGCGGCAGCATGCGTGGCTTCTGGACTGTCAGGTCTCAGACCAAAGGTCTGCTCTGTGGGAACCGACACGCTGGAGGAAACCTTGAGAGTCTGAGAGGGGAGGGAGTTCCAGAAGAAGGCCAGGATGTCATTTTGAGGGAGTATGTGACCAGAACTCGTCCCGTTGCTTTTGGGGTTCTATGGGCTACACGTAGGAATCTTTGGTGGTGGCACCTGATGTTGGGGGATCCGGAGTCACACCCAGACCTGCCCCACAGGCCTCCTTTTACTTTTCTCTTCGGATTCATTATGTTTAAAAAGTGTCTCTTATCTCTATGATTGCATTTTCTTTTCTCTCTCTTTTCAAGCAGATGATGGGAGTCCAAGTATTAAGGTGACATGTGTTGCCCGTGCCCCCCTCCCCCCTGTGTTCTTATTCATTAACCTCTGATGTTGTTCCAGCGTATTGTGGGGGTACCAATGTTAAGGTCGGGTACGTTGCCCTCTCCCAGCCTCCCCCCTCGGGTCAGAGCCTCAAGTGCGCCCATCCCCCAGTCGGTGCGCACCCACCCCATTCCTAATGGAGGTGTATGCCCATCCCCTCCCCCCACCCGCCCGACACCCACCCGATGAAGGTGATTCCTCTGTGTCCACTTGGGTGTCCGTCGGTTCGTACCCATTTGCTGGTGAGCGCGAGCACGTGGTGCTCGTGTGTCCATTCTTGGGCTACCTGGCTTACTGGAACGGGTTCCAGCTCTGGCCAGGAGAACCACGAGAGGTGCCCTCTCACCGCTGCTCCTCCTAGCTGAATAGCACTCCGTGGTGTCCACGCGCCACATTTCATTTACGCACTGGTGGGTCGATGGGCACTCGGGTCGCTTCCAGGTCTTTGCGATTGTGACTTGTGCCCTGACTCTAACCCTAACCCTTACCCAGCCCCGTCTCCTCCTCGGCCCCTGCCTGAATGACTCCTTCCCGCCCGGCCTGTCACCTGTCACCGTCCTCTGCCCCTGCCTGACACGCTCCTCCCCGCCCGGGCCGTCACCGTCCTCGGCCCCTGCCTGACGGGGCTCCTCCGTCGCCTGGGCCTTCCAAGGGCTTGGTGTGGACGCTGGTTCCAGGACGCCCTCCCAGGAACCCGGTAGCAGGGCGGCCGCAGCGTCTCGCGCCACCCAACCGTCCGCCGGCCGGCGGCCGTCGCTAAGTGGCCTGCGGGGGACGTGCCCCCACTGTGGGGCGGGCGCCCAGCCTGGTGTCTTCTCCGAGGCCCCGTGGCTGCTTTTCCCCCCCCCCGCAAGGGGAGAGCCGCGGAGGTGGGGACCGCCTCCTCGTGGGGACGTACACCCAGCTCTCCACGTCGGATTCCGGGGCTCTCTGTCCTGCCAGAAGGCCCAGCTGGCCTGCGGGTCCTTAGAGTGGCAAAAACATCCGAAAACTGAGATTGAGGGTCCGGTGGTTGTCTGCACTTTTGTGCTGGGCACCCCAGGGAGGCCCGGGGGCTGGCTGGACAACGCGGTCTGCTGGGCGGGGGGGGGGTTTGGAGGAGCAACTGATGCCCTTTGCACTTTGGGTAGCAAGTGTCTGAGGTGTCTCTGAGCCCTGCGCCATGTCGGGGGTGGGGGTGGGAGGTCGGGGGGGGGGGTGGAGGAGCAGGAGGAGGAGGAGGAGGAGGAGGAGGAGGTGGGAAGGGCCGTGGCCTGCAGTCGTGTTCCCGGGGTGGCTTCTTCCACAGGCTGCTTGGCCTGGGCTCCCTGCACCTGGGCCTTTGGAGGACTGGCCCTGTGCTTGCCAACGCTTCCCCTGCAGGGACCCAGAGCTGGGAGGTTGCATCTCTCAGCCCTGGGTCGGGCAGAGCCCCAGCGGGCCATGCCCACAACCTCTCTCAGCACGGGTCCCCCAGAAGGCTCCTTTGGGACCAGGATTCTCTTGCGGGTGACTCTTTAAGGTCTGGCCCCTGGATGGAGGGGCACCAGGAGTAGAGGAGCAGGAAGGGGAAGGGGGTGGCCGTGCGAGGGGACACTTTCAGGCCAAGTCCCAGCTTCAGCCTGATCCTCCTGGGAACCCCGGGGTGTACGTCACACCTCCTGGTTGTCCCGCTCTGAGACAAGGAGCCGGGCTTCGCATTCCCCCAGCAGCCAGTCGTGGGCTGAGGACACCTGGGGCGTTGGGAACTCCCTGGCTTCTCCTTGGCTTAACATCTGGAGCTGCTTGTGAATCGTGCCGCCACACACACCCGAGTGCAGGTGTCTTCTGCACAGACTGCGGGCCTCGCTCTTCTGAATGCCGCTAGCTCGCCACCCACCCACGGGTGAACCTGGTCAGGGTACTTTCTCTCGGGGGCAGACTCTGATCCTGGCGGGCTACCGGTGTCTCTGTTTGCTCGTTTCTTTCTTCCATTTCGGGAAAGGCTTCCTTACTGGGTGTGGAAATCTCCTATGCCTTTCCTCGCCTATTCTGTCAGCTTTAAAATTCTCTTTCAGTTGCCACCCTCACAGATGGATTAGGAAACTCTTTCCGGTGCACTCATTAGTGAAATGACCTCAATGAAGCTGGAATCCAATATCTAATCGCCGATTTTTAGCGAGTCCACACGCCAGGGTGGTCGGGGTCCAATGCAGCCCCGGCCAGGCCCAGGCCCCTTGGACTGGGCCACAGGAGGACACAGAGGAGGGTCCCGGCCCCCACGGTCGCGTTGCCGGCAGTTCTCCAAGGGCTTGGGCGTTTTCCAGAGGTAGGAGATGGAGGGGACTGATTTCTTCAGCGCCCCACTAACCACGCCACCCCACCCATGGGACACATCCCTAGAGAGAGAGAGAGACGCCCCATACACTCGCTCCCCTCCCCCATGCGCTGTGCCCCAGCCCGGGCCCGGGGGAATAGGCGGCAGCCCACCCACAGGGTGGGGGGCGCAGCTGAAAGGGGTTGTCGGGGAGGGCGGCCCCTGCCTGGGGTCAAAGGGCGGGCGACCCGCGCGTGCGCAATCGGCGGCGGCGGCGGCGGCGGCGGCGGCGGCGGCGGCGGCGGCGGCGGCGGGGGCGGCCACGAGCTGGGGGTGGGCCAGGCGAGGAGAGGAAGGGGGCTGGAAGGTCTCCACCTTGGCGAGTCCAGCCGTGGAGGCGCATCTTGTGTGAGTGTGAGTGAGTGAGTGTGAGTGTGAGTGTGTGTGTGTGTGTGTGTGTATAGAGAGACAGCCCCCCACCCCGGCCCGCCGCTCCCTGCCCGCCCCGCCCCACCCCGCCTGTCACCCCCGTCCCTCGGAGCCCGCCGGACCCGGCCGGTGAACTCAACAGGCCCGCCCGGTGCGGGTCAGCGCCGGCGCGGGGCCTGGGGCGGGAGGAGGCGGCGGGGAAGCGCAGAGAGGCTCGGCTTCTTGAGCGGGGCAGGGGCGCCCTCCGCCGTCTAGGGCCACACCACCCTGAACGCGCCCGATCTCGTCTGGTCTCAGAAGCTAAGCAGGGTCGGGCCTGGTTAGTACTTGGATGGGAGACCGCCTGGGAATACCGGGTGCCGTAGGCTTCTTTTTTTTTTTTTTTTTTTTTTTTGTTTTGCCTCTTGTTCTGTCCCCTCTCTGGGAGCGAGGCGGCGGCCCGGGGCGGGGGTCACCCCCACCCTCAGCGCCCGCCGCGGTGCCTGGCGCCCCAGCCCGCACCGTGGGGCCTCCTCTTGTCCCAAGCCGCGACACCGCCGTCACGCGGCAGCATGCGTGGCTTCTGGACTGTCAGGTCTCAGACCAAAGGTCTGCTCTGTGGGAACCGACACGCTGGAGGAAACCTTGAGAGTCTGAGAGGGGAGGGAGTTCCAGAAGAAGGCCAGGATGTCATTTTGAGGGAGTATGTGACCAGAACTCGTCCCGTTGCTTTTGGGGTTCTATGGGCTACACGTAGGAATCTTTGGTGGTGGCACCTGATGTTGGGGGATCCGGAGTCACACCCAGACCTGCCCCACAGGCCTCCTTTTACTTTTCTCTTCGGATTCATTATGTTTAAAAAGTGTCTCTTATCTCTATGATTGCATTTTCTTTTCTCTCTCTTTTCAAGCAGATGATGGGAGTCCAAGTATTAAGGTGACATGTGTTGCCCGTGCCCCCCTCCCCCCTGTGTTCTTATTCATTAACCTCTGATGTTGTTCCAGCGTATTGTGGGGGTACCAATGTTAAGGTCGGGTACGTTGCCCTCTCCCAGCCTCCCCCCTCGGGTCAGAGCCTCAAGTGCGCCCATCCCCCAGTCGGTGCGCACCCACCCCATTCCTAATGGAGGTGTATGCCCATCCCCTTTCCCCACCCGCCCGACACCCACCCGATGAAGGTGATTCCTCTGTGTCCACTTGGGTGTCCGTCGGTTCGTACCCATTTGCTGGTGAGCGCGAGCACGTGGTGCTCGTGTGTCCATTCTTGGGCTACCTGGCTTACTGGAACGGGTTCCAGCTCTGGCCAGGAGAACCACGAGAGGTGCCCTCTCACCGCTGCTCCTCCTAGCTGAATAGCACTCCGTGGTGTCCACGCGCCACATTTCATTTACGCACTGGTGGGTCGATGGGCACTCGGGTCGCTTCCAGGTCTTTGCGATTGTGACTTGTGCCCTGACTCTAACCCTAACCCTTACCCAGCCCCGTCTCCTCCTCGGCCCCTGCCTGAATGACTCCTTCCCGCCCGGCCTGTCACCTGTCACCGTCCTCTGCCCCTGCCTGACACGCTCCTCCCCGCCCGGGCCGTCACCGTCCTCGGCCCCTGCCTGACGGGGCTCCTCCGTCGCCTGGGCCTTCCAAGGGCTTGGTGTGGACGCTGGTTCCAGGACGCCCTCCCAGGAACCCGGTAGCAGGGCGGCCGCAGCGTCTCGCGCCACCCAACCGTCCGCCGGCCGGCGGCCGTCGCTAAGTGGCCTGCGGGGGACGTGCCCCCACTGTGGGGCGGGCGCCCAGCCTGGTGTCTTCTCTGAGGCCCCGTGGCTGCTTTTCCCCCCCCCCGCAAGGGGAGAGCCGCGGAGGTGGGGACCGCCTCCTCGTGGGGACGTACACCCAGCTCTCCACGTCGGATTCCGGGGCTCTCTGTCCTGCCAGAAGGCCCAGCTGGCCTGCGGGTCCTTAGAGTGGCAAAAACATCCGAAAACTGAGATTGAGGGTCCGGTGGTTGTCTGCACTTTTGTGCTGGGCACCCCAGGGAGGCCCGGGGGCTGGCTGGACAACGCGGTCTGCTGGGCGGGGGGGGGGTTTGGAGGAGCAACTGATGCCCTTTGCACTTTGGGTAGCAAGTGTCTGAGGTGTCTCTGAGCCCTGCGCCATGTCGGGGGTGGGGGTGGGAGGTCGGGGGGGGGTGGAGGAGCAGGAGGAGGAGGAGGAGGAGGAGGTGGGAAGGGCCGTGGCCTGCAGTCGTGTTCCCGGGGTGGCTTCTTCCACAGGCTGCTTGGCCTGGGCTCCCTGCACCTGGGCCTTTGGAGGACTGGCCCTGTGCTTGCCAACGCTTCCCCTGCAGGGACCCAGAGCTGGGAGGTTGCATCTCTCAGCCCTGGGTCGGGCAGAGCCCCAGCGGGCCATGCCCACAACCTCTCTCAGCACGGGTCCCCCAGAAGGCTCCTTTGGGACCAGGATTCTCTTGCGGGTGACTCTTTAAGGTCTGGCCCCTGGATGGAGGGGCACCAGGAGTAGAGGAGCAGGAAGGGGAAGGGGGTGGCCGTGCGAGGGGACACTTTCAGGCCAAGTCCCAGCTTCAGCCTGATCCTCCTGGGAACCCCGGGGTGTACGTCACACCTCCTGGTTGTCCCGCTCTGAGACAAGGAGCCGGGCTTCGCATTCCCCCAGCAGCCAGTCGTGGGCTGAGGACACCTGGGGCGTTGGGAACTCCCTGGCTTCTCCTTGGCTTAACATCTGGAGCTGCTTGTGAATCGTGCCGCCACACACACCCGAGTGCAGGTGTCTTCTGCACAGACTGCGGGCCTCGCTCTTCTGAATGCCGCTAGCTCGCCACCCACCCACGGGTGAACCTGGTCAGGGTACTTTCTCTCGGGGGCAGACTCTGATCCTGGCGGGCTACCGGTGTCTCTGTTTGCTCGTTTCTTTCTTCCATTTCGGGAAAGGCTTCCTTACTGGGTGTGGAAATCTCCTATGCCTTTCCTCGCCTATTCTGTCAGCTTTAAAATTCTCTTTCAGTTGCCACCCTCACAGATGGATTAGGAAACTCTTTCCGGTGCACTCATTAGTGAAATGACCTCAATGAAGCTGGAATCCAATATCTAATCGCCGATTTTTAGCGAGTCCACACGCCAGGGTGGTCGGGGTCCAATGCAGCCCCGGCCAGGCCCAGGCCCCTTGGACTGGGCCACAGGAGGACACAGAGGAGGGTCCCGGCCCCCACGGTCGCGTTGCCGGCAGTTCTCCAAGGGCTTGGGCGTTTTCCAGAGGTAGGAGATGGAGGGGACTGATTTCTTCAGCGCCCCACTAACCACGCCACCCCACCCATGGGACACATCCCTAGAGAGACAGAGAGACGCCCCATACACTCGCTCCCCTCCCCCATGCGCTGTGCCCCAGCCCGGGCCCGGGGGAATAGGCGGCAGCCCACCCACAGGGTGGGGGGCGCAGCTGAAAGGGGTTGTCGGGGAGGGCGGCCCCTGCCTGGGGTCAAAGGGCGGGCGACCCGCGCGTGCGCAATCGGCGGCGGCGGCGGCGGCGGCGGCGGCGGCGGCGGCGGCGGCGGCGGCGGCGGGGGCGGCCACGAGCTGGGGGTGGGCCAGGCGAGGAGAGGAAGGGGGCTGGAAGGTCTCCACCTTGGCGAGTCCAGCCGTGGAGGCGCATCTTGTGTGAGTGTGAGTGAGTGAGTGTGAGTGTGAGTGTGTGTGTGTGTGTGTGTGTATAGAGAGACAGCCCCCCACCCCGGCCCGCCGCTCCCTGCCCGCCCCGCCCCACCCCGCCTGTCACCCCCGTCCCTCGGAGCCCGCCGGACCCGGCCGGTGAACTCAACAGGCCCGCCCGGTGCGGGTCAGCGCCGGCGCGGGGCCTGGGGCGGGAGGAGGCGGCGGGGAAGCGCAGAGAGGCTCGGCTTCTTGAGCGGGGCAGGGGCGCCCTCCGCCGTCTAGGGCCACACCACCCTGAACGCGCCCGATCTCGTCTGGTCTCAGAAGCTAAGCAGGGTCGGGCCTGGTTAGTACTTGGATGGGAGACCGCCTGGGAATACCGGGTGCCGTAGGCTTCTTTTTTTTTTTTTTTTTTTTTTTTTGTTTTGCCTCTTGTTCTGTCCCCTCTCTGGGAGCGAGGCGGCGGCCCGGGGCGGGGGTCACCCCCACCCTCAGCGCCCGCCGCGGTGCCTGGCGCCCCAGCCCGCACCGTGGGGCCTCCTCTTGTCCCAAGCCGCGACACCGCCGTCACGCGGCAGCATGCGTGGCTTCTGGACTGTCAGGTCTCAGACCAAAGGTCTGCTCTGTGGGAACCGACACGCTGGAGGAAACCTTGAGAGTCTGAGAGGGGAGGGAGTTCCAGAAGAAGGCCAGGATGTCATTTTGAGGGAGTATGTGACCAGAACTCGTCCCGTTGCTTTTGGGGTTCTATGGGCTACACGTAGGAATCTTTGGTGGTGGCACCTGATGTTGGGGGATCCGGAGTCACACCCAGACCTGCCCCACAGGCCTCCTTTTACTTTTCTCTTCGGATTCATTATGTTTAAAAAGTGTCTCTTATCTCTATGATTGCATTTTCTTTTCTCTCTCTTTTCAAGCAGATGATGGGAGTCCAAGTATTAAGGTGACATGTGTTGCCCGTGCCCCCCTCCCCCCTGTGTTCTTATTCATTAACCTCTGATGTTGTTCCAGCGTATTGTGGGGGTACCAATGTTAAGGTCGGGTACGTTGCCCTCTCCCAGCCTCCCCCCTCGGGTCAGAGCCTCAAGTGCGCCCATCCCCCAGTCGGTGCGCACCCACCCCATTCCTAATGGAGGTGTATGCCCATCCCCTCCCCCCACCCGCCCGACACCCACCCGATGAAGGTGATTCCTCTGTGTCCACTTGGGTGTCCGTCGGTTCGTACCCATTTGCTGGTGAGCGCGAGCACGTGGTGCTCGTGTGTCCATTCTTGGGCTACCTGGCTTACTGGAACGGGTTCCAGCTCTGGCCAGGAGAACCACGAGAGGTGCCCTCTCACCGCTGCTCCTCCTAGCTGAATAGCACTCCGTGGTGTCCACGCGCCACATTTCATTTACGCACTGGTGGGTCGATGGGCACTCGGGTCGCTTCCAGGTCTTTGCGATTGTGACTTGTGCCCTGACTCTAACCCTAACCCTTACCCAGCCCCGTCTCCTCCTCGGCCCCTGCCTGAATGACTCCTTCCCGCCCGGCCTGTCACCTGTCACCGTCCTCTGCCCCTGCCTGACACGCTCCTCCCCGCCCGGGCCGTCACCGTCCTCGGCCCCTGCCTGACGGGGCTCCTCCGTCGCCTGGGCCTTCCAAGGGCTTGGTGTGGACGCTGGTTCCAGGACGCCCTCCCAGGAACCCGGTAGCAGGGCGGCCGCAGCGTCTCGCGCCACCCAACCGTCCGCCGGCCGGCGGCCGTCGCTAAGTGGCCTGCGGGGGACGTGCCCCCACTGTGGGGCGGGCGCCCAGCCTGGTGTCTTCTCTGAGGCCCCGTGGCTGCTTTTCCCCCCCCCCGCAAGGGGAGAGCCGCGGAGGTGGGGACCGCCTCCTCGTGGGGACGTACACCCAGCTCTCCACGTCGGATTCCGGGGCTCTCTGTCCTGCCAGAAGGCCCAGCTGGCCTGCGGGTCCTTAGAGTGGCAAAAACATCCGAAAACTGAGATTGAGGGTCCGGTGGTTGTCTGCACTTTTGTGCTGGGCACCCCAGGGAGGCCCGGGGGCTGGCTGGACAACGCGGTCTGCTGGGCGGGGGGGGGGTTTGGAGGAGCAACTGATGCCCTTTGCACTTTGGGTAGCAAGTGTCTGAGGTGTCTCTGAGCCCTGCGCCATGTCGGGGGTGGGGGTGGGAGGTCGGGGGGGGTGTGGAGGAGCAGGAGGAGGAGGAGGAGGAGGAGGTGGGAAGGGCCGTGGCCTGCAGTCGTGTTCCCGGGGTGGCTTCTTCCACAGGCTGCTTGGCCTGGGCTCCCTGCACCTGGGCCTTTGGAGGACTGGCCCTGTGCTTGCCAACGCTTCCCCTGCAGGGACCCAGAGCTGGGAGGTTGCATCTCTCAGCCCTGGGTCGGGCAGAGCCCCAGCGGGCCATGCCCACAACCTCTCTCAGCACGGGTCCCCCAGAAGGCTCCTTTGGGACCAGGATTCTCTTGCGGGTGACTCTTTAAGGTCTGGCCCCTGGATGGAGGGGCACCAGGAGTAGAGGAGCAGGAAGGGGAAGGGGGTGGCCGTGCGAGGGGACACTTTCAGGCCAAGTCCCAGCTTCAGCCTGATCCTCCTGGGAACCCCGGGGTGTACGTCACACCTCCTGGTTGTCCCGCTCTGAGACAAGGAGCCGGGCTTCGCATTCCCCCAGCAGCCAGTCGTGGGCTGAGGACACCTGGGGCGTTGGGAACTCCCTGGCTTCTCCTTGGCTTAACATCTGGAGCTGCTTGTGAATCGTGCCGCCACACACACCCGAGTGCAGGTGTCTTCTGCACAGACTGCGGGCCTCGCTCTTCTGAATGCCGCTAGCTCGCCACCCACCCACGGGTGAACCTGGTCAGGGTACTTTCTCTCGGGGGCAGACTCTGATCCTGGCGGGCTACCGGTGTCTCTGTTTGCTCGTTTCTTTCTTCCATTTCGGGAAAGGCTTCCTTACTGGGTGTGGAAATCTCCTATGCCTTTCCTCGCCTATTCTGTCAGCTTTAAAATTCTCTTTCAGTTGCCACCCTCACAGATGGATTAGGAAACTCTTTCCGGTGCACTCATTAGTGAAATGACCTCAATGAAGCTGGAATCCAATATCTAATCGCCGATTTTTAGCGAGTCCACACGCCAGGGTGGTCGGGGTCCAATGCAGCCCCGGCCAGGCCCAGGCCCCTTGGACTGGGCCACAGGAGGACACAGAGGAGGGTCCCGGCCCCCACGGTCGCGTTGCCGGCAGTTCTCCAAGGGCTTGGGCGTTTTCCAGAGGTAGGAGATGGAGGGGACTGATTTCTTCAGCGCCCCACTAACCACGCCACCCCACCCATGGGACACATCCCTAGAGAGACAGAGAGACGCCCCATACACTCGCTCCCCTCCCCCATGCGCTGTGCCCCAGCCCGGGCCCGGGGGAATAGGCGGCAGCCCACCCACAGGGTGGGGGGCGCAGCTGAAAGGGGTTGTCGGGGAGGGCGGCCCCTGCCTGGGGTCAAAGGGCGGGCGACCCGCGCGTGCGCAATCGGCGGCGGCGGCGGCGGCGGCGGCGGCGGGGGCGGCCACGAGCTGGGGGTGGGCCAGGCGAGGAGAGGAAGGGGGCTGGAAGGTCTCCACCTTGGCGAGTCCAGCCGTGGAGGCGCATCTTGTGTGAGTGTGAGTGAGTGAGTGTGAGTGTGAGTGTGTGTGTGTGTGTGTGTGTATAGAGAGACAGCCCCCCACCCCGGCCCGCCGCTCCCTGCCCGCCCCGCCCCACCCCGCCTGTCACCCCCGTCCCTCGGAGCCCGCCGGACCCGGCCGGTGAACTCAACAGGCCCGCCCGGTGCGGGTCAGCGCCGGCGCGGGGCCTGGGGCGGGAGGAGGCGGCGGGGAAGCGCAGAGAGGCTCGGCTTCTTGAGCGGGGCAGGGGCGCCCTCCGCCGTCTAGGGCCACACCACCCTGAACGCGCCCGATCTCGTCTGGTCTCAGAAGCTAAGCAGGGTCGGGCCTGGTTAGTACTTGGATGGGAGACCGCCTGGGAATACCGGGTGCCGTAGGCTTCTTTTTTTTTTTTTTTTTTTTTTTTTGTTTTGCCTCTTGTTCTGTCCCCTCTCTGGGAGCGAGGCGGCGGCCCGGGGCGGGGGTCACCCCCACCCTCAGCGCCCGCCGCGGTGCCTGGCGCCCCAGCCCGCACCGTGGGGCCTCCTCTTGTCCCAAGCCGCGACACCGCCGTCACGCGGCAGCATGCGTGGCTTCTGGACTGTCAGGTCTCAGACCAAAGGTCTGCTCTGTGGGAACCGACACGCTGGAGGAAACCTTGAGAGTCTGAGAGGGGAGGGAGTTCCAGAAGAAGGCCAGGATGTCATTTTGAGGGAGTATGTGACCAGAACTCGTCCCGTTGCTTTTGGGGTTCTATGGGCTACACGTAGGAATCTTTGGTGGTGGCACCTGATGTTGGGGGATCCGGAGTCACACCCAGACCTGCCCCACAGGCCTCCTTTTACTTTTCTCTTCGGATTCATTAGGTTTAAAAAGTGTCTCTTATCTCTATGATTGCATTTTCTTTTCTCTCTCTTTTCAAGCAGATGATGGGAGTCCAAGTATTAAGGTGACATGTGTTGCCCGTGCCCCCCTCCCCCCTGTGTTCTTATTCATTAACCTCTGATGTTGTTCCAGCGTATTGTGGGGGTACCAATGTTAAGGTCGGGTACGTTGCCCTCTCCCAGCCTCCCCCCTCGGGTCAGAGCCTCAAGTGCGCCCATCCCCCAGTCGGTGCGCACCCACCCCATTCCTAATGGAGGTGTATGCCCATCCCCTCCCCCCACCCGCCCGACACCCACCCGATGAAGGTGATTCCTCTGTGTCCACTTGGGTGTCCGTCGGTTCGTACCCATTTGCTGGTGAGCGCGAGCACGTGGTGCTCGTGTGTCCATTCTTGGGCTACCTGGCTTACTGGAACGGGTTCCAGCTCTGGCCAGGAGAACCACGAGAGGTGCCCTCTCACCGCTGCTCCTCCTAGCTGAATAGCACTCCGTGGTGTCCACGCGCCACATTTCATTTACGCACTGGTGGGTCGATGGGCACTCGGGTCGCTTCCAGGTCTTTGCGATTGTGACTTGTGCCCTGACTCTAACCCTAACCCTTACCCAGCCCCGTCTCCTCCTCGGCCCCTGCCTGAATGACTCCTTCCCGCCCGGCCTGTCACCTGTCACCGTCCTCTGCCCCTGCCTGACACGCTCCTCCCCGCCCGGGCCGTCACCGTCCTCGGCCCCTGCCTGACGGGGCTCCTCCGTCGCCTGGGCCTTCCAAGGGCTTGGTGTGGACGCTGGTTCCAGGACGCCCTCCCAGGAACCCGGTAGCAGGGCGGCCGCAGCGTCTCGCGCCACCCAACCGTCCGCCGGCCGGCGGCCGTCGCTAAGTGGCCTGCGGGGGACGTGCCCCCACTGTGGGGCGGGCGCCCAGCCTGGTGTCTTCTCTGAGGCCCCGTGGCTGCTTTTCCCCCCCCCCGCAAGGGGAGAGCCGCGGAGGTGGGGACCGCCTCCTCGTGGGGACGTACACCCAGCTCTCCACGTCGGATTCCGGGGCTCTCTGTCCTGCCAGAAGGCCCAGCTGGCCTGCGGGTCCTTAGAGTGGCAAAAACATCCGAAAACTGAGATTGAGGGTCCGGTGGTTGTCTGCACTTTTGTGCTGGGCACCCCAGGGAGGCCCGGGGGCTGGCTGGACAACGCGGTCTGCTGGGCGGGGGGGGGTTTGGAGGAGCAACTGATGCCCTTTGCACTTTGGGTAGCAAGTGTCTGAGGTGTCTCTGAGCCCTGCGCCATGTCGGGGGTGGGGGTGGGAGGTCGGGGGGGGGGGGGTGGAGGAGCAGGAGGAGGAGGAGGAGGAGGAGGTGGGAAGGGCCGTGGCCTGCAGTCGTGTTCCCGGGGTGGCTTCTTCCACAGGCTGCTTGGCCTGGGCTCCCTGCACCTGGGCCTTTGGAGGACTGGCCCTGTGCTTGCCAACGCTTCCCCTGCAGGGACCCAGAGCTGGGAGGTTGCATCTCTCAGCCCTGGGTCGGGCAGAGCCCCAGCGGGCCATGCCCACAACCTCTCTCAGCACGGGTCCCCCAGAAGGCTCCTTTGGGACCAGGATTCTCTTGCGGGTGACTCTTTAAGGTCTGGCCCCTGGATGGAGGGGCACCAGGAGTAGAGGAGCAGGAAGGGGAAGGGGGTGGCCGTGCGAGGGGACACTTTCAGGCCAAGTCCCAGCTTCAGCCTGATCCTCCTGGGAACCCCGGGGTGTACGTCACACCTCCTGGTTGTCCCGCTCTGAGACAAGGAGCCGGGCTTCGCATTCCCCCAGCAGCCAGTCGTGGGCTGAGGACACCTGGGGCGTTGGGAACTCCCTGGCTTCTCCTTGGCTTAACATCTGGAGCTGCTTGTGAATCGTGCCGCCACACACACCCGAGTGCAGGTGTCTTCTGCACAGACTGCGGGCCTCGCTCTTCTGAATGCCGCTAGCTCGCCACCCACCCACGGGTGAACCTGGTCAGGGTACTTTCTCTCGGGGGCAGACTCTGATCCTGGCGGGCTACCGGTGTCTCTGTTTGCTCGTTTCTTTCTTCCATTTCGGGAAAGGCTTCCTTACTGGGTGTGGAAATCTCCTATGCCTTTCCTCGCCTATTCTGTCAGCTTTAAAATTCTCTTTCAGTTGCCACCCTCACAGATGGATTAGGAAACTCTTTCCGGTGCACTCATTAGTGAAATGACCTCAATGAAGCTGGAATCCAATATCTAATCGCCGATTTTTAGCGAGTCCACACGCCAGGGTGGTCGGGGTCCAATGCAGCCCCGGCCAGGCCCAGGCCCCTTGGACTGGGCCACAGGAGGACACAGAGGAGGGTCCCGGCCCCCACGGTCGCGTTGCCGGCAGTTCTCCAAGGGCTTGGGCGTTTTCCAGAGGTAGGAGATGGAGGGGACTGATTTCTTCAGCGCCCCACTAACCACGCCACCCCACCCATGGGACACATCCCTAGAGAGACAGAGAGACGCCCCATACACTCGCTCCCCTCCCCCATGCGCTGTGCCCCAGCCCGGGCCCGGGGGAATAGGCGGCAGCCCACCCACAGGGTGGGGGGCGCAGCTGAAAGGGGTTGTCGGGGAGGGCGGCCCCTGCCTGGGGTCAAAGGGCGGGCGACCCGCCCGTGCGCAATCGGCGGCGGCGGCGGCGGCGGCGGCGGCGGCGGCGGCGGCGGGGGCGGCCACGAGCTGGGGGTGGGCCAGGCGAGGAGAGGAAGGGGGCTGGAAGGTCTCCACCTTGGCGAGTCCAGCCGTGGAGGCGCATCTTGTGTGAGTGTGAGTGAGTGAGTGTGAGTGTGAGTGTGTGTGTGTGTGTGTGTGTATAGAGAGACAGCCCCCCACCCCGGCCCGCCGCTCCCTGCCCGCCCCGCCCCACCCCGCCTGTCACCCCCGTCCCTCGGAGCCCGCCGGACCCGGCCGGTGAACTCAACAGGCCCGCCCGGTGCGGGTCAGCGCCGGCGCGGGGCCTGGGGCGGGAGGAGGCGGCGGGGAAGCGCAGAGAGGCTCGGCTTCTTGAGCGGGGCAGGGGCGCCCTCCGCCGTCTAGGGCCACACCACCCTGAACGCGCCCGATCTCGTCTGGTCTCAGAAGCTAAGCAGGGTCGGGCCTGGTTAGTACTTGGATGGGAGACCGCCTGGGAATACCGGGTGCCGTAGGCTTCTTTTTTTTTTTTTTTTTTTTTTTTTGTTTTGCCTCTTGTTCTGTCCCCTCTCTGGGAGCGAGGCGGCGGCCCGGGGCGGGGGTCACCCCCACCCTCAGCGCCCGCCGCGGTGCCTGGCGCCCCAGCCCGCACCGTGGGGCCTCCTCTTGTCCCAAGCCGCGACACCGCCGTCACGCGGCAGCATGCGTGGCTTCTGGACTGTCAGGTCTCAGACCAAAGGTCTGCTCTGTGGGAACCGACACGCTGGAGGAAACCTTGAGAGTCTGAGAGGGGAGGGAGTTCCAGAAGAAGGCCAGGATGTCATTTTGAGGGAGTATGTGACCAGAACTCGTCCCGTTGCTTTTGGGGTTCTATGGGCTACACGTAGGAATCTTTGGTGGTGGCACCTGATGTTGGGGGATCCGGAGTCACACCCAGACCTGCCCCACAGGCCTCCTTTTACTTTTCTCTTCGGATTCATTATGTTTAAAAAGTGTCTCTTATCTCTATGATTGCATTTTCTTTTCTCTCTCTTTTCAAGCAGATGATGGGAGTCCAAGTATTAAGGTGACATGTGTTGCCCGTGCCCCCCTCCCCCCTGTGTTCTTATTCATTAACCTCTGATGTTGTTCCAGCGTATTGTGGGGGTACCAATGTTAAGGTCGGGTACGTTGCCCTCTCCCAGCCTCCCCCCTCGGGTCAGAGCCTCAAGTGCGCCCATCCCCCAGTCGGTGCGCACCCACCCCATTCCTAATGGAGGTGTATGCCCATCCCCTCCCCCCACCCGCCCGACACCCACCCGATGAAGGTGATTCCTCTGTGTCCACTTGGGTGTCCGTCGGTTCGTACCCATTTGCTGGTGAGCGCGAGCACGTGGTGCTCGTGTGTCCATTCTTGGGCTACCTGGCTTACTGGAACGGGTTCCAGCTCTGGCCAGGAGAACCACGAGAGGTGCCCTCTCACCGCTGCTCCTCCTAGCTGAATAGCACTCCGTGGTGTCCACGCGCCACATTTCATTTACGCACTGGTGGGTCGATGGGCACTCGGGTCGCTTCCAGGTCTTTGCGATTGTGACTTGTGCCCTGACTCTAACCCTAACCCTTACCCAGCCCCGTCTCCTCCTCGGCCCCTGCCTGAATGACTCCTTCCCGCCCGGCCTGTCACCTGTCACCGTCCTCTGCCCCTGCCTGACACGCTCCTCCCCGCCCGGGCCGTCACCGTCCTCGGCCCCTGCCTGACGGGGCTCCTCCGTCGCCTGGGCCTTCCAAGGGCTTGGTGTGGACGCTGGTTCCAGGACGCCCTCCCAGGAACCCGGTAGCAGGGCGGCCGCAGCGTCTCGCGCCACCCAACCGTCCGCCGGCCGGCGGCCGTCGCTAAGTGGCCTGCGGGGGACGTGCCCCCACTGTGGGGCGGGCGCCCAGCCTGGTGTCTTCTCCGAGGCCCCGTGGCTGCTTTCCCCCCCCCCGCAAGGGGAGAGCCGCGGAGGTGGGGACCGCCTCCTCGTGGGGACGTACACCCAGCTCTCCACGTCGGATTCCGGGGCTCTCTGTCCTGCCAGAAGGCCCAGCTGGCCTGCGGGTCCTTAGAGTGGCAAAAACATCCGAAAACTGAGATTGAGGGTCCGGTGGTTGTCTGCACTTTTGTGCTGGGCACCCCAGGGAGGCCCGGGGGCTGGCTGGACAACGCGGTCTGCTGGGCGGGGGGGGGGGTTTGGAGGAGCAACTGATGCCCTTTGCACTTTGGGTAGCAAGTGTCTGAGGTGTCTCTGAGCCCTGCGCCATGTCGGGGGTGGGGGTGGGAGGTCGGGGGGGGGTGTGGAGGAGCAGGAGGAGGAGGAGGAGGTGGGAAGGGCCGTGGCCTGCAGTCGTGTTCCCGGGGTGGCTTCTTCCACAGGCTGCTTGGCCTGGGCTCCCTGCACCTGGGCCTTTGGAGGACTGGCCCTGTGCTTGCCAACGCTTCCCCTGCAGGGACCCAGAGCTGGGAGGTTGCATCTCTCAGCCCTGGGTCGGGCAGAGCCCCAGCGGGCCATGCCCACAACCTCTCTCAGCACGGGTCCCCCAGAAGGCTCCTTTGGGACCAGGATTCTCTTGCGGGTGACTCTTTAAGGTCTGGCCCCTGGATGGAGGGGCACCAGGAGTAGAGGAGCAGGAAGGGGAAGGGGGTGGCCGTGCGAGGGGACACTTTCAGGCCAAGTCCCAGCTTCAGCCTGATCCTCCTGGGAACCCCGGGGTGTACGTCACACCTCCTGGTTGTCCCGCTCTGAGACAAGGAGCCGGGCTTCGCATTCCCCCAGCAGCCAGTCGTGGGCTGAGGACACCTGGGGCGTTGGGAACTCCCTGGCTTCTCCTTGGCTTAACATCTGGAGCTGCTTGTGAATCGTGCCGCCACACACACCCGAGTGCAGGTGTCTTCTGCACAGACTGCGGGCCTCGCTCTTCTGAATGCCGCTAGCTCGCCACCCACCCACGGGTGAACCTGGTCAGGGTACTTTCTCTCGGGGGCAGACTCTGATCCTGGCGGGCTACCGGTGTCTCTGTTTGCTCGTTTCTTTCTTCCATTTCGGGAAAGGCTTCCTTACTGGGTGTGGAAATCTCCTATGCCTTTCCTCGCCTATTCTGTCAGCTTTAAAATTCTCTTTCAGTTGCCACCCTCACAGATGGATTAGGAAACTCTTTCCGGTGCACTCATTAGTGAAATGACCTCAATGAAGCTGGAATCCAATATCTAATCGCCGATTTTTAGCGAGTCCACACGCCAGGGTGGTCGGGGTCCAATGCAGCCCCGGCCAGGCCCAGGCCCCTTGGACTGGGCCACAGGAGGACACAGAGGAGGGTCCCGGCCCCCACGGTCGCGTTGCCGGCAGTTCTCCAAGGGCTTGGGCGTTTTCCAGAGGTAGGAGATGGAGGGGACTGATTTCTTCAGCGCCCCACTAACCACGCCACCCCACCCATGGGACACATCCCTAGAGAGAGAGAGAGACGCCCCATACACTCGCTCCCCTCCCCCATGCGCTGTGCCCCAGCCCGGGCCCGGGGGAATAGGCGGCAGCCCACCCACAGGGTGGGGGGCGCAGCTGAAAGGGGTTGTCGGGGAGGGCGGCCCCTGCCTGGGGTCAAAGGGCGGGCGACCCGCGCGTGCGCAATCGGCGGCGGCGGCGGCGGCGGCGGCGGCGGCGGCGGCGGCGGCGGCGGCGGCGGCGGCGGCGGGGGCGGCCACGAGCTGGGGGTGGGCCAGGCGAGGAGAGGAAGGGGGCTGGAAGGTCTCCACCTTGGCGAGTCCAGCCGTGGAGGCGCATCTTGTGTGAGTGTGAGTGAGTGAGTGTGAGTGTGAGTGTGTGTGTGTGTGTGTGTGTATAGAGAGACAGCCCCCCACCCCGGCCCGCCGCTCCCTGCCCGCCCCGCCCCACCCCGCCTGTCACCCCCGTCCCTCGGAGCCCGCCGGACCCGGCCGGTGAACTCAACAGGCCCGCCCGGTGCGGGTCAGCGCCGGCGCGGGGCCTGGGGCGGGAGGAGGCGGCGGGGAAGCGCAGAGAGGCTCGGCTTCTTGAGCGGGGCAGGGGCGCCCTCCGCCGTCTAGGGCCACACCACCCTGAACGCGCCCGATCTCGTCTGGTCTCAGAAGCTAAGCAGGGTCGGGCCTGGTTAGTACTTGGATGGGAGACCGCCTGGGAATACCGGGTGCCGTAGGCTTCTTTTTTTTTTTTTTTTTTTTTTTTGTTTTGCCTCTTGTTCTGTCCCCTCTCTGGGAGCGAGGCGGCGGCCCGGGGCGGGGGTCACCCCCACCCTCAGCGCCCGCCGCGGTGCCTGGCGCCCCAGCCCGCACCGTGGGGCCTCCTCTTGTCCCAAGCCGCGACACCGCCGTCACGCGGCAGCATGCGTGGCTTCTGGACTGTCAGGTCTCAGACCAAAGGTCTGCTCTGTGGGAACCGACACGCTGGAGGAAACCTTGAGAGTCTGAGAGGGGAGGGAGTTCCAGAAGAAGGCCAGGATGTCATTTTGAGGGAGTATGTGACCAGAACTCGTCCCGTTGCTTTTGGGGTTCTATGGGCTACACGTAGGAATCTTTGGTGGTGGCACCTGATGTTGGGGGATCCGGAGTCACACCCAGACCTGCCCCACAGGCCTCCTTTTACTTTTCTCTTCGGATTCATTATGTTTAAAAAGTGTCTCTTATCTCTATGATTGCATTTTCTTTTCTCTCTCTTTTCAAGCAGATGATGGGAGTCCAAGTATTAAGGTGACATGTGTTGCCCGTGCCCCCCTCCCCCCTGTGTTCTTATTCATTAACCTCTGATGTTGTTCCAGCGTATTGTGGGGGTACCAATGTTAAGGTCGGGTACGTTGCCCTCTCCCAGCCTCCCCCCTCGGGTCAGAGCCTCAAGTGCGCCCATCCCCCAGTCGGTGCGCACCCACCCCATTCCTAATGGAGGTGTATGCCCATCCCCTCCCCCCACCCGCCCGACACCCACCCGATGAAGGTGATTCCTCTGTGTCCACTTGGGTGTCCGTCGGTTCGTACCCATTTGCTGGTGAGCGCGAGCACGTGGTGCTCGTGTGTCCATTCTTGGGCTACCTGGCTTACTGGAACGGGTTCCAGCTCTGGCCAGGAGAACCACGAGAGGTGCCCTCTCACCGCTGCTCCTCCTAGCTGAATAGCACTCCGTGGTGTCCACGCGCCACATTTCATTTACGCACTGGTGGGTCGATGGGCACTCGGGTCGCTTCCAGGTCTTTGCGATTGTGACTTGTGCCCTGACTCTAACCCTAACCCTTACCCAGCCCCGTCTCCTCCTCGGCCCCTGCCTGAATGACTCCTTCCCGCCCGGCCTGTCACCTGTCACCGTCCTCTGCCCCTGCCTGACACGCTCCTCCCCGCCCGGGCCGTCACCGTCCTCGGCCCCTGCCTGACGGGGCTCCTCCGTCGCCTGGGCCTTCCAAGGGCTTGGTGTGGACGCTGGTTCCAGGACGCCCTCCCAGGAACCCGGTAGCAGGGCGGCCGCAGCGTCTCGCGCCACCCAACCGTCCGCCGGCCGGCGGCCGTCGCTAAGTGGCCTGCGGGGGACGTGCCCCCACTGTGGGGCGGGCGCCCAGCCTGGTGTCTTCTCCGAGGCCCCGTGGCTGCTTTTCCCCCCCCCCGCAAGGGGAGAGCCGCGGAGGTGGGGACCGCCTCCTCGTGGGGACGTACACCCAGCTCTCCACGTCGGATTCCGGGGCTCTCTGTCCTGCCAGAAGGCCCAGCTGGCCTGCGGGTCCTTAGAGTGGCAAAAACATCCGAAAACTGAGATTGAGGGTCCGGTGGTTGTCTGCACTTTTGTGCTGGGCACCCCAGGGAGGCCCGGGGGCTGGCTGGACAACGCGGTCTGCTGGGCGGGGGGGGGGTTTGGAGGAGCAACTGATGCCCTTTGCACTTTGGGTAGCAAGTGTCTGAGGTGTCTCTGAGCCCTGCGCCATGTCGGGGGTGGGGGTGGGAGGTCGGGGGGGGGGTGGAGGAGCAGGAGGAGGAGGAGGAGGAGGAGGAGGAGGTGGGAAGGGCCGTGGCCTGCAGTCGTGTTCCCGGGGTGGCTTCTTCCACAGGCTGCTTGGCCTGGGCTCCCTGCACCTGGGCCTTTGGAGGACTGGCCCTGTGCTTGCCAACGCTTCCCCTGCAGGGACCCAGAGCTGGGAGGTTGCATCTCTCAGCCCTGGGTCGGGCAGAGCCCCAGCGGGCCATGCCCACAACCTCTCTCAGCACGGGTCCCCCAGAAGGCTCCTTTGGGACCAGGATTCTCTTGCGGGTGACTCTTTAAGGTCTGGCCCCTGGATGGAGGGGCACCAGGAGTAGAGGAGCAGGAAGGGGAAGGGGGTGGCCGTGCGAGGGGACACTTTCAGGCCAAGTCCCAGCTTCAGCCTGATCCTCCTGGGAACCCCGGGGTGTACGTCACACCTCCTGGTTGTCCCGCTCTGAGACAAGGAGCCGGGCTTCGCATTCCCCCAGCAGCCAGTCGTGGGCTGAGGACACCTGGGGCGTTGGGAACTCCCTGGCTTCTCCTTGGCTTAACATCTGGAGCTGCTTGTGAATCGTGCCGCCACACACACCCGAGTGCAGGTGTCTTCTGCACAGACTGCGGGCCTCGCTCTTCTGAATGCCGCTAGCTCGCCACCCACCCACGGGTGAACCTGGTCAGGGTACTTTCTCTCGGGGGCAGACTCTGATCCTGGCGGGCTACCGGTGTCTCTGTTTGCTCGTTTCTTTCTTCCATTTCGGGAAAGGCTTCCTTACTGGGTGTGGAAATCTCCTATGCCTTTCCTCGCCTATTCTGTCAGCTTTAAAATTCTCTTTCAGTTGCCACCCTCACAGATGGATTAGGAAACTCTTTCCGGTGCACTCATTAGTGAAATGACCTCAATGAAGCTGGAATCCAATATCTAATCGCCGATTTTTAGCGAGTCCACACGCCAGGGTGGTCGGGGTCCAATGCAGCCCCGGCCAGGCCCAGGCCCCTTGGACTGGGCCACAGGAGGACACAGAGGAGGGTCCCGGCCCCCACGGTCGCGTTGCCGGCAGTTCTCCAAGGGCTTGGGCGTTTTCCAGAGGTAGGAGATGGAGGGGACTGATTTCTTCAGCGCCCCACTAACCACGCCACCCCACCCATGGGACACATCCCTAGAGAGAGAGAGAGACGCCCCATACACTCGCTCCCCTCCCCCATGCGCTGTGCCCCAGCCCGGGCCCGGGGGAATAGGCGGCAGCCCACCCACAGGGTGGGGGGCGCAGCTGAAAGGGGTTGTCGGGGAGGGCGGCCCCTGCCTGGGGTCAAAGGGCGGGCGACCCGCGCGTGCGCAATCGGCGGCGGCGGCGGCGGCGGCGGCGGCGGCGGCGGCGGCGGCGGCGGCGGCGGGGGCGGCCACGAGCTGGGGGTGGGCCAGGCGAGGAGAGGAAGGGGGCTGGAAGGTCTCCACCTTGGCGAGTCCAGCCGTGGAGGCGCATCTTGTGTGAGTGTGAGTGAGTGAGTGTGAGTGTGAGTGTGTGTGTGTGTGTGTGTGTATAGAGAGACAGCCCCCCACCCCGGCCCGCCGCTCCCTGCCCGCCCCGCCCCACCCCGCCTGTCACCCCCGTCCCTCGGAGCCCGCCGGACCCGGCCGGTGAACTCAACAGGCCCGCCCGGTGCGGGTCAGCGCCGGCGCGGGGCCTGGGGCGGGAGGAGGCGGCGGGGAAGCGCAGAGAGGCTCGGCTTCTTGAGCGGGGCAGGGGCGCCCTCCGCCGTCTAGGGCCACACCACCCTGAACGCGCCCGATCTCGTCTGGTCTCAGAAGCTAAGCAGGGTCGGGCCTGGTTAGTACTTGGATGGGAGACCGCCTGGGAATACCGGGTGCCGTAGGCTTCTTTTTTTTTTTTTTTTTTTTTTTTGTTTTGCCTCTTGTTCTGTCCCCTCTCTGGGAGCGAGGCGGCGGCCCGGGGCGGGGGTCACCCCCACCCTCAGCGCCCGCCGCGGTGCCTGGCGCCCCAGCCCGCACCGTGGGGCCTCCTCTTGTCCCAAGCCGCGACACCGCCGTCACGCGGCAGCATGCGTGGCTTCTGGACTGTCAGGTCTCAGACCAAAGGTCTGCTCTGTGGGAACCGACACGCTGGAGGAAACCTTGAGAGTCTGAGAGGGGAGGGAGTTCCAGAAGAAGGCCAGGATGTCATTTTGAGGGAGTATGTGACCAGAACTCGTCCCGTTGCTTTTGGGGTTCTATGGGCTACACGTAGGAATCTTTGGTGGTGGCACCTGATGTTGGGGGATCCGGAGTCACACCCAGACCTGCCCCACAGGCCTCCTTTTACTTTTCTCTTCGGATTCATTATGTTTAAAAAGTGTCTCTTATCTCTATGATTGCATTTTCTTTTCTCTCTCTTTTCAAGCAGATGATGGGAGTCCAAGTATTAAGGTGACATGTGTTGCCCGTGCCCCCCTCCCCCCTGTGTTCTTATTCATTAACCTCTGATGTTGTTCCAGCGTATTGTGGGGGTACCAATGTTAAGGTCGGGTACGTTGCCCTCTCCCAGCCTCCCCCCTCGGGTCAGAGCCTCAAGTGCGCCCATCCCCCAGTCGGTGCGCACCCACCCCATTCCTAATGGAGGTGTATGCCCATCCCCTCCCCCCACCCG
Source organism: Microcebus murinus (assembly GCF_040939455.1). NCBI lineage: Eukaryota > Metazoa > Chordata > Mammalia > Primates > Cheirogaleidae > Microcebus > Microcebus murinus. Next base: position 863,735 of record NW_027438948.1, on the reverse strand, counting down.
CCCGACACCCACCCGATGAAGGTGATTCCTCTGTGTCCACTTGGGTGTCCGTCGGTTCGTACCCATTTGCTGGTGAGCGCGAGCACGTGGTGCTCGTGTGTCCATTCTTGGGCTACCTGGCTTACTGGAACGGGTTCCAGCTCTGGCCAGGAGAACCACGAGAGGTGCCCTCTCACCGCTGCTCCTCCTAGCTGAATAGCACTCCGTGGTGTCCACGCGCCACATTTCATTTACGCACTGGTGGGTCGATGGGCACTCGGGTCGCTTCCAGGTCTTTGCGATTGTGACTTGTGCCCTGACTCTAACCCTAACCCTTACCCAGCCCCGTCTCCTCCTCGGCCCCTGCCTGAATGACTCCTTCCCGCCCGGCCTGTCACCTGTCACCGTCCTCTGCCCCTGCCTGACACGCTCCTCCCCGCCCGGGCCGTCACCGTCCTCGGCCCCTGCCTGACGGGGCTCCTCCGTCGCCTGGGCCTTCCAAGGGCTTGGTGTGGACGCTGGTTCCAGGACGCCCTCCCAGGAACCCGGTAGCAGGGCGGCCGCAGCGTCTCGCGCCACCCAACCGTCCGCCGGCCGGCGGCCGTCGCTAAGTGGCCTGCGGGGGACGTGCCCCCACTGTGGGGCGGGCGCCCAGCCTGGTGTCTTCTCCGAGGCCCCGTGGCTGCTTTTCCCCCCCCCCGCAAGGGGAGAGCCGCGGAGGTGGGGACCGCCTCCTCGTGGGGACGTACACCCAGCTCTCCACGTCGGATTCCGGGGCTCTCTGTCCTGCCAGAAGGCCCAGCTGGCCTGCGGGTCCTTAGAGTGGCAAAAACATCCGAAAACTGAGATTGAGGGTCCGGTGGTTGTCTGCACTTTTGTGCTGGGCACCCCAGGGAGGCCCGGGGGCTGGCTGGACAACGCGGTCTGCTGGGCGGGGGGGGGGTTTGGAGGAGCAACTGATGCCCTTTGCACTTTGGGTAGCAAGTGTCTGAGGTGTCTCTGAGCCCTGCGCCATGTCGGGGGTGGGGGTGGGAGGTCGGGGGGGGGGGTGGAGGAGCAGGAGGAGGAGGAGGAGGAGGAGGAGGAGGTGGGAAGGGCCGTGGCCTGCAGTCGTGTTCCCGGGGTGGCTTCTTCCACAGGCTGCTTGGCCTGGGCTCCCTGCACCTGGGCCTTTGGAGGACTGGCCCTGTGCTTGCCAACGCTTCCCCTGCAGGGACCCAGAGCTGGGAGGTTGCATCTCTCAGCCCTGGGTCGGGCAGAGCCCCAGCGGGCCATGCCCACAACCTCTCTCAGCACGGGTCCCCCAGAAGGCTCCTTTGGGACCAGGATTCTCTTGCGGGTGACTCTTTAAGGTCTGGCCCCTGGATGGAGGGGCACCAGGAGTAGAGGAGCAGGAAGGGGAAGGGGGTGGCCGTGCGAGGGGACACTTTCAGGCCAAGTCCCAGCTTCAGCCTGATCCTCCTGGGAACCCCGGGGTGTACGTCACACCTCCTGGTTGTCCCGCTCTGAGACAAGGAGCCGGGCTTCGCATTCCCCCAGCAGCCAGTCGTGGGCTGAGGACACCTGGGGCGTTGGGAACTCCCTGGCTTCTCCTTGGCTTAACATCTGGAGCTGCTTGTGAATCGTGCCGCCACACACACCCGAGTGCAGGTGTCTTCTGCACAGACTGCGGGCCTCGCTCTTCTGAATGCCGCTAGCTCGCCACCCACCCACGGGTGAACCTGGTCAGGGTACTTTCTCTCGGGGGCAGACTCTGATCCTGGCGGGCTACCGGTGTCTCTGTTTGCTCGTTTCTTTCTTCCATTTCGGGAAAGGCTTCCTTACTGGGTGTGGAAATCTCCTATGCCTTTCCTCGCCTATTCTGTCAGCTTTAAAATTCTCTTTCAGTTGCCACCCTCACAGATGGATTAGGAAACTCTTTCCGGTGCACTCATTAGTGAAATGACCTCAATGAAGCTGGAATCCAATATCTAATCGCCGATTTTTAGCGAGTCCACACGCCAGGGTGGTCGGGGTCCAATGCAGCCCCGGCCAGGCCCAGGCCCCTTGGACTGGGCCACAGGAGGACACAGAGGAGGGTCCCGGCCCCCACGGTCGCGTTGCCGGCAGTTCTCCAAGGGCTTGGGCGTTTTCCAGAGGTAGGAGATGGAGGGGACTGATTTCTTCAGCGCCCCACTAACCACGCCACCCCACCCATGGGACACATCCCTAGAGAGAGAGAGAGACGCCCCATACACTCGCTCCCCTCCCCCATGCGCTGTGCCCCAGCCCGGGCCCGGGGGAATAGGCGGCAGCCCACCCACAGGGTGGGGGGCGCAGCTGAAAGGGGTTGTCGGGGAGGGCGGCCCCTGCCTGGGGTCAAAGGGCGGGCGACCCGCGCGTGCGCAATCGGCGGCGGCGGCGGCGGCGGCGGCGGCGGCGGCGGCGGCGGCGGCGGCGGGGGCGGCCACGAGCTGGGGGTGGGCCAGGCGAGGAGAGGAAGGGGGCTGGAAGGTCTCCACCTTGGCGAGTCCAGCCGTGGAGGCGCATCTTGTGTGAGTGTGAGTGAGTGAGTGTGAGTGTGAGTGTGTGTGTGTGTGTGTGTGTATAGAGAGACAGCCCCCCACCCCGGCCCGCCGCTCCCTGCCCGCCCCGCCCCACCCCGCCTGTCACCCCCGTCCCTCGGAGCCCGCCGGACCCGGCCGGTGAACTCAACAGGCCCGCCCGGTGCGGGTCAGCGCCGGCGCGGGGCCTGGGGCGGGAGGAGGCGGCGGGGAAGCGCAGAGAGGCTCGGCTTCTTGAGCGGGGCAGGGGCGCCCTCCGCCGTCTAGGGCCACACCACCCTGAACGCGCCCGATCTCGTCTGGTCTCAGAAGCTAAGCAGGGTCGGGCCTGGTTAGTACTTGGATGGGAGACCGCCTGGGAATACCGGGTGCCGTAGGCTTCTTTTTTTTTTTTTTTTTTTTTTTTGTTTTGCCTCTTGTTCTGTCCCCTCTCTGGGAGCGAGGCGGCGGCCCGGGGCGGGGGTCACCCCCACCCTCAGCGCCCGCCGCGGTGCCTGGCGCCCCAGCCCGCACCGTGGGGCCTCCTCTTGTCCCAAGCCGCGACACCGCCGTCACGCGGCAGCATGCGTGGCTTCTGGACTGTCAGGTCTCAGACCAAAGGTCTGCTCTGTGGGAACCGACACGCTGGAGGAAACCTTGAGAGTCTGAGAGGGGAGGGAGTTCCAGAAGAAGGCCAGGATGTCATTTTGAGGGAGTATGTGACCAGAACTCGTCCCGTTGCTTTTGGGGTTCTATGGGCTACACGTAGGAATCTTTGGTGGTGGCACCTGATGTTGGGGGATCCGGAGTCACACCCAGACCTGCCCCACAGGCCTCCTTTTACTTTTCTCTTCGGATTCATTATGTTTAAAAAGTGTCTCTTATCTCTATGATTGCATTTTCTTTTCTCTCTCTTTTCAAGCAGATGATGGGAGTCCAAGTATTAAGGTGACATGTGTTGCCCGTGCCCCCCTCCCCCCTGTGTTCTTATTCATTAACCTCTGATGTTGTTCCAGCGTATTGTGGGGGTACCAATGTTAAGGTCGGGTACGTTGCCCTCTCCCAGCCTCCCCCCTCGGGTCAGAGCCTCAAGTGCGCCCATCCCCCAGTCGGTGCGCACCCACCCCATTCCTAATGGAGGTGTATGCCCATCCCCTTTCCCCACCCGCCCGACACCCACCCGATGAAGGTGATTCCTCTGTGTCCACTTGGGTGTCCGTCGGTTCGTACCCATTTGCTGGTGAGCGCGAGCACGTGGTGCTCGTGTGTCCATTCTTGGGCTACCTGGCTTACTGGAACGGGTTCCAGCTCTGGCCAGGAGAACCACGAGAGGTGCCCTCTCACCGCTGCTCCTCCTAGCTGAATAGCACTCCGTGGTGTCCACGCGCCACATTTCATTTACGCACTGGTGGGTCGATGGGCACTCGGGTCGCTTCCAGGTCTTTGCGATTGTGACTTGTGCCCTGACTCTAACCCTAACCCTTACCCAGCCCCGTCTCCTCCTCGGCCCCTGCCTGAATGACTCCTTCCCGCCCGGCCTGTCACCTGTCACCGTCCTCTGCCCCTGCCTGACACGCTCCTCCCCGCCCGGGCCGTCACCGTCCTCGGCCCCTGCCTGACGGGGCTCCTCCGTCGCCTGGGCCTTCCAAGGGCTTGGTGTGGACGCTGGTTCCAGGACGCCCTCCCAGGAACCCGGTAGCAGGGCGGCCGCAGCGTCTCGCGCCACCCAACCGTCCGCCGGCCGGCGGCCGTCGCTAAGTGGCCTGCGGGGGACGTGCCCCCACTGTGGGGCGGGCGCCCAGCCTGGTGTCTTCTCTGAGGCCCCGTGGCTGCTTTTCCCCCCCCCCGCAAGGGGAGAGCCGCGGAGGTGGGGACCGCCTCCTCGTGGGGACGTACACCCAGCTCTCCACGTCGGATTCCGGGGCTCTCTGTCCTGCCAGAAGGCCCAGCTGGCCTGCGGGTCCTTAGAGTGGCAAAAACATCCGAAAACTGAGATTGAGGGTCCGGTGGTTGTCTGCACTTTTGTGCTGGGCACCCCAGGGAGGCCCGGGGGCTGGCTGGACAACGCGGTCTGCTGGGCGGGGGGGGGGTTTGGAGGAGCAACTGATGCCCTTTGCACTTTGGGTAGCAAGTGTCTGAGGTGTCTCTGAGCCCTGCGCCATGTCGGGGGTGGGGGTGGGAGGTCGGGGGGGGGTGGAGGAGCAGGAGGAGGAGGAGGAGGAGGAGGTGGGAAGGGCCGTGGCCTGCAGTCGTGTTCCCGGGGTGGCTTCTTCCACAGGCTGCTTGGCCTGGGCTCCCTGCACCTGGGCCTTTGGAGGACTGGCCCTGTGCTTGCCAACGCTTCCCCTGCAGGGACCCAGAGCTGGGAGGTTGCATCTCTCAGCCCTGGGTCGGGCAGAGCCCCAGCGGGCCATGCCCACAACCTCTCTCAGCACGGGTCCCCCAGAAGGCTCCTTTGGGACCAGGATTCTCTTGCGGGTGACTCTTTAAGGTCTGGCCCCTGGATGGAGGGGCACCAGGAGTAGAGGAGCAGGAAGGGGAAGGGGGTGGCCGTGCGAGGGGACACTTTCAGGCCAAGTCCCAGCTTCAGCCTGATCCTCCTGGGAACCCCGGGGTGTACGTCACACCTCCTGGTTGTCCCGCTCTGAGACAAGGAGCCGGGCTTCGCATTCCCCCAGCAGCCAGTCGTGGGCTGAGGACACCTGGGGCGTTGGGAACTCCCTGGCTTCTCCTTGGCTTAACATCTGGAGCTGCTTGTGAATCGTGCCGCCACACACACCCGAGTGCAGGTGTCTTCTGCACAGACTGCGGGCCTCGCTCTTCTGAATGCCGCTAGCTCGCCACCCACCCACGGGTGAACCTGGTCAGGGTACTTTCTCTCGGGGGCAGACTCTGATCCTGGCGGGCTACCGGTGTCTCTGTTTGCTCGTTTCTTTCTTCCATTTCGGGAAAGGCTTCCTTACTGGGTGTGGAAATCTCCTATGCCTTTCCTCGCCTATTCTGTCAGCTTTAAAATTCTCTTTCAGTTGCCACCCTCACAGATGGATTAGGAAACTCTTTCCGGTGCACTCATTAGTGAAATGACCTCAATGAAGCTGGAATCCAATATCTAATCGCCGATTTTTAGCGAGTCCACACGCCAGGGTGGTCGGGGTCCAATGCAGCCCCGGCCAGGCCCAGGCCCCTTGGACTGGGCCACAGGAGGACACAGAGGAGGGTCCCGGCCCCCACGGTCGCGTTGCCGGCAGTTCTCCAAGGGCTTGGGCGTTTTCCAGAGGTAGGAGATGGAGGGGACTGATTTCTTCAGCGCCCCACTAACCACGCCACCCCACCCATGGGACACATCCCTAGAGAGACAGAGAGACGCCCCATACACTCGCTCCCCTCCCCCATGCGCTGTGCCCCAGCCCGGGCCCGGGGGAATAGGCGGCAGCCCACCCACAGGGTGGGGGGCGCAGCTGAAAGGGGTTGTCGGGGAGGGCGGCCCCTGCCTGGGGTCAAAGGGCGGGCGACCCGCGCGTGCGCAATCGGCGGCGGCGGCGGCGGCGGCGGCGGCGGCGGCGGCGGCGGCGGCGGCGGCGGGGGCGGCCACGAGCTGGGGGTGGGCCAGGCGAGGAGAGGAAGGGGGCTGGAAGGTCTCCACCTTGGCGAGTCCAGCCGTGGAGGCGCATCTTGTGTGAGTGTGAGTGAGTGAGTGTGAGTGTGAGTGTGTGTGTGTGTGTGTGTGTATAGAGAGACAGCCCCCCACCCCGGCCCGCCGCTCCCTGCCCGCCCCGCCCCACCCCGCCTGTCACCCCCGTCCCTCGGAGCCCGCCGGACCCGGCCGGTGAACTCAACAGGCCCGCCCGGTGCGGGTCAGCGCCGGCGCGGGGCCTGGGGCGGGAGGAGGCGGCGGGGAAGCGCAGAGAGGCTCGGCTTCTTGAGCGGGGCAGGGGCGCCCTCCGCCGTCTAGGGCCACACCACCCTGAACGCGCCCGATCTCGTCTGGTCTCAGAAGCTAAGCAGGGTCGGGCCTGGTTAGTACTTGGATGGGAGACCGCCTGGGAATACCGGGTGCCGTAGGCTTCTTTTTTTTTTTTTTTTTTTTTTTTTGTTTTGCCTCTTGTTCTGTCCCCTCTCTGGGAGCGAGGCGGCGGCCCGGGGCGGGGGTCACCCCCACCCTCAGCGCCCGCCGCGGTGCCTGGCGCCCCAGCCCGCACCGTGGGGCCTCCTCTTGTCCCAAGCCGCGACACCGCCGTCACGCGGCAGCATGCGTGGCTTCTGGACTGTCAGGTCTCAGACCAAAGGTCTGCTCTGTGGGAACCGACACGCTGGAGGAAACCTTGAGAGTCTGAGAGGGGAGGGAGTTCCAGAAGAAGGCCAGGATGTCATTTTGAGGGAGTATGTGACCAGAACTCGTCCCGTTGCTTTTGGGGTTCTATGGGCTACACGTAGGAATCTTTGGTGGTGGCACCTGATGTTGGGGGATCCGGAGTCACACCCAGACCTGCCCCACAGGCCTCCTTTTACTTTTCTCTTCGGATTCATTATGTTTAAAAAGTGTCTCTTATCTCTATGATTGCATTTTCTTTTCTCTCTCTTTTCAAGCAGATGATGGGAGTCCAAGTATTAAGGTGACATGTGTTGCCCGTGCCCCCCTCCCCCCTGTGTTCTTATTCATTAACCTCTGATGTTGTTCCAGCGTATTGTGGGGGTACCAATGTTAAGGTCGGGTACGTTGCCCTCTCCCAGCCTCCCCCCTCGGGTCAGAGCCTCAAGTGCGCCCATCCCCCAGTCGGTGCGCACCCACCCCATTCCTAATGGAGGTGTATGCCCATCCCCTCCCCCCACCCGCCCGACACCCACCCGATGAAGGTGATTCCTCTGTGTCCACTTGGGTGTCCGTCGGTTCGTACCCATTTGCTGGTGAGCGCGAGCACGTGGTGCTCGTGTGTCCATTCTTGGGCTACCTGGCTTACTGGAACGGGTTCCAGCTCTGGCCAGGAGAACCACGAGAGGTGCCCTCTCACCGCTGCTCCTCCTAGCTGAATAGCACTCCGTGGTGTCCACGCGCCACATTTCATTTACGCACTGGTGGGTCGATGGGCACTCGGGTCGCTTCCAGGTCTTTGCGATTGTGACTTGTGCCCTGACTCTAACCCTAACCCTTACCCAGCCCCGTCTCCTCCTCGGCCCCTGCCTGAATGACTCCTTCCCGCCCGGCCTGTCACCTGTCACCGTCCTCTGCCCCTGCCTGACACGCTCCTCCCCGCCCGGGCCGTCACCGTCCTCGGCCCCTGCCTGACGGGGCTCCTCCGTCGCCTGGGCCTTCCAAGGGCTTGGTGTGGACGCTGGTTCCAGGACGCCCTCCCAGGAACCCGGTAGCAGGGCGGCCGCAGCGTCTCGCGCCACCCAACCGTCCGCCGGCCGGCGGCCGTCGCTAAGTGGCCTGCGGGGGACGTGCCCCCACTGTGGGGCGGGCGCCCAGCCTGGTGTCTTCTCTGAGGCCCCGTGGCTGCTTTTCCCCCCCCCCGCAAGGGGAGAGCCGCGGAGGTGGGGACCGCCTCCTCGTGGGGACGTACACCCAGCTCTCCACGTCGGATTCCGGGGCTCTCTGTCCTGCCAGAAGGCCCAGCTGGCCTGCGGGTCCTTAGAGTGGCAAAAACATCCGAAAACTGAGATTGAGGGTCCGGTGGTTGTCTGCACTTTTGTGCTGGGCACCCCAGGGAGGCCCGGGGGCTGGCTGGACAACGCGGTCTGCTGGGCGGGGGGGGGGTTTGGAGGAGCAACTGATGCCCTTTGCACTTTGGGTAGCAAGTGTCTGAGGTGTCTCTGAGCCCTGCGCCATGTCGGGGGTGGGGGTGGGAGGTCGGGGGGGGTGTGGAGGAGCAGGAGGAGGAGGAGGAGGAGGAGGTGGGAAGGGCCGTGGCCTGCAGTCGTGTTCCCGGGGTGGCTTCTTCCACAGGCTGCTTGGCCTGGGCTCCCTGCACCTGGGCCTTTGGAGGACTGGCCCTGTGCTTGCCAACGCTTCCCCTGCAGGGACCCAGAGCTGGGAGGTTGCATCTCTCAGCCCTGGGTCGGGCAGAGCCCCAGCGGGCCATGCCCACAACCTCTCTCAGCACGGGTCCCCCAGAAGGCTCCTTTGGGACCAGGATTCTCTTGCGGGTGACTCTTTAAGGTCTGGCCCCTGGATGGAGGGGCACCAGGAGTAGAGGAGCAGGAAGGGGAAGGGGGTGGCCGTGCGAGGGGACACTTTCAGGCCAAGTCCCAGCTTCAGCCTGATCCTCCTGGGAACCCCGGGGTGTACGTCACACCTCCTGGTTGTCCCGCTCTGAGACAAGGAGCCGGGCTTCGCATTCCCCCAGCAGCCAGTCGTGGGCTGAGGACACCTGGGGCGTTGGGAACTCCCTGGCTTCTCCTTGGCTTAACATCTGGAGCTGCTTGTGAATCGTGCCGCCACACACACCCGAGTGCAGGTGTCTTCTGCACAGACTGCGGGCCTCGCTCTTCTGAATGCCGCTAGCTCGCCACCCACCCACGGGTGAACCTGGTCAGGGTACTTTCTCTCGGGGGCAGACTCTGATCCTGGCGGGCTACCGGTGTCTCTGTTTGCTCGTTTCTTTCTTCCATTTCGGGAAAGGCTTCCTTACTGGGTGTGGAAATCTCCTATGCCTTTCCTCGCCTATTCTGTCAGCTTTAAAATTCTCTTTCAGTTGCCACCCTCACAGATGGATTAGGAAACTCTTTCCGGTGCACTCATTAGTGAAATGACCTCAATGAAGCTGGAATCCAATATCTAATCGCCGATTTTTAGCGAGTCCACACGCCAGGGTGGTCGGGGTCCAATGCAGCCCCGGCCAGGCCCAGGCCCCTTGGACTGGGCCACAGGAGGACACAGAGGAGGGTCCCGGCCCCCACGGTCGCGTTGCCGGCAGTTCTCCAAGGGCTTGGGCGTTTTCCAGAGGTAGGAGATGGAGGGGACTGATTTCTTCAGCGCCCCACTAACCACGCCACCCCACCCATGGGACACATCCCTAGAGAGACAGAGAGACGCCCCATACACTCGCTCCCCTCCCCCATGCGCTGTGCCCCAGCCCGGGCCCGGGGGAATAGGCGGCAGCCCACCCACAGGGTGGGGGGCGCAGCTGAAAGGGGTTGTCGGGGAGGGCGGCCCCTGCCTGGGGTCAAAGGGCGGGCGACCCGCGCGTGCGCAATCGGCGGCGGCGGCGGCGGCGGCGGCGGCGGGGGCGGCCACGAGCTGGGGGTGGGCCAGGCGAGGAGAGGAAGGGGGCTGGAAGGTCTCCACCTTGGCGAGTCCAGCCGTGGAGGCGCATCTTGTGTGAGTGTGAGTGAGTGAGTGTGAGTGTGAGTGTGTGTGTGTGTGTGTGTGTATAGAGAGACAGCCCCCCACCCCGGCCCGCCGCTCCCTGCCCGCCCCGCCCCACCCCGCCTGTCACCCCCGTCCCTCGGAGCCCGCCGGACCCGGCCGGTGAACTCAACAGGCCCGCCCGGTGCGGGTCAGCGCCGGCGCGGGGCCTGGGGCGGGAGGAGGCGGCGGGGAAGCGCAGAGAGGCTCGGCTTCTTGAGCGGGGCAGGGGCGCCCTCCGCCGTCTAGGGCCACACCACCCTGAACGCGCCCGATCTCGTCTGGTCTCAGAAGCTAAGCAGGGTCGGGCCTGGTTAGTACTTGGATGGGAGACCGCCTGGGAATACCGGGTGCCGTAGGCTTCTTTTTTTTTTTTTTTTTTTTTTTTTGTTTTGCCTCTTGTTCTGTCCCCTCTCTGGGAGCGAGGCGGCGGCCCGGGGCGGGGGTCACCCCCACCCTCAGCGCCCGCCGCGGTGCCTGGCGCCCCAGCCCGCACCGTGGGGCCTCCTCTTGTCCCAAGCCGCGACACCGCCGTCACGCGGCAGCATGCGTGGCTTCTGGACTGTCAGGTCTCAGACCAAAGGTCTGCTCTGTGGGAACCGACACGCTGGAGGAAACCTTGAGAGTCTGAGAGGGGAGGGAGTTCCAGAAGAAGGCCAGGATGTCATTTTGAGGGAGTATGTGACCAGAACTCGTCCCGTTGCTTTTGGGGTTCTATGGGCTACACGTAGGAATCTTTGGTGGTGGCACCTGATGTTGGGGGATCCGGAGTCACACCCAGACCTGCCCCACAGGCCTCCTTTTACTTTTCTCTTCGGATTCATTAGGTTTAAAAAGTGTCTCTTATCTCTATGATTGCATTTTCTTTTCTCTCTCTTTTCAAGCAGATGATGGGAGTCCAAGTATTAAGGTGACATGTGTTGCCCGTGCCCCCCTCCCCCCTGTGTTCTTATTCATTAACCTCTGATGTTGTTCCAGCGTATTGTGGGGGTACCAATGTTAAGGTCGGGTACGTTGCCCTCTCCCAGCCTCCCCCCTCGGGTCAGAGCCTCAAGTGCGCCCATCCCCCAGTCGGTGCGCACCCACCCCATTCCTAATGGAGGTGTATGCCCATCCCCTCCCCCCACCCGCCCGACACCCACCCGATGAAGGTGATTCCTCTGTGTCCACTTGGGTGTCCGTCGGTTCGTACCCATTTGCTGGTGAGCGCGAGCACGTGGTGCTCGTGTGTCCATTCTTGGGCTACCTGGCTTACTGGAACGGGTTCCAGCTCTGGCCAGGAGAACCACGAGAGGTGCCCTCTCACCGCTGCTCCTCCTAGCTGAATAGCACTCCGTGGTGTCCACGCGCCACATTTCATTTACGCACTGGTGGGTCGATGGGCACTCGGGTCGCTTCCAGGTCTTTGCGATTGTGACTTGTGCCCTGACTCTAACCCTAACCCTTACCCAGCCCCGTCTCCTCCTCGGCCCCTGCCTGAATGACTCCTTCCCGCCCGGCCTGTCACCTGTCACCGTCCTCTGCCCCTGCCTGACACGCTCCTCCCCGCCCGGGCCGTCACCGTCCTCGGCCCCTGCCTGACGGGGCTCCTCCGTCGCCTGGGCCTTCCAAGGGCTTGGTGTGGACGCTGGTTCCAGGACGCCCTCCCAGGAACCCGGTAGCAGGGCGGCCGCAGCGTCTCGCGCCACCCAACCGTCCGCCGGCCGGCGGCCGTCGCTAAGTGGCCTGCGGGGGACGTGCCCCCACTGTGGGGCGGGCGCCCAGCCTGGTGTCTTCTCTGAGGCCCCGTGGCTGCTTTTCCCCCCCCCCGCAAGGGGAGAGCCGCGGAGGTGGGGACCGCCTCCTCGTGGGGACGTACACCCAGCTCTCCACGTCGGATTCCGGGGCTCTCTGTCCTGCCAGAAGGCCCAGCTGGCCTGCGGGTCCTTAGAGTGGCAAAAACATCCGAAAACTGAGATTGAGGGTCCGGTGGTTGTCTGCACTTTTGTGCTGGGCACCCCAGGGAGGCCCGGGGGCTGGCTGGACAACGCGGTCTGCTGGGCGGGGGGGGGTTTGGAGGAGCAACTGATGCCCTTTGCACTTTGGGTAGCAAGTGTCTGAGGTGTCTCTGAGCCCTGCGCCATGTCGGGGGTGGGGGTGGGAGGTCGGGGGGGGGGGGGTGGAGGAGCAGGAGGAGGAGGAGGAGGAGGAGGTGGGAAGGGCCGTGGCCTGCAGTCGTGTTCCCGGGGTGGCTTCTTCCACAGGCTGCTTGGCCTGGGCTCCCTGCACCTGGGCCTTTGGAGGACTGGCCCTGTGCTTGCCAACGCTTCCCCTGCAGGGACCCAGAGCTGGGAGGTTGCATCTCTCAGCCCTGGGTCGGGCAGAGCCCCAGCGGGCCATGCCCACAACCTCTCTCAGCACGGGTCCCCCAGAAGGCTCCTTTGGGACCAGGATTCTCTTGCGGGTGACTCTTTAAGGTCTGGCCCCTGGATGGAGGGGCACCAGGAGTAGAGGAGCAGGAAGGGGAAGGGGGTGGCCGTGCGAGGGGACACTTTCAGGCCAAGTCCCAGCTTCAGCCTGATCCTCCTGGGAACCCCGGGGTGTACGTCACACCTCCTGGTTGTCCCGCTCTGAGACAAGGAGCCGGGCTTCGCATTCCCCCAGCAGCCAGTCGTGGGCTGAGGACACCTGGGGCGTTGGGAACTCCCTGGCTTCTCCTTGGCTTAACATCTGGAGCTGCTTGTGAATCGTGCCGCCACACACACCCGAGTGCAGGTGTCTTCTGCACAGACTGCGGGCCTCGCTCTTCTGAATGCCGCTAGCTCGCCACCCACCCACGGGTGAACCTGGTCAGGGTACTTTCTCTCGGGGGCAGACTCTGATCCTGGCGGGCTACCGGTGTCTCTGTTTGCTCGTTTCTTTCTTCCATTTCGGGAAAGGCTTCCTTACTGGGTGTGGAAATCTCCTATGCCTTTCCTCGCCTATTCTGTCAGCTTTAAAATTCTCTTTCAGTTGCCACCCTCACAGATGGATTAGGAAACTCTTTCCGGTGCACTCATTAGTGAAATGACCTCAATGAAGCTGGAATCCAATATCTAATCGCCGATTTTTAGCGAGTCCACACGCCAGGGTGGTCGGGGTCCAATGCAGCCCCGGCCAGGCCCAGGCCCCTTGGACTGGGCCACAGGAGGACACAGAGGAGGGTCCCGGCCCCCACGGTCGCGTTGCCGGCAGTTCTCCAAGGGCTTGGGCGTTTTCCAGAGGTAGGAGATGGAGGGGACTGATTTCTTCAGCGCCCCACTAACCACGCCACCCCACCCATGGGACACATCCCTAGAGAGACAGAGAGACGCCCCATACACTCGCTCCCCTCCCCCATGCGCTGTGCCCCAGCCCGGGCCCGGGGGAATAGGCGGCAGCCCACCCACAGGGTGGGGGGCGCAGCTGAAAGGGGTTGTCGGGGAGGGCGGCCCCTGCCTGGGGTCAAAGGGCGGGCGACCCGCCCGTGCGCAATCGGCGGCGGCGGCGGCGGCGGCGGCGGCGGCGGCGGCGGCGGGGGCGGCCACGAGCTGGGGGTGGGCCAGGCGAGGAGAGGAAGGGGGCTGGAAGGTCTCCACCTTGGCGAGTCCAGCCGTGGAGGCGCATCTTGTGTGAGTGTGAGTGAGTGAGTGTGAGTGTGAGTGTGTGTGTGTGTGTGTGTGTATAGAGAGACAGCCCCCCACCCCGGCCCGCCGCTCCCTGCCCGCCCCGCCCCACCCCGCCTGTCACCCCCGTCCCTCGGAGCCCGCCGGACCCGGCCGGTGAACTCAACAGGCCCGCCCGGTGCGGGTCAGCGCCGGCGCGGGGCCTGGGGCGGGAGGAGGCGGCGGGGAAGCGCAGAGAGGCTCGGCTTCTTGAGCGGGGCAGGGGCGCCCTCCGCCGTCTAGGGCCACACCACCCTGAACGCGCCCGATCTCGTCTGGTCTCAGAAGCTAAGCAGGGTCGGGCCTGGTTAGTACTTGGATGGGAGACCGCCTGGGAATACCGGGTGCCGTAGGCTTCTTTTTTTTTTTTTTTTTTTTTTTTTGTTTTGCCTCTTGTTCTGTCCCCTCTCTGGGAGCGAGGCGGCGGCCCGGGGCGGGGGTCACCCCCACCCTCAGCGCCCGCCGCGGTGCCTGGCGCCCCAGCCCGCACCGTGGGGCCTCCTCTTGTCCCAAGCCGCGACACCGCCGTCACGCGGCAGCATGCGTGGCTTCTGGACTGTCAGGTCTCAGACCAAAGGTCTGCTCTGTGGGAACCGACACGCTGGAGGAAACCTTGAGAGTCTGAGAGGGGAGGGAGTTCCAGAAGAAGGCCAGGATGTCATTTTGAGGGAGTATGTGACCAGAACTCGTCCCGTTGCTTTTGGGGTTCTATGGGCTACACGTAGGAATCTTTGGTGGTGGCACCTGATGTTGGGGGATCCGGAGTCACACCCAGACCTGCCCCACAGGCCTCCTTTTACTTTTCTCTTCGGATTCATTATGTTTAAAAAGTGTCTCTTATCTCTATGATTGCATTTTCTTTTCTCTCTCTTTTCAAGCAGATGATGGGAGTCCAAGTATTAAGGTGACATGTGTTGCCCGTGCCCCCCTCCCCCCTGTGTTCTTATTCATTAACCTCTGATGTTGTTCCAGCGTATTGTGGGGGTACCAATGTTAAGGTCGGGTACGTTGCCCTCTCCCAGCCTCCCCCCTCGGGTCAGAGCCTCAAGTGCGCCCATCCCCCAGTCGGTGCGCACCCACCCCATTCCTAATGGAGGTGTATGCCCATCCCCTCCCCCCACCCGCCCGACACCCACCCGATGAAGGTGATTCCTCTGTGTCCACTTGGGTGTCCGTCGGTTCGTACCCATTTGCTGGTGAGCGCGAGCACGTGGTGCTCGTGTGTCCATTCTTGGGCTACCTGGCTTACTGGAACGGGTTCCAGCTCTGGCCAGGAGAACCACGAGAGGTGCCCTCTCACCGCTGCTCCTCCTAGCTGAATAGCACTCCGTGGTGTCCACGCGCCACATTTCATTTACGCACTGGTGGGTCGATGGGCACTCGGGTCGCTTCCAGGTCTTTGCGATTGTGACTTGTGCCCTGACTCTAACCCTAACCCTTACCCAGCCCCGTCTCCTCCTCGGCCCCTGCCTGAATGACTCCTTCCCGCCCGGCCTGTCACCTGTCACCGTCCTCTGCCCCTGCCTGACACGCTCCTCCCCGCCCGGGCCGTCACCGTCCTCGGCCCCTGCCTGACGGGGCTCCTCCGTCGCCTGGGCCTTCCAAGGGCTTGGTGTGGACGCTGGTTCCAGGACGCCCTCCCAGGAACCCGGTAGCAGGGCGGCCGCAGCGTCTCGCGCCACCCAACCGTCCGCCGGCCGGCGGCCGTCGCTAAGTGGCCTGCGGGGGACGTGCCCCCACTGTGGGGCGGGCGCCCAGCCTGGTGTCTTCTCCGAGGCCCCGTGGCTGCTTTCCCCCCCCCCGCAAGGGGAGAGCCGCGGAGGTGGGGACCGCCTCCTCGTGGGGACGTACACCCAGCTCTCCACGTCGGATTCCGGGGCTCTCTGTCCTGCCAGAAGGCCCAGCTGGCCTGCGGGTCCTTAGAGTGGCAAAAACATCCGAAAACTGAGATTGAGGGTCCGGTGGTTGTCTGCACTTTTGTGCTGGGCACCCCAGGGAGGCCCGGGGGCTGGCTGGACAACGCGGTCTGCTGGGCGGGGGGGGGGGTTTGGAGGAGCAACTGATGCCCTTTGCACTTTGGGTAGCAAGTGTCTGAGGTGTCTCTGAGCCCTGCGCCATGTCGGGGGTGGGGGTGGGAGGTCGGGGGGGGGTGTGGAGGAGCAGGAGGAGGAGGAGGAGGTGGGAAGGGCCGTGGCCTGCAGTCGTGTTCCCGGGGTGGCTTCTTCCACAGGCTGCTTGGCCTGGGCTCCCTGCACCTGGGCCTTTGGAGGACTGGCCCTGTGCTTGCCAACGCTTCCCCTGCAGGGACCCAGAGCTGGGAGGTTGCATCTCTCAGCCCTGGGTCGGGCAGAGCCCCAGCGGGCCATGCCCACAACCTCTCTCAGCACGGGTCCCCCAGAAGGCTCCTTTGGGACCAGGATTCTCTTGCGGGTGACTCTTTAAGGTCTGGCCCCTGGATGGAGGGGCACCAGGAGTAGAGGAGCAGGAAGGGGAAGGGGGTGGCCGTGCGAGGGGACACTTTCAGGCCAAGTCCCAGCTTCAGCCTGATCCTCCTGGGAACCCCGGGGTGTACGTCACACCTCCTGGTTGTCCCGCTCTGAGACAAGGAGCCGGGCTTCGCATTCCCCCAGCAGCCAGTCGTGGGCTGAGGACACCTGGGGCGTTGGGAACTCCCTGGCTTCTCCTTGGCTTAACATCTGGAGCTGCTTGTGAATCGTGCCGCCACACACACCCGAGTGCAGGTGTCTTCTGCACAGACTGCGGGCCTCGCTCTTCTGAATGCCGCTAGCTCGCCACCCACCCACGGGTGAACCTGGTCAGGGTACTTTCTCTCGGGGGCAGACTCTGATCCTGGCGGGCTACCGGTGTCTCTGTTTGCTCGTTTCTTTCTTCCATTTCGGGAAAGGCTTCCTTACTGGGTGTGGAAATCTCCTATGCCTTTCCTCGCCTATTCTGTCAGCTTTAAAATTCTCTTTCAGTTGCCACCCTCACAGATGGATTAGGAAACTCTTTCCGGTGCACTCATTAGTGAAATGACCTCAATGAAGCTGGAATCCAATATCTAATCGCCGATTTTTAGCGAGTCCACACGCCAGGGTGGTCGGGGTCCAATGCAGCCCCGGCCAGGCCCAGGCCCCTTGGACTGGGCCACAGGAGGACACAGAGGAGGGTCCCGGCCCCCACGGTCGCGTTGCCGGCAGTTCTCCAAGGGCTTGGGCGTTTTCCAGAGGTAGGAGATGGAGGGGACTGATTTCTTCAGCGCCCCACTAACCACGCCACCCCACCCATGGGACACATCCCTAGAGAGAGAGAGAGACGCCCCATACACTCGCTCCCCTCCCCCATGCGCTGTGCCCCAGCCCGGGCCCGGGGGAATAGGCGGCAGCCCACCCACAGGGTGGGGGGCGCAGCTGAAAGGGGTTGTCGGGGAGGGCGGCCCCTGCCTGGGGTCAAAGGGCGGGCGACCCGCGCGTGCGCAATCGGCGGCGGCGGCGGCGGCGGCGGCGGCGGCGGCGGCGGGGGCGGCCACGAGCTGGGGGTGGGCCAGGCGAGGAGAGGAAGGGGGCTGGAAGGTCTCCACCTTGGCGAGTCCAGCCGTGGAGGCGCATCTTGTGTGAGTGTGAGTGTGTGTGTGTGTGTGTGTGTGTGTGTGTGTGTGTGTATAGAGAGACAGCCCCCCACCCCGGCCCGCCGCTCCCTGCCCGCCCCGCCCCACCCCGCCTGTCACCCCCGTCCCTCGGAGCCCGCCGGACCCGGCCGGTGAACTCAACAGGCCCGCCCGGTGCGGGTCAGCGCCGGCGCGGGGCCTGGGGCGGGAGGAGGCGGCGGGGAAGCACAGAGAGGCTCGGCTTCTTGAGCGGGGCAGGGGCGCCCTCCGCCGTCTAGGGCCACACCACCCTGAACGCGCCCGATCTCGTCTGGTCTCAGAAGCTAAGCAGGGTCGGGCCTGGTTAGTACTTGGATGGGAGACCGCCTGGGAATACCGGGTGCCGTAGGCTTCTTTTTTTTTTTTTTTTTTTTTTTTGTTTTGCCTCTTGTTCTGTCCCCTCTCTGGGAGCGAGGCGGCGGCCCGGGGCGGGGGTCACCCCCACCCTCAGCGCCCGCCGCGGTGCCTGGCGCCCCAGCCCGCACCGTGGGGCCTCCTCTTGTCCCAAGCCGCGACACCGCCGTCACGCGGCAGCATGCGTGGCTTCTGGACTGTCAGGTCTCAGACCAAAGGTCTGCTCTGTGGGAACCGACACGCTGGAGGAAACCTTGAGAGTCTGAGAGGGGAGGGAGTTCCAGAAGAAGGCCAGGATGTCATTTTGAGGGAGTATGTGACCAGAACTCGTCCCGTTGCTTTTGGGGTTCTATGGGCTACACGTAGGAATCTTTGGTGGTGGCACCTGATGTTGGGGGATCCGGAGTCACACCCAGACCTGCCCCACAGGCCTCCTTTTACTTTTCTCTTCGGATTCATTATGTTTAAAAAGTGTCTCTTATCTCTATGATTGCATTTTCTTTTCTCTCTCTTTTCAAGCAGATGATGGGAGTCCAAGTATTAAGGTGACATGTGTTGCCCGTGCCCCCCTCCCCCCTGTGTTCTTATTCATTTACCTCTGATGTTGTTCCAGCGTATTGTGGGGGTACCAATGTTAAGGTCGGGTACGTTGCCCTCTCCCAGCCTCCCCCCTCGGGTCAGAGCCTCAAGTGCGCCCATCCCCCAGTCGGTGCGCACCCACCCCATTCCTAATGGAGGTGTATGCCCATCCCCTCCCCCCACCCGCCCGACACCCACCCGATGAAGGTGATTCCTCTGTGTCCACTTGGGTGTCCGTCGGTTCGTACCCATTTGCTGGTGAGCGCGAGCACGTGGTGCTCGTGTGTCCATTCTTGGGCTACCTGGCTTACTGGAACGGGTTCCAGCTCTGGCCAGGAGAACCACGAGAGGTGCCCTCTCACCGCTGCTCCTCCTAGCTGAATAGCACTCCGTGGTGTCCACGCGCCACATTTCATTTACGCACTGGTGGGTCGATGGGCACTCGGGTCGCTTCCAGGTCTTTGCGATTGTGACTTGTGCCCTGACTCTAACCCTAACCCTTACCCAGCCCCGTCTCCTCCTCGGCCCCTGCCTGAATGACTCCTTCCCGCCCGGCCTGTCACCTGTCACCGTCCTCTGCCCCTGCCTGACACGCTCCTCCCCGCCCGGGCCGTCACCGTCCTCGGCCCCTGCCTGACGGGGCTCCTCCGTCGCCTGGGCCTTCCAAGGGCTTGGTGTGGACGCTGGTTCCAGGACGCCCTCCCAGGAACCCGGTAGCAGGGCGGCCGCAGCGTCTCGCGCCACCCAACCGTCCGCCGGCCGCCGGCCGTCGCTAAGTGGCCTGCGGGGGACGTGCCCCCACTGTGGGGCGGGCGCCCAGCCTGGTGTCTTCTCTGAGGCCCCGTGGCTGCTTTCCCCCCCCCCGCAAGGGGAGAGCCGCGGAGGTGGGGACCGCCTCCTCGTGGGGACGTACACCCAGCTCTCCACGTCGGATTCCGGGGCTCTCTGTCCTGCCAGAAGGCCCAGCTGGCCTGCGGGTCCTTAGAGTGGCAAAAACATCCGAAAACTGAGATTGAGGGTCCGGTGGTTGTCTGCACTTTTGTGCTGGGCACCCCAGGGAGGCCCGGGGGCTGGCTGGACAACGCGGTCTGCTGGGCGGGGGGGGGGTTTGGAGGAGCAACTGATGCCCTTTGCACTTTGGGTAGCAAGTGTCTGAGGTGTCTCTGAGCCCTGCGCCATGTCGGGGGTGGGGGTGGGAGGTCGGGGGGGGGTGGAGGAGCAGGAGGAGGAGGAGGAGGAGGAGGTGGGAAGGGCCGTGGCCTGCAGTCGTGTTCCCGGGGTGGCTTCTTCCACAGGCTGCTTGGCCTGGGCTCCCTGCACCTGGGCCTTTGGAGGACTGGCCCTGTGCTTGCCAACGCTTCCCCTGCAGGGACCCAGAGCTGGGAGGTTGCATCTCTCAGCCCTGGGTCGGGCAGAGCCCCAGCGGGCCATGCCCACAACCTCTCTCAGCACGGGTCCCCCAGAAGGCTCCTTTGGGACCAGGATTCTCTTGCGGGTGACTCTTTAAGGTCTGGCCCCTGGATGGAGGGGCACCAGGAGTAGAGGAGCAGGAAGGGGAAGGGGGTGGCCGTGCGAGGGGACACTTTCAGGCCAAGTCCCAGCTTCAGCCTGATCCTCCTGGGAACCCCGGGGTGTACGTCACACCTCCTGGTTGTCCCGCTCTGAGACAAGGAGCCGGGCTTCGCATTCCCCCAGCAGCCAGTCGTGGGCTGAGGACACCTGGGGCGTTGGGAACTCCCTGGCTTCTCCTTGGCTTAACATCTGGAGCTGCTTGTGAATCGTGCCGCCACACACACCCGAGTGCAGGTGTCTTCTGCACAGACTGCGGGCCTCGCTCTTCTGAATGCCGCTAGCTCGCCACCCACCCACGGGTGAACCTGGTCAGGGTACTTTCTCTCGGGGGCAGACTCTGATCCTGGCGGGCTACCGGTGTCTCTGTTTGCTCGTTTCTTTCTTCCATTTCGGGAAAGGCTTCCTTACTGGGTGTGGAAATCTCCTATGCCTTTCCTCGCCTATTCTGTCAGCTTTAAAATTCTCTTTCAGTTGCCACCCTCACAGATGGATTAGGAAACTCTTTCCGGTGCACTCATTAGTGAAATGACCTCAATGAAGCTGGAATCCAATATCTAATCGCCGATTTTTAGCGAGTCCACACGCCAGGGTGGTCGGGGTCCAATGCAGCCCCGGCCAGGCCCAGGCCCCTTGGACTGGGCCACAGGAGGACACAGAGGAGGGTCCCGGCCCCCACGGTCGCGTTGCCGGCAGTTCTCCAAGGGCTTGGGCGTTTTCCAGAGGTAGGAGATGGAGGGGACTGATTTCTTCAGCGCCCCACTAACCACGCCACCCCACCCATGGGACACATCCCTAGAGAGACAGAGAGACGCCCCATACACTCGCTCCCCTCCCCCATGCGCTGTGCCCCAGCCCGGGCCCGGGGGAATAGGCGGCAGCCCACCCACAGGGTGGGGGGCGCAGCTGAAAGGGGTTGTCGGGGAGGGCGGCCCCTGCCTGGGGTCAAAGGGCGGGCGACCCGCCCGTGCGCAATCGGCGGCGGCGGCGGCGGCGGCGGCGGCGGCGGCGGCGGCGGGGGCGGCCACGAGCTGGGGGTGGGCCAGGCGAGGAGAGGAAGGGGGCTGGAAGGTCTCCACCTTGGCGAGTCCAGCCGTGGAGGCGCATCTTGTGTGAGTGTGAGTGAGTGAGTGTGAGTGTGAGTGTGTGTGTGTGTGTGTGTGTATAGAGAGACAGCCCCCCACCCCGGCCCGCCGCTCCCTGCCCGCCCCGCCCCACCCCGCCTGTCACCCCCGTCCCTCGGAGCCCGCCGGACCCGGCCGGTGAACTCAACAGGCCCGCCCGGTGCGGGTCAGCGCCGGCGCGGGGCCTGGGGCGGGAGGAGGCGGCGGGGAAGCGCAGAGAGGCTCGGCTTCTTGAGCGGGGCAGGGGCGCCCTCCGCCGTCTAGGGCCACACCACCCTGAACGCGCCCGATCTCGTCTGGTCTCAGAAGCTAAGCAGGGTCGGGCCTGGTTAGTACTTGGATGGGAGACCGCCTGGGAATACCGGGTGCCGTAGGCTTCTTTTTTTTTTTTTTTTTTTTTTTTTGTTTTGCCTCTTGTTCTGTCCCCTCTCTGGGAGCGAGGCGGCGGCCCGGGGCGGGGGTCACCCCCACCCTCAGCGCCCGCCGCGGTGCCTGGCGCCCCAGCCCGCACCGTGGGGCCTCCTCTTGTCCCAAGCCGCGACACCGCCGTCACGCGGCAGCATGCGTGGCTTCTGGACTGTCAGGTCTCAGACCAAAGGTCTGCTCTGTGGGAACCGACACGCTGGAGGAAACCTTGAGAGTCTGAGAGGGGAGGGAGTTCCAGAAGAAGGCCAGGATGTCATTTTGAGGGAGTATGTGACCAGAACTCGTCCCGTTGCTTTTGGGGTTCTATGGGCTACACGTAGGAATCTTTGGTGGTGGCACCTGATGTTGGGGGATCCGGAGTCACACCCAGACCTGCCCCACAGGCCTCCTTTTACTTTTCTCTTCGGATTCATTATGTTTAAAAAGTGTCTCTTATCTCTATGATTGCATTTTCTTTTCTCTCTCTTTTCAAGCAGATGATGGGAGTCCAAGTATTAAGGTGACATGTGTTGCCCGTGCCCCCCTCCCCCCTGTGTTCTTATTCATTAACCTCTGATGTTGTTCCAGCGTATTGTGGGGGTACCAATGTTAAGGTCGGGTACGTTGCCCTCTCCCAGCCTCCCCCCTCGGGTCAGAGCCTCAAGTGCGCCCATCCCCCAGTCGGTGCGCACCCACCCCATTCCTAATGGAGGTGTATGCCCATCCCCTCCCCCCACCCGCCCGACACCCACCCGATGAAGGTGATTCCTCTGTGTCCACTTGGGTGTCCGTCGGTTCGTACCCATTTGCTGGTGAGCGCGAGCACGTGGTGCTCGTGTGTCCATTCTTGGGCTACCTGGCTTACTGGAACGGGTTCCAGCTCTGGCCAGGAGAACCACGAGAGGTGCCCTCTCACCGCTGCTCCTCCTAGCTGAATAGCACTCCGTGGTGTCCACGCGCCACATTTCATTTACGCACTGGTGGGTCGATGGGCACTCGGGTCGCTTCCAGGTCTTTGCGATTGTGACTTGTGCCCTGACTCTAACCCTAACCCTTACCCAGCCCCGTCTCCTCCTCGGCCCCTGCCTGAATGACTCCTTCCCGCCCGGCCTGTCACCTGTCACCGTCCTCTGCCCCTGCCTGACACGCTCCTCCCCGCCCGGGCCGTCACCGTCCTCGGCCCCTGCCTGACGGGGCTCCTCCGTCGCCTGGGCCTTCCAAGGGCTTGGTGTGGACGCTGGTTCCAGGACGCCCTCCCAGGAACCCGGTAGCAGGGCGGCCGCAGCGTCTCGCGCCACCCAACCGTCCGCCGGCCGGCGGCCGTCGCTAAGTGGCCTGCGGGGGACGTGCCCCCACTGTGGGGCGGGCGCCCAGCCTGGTGTCTTCTCCGAGGCCCCGTGGCTGCTTTCCCCCCCCCCGCAAGGGGAGAGCCGCGGAGGTGGGGACCGCCTCCTCGTGGGGACGTACACCCAGCTCTCCACGTCGGATTCCGGGGCTCTCTGTCCTGCCAGAAGGCCCAGCTGGCCTGCGGGTCCTTAGAGTGGCAAAAACATCCGAAAACTGAGATTGAGGGTCCGGTGGTTGTCTGCACTTTTGTGCTGGGCACCCCAGGGAGGCCCGGGGGCTGGCTGGACAACGCGGTCTGCTGGGCGGGGGGGGGGGTTTGGAGGAGCAACTGATGCCCTTTGCACTTTGGGTAGCAAGTGTCTGAGGTGTCTCTGAGCCCTGCGCCATGTCGGGGGTGGGGGTGGGAGGTCGGGGGGGGGTGTGGAGGAGCAGGAGGAGGAGGAGGAGGTGGGAAGGGCCGTGGCCTGCAGTCGTGTTCCCGGGGTGGCTTCTTCCACAGGCTGCTTGGCCTGGGCTCCCTGCACCTGGGCCTTTGGAGGACTGGCCCTGTGCTTGCCAACGCTTCCCCTGCAGGGACCCAGAGCTGGGAGGTTGCATCTCTCAGCCCTGGGTCGGGCAGAGCCCCAGCGGGCCATGCCCACAACCTCTCTCAGCACGGGTCCCCCAGAAGGCTCCTTTGGGACCAGGATTCTCTTGCGGGTGACTCTTTAAGGTCTGGCCCCTGGATGGAGGGGCACCAGGAGTAGAGGAGCAGGAAGGGGAAGGGGGTGGCCGTGCGAGGGGACACTTTCAGGCCAAGTCCCAGCTTCAGCCTGATCCTCCTGGGAACCCCGGGGTGTACGTCACACCTCCTGGTTGTCCCGCTCTGAGACAAGGAGCCGGGCTTCGCATTCCCCCAGCAGCCAGTCGTGGGCTGAGGACACCTGGGGCGTTGGGAACTCCCTGGCTTCTCCTTGGCTTAACATCTGGAGCTGCTTGTGAATCGTGCCGCCACACACACCCGAGTGCAGGTGTCTTCTGCACAGACTGCGGGCCTCGCTCTTCTGAATGCCGCTAGCTCGCCACCCACCCACGGGTGAACCTGGTCAGGGTACTTTCTCTCGGGGGCAGACTCTGATCCTGGCGGGCTACCGGTGTCTCTGTTTGCTCGTTTCTTTCTTCCATTTCGGGAAAGGCTTCCTTACTGGGTGTGGAAATCTCCTATGCCTTTCCTCGCCTATTCTGTCAGCTTTAAAATTCTCTTTCAGTTGCCACCCTCACAGATGGATTAGGAAACTCTTTCCGGTGCACTCATTAGTGAAATGACCTCAATGAAGCTGGAATCCAATATCTAATCGCCGATTTTTAGCGAGTCCACACGCCAGGGTGGTCGGGGTCCAATGCAGCCCCGGCCAGGCCCAGGCCCCTTGGACTGGGCCACAGGAGGACACAGAGGAGGGTCCCGGCCCCCACGGTCGCGTTGCCGGCAGTTCTCCAAGGGCTTGGGCGTTTTCCAGAGGTAGGAGATGGAGGGGACTGATTTCTTCAGCGCCCCACTAACCACGCCACCCCACCCATGGGACACATCCCTAGAGAGAGAGAGAGACGCCCCATACACTCGCTCCCCTCCCCCATGCGCTGTGCCCCAGCCCGGGCCCGGGGGAATAGGCGGCAGCCCACCCACAGGGTGGGGGGCGCAGCTGAAAGGGGTTGTCGGGGAGGGCGGCCCCTGCCTGGGGTCAAAGGGCGGGCGACCCGCGCGTGCGCAATCGGCGGCGGCGGCGGCGGCGGCGGCGGCGGCGGCGGCGGGGGCGGCCACGAGCTGGGGGTGGGCCAGGCGAGGAGAGGAAGGGGGCTGGAAGGTCTCCACCTTGGCGAGTCCAGCCGTGGAGGCGCATCTTGTGTGAGTGTGAGTGTGTGTGTGTGTGTGTGTGTGTGTGTGTGTGTGTGTATAGAGAGACAGCCCCCCACCCCGGCCCGCCGCTCCCTGCCCGCCCCGCCCCACCCCGCCTGTCACCCCCGTCCCTCGGAGCCCGCCGGACCCGGCCGGTGAACTCAACAGGCCCGCCCGGTGCGGGTCAGCGCCGGCGCGGGGCCTGGGGCGGGAGGAGGCGGCGGGGAAGCACAGAGAGGCTCGGCTTCTTGAGCGGGGCAGGGGCGCCCTCCGCCGTCTAGGGCCACACCACCCTGAACGCGCCCGATCTCGTCTGGTCTCAGAAGCTAAGCAGGGTCGGGCCTGGTTAGTACTTGGATGGGAGACCGCCTGGGAATACCGGGTGCCGTAGGCTTCTTTTTTTTTTTTTTTTTTTTTTTTGTTTTGCCTCTTGTTCTGTCCCCTCTCTGGGAGCGAGGCGGCGGCCCGGGGCGGGGGTCACCCCCACCCTCAGCGCCCGCCGCGGTGCCTGGCGCCCCAGCCCGCACCGTGGGGCCTCCTCTTGTCCCAAGCCGCGACACCGCCGTCACGCGGCAGCATGCGTGGCTTCTGGACTGTCAGGTCTCAGACCAAAGGTCTGCTCTGTGGGAACCGACACGCTGGAGGAAACCTTGAGAGTCTGAGAGGGGAGGGAGTTCCAGAAGAAGGCCAGGATGTCATTTTGAGGGAGTATGTGACCAGAACTCGTCCCGTTGCTTTTGGGGTTCTATGGGCTACACGTAGGAATCTTTGGTGGTGGCACCTGATGTTGGGGGATCCGGAGTCACACCCAGACCTGCCCCACAGGCCTCCTTTTACTTTTCTCTTCGGATTCATTATGTTTAAAAAGTGTCTCTTATCTCTATGATTGCATTTTCTTTTCTCTCTCTTTTCAAGCAGATGATGGGAGTCCAAGTATTAAGGTGACATGTGTTGCCCGTGCCCCCCTCCCCCCTGTGTTCTTATTCATTTACCTCTGATGTTGTTCCAGCGTATTGTGGGGGTACCAATGTTAAGGTCGGGTACGTTGCCCTCTCCCAGCCTCCCCCCTCGGGTCAGAGCCTCAAGTGCGCCCATCCCCCAGTCGGTGCGCACCCACCCCATTCCTAATGGAGGTGTATGCCCATCCCCTCCCCCCACCCGCCCGACACCCACCCGATGAAGGTGATTCCTCTGTGTCCACTTGGGTGTCCGTCGGTTCGTACCCATTTGCTGGTGAGCGCGAGCACGTGGTGCTCGTGTGTCCATTCTTGGGCTACCTGGCTTACTGGAACGGGTTCCAGCTCTGGCCAGGAGAACCACGAGAGGTGCCCTCTCACCGCTGCTCCTCCTAGCTGAATAGCACTCCGTGGTGTCCACGCGCCACATTTCATTTACGCACTGGTGGGTCGATGGGCACTCGGGTCGCTTCCAGGTCTTTGCGATTGTGACTTGTGCCCTGACTCTAACCCTAACCCTTACCCAGCCCCGTCTCCTCCTCGGCCCCTGCCTGAATGACTCCTTCCCGCCCGGCCTGTCACCTGTCACCGTCCTCTGCCCCTGCCTGACACGCTCCTCCCCGCCCGGGCCGTCACCGTCCTCGGCCCCTGCCTGACGGGGCTCCTCCGTCGCCTGGGCCTTCCAAGGGCTTGGTGTGGACGCTGGTTCCAGGACGCCCTCCCAGGAACCCGGTAGCAGGGCGGCCGCAGCGTCTCGCGCCACCCAACCGTCCGCCGGCCGCCGGCCGTCGCTAAGTGGCCTGCGGGGGACGTGCCCCCACTGTGGGGCGGGCGCCCAGCCTGGTGTCTTCTCTGAGGCCCCGTGGCTGCTTTCCCCCCCCCCGCAAGGGGAGAGCCGCGGAGGTGGGGACCGCCTCCTCGTGGGGACGTACACCCAGCTCTCCACGTCGGATTCCGGGGCTCTCTGTCCTGCCAGAAGGCCCAGCTGGCCTGCGGGTCCTTAGAGTGGCAAAAACATCCGAAAACTGAGATTGAGGGTCCGGTGGTTGTCTGCACTTTTGTGCTGGGCACCCCAGGGAGGCCCGGGGGCTGGCTGGACAACGCGGTCTGCTGGGCGGGGGGGGGGTTTGGAGGAGCAACTGATGCCCTTTGCACTTTGGGTAGCAAGTGTCTGAGGTGTCTCTGAGCCCTGCGCCATGTCGGGGGTGGGGGTGGGAGGTCGGGGGGGGGTGGAGGAGCAGGAGGAGGAGGAGGAGGAGGAGGTGGGAAGGGCCGTGGCCTGCAGTCGTGTTCCCGGGGTGGCTTCTTCCACAGGCTGCTTGGCCTGGGCTCCCTGCACCTGGGCCTTTGGAGGACTGGCCCTGTGCTTGCCAACGCTTCCCCTGCAGGGACCCAGAGCTGGGAGGTTGCATCTCTCAGCCCTGGGTCGGGCAGAGCCCCAGCGGGCCATGCCCACAACCTCTCTCAGCACGGGTCCCCCAGAAGGCTCCTTTGGGACCAGGATTCTCTTGCGGGTGACTCTTTAAGGTCTGGCCCCTGGATGGAGGGGCACCAGGAGTAGAGGAGCAGGAAGGGGAAGGGGGTGGCCGTGCGAGGGGACACTTTCAGGCCAAGTCCCAGCTTCAGCCTGATCCTCCTGGGAACCCCGGGGTGTACGTCACACCTCCTGGTTGTCCCGCTCTGAGACAAGGAGCCGGGCTTCGCATTCCCCCAGCAGCCAGTCGTGGGCTGAGGACACCTGGGGCGTTGGGAACTCCCTGGCTTCTCCTTGGCTTAACATCTGGAGCTGCTTGTGAATCGTGCCGCCACACACACCCGAGTGCAGGTGTCTTCTGCACAGACTGCGGGCCTCGCTCTTCTGAATGCCGCTAGCTCGCCACCCACCCACGGGTGAACCTGGTCAGGGTACTTTCTCTCGGGGGCAGACTCTGATCCTGGCGGGCTACCGGTGTCTCTGTTTGCTCGTTTCTTTCTTCCATTTCGGGAAAGGCTTCCTTACTGGGTGTGGAAATCTCCTATGCCTTTCCTCGCCTATTCTGTCAGCTTTAAAATTCTCTTTCAGTTGCCACCCTCACAGATGGATTAGGAAACTCTTTCCGGTGCACTCATTAGTGAAATGACCTCAATGAAGCTGGAATCCAATATCTAATCGCCGATTTTTAGCGAGTCCACACGCCAGGGTGGTCGGGGTCCAATGCAGCCCCGGCCAGGCCCAGGCCCCTTGGACTGGGCCACAGGAGGACACAGAGGAGGGTCCCGGCCCCCACGGTCGCGTTGCCGGCAGTTCTCCAAGGGCTTGGGCGTTTTCCAGAGGTAGGAGATGGAGGGGACTGATTTCTTCAGCGCCCCACTAACCACGCCACCCCACCCATGGGACACATCCCTAGAGAGAGAGAGAGACGCCCCATACACTCGCTCCCCTCCCCCATGCGCTGTGCCCCAGCCCGGGCCCGGGGGAATAGGCGGCAGCCCACCCACAGGGTGGGGGGCGCAGCTGAAAGGGGTTGTCGGGGAGGGCGGCCCCTGCCTGGGGTCAAAGGGCGGGCGACCCGCGCGTGCGCAATCGGCGGCGGGGGCGGCCACGAGCTGGGGGTGGGCCAGGCGAGGAGAGGAAGGGGGTTGGAAGGTCTCCACCTTGGCGAGTCCAGCCGTGGAGGCGCATCTTGTGTGAGTGTGAGTGTGAGTGTGTGTGTGTGTGTGTGTGTGTGTATAGAGAGACAGCCCCCCACCCCGGCCCGCCGCTCCCTGCCCGCCCCGCCCCGGCCCGCCTGTCACCCCCGTCCCTCGGAGCCCGCCGGACCCGGCCGGTGAACTCAACAGGCCCGCCCGGTGCGGGTCAGCGCCGGCGCGGGGCCTGGGGGGGGAGGAGGCGGCGGGGAAGCGCAGAGAGGCTCGGCTTCTTGAGCGGGGCAGGGGCGCCCTCCGCCGTCTAGGGCCACACCACCCTGAACGTGCCCGATCTCGTCTGGTCTCAGAAGCTAAGCAGGGTCGGGCCTGGTTAGTACTTGGATGGGAGACCGCCTGGGAATACCGGGTGCCGTAGGCTTCTTTTTTTTTTTTTTTTTTTTTTTGTTTTGCCTCTTGTTCTGTCCCCTCTCTGGGAGCGAGGCGGCGGCCCGGGGCGGGGGTCACCCCCACCCTCAGCGCCCGCCGCGGTGCCTGGCGCCCCAGCCCGCACCGTGGGGCCTCCTCTTGTCCCAAGCCGCGACACCGCCGTCACGCGGCAGCATGCGTGGCTTCTGGACTGTCAGGTCTCAGACCAAAGGTCTGGCACCCTGTCTGACCGTCCCCCATGGGTGTGTGGACACACGCAGATCGACACAGCGCACGGCCTGCCCATCTCCCATGGGTGTGTGGAAACAGCTAGATCCACACAGAGCCCTGCCTTCCTGTCACCCATGGGTGAGTGGACACAGCCTGATCCACACTGCGCCCTGCCTGCCTGTGTCCCTTTGGTGTGTGGACACAGCCAGTTCCACACTGCGCCCTGACTGCCCGTCTCCCGTGGGTGAGTTTACACAGTCACATCCACACTGCGCCCTGTCCGCCTGTCTCTGCTGGGTGTGTGGACACAAGAAGTTCCACACAGCGCACTGCCACCCGTCTCCCGTGGGTGAGGGGACACAATAAATCCACACGGCGCCCAGCCAACATGTCTCCCATGGGTGAGTAGACACAGCCACGTCCACACAGCGTCCTGCCTACCCGTCTGTTTGATGTGTGGACACAGCAAGTTCCACACTGCTCCCTGTCTGCCCGTGTCCCGTGGATGTGTGGACAATGACAGTTCCACACATAGCCCAGCCTGCATGTCACCCATGGGTGAGTGGATACAGCCAGATCCACACTGTGCCCTGCCTGCCCTTCTCCCGTGGGTGAGTGGACACAGCCAGATCCACACGGCGAACAGCCTGCCCGTCTCCCATGGTTCAGTGGACACAGCCACATCCAAACTGCGCCTGACTGACCGTCTCCCTTGGGTTTTTGGACACAGCCACATCCACACGACGCCCTGCCTGCCCGTCTCCCGTGAGTAAGTGGACACAGCCAGTTCCACACAGAGCCCTGCCTGCCCATCTCCCTTTGGTGAGTGGACACCTCCACATCCGTACTGCGCCCTGCATGCCCGTCTCCCATGGGTGAGTGGACACAGCCAGTTCCACACTGCGCCTAGCCTGCCTGTCACCCATGGGTGAGTGGACACAGCTAGATCCACACTGCGCCCGGCCTGCACGTCTACTGTGCTTGTGTGGACACAGTCAGTTCCACACAGAGCACTGCCTGACCGTCTCCCGTAGGTGTGTGGACATAGCCAGTTCCACACTGCGCTCTGCCTTCTCGTCACCCATGCGTGAGTGGACACAGCCAGATGCACACTGCGCCCTGCATGCCCCTCTCCCGTTTGTGTGTGGACACAGCCAGATCCACACGGCTCCCAGCCTGCCCGTCTCCCGTGGGTGTGTTGACACAGCCACATCCACACAGCACCCTGCTTGACCGTCTCCCGTGGGTGAGTAGACACAGCCAGTTCCACACTGCGCCCTGCCTGCCCGTCTCCCGTGGGTGAGTGGAGACAGCCACATCTACACATGCCCTGCCTGCCCGTCTCTGGTGGGTGTGTGGACACAGCCATTTCCACACTGCGTCCTGCTTGCCCGTCACCCATGGGTGAGTGATCACAGCCAGATCCACACTGCACCCTGCCTGCCCATCTTCCGTGTGTGAGTGGACACAGCCAGTTCCACACTGCGCCCTGCCTGCCCGTCACCCATTGGAGATTGGACAAGCCAGATCCACACTGCACCCTGCCTGTCCTTCTCCCGTGGTTGAGTGGACACAGCCAGTTCCACACTGCACCCTGCCTGCCAGTCTCCTGTGGGTGAGTGGAGATAGCCACATCCACACAGCGCCCTGCCTGCCCGTCTCTTGTGGGTGTGTGTACACAGCCATTTCGACACTGCGCCCTGCTTGCCCGTCAACCATGTGTGAGTGGACACAGCCAGATCCACACAGCACCCTGCCTGCCCGTCTCCGGTGGGTGTGTGGACACAGCCATATCCACACAGCGCCCTGCCTGCCCGTCTCCCATGGGTGAATGGACACAGACAGATCCACACAGCGCCCTGCATGCCCGTCTCCGGTGGGTGTGTGGACACAGCCAGATCCACACAGCGCCCTGATGCCCGTCTCCCATGGGTGATTGGACACAGCCAGATCCACACAGCGCCCTGCCTGCCCGTCTCTGGTGGGTGTGTGGACACAGCCAGATCCACACAGCGCCCTGCCTGCCCATCTCCCATGAGTGTGTCGACACAACCATATCCACACGGCGCCCAGCCTGCCCGAATCCCGTGGGTGAGTGGACACAGCCACATCCACACAGCACCCTTTCTGACCATCTCCCATGGATGTGTGGACACAGCATGTTCCACACAGCGCCCTGCCTGCCCGTCTGCCGTGGGTGAGTGGACACAGCCAGATCCACATAGCGCCCTCCCTGCCCGTCTCCGTGAGTGTGTGTACACGGCAACATCCACACGGCGCCCAGCCTGCCCGTCTCCCGTGCGTGAGTGGACACAGCCACATCCACACAGCCCCCTGCCTGCCCGTCTACCGTGGGTGAGTAGACACAGCCAGATCCACACAGTGCTGCGACCTGCCTGCCCGTCTCCCGTATGTTAGTGGACATAGCCAGATCCACACAGTGCCCTGCCTGCCCGTCTCTCATGAGTGTGTCGACACAACCAGATCCACACGGCGCCCAGCCTGCACGTCTCCCATGGGTGTGTGGACACAGCCAGATACACACAGTGCCCTGCCTGCCCGTCTCCCATGGGTATGTGGACACGGCCAGAACCACACTGCACTCTGCATGCCCGTCTCCCGTGGGTGTGTGGACACAGCGAGTTCCACACAGAACCCTGCCTGGCAGTCTCCCATGGGTGTATGCACACAGCCGGATCCACACGACGCCCAGCCTGCCCGTCTCCCATGGGTGTGTGGACACAGTCAGATGCACACGGCACCCAGCCTGCCCGTCTTCAGTGAGTGAGTGGACACAGCCAGATCTACACTGCGCCCTGCCTGCCCATCTACTGTGGGTGTGTGGTCACAGCCAGTTGCACACAGAGCCCTGCCTGCCCGTCTCCGGTGCGTGTGTGGACACAGCCAGTTCCACACTGCGCCCTGCCTGCCCATCTCCCGTAGGTGAGTAGACACTACCATTTCCACACTGCGCCCTGCCTGCCAATCTTCCGTGGCTGAGTGGAGACAGGCACATCCACACAGAGTCCTGCCTGCCCGTCTCTGGTGGTGGTTGTGGACACTGCCAGTTCCAAACTGCGCCCTGCCTGCCAGTCACAGATGTGTGATTGGACACAGCCACATCCACACTGCGCCCTGCCTGCCAGTCTCCCGTGGGTGTGTGGATACGGCAAGATCCACACTGCGCCCTTCCTGCCCGTCTCCCGTGTGTGAGTGGGCACAGCCACATCTATACTCCACCCTGCCTGCCCGTCACCCATGGGTGAGTGGACATAGCCAGTTCCACACTGCGCCCTGCCTGTCTGTCTCGTGGGTGAGTGGACACAGCCAGTTCCACACAGCGCCCTACCTGACGTCTCAGGTGGTTGTGTGGACACAGCAAGTTCCACACTGCACCCTGCCTGCCCGTCTCCCGTGGGTGAGTGGACACAGCCACATTCACACTGCGCCCTGCCTGCCAGTCTCCCGTGGGTGAGTGGACACAGCTAGTTCCACACAGAGCCCTTCCTGCCCGTCTCCCTTGGGTGAGTGGACACAGCCACTTCTACACTCTGCCCTGCCTGCCCGTCTCCTGTAGGTGAGTGGACACAGCCACATCCACATGCGACATTCCTGTACATCTCCCGTGGATGAGAGGACACAGACAGTTCCACACTGCGACCTACTTGCCCGTCAGACTTGGGTGTGTGAACACGGCAAGATCCACACTGTGCCCTGCCTGCCTGTCTCCCGTGGGTGAGTGGACACAGCCTGTTACACACTGTGCCCTACCTGCCCGTCTCCCGTGGGTGTGTGGACACGGCCAGATCCACACAGCGCCCTGCCTGCCCATCTCCCGTGGGTGAGTGGACACAGACACATTCACACTGCGCCGTGCCTGCCCGTCTCCCATGGGTGTGTGGACACAGCAAGATCCACTCTGCGCCCTGCCTGTCCATCTCCCGTGGGTGAGTGGACACAGCCAGATCCACACTGCGCCTTGCCTGCCCGTCTCCCGTGGGTGAGTGGACACAGCCAGATCCGCATTGCGCCCTGCCTGCCCATCTGCCGTGGGTGAGTGGACACAGCCAGATCCGCACTGCGCCCTGCCTGCCCGTCTGCCGTGGGTGAGTGGACACAGCCAGATCCGCACTGCGCCCTGCCTGCCCGTCAGCCATGGGTGAGTGGACACAGCCTGATCCACACTGCGCCCTACCTGCCCGTCTCTTGTGGGTAGTGGACACAGCCAGATCCGCACAGGCCCTGCCTGCCAGTCTGCCGTGGGTGAGTGGACACAGCCAGATCCGCACTGCGCCCTGCCTGCCCATCTGCCGTGGGTCAGTGGACATAGCCAGATCCACTCAGCACCCTTTCTGCCCGTCTCCCGTGGGTGAGTGGACACAGCCATATCCACACTGCGCCTTGCCTGCCCGTCTCTCGTGGGTGAGTGGACACAGCCAGATCCGCACTGCGCCCTGCCTGCCCGTCTGCCGTGGGTGAGTGGACATAGCCAGATCCGCACTGGGCCCTGCCTGCTCGTCTGCCATGAGTCAGTGGACATAGCCAGATCCACACAGCACCCTCTCTGCCCGTCAACCTTAAGGTAGTGGACACAGCCAGATCCACACAACGCCTTGCCTGCCCGGCTCCCGTGGGTGAGTGGACACAGCCAGAACAACACTGCGCACTCACTGCCCGTCTCCCGTGGGAGTGTGGACACAGCCCGATCCACACTGCGCAATGCCTGCCCCTCTGCCGTGGGTCAGTGGACATAGCCAGATCCACACGGCACCCTCTCTGCCCGTCTCCCGTGGGTGAGTGGACACAGCCAGATCCACACTGCGCCCTGCCTGCCCGTCTGCCGTGGGTGAGTGGACACAGTCAGATCCGCACTGCGCCCTGCCTGACCGTCTGCCGTGGGTGAGTTGACACAGCCAGATCCGCACTGCGCCCTGCCTGCCCGTCTGCCGTGGGTGATTGGACACAGCAATATCCGCACTGCACCCTGCCTGCCCATCTGCCGTGGGTCAGTGGACATAGCCAGATGCAAACAGCACCCTCTCTGCCCGTCTCCCGTGGGTGAGTGGACACAGCCAGATCCACACTGTGCCCTGCCTGCCCTTCTCCAATGGGTGAGTGGACACAGCCAGATCCACACTGCGCCTTGCCTGCCCGTCTCCCATGGGTGAGTGGACACAGCCAGATCCCCACAGCGCCCTGACTGCCCGTCTGCTGTGGGTGAGTGGACACAGCTAGATCCACACTGCGCCCTCACTGCCCGTCTCCCGTGGGAGTGTGGTCACAGCCAGATCCACACTGTGCCCTGCCTGCCTGTCTCCCGTGGGTGAGTGGACACAGCCAGATCCACACTGCGCCTTGCCTGCCCATCTACCGTGGGTGAGTGGACACAGCCAGATCCGCACTCCGCCCTGCATGCCCGTTTGCCGTGGGTGAGTGTACAAAGCCAGATCCGCACTGCGCCCTGCCTGCCCGTCTGCCGAGGGTCAGTGGACATAGCCAGATCCACACAGCACCCTCTCTGCCCGTCTCCCGTGGGTGAGTGGACACAGCCAGATCCAAACTGCGCCTTGCCTGTCGGTCTCTCGTTGGTGAGTGGAGACAGCTAGATCCGCAGTGCGCCCTGCCTGCCCGTCTGCCGTGGGTGAGTGGACATAGCCTGATCCGCACAGCGCCCTGCCTGCCCATCTGCCGTGGGTCAGTGGACATAGCCAGATCCACACAGCACCCTCTCTGTCCGTCTCCCGTGGGTGAGTGGACACAGCCAGATCCACACTACGCCTTGCCTGCCCGTCTCCCGTGGGTGAATGGACACATCCAGATCAGCAATGCGCAATGTCTGCCCGTCTTCCGTAGGTGAGTGGACACAGCCAGATCCGCACTGCGCCCTGCCTGTCCATCTGCCGTGGGTCAGTGGACATAGCCAGATCCACACAGCACCCTCTCTGCCCGTCTCCCGTGGGTGAGTGGAAACAGCCAGAACCGCACTGCGCCTTGCCTGCCCGTCTCCCGTGGGTGAGCGGACACAGCCAGATCCAAACTGCGCCCGGTCTGCCCGTCTGCCGTGGGTGAGTTTACACAGCCATATCCGCACTGCGCTCTGCCTGCCCATCTGCCGTGGGTCAGTGGACATAGCCAGATCCACACAGCACCCTCTCTGCCCGTCTCCCGTGGGTGAGTGGACACAGCCAGATCCGCACTGCGCCCTGCTTGCCCGTCTGCCGTGGGTGAGTGGACACAGCCAGATCCACACTACACCCTCACTGCTCGTCTCCCGTTGGAGTGTGGACACAGCCAGATCCACACTGCGCCTTGCCTGCCCGTCTGCCGTGGGTGAGTAGACACAGCCAGATCCGCACTGCGCCCTGCCTGCCCGTCTGCCGTGGGTGAGTCGACACAGCCAGATCCGCACTGTGCCCTGCCTGCCCATCTGCCATGGGTGAGTGGACACAGCCAGATCCACACTGCGCCCTCACTTCCCGTCTCCGGTGGGTGAGTGGACACAGCCAGATCCACACTGCGCCCTCACTGCCCGTCTCCCGAGGGAGTGTGGACACAGCCAGATCCACAATGTGCCCTGCCTGCCTGTCTCCCGTGGGTGAGTGGACATAGCCAGATCCACACAGCACCCTCTCTGCCCGTCTGCCGTGGTGAGTGGACACAGCCAGATCCACACTGCGCCTTGCCTGCCCGTCTTCCGTGGGTGAGTAGTCACAGCCAGATCCGCACTGCAGCCTGCCTGCCCGTCAGCCATGGGTGAGTGGACACAGCCTGATCCACACTGCGCCCTACCTGCCCGTCTCTTGTGGGTAGTGGACACAGCCAGATCCGCACAGGCCCTGCCTGCCAGTCTGCCGTGGGTGAGTGGACACAGCCAGATCCGCACTGCGCCCTGCCTGCCCATCTGCCGTGGGTCAGTGGACATAGCCAGATCCACACAGCACCCTTTCTGCCCGTCTCCCGTGGGTGAGTGGACACAGCCATATCCACACTGCGCCTTGCCTGCCCGTCTCCCGTGGGTGAGTGGACACAGCCAGATCCGCACTGCTCCCTGCCTGCCCGTCTGCCGTGGGTGAGTGGACACAGGCAGATCCGTACTGCGCCCTGCCTGCCCGTCTGCCATGGGTCAGTGGACATAGCCAGATCCACACAGTACCCTCTCTGCCCGTCTTTCGTGGGTGCATGGACACAGCCAAATCCACACTGCGGCTTGACTGCACGTCTCCCGTGGGTGAGTGAGCACAGCCAGATCCGCACTGCGCCCTGCTTGCCCGTCTGCCGTGGGTGAGTGGACATAGCCAGATCCGCACTGCGCCCTTCCTGCTCGTCTCCCGTGGGTGAGTGGGCACAGCCAGATCCGCACTGCGCCCTGCCTGCCCGTCTGCCGTGGGTGAGTGGACATAGCCAGATCCGCACTGGGCCCTGCCTGCTCGTCTGCCATAAGTCAGTGGACATAGCCAGATCCACACAGCACCCTCTCTGGCCGTCTCCCGTGGGTGAGTGGACACAGCCAGATCTGCACTGCGCCCTGCCTGCCTGTCTCCCGTGGGTGAGTGGACACAGCCAGATCCACACTGCGCCTTGCCTGCCCGACTCCCGTGCGTGAGTGGACACAGCCAGATCCACACTGTGCCCTGCCTGCCCCTCTCCCGTGGGGGAGTGGACACAGCCAGATCCACACTGTGCCCTGCCTGCCCGTCTGCCGTGGGTGAGTGGATACAGCCAGATCCGCACTGCGCCCTGCCTACCCGTCTGCCGTGGGTCACTGGACATAGGCAGATCCACAGAGCACCCTCTCTACCCGTCTCCCGTGGGTGAGTGGACACAGCCTGATCCACACTGTGCCCTACCTGCCCGTCTCTTGTGGTTAGTGGACACAGCCAGATCCGCACAGGCCCTGCCTGCCAGTCTGCCGTGGGTGAGTGGACACAGCCAGATCCGCACTGCGCCCTGCCTGCCCATCTGCCGTGGGTCAGTGGACATAGCCAGATCCACACAGCACCCTCTCTGCCCGTCTCCCTTGGGTGAGTGGACACAGCCATATCCAAACTGCGCCTTGCCTGCCCGTCTGCCGTTGGTGAGTGGACACAGCCAGATCCGCACTGCTCCCTGCCTGCCTGTCTGCCGTGGGTGAGTGGACACAGCCAGATCCGCACTGCGCCCTACCTGCTCGTCTGCCGTGGGTCAGTGGACATAGCCAGATCCACACAGTACACTCTCTGCCCATCTTTCGTGGGTGAGTGGACACAGCCAGATCAACACTGCGGCTTGACTGCACGTCTCTCGAGGGTGAGTGGGCACAGCCAGATCCGCAATGCGCCCTGCCTGCCCGTCTGCCTTGGGTGAGTGGACATAGCCAGATCCGTACTGCGCCCTGCCTGCTCGTCTGCCATGAGTCAGTGGACATAGCCAGATCCACACAGCACCCTCTCTGCCCGTCTCCCGTGGGTGAGTGGACACAGCCAGATCCACAGTGCGCATTGCCTGCCCGTCTCCCGTGGGTGAGTGGACACAGCCAGATCTGCACTGTGCCCTGCCTGCCTGTCTGCCGTGGGTCAGTGGACACAGCCAGATCCGCACTGCGCCCTGCCTGCCCGTCTTCCAGGGGTCAGTGGACATAGCCAGATCCACACAGCACCCTCTCTGCCCGTCTCCCGTGGGTGAGTGGACACAGCCAGATCCACACTGCGCCCTGCCTGCCGGACTCCTGTGGGTGAGTGGACACAGCCAGATCCACACTGTGCCCTGCCTGCCCGTCTCCCGTGGGTGAGTGGACCTAGCCAGATCCACACTGTGCCCTGCCTGCCCGTCTCCCGTGGGTGAGTGGACACAGCCAGATCCACACTGCGCCTTGCCTGCCCGTCTCCCGTGGGTGAGTGGACACAGCCAGATCCCCACAGCGCCCTGACTGCCCACCTGCCGTGGGTGAGTGGACACAGCCAGATCCACACTGCGCTCTCACTGCCCATCTCCCGTGGGAGTGTGGACACAGCCAGATCCACACTGTTCCCTGCCTGCCTGTCTCCCGTGGGTGAGTGGACATAGCCAGATCCACACAGCACCCTCTCTGCCCGTCTCCCATGGGTGAGTGGACACACCCAGATCCACACTGTGCCCTGCCTGCCCCTCTCCCGTGGGTGAATGGACACAGCCAGATCCACACTGTGCCCTGCCTGCCCGTCTCCCGTGGGTGAGTGGACACAGCCAGATCCACACTGCGCCTTGCCTGCCCGTCTCCCGTGGGTTAGTGGACACAGCCAGATCCCCACAGCGCCCTGACTGCCCGTCTGCCGTGAGTGAGTGGACACAGCCAGATCCACACTGTGCCCTCACTACCTGTCTCCCGTTGGAGTGTGGATACAGCCAGATCCAGACTGTGCCCTGCCTGCCTGTCTCCCGTGGGTGAGTGGACATAGCAAGATCCACACAGCACCCTCTCTGCCCGTCTCCCGTGCGTGAGTGGACACAGCCAGATCCGCACTGCGCCCTGCCTGCTCGTCTGCCGTGGATCAGTGGACACAGCCAGATCCACACTGCGCCTTGCCTGCCCGTCTCCCGTGGATGCGTGGACACAGCCAGATCCACACTGCGCCTTGCCTGCCCGTCTGCCGTGGGTGAGTTGACACAGCCAGATCCGCACTGTGCCCTGCCTGCCCGTCTGCCGTGGGTGAGTGGACACAGCCAGATCCGCACAGCGCCCTGCCTGCCCGTGTACCCTGGGTCAGTGGACATAGCCAGATCCACACAGCACCCTCTCTGCCCGTCTCCCGTGGGTGACAGGACACAGCCAGATCCACACTGCGCCTTGCCTGCCCGTCGCCCGTGGGTGAGTGGACACAGCCAATTCCGTACTGCTCCCTGTCTGCCCGTCTGCCGTGGGTGAGTGGACACAGCCAGATGCACACTGTGCCCTGCCTGCCCGTCTGCTGTGGGTCAGTGGACATAGCCAGATCCACACAGCACCCTCTCTGCCCGTCTCTTGTGGGTGAGTGGACACAGCCATATCCACATGTGCCTTGCCTGCCCGTCTCCCGTGGGTGAGTGGACACAGCCAGATCCTCACTGCGCCCTGCCTGCCCGTCTCCCGTGGGCGAGTGGACACAGCCAGATCCGCACTGCGCCTTGCCTACCCGTCTCCCCTGGGTGAGTGGACACTGCCAGTTCCACACAGCGCCCTACCTGCCCGTCACCCATGGGTCAGTGGACACAGCCAGTTCCACACAGCGCCCCACCTGCCCGTCACACGTGGGAGTGTGGACACTGCCAGATCCACACCACGCCCTGCCTGCCCGTGTCTCGTGGGTGAGTGGACACTGCCAGAACAAAACAGCGCCCTGCCTGCCCGTCCCCCGTGGGTGAGTGGACAAAGCCAGTTCCACACAGTGCTTTACCTACCCGTCACCCGTGTGTCCGTGGACACAGCCCGTCCCACAGAGCGCCCTACCTGCCACTCTATCATGGGTGAGTGGACAGCGCCAGTTCCACACCGAGCCCTGCCTGCCCGTCTCCCGTGGGTGATTGGACACTGCCAGTTGAACACAGCACCCTGCCTGCCCGTCTCCCGTGTGTGAATGGACACTGCTACTTCCACAGAGCGCCCTACCTGCCTGTCACCCGTGGGTCAGTGGACACAGCCAGTTCCACACAGCGCCCTACCTGCCCGTCAGCCGTGGGTGAGTGGACACTGCCAGTTCCACACCGCGCCCTGCCTGCCCGTGTCCCATTGGTGAGTGGACACTGCCAGTAAAAAACAGCGCCCTGCCTGCCCGTCTCCCGTGTGTGAGTGGACACTGCCAGTTCCACACCGCGCCCTACCGGCCTGTCACCCGTGGGTCAGTGGACAGAGCCAGTTCCACACAGCGCCCTACCTGCCCGTCACCCGTGGGTCAGTGGACTCAGCCTGTCCCACAGAGCGCCCCACCTGCCTCTCTACCATTTGTGAGTGGACAGCGCCTGTTCCATATTGCGCCCTGCCTGCCCGTCTCCCATCGGTGAGTGGACACAGCCAGGTCAACACAGTGACTTGCCTGCCCGTCTCCCGTGGGTGAGTGGACACTGCCAGTTCAACACATCGCCCTGCCTGCCCGTCTCCCGTGTGTGAGTGGACACAGCCAGTTCAACACAGCGACCTGCCTGCCTGTCTCCCGTGGGTCAGTGGACACAGCCCGTCCCACAGGGCGCACTACCTGCCTCTCTACCATGGGTGAGTGGACAGCGCCACTTCCACACCGCGCCCTGCCTGCCCGTTTCCCGTGGGTGAGTGGACACTGCCAGTTCCACACAGCGCCCTACCTGCCCGTCACCCGTGGGTCAGTGGACACAGCCAGTTCCACACAGCGCCCTACCTGCCCAGCAACCGTGGGTGAGTGGACACTGCCAGTTCCACACAGCGCCCTACCTGCCTGTCACCCGTGGGTCCGGGGACACAGCCAGTTCCACACAGCGCCCAACCTGCCTCTCTACCATGGGTGAGTGGACAGCGCCAGTTCCACACCGTGCCCTGCCTGCCCATCTCCCGTGGGTGAGTAGACACTGCCAGTTCCACACAGCGCCCTACCTGCCCATCACCCGTGGGTCTGTGGACACAGCCAGTTCCCCACAGTGCCCTACCTGCCCGTCAACTGTCTTTGAGTGTACATTGCCAGTTCCACACCGCGCCCTGACTGCCTGTGTCCCGTGTGTGAGTGGACACAGCCAGGTGAACACAGTGACCTGCCTGCCCGTCTCCCGTGGGTGAGTGGACTCTGCCAGTTCAACACAGCGCCCTGCCTGCCCGTCTCCCATGTGTGAGCGGACACAGCCAGTTCAACACAACGACCTGCCTGCCCGTCTCCCGTCGGTGAGTGGACAAAGCCAGTTCCACACAGTGCCTTACCTACCCGTCACCTGTGGGTCAGTGGACACAGCCCGTCCCACAGGGCGCACTACCTGCCTCTCTACCATGGGTGAGTGGACAGCGCCAGTTCCACACTGCGCCCTGCCTGCCCCTCTCCCGTGGGTGAGTGGACACTGCCAGTTCCACACAGCGCCCTACCTGCCCGTCACCTGTGGGTCATTGGACACAGCCAGTTCCACACAGCGCCCTACCTTCCTGTCACCTGAGGGTCAGTGGACATGGCCAGTTCCACATAGCACCCTACATGCCCGTCAGCCGTGGGTGAGTGGAAACTGCCAGTTCCACACCACGCCCTGCCTGCCCGTGTCCCGTGGGTGAGTGGACACTGCCAGTACAAAACAGCGCCCTGCCTGCCCGTCCCCTGTGTGTGAGTGGACAAAGCCAGTTCCACACAGTGACTTACCTACCCATCACCCGTGGGTCAATGGACACAGCCCGTCCTACAGAGTGCCCTACCTGCCCGTCTACCATGGGTGAGTGGAAAGCGCCAGTTCCACACCGCGCCCTGCCTGCCCGTCTCCCGTGAGTGAGTGGACACAGCCAGTTCCACACAGCGCCCTACCTGCCCGTCACCCGTGGGTCATTGGACACAGCCCGTCCCACAGACAACCGTACCTGCCTCTCTACCATGAGTGAGTGGATAGCGCCTGTTCCACATTGCGGCCTGCCTGCCCATCTCCCGTCGGTGAGTGGACACAGCCAGTTCCACACAGCTCCCTATATGCCCGTCTCCCGTGGGTCACTGGACACAGCAAGGTCAACCCAGTGACCTGCCTGCCCGTCTCCCGTGTGTGAGTGGACACTGGCATTTCAACACAGCGCCTTGCCTGCCCATCTCCCCTGTGTGAGTGGACACAGCCTGTTCAACACAGCCCCCTGCCTGCCCGTCCCCCGTGGGTGAGTGGACAAAGCCAGTTCCACACTGTGCCTTACCTACCTGTCTCCCATGGGACATTGGACACAGCCCGTCCCACAGAGCGCCCTACCTGCCTCTCTATCATGGGTGATTGGACAGCGCCAGTTCCACACCGCGCCCTTCTTACCCGTGTCCCGTGTGTGAGTGGACACAGCCAGTTAAACACAGCGACTTGCCTGCCCGTCTCCCATGGGTGAGTGGACACTGGCAGTTCCACACAGTGCCTTACCTACCCATCACCCGTGGGTCAGTGGACACAGCCCGTCCCACAGGGCGCACTGCCTGCCTCTCTACCATGGGTGAGTGGACAGCGCCAGTTCCACACCGCGCCCTGCCTGCCCCTCTCCTGTGGGTTAATGGACACTGCCAGTTCCACACAGCGCCCTACCTGCCCGTCACCCGTGGGTCAGTGGACACAGCCAGTTCCACACAGCGCCCTACCTGCCCGTCAACCGTGGGTGAGTGGACACTGCCAGATCCACACTGCGCACCACCTGCCCATCAGCCGTGGGTGAGTGGACACTGCCAGTTCCACACTGCGCCCTACCTGTCCGTCAACTGTGGGTGAGTGGACACTGCCAGTTCCACACCGCGCTCTGCCTGCCCGTGACCCGTCGGTGAGTGGACACAGCCAGGTCAACACAGTGACCTGCCTGCCCGTCTCCCATGGGTGAGTGGACACTGCCAGTTCCACACAGTGCCTTAGCTACCTGTCACGTGTGGGGCAGTGGACACCGCCGGTCCCACAGAGCGCCCTACCTGCCTCTCTACCATGGGTGAGTGTACATCGCCTGTTCCATATTGCGCCCTCCCTGTCTGTTTCCCGTCGGGCAGTAGACACTGCCAGTTCAACACAGCACCCTGCCTGCACGTCTCCCATGGGTGAGTGGACACAGGCAGTTCCACACAGCGCCCGACCTGCCCGACTCCCGTGGGTGAGTGGACACAGCCAGGTCAACACAGTGACCTGCATGCCCGTCTCCCGTGGGTGACAGGACATTGCCAGTTCAACACAGCGCCCTGCCTGCTTGTCTCCCGTGGGTGAGTGGACACTGTCAGTTCCACACAGCGCCCTACCTGCCTGTCACCCGTGGGTCCGGGGACACAGCCAGTTCCACACAGCGCCCAACCTGCCTCTCTACCATGGGTGAGTGGACAGCGCCAGTTCCACACCGTGCCCTGCCTGCCCATCTCCCGTGGGTGAGTAGACACTGCCAGTTCCACACAGCGCCCTACCTGCCCGTCACCCGTGGGTCTGTGGACACAGCCAGTTCCCCACAGTGCCCTACCTGCCCGTCAACTGTCTTTGAGTGTACATTGCCAGTTCCACACCGCGCCCTGACTGCCTGTGTCCCGTGTGTGAGTGGACACAGCCAGGTGAACACAGTGACCTGCCTGCCCGTCTCCCGTGGGTGAGTGGACTCTGCCAGTTCAACACAGCGCCCTGCTTGCCTGTCACCCGTGGGTCCGGGGACACAGCCAGTTCCACACAGCGCCCAACCTGCCTCTCTACC
This sequence comes from Microcebus murinus, assembly GCF_040939455.1. Classification (NCBI taxonomy): domain Eukaryota; kingdom Metazoa; phylum Chordata; class Mammalia; order Primates; family Cheirogaleidae; genus Microcebus; species Microcebus murinus. The sequence continues at coordinate 820,787 of NW_027438948.1, read as the reverse complement.
ATGGGTGAGTGGACAGCGCCAGTTCCACACCGTGCCCTGCCTGCCCATCTCCCGTGGGTGAGTAGACACTGCCAGTTCCACACAGCGCCCTACCTGCCCATCACCCGTGGGTCTGTGGACACAGCCAGTTCCCCACAGTGCCCTACCTGCCCGTCAACTGTCTTTGAGTGTACATTGCCAGTTCCACACCGCGCCCTGACTGCCTGTGTCCCGTGTGTGAGTGGACACAGCCAGGTGAACACAGTGACCTGCCTGCCCGTCTCCCGTGGGTGAGTGGACTCTGCCAGTTCAACACAGCGCCCTGCCTGCCCGTCTCCCATGTGTGAGCGGACACAGCCAGTTCAACACAACGACCTGCCTGCCCGTCTCCCGTCGGTGAGTGGACAAAGCCAGTTCCACACAGTGCCTTACCTACCCGTCACCTGTGGGTCAGTGGACACAGCCCGTCCCACAGGGCGCACTACCTGCCTCTCTACCATGGGTGAGTGGACAGCGCCAGTTCCACACTGCGCCCTGCCTGCCCCTCTCCCGTGGGTGAGTGGACACTGCCAGTTCCACACAGCGCCCTACCTGCCCGTCACCTGTGGGTCATTGGACACAGCCAGTTCCACACAGCGCCCTACCTTCCTGTCACCTGAGGGTCAGTGGACATGGCCAGTTCCACATAGCACCCTACATGCCCGTCAGCCGTGGGTGAGTGGAAACTGCCAGTTCCACACCACGCCCTGCCTGCCCGTGTCCCGTGGGTGAGTGGACACTGCCAGTACAAAACAGCGCCCTGCCTGCCCGTCCCCTGTGTGTGAGTGGACAAAGCCAGTTCCACACAGTGACTTACCTACCCATCACCCGTGGGTCAATGGACACAGCCCGTCCTACAGAGTGCCCTACCTGCCCGTCTACCATGGGTGAGTGGAAAGCGCCAGTTCCACACCGCGCCCTGCCTGCCCGTCTCCCGTGAGTGAGTGGACACAGCCAGTTCCACACAGCGCCCTACCTGCCCGTCACCCGTGGGTCATTGGACACAGCCCGTCCCACAGACAACCGTACCTGCCTCTCTACCATGAGTGAGTGGATAGCGCCTGTTCCACATTGCGGCCTGCCTGCCCGTCTCCCGTCGGTGAGTGGACACAGCCAGTTCCACACAGCTCCCTATATGCCCGTCTCCCGTGGGTCACTGGACACAGCAAGGTCAACCCAGTGACCTGCCTGCCCGTCTCCCGTGTGTGAGTGGACACTGGCATTTCAACACAGCGCCTTGCCTGCCCATCTCCCCTGTGTGAGTGGACACAGCCTGTTCAACACAGCCCCCTGCCTGCCCGTCCCCCGTGGGTGAGTGGACAAAGCCAGTTCCACACTGTGCCTTACCTACCTGTCTCCCATGGGACATTGGACACAGCCCGTCCCACAGAGCGCCCTACCTGCCTCTCTATCATGGGTGATTGGACAGCGCCAGTTCCACACCGCGCCCTTCTTACCCGTGTCCCGTGTGTGAGTGGACACAGCCAGTTAAACACAGCGACTTGCCTGCCCGTCTCCCATGGGTGAGTGGACACTGGCAGTTCCACACAGTGCCTTACCTACCCATCACCCGTGGGTCAGTGGACACAGCCCGTCCCACAGGGCGCACTGCCTGCCTCTCTACCATGGGTGAGTGGACAGCGCCAGTTCCACACCGCGCCCTGCCTGCCCCTCTCCTGTGGGTTAATGGACACTGCCAGTTCCACACAGCGCCCTACCTGCCCGTCACCCGTGGGTCAGTGGACACAGCCAGTTCCACACAGCGCCCTACCTGCCCGTCAACCGTGGGTGAGTGGACACTGCCAGATCCACACTGCGCACCACCTGCCCATCAGCCGTGGGTGAGTGGACACTGCCAGTTCCACACTGCGCCCTACCTGTCCGTCAACTGTGGGTGAGTGGACACTGCCAGTTCCACACCGCGCTCTGCCTGCCCGTGACCCGTCGGTGAGTGGACACAGCCAGGTCAACACAGTGACCTGCCTGCCCGTCTCCCATGGGTGAGTGGACACTGCCAGTTCCACACAGTGCCTTAGCTACCTGTCACGTGTGGGGCAGTGGACACCGCCGGTCCCACAGAGCGCCCTACCTGCCTCTCTACCATGGGTGAGTGTACATCGCCTGTTCCATATTGCGCCCTCCCTGTCTGTTTCCCGTCGGGCAGTAGACACTGCCAGTTCAACACAGCACCCTGCCTGCACGTCTCCCATGGGTGAGTGGACACAGGCAGTTCCACACAGCGCCCGACCTGCCCGACTCCCGTGGGTGAGTGGACACAGCCAGGTCAACACAGTGACCTGCATGCCCGTCTCCCGTGGGTGACAGGACATTGCCAGTTCAACACAGCGCCCTGCCTGCTTGTCTCCCGTGGGTGAGTGGACACTGTCAGTTCCACACAGCGCCCTACCTGCCCGTCACCCGTGGGTGAGTGGACACAGCCAGTTCCACACAGAGCCCTACCTGCCCGTCAACCGTGGGTGAGTGGACACTGCCACTTCCACACAGCGCCCTACCTGCCCGTCAGCCATGGGTGAGTGGACACTGCCAGTTCCACACCACGTCCTGTCTGCCCGTGTCCTGTGGCTGAGTGGACACTGCCAGTACAAAACAGCGCCCTGCCTGCCCATCCCCCATGGGTGAGTGGACAAAGCCAGTTCCACACAGTGCCTTACCTACCCGTCACCCGTGGGTCAGTGGACACATCCCGTACCACAGAGCACCCTACCTGCCTCTCTACGATGGGTGAGTGGACAACGCCAGTTCCACACCGCGCCCTGCCTGCCTGTCTCCCGTGGGTGAGTGGACACAGCCAGTTCCAGACAGCGCCCTACCTGCCCGTCACCCGTGGGTCAGTGGACACAGCCAGTTCCACACAGCGCCTTACCAGCCCATCAACCGTGGGTGAGTGGACACTGCCAGTTACACACAGAGCCCTACCTGCCAGTCACACGTGGGTCAGTGGACATAGCCAGTTCCACATAGTTCCCTACCTGCCCATCAGCCTTCGGTGAGTGGACACTGCCAGTTCAACACCGCGCACTGCCTGCCCTTCTCCCGTGGGTGAGAGGACACTGCCAGTTCCACACAGCGCCCTACATACCCATCACCTGTGGGTCAGTGTACACAGACAGTCCACACAGCGCCCTACTTGCCCGTCAGCCGTGGGTGAGTGGACACTGCCAGTTCCACACCACGCCCTGCCTGCCCGTGTCCCGTGGGTGAGTGGACACTGCCAGTGCAAAACTGCGCCCTGCCTGCTTGTCCCTCGTGGGTGAGTGGACAAAGCCAGTTTCACACAGTGCCTTACCTACCCGTCACCCGTGGGTCAGTGGACACAGCCCGTCCCAAAGAGCGCCCTACCTGCCTCTCTACCATGGGTGAGTGGACAGCGCCAGTTCCACACCGCGCCCTGCCTGCCCGTCTCCCGTGGGTGAGTGGACACAGCCAGTTGCACACAGTTCCCTACCTGCCCGTCAGCCGTGGGTGAGTGGAAACTGCCAGTTCCACACAGCGCCCTACCTGCCTGTCAACCGTGGGACAGTGGACACAGCCAGTTCCACACAGCGCCCTACCTGCCCATCAGCCTTGGGTGAGTGGACACTGCCAGTTCCACACCATGCCCTGCCTGCCCGTGTCCCGTGGGTGAGTGGACAATGCCAGTACAAAACAGCAACCTGCCTGCCCATCCCCCGTGGGTGAGTGGACAAAGCAAGTTCCACACAGTGCCTTACCTACCCGTCACCGGTTTGTCAGTGGACACAGCCCGTCCCACAGAGCGCCCTACCTGCCTCTCTACCATGGGTGAGTGGACAGCGCCAGTTCCTCACCGTGCCCTGCCTGCCCGTCTCCCGTGGGTGAGTGGACACTGCCAGTTCCACACAGCGCCCTACCTGCCCGTCACCCGTGCGACTCTGGACACAGCCAGTTCCACACAGCACACTACCTGCCATCAACCGTCGGTGAGTGGACACTGCCAGTTCCACACCGCGCCCTGACTGCCCGTGTCCCGTGCGTGAGTGGACACGGCCAGGTCTACACAGTGACCTGCCTGCCCGTCTCCCGTGGGTGAGTGGACACTGCCAGTTCAACACAGCGCCCTGCCTGCCCGTCTCCCATGGGAGTGTGGACACTGCCAGTTCCACACAGTGCCTTACCAACCTGTCTCGCGTGGGGCAGTGGACACAGCCGGTCCCACAGAGCGCCCTACCTGCCTCTCTACCATGGGTGAGTGTACATCGCCTGTTCCATATTGCGCCCTCCCTGTCTGTTTCCCGTCGGGGATTGGACACTGCCAGTTCAACACAGCACCCTGCCTGCACGTCTCCCATGGGTGAGTGGACAGAGCCAGTTCCACACAGCGCCCGACCTGCCCGACTCCCGTGGGTGAGTGGACACAGCCAGGTCAACACAGTGACCTGCATGCCCGTCTCCCGTGGGTGACTGGACATTGCCAGTTCAACACAGCGCCCTGCCTGCCCGTCTCCCGTGTGTGAGTGAACACAGCCAGTTCAACACAGCGACTTGCCTGCCCTTCTCCCGTGGGTGAGTGGACACTGCCAGTTCCACACAGCTCTCTACCTGCCTGTCACCCATGGGTCAGTGGACAGAGCCAGTTCCAAACAGCGCCCTACCTGCCCGTCAACCGTGGGTCAGTGGACACAGCCTGTCCCATAGAGCGCCCTACCTGCCTCTCTACCATGGGTGAGTGGGCAGCGCCTGTTCCACATTGCGCCCTGCCTGCCCATCTCCCGTGGGTGAGTGGACACACCCAGATCAACACAGCGCCCTATCTGCCCGTCTCCCGAGGGTGTGTGGACACAGCCAGTTCCACATTGCGCCCTGCCTGCCCGTCACCCATGGGTGAGTGGACACAGCCAGATCCACAATGCTCCCTGCTTGCCCATCTCCCTTTGGTGTGTGCACACAGCTTGTTTCACACTGCGCCCTACCTGCCGGTCTCCCGTGGGTGAGTGGACACAGCCACACTGCACCCGGCCTGCCCGTCTCACTTGGGTCATTGGACACAGCCAGTTCCACACTGCGCCCTGCCTTCCGGTCTACCGGGGTGAGTGGACACAGTCACATCCACACTGTGCCCTACCTGCCCGTCTCCCTTGGGTGTGTGGACTCAGCCCGATCCACTAGGCGCCCAGCCTGCCCGTCCCCCGTGGGTGTGTGGACAAGCCACATCCACACAGCATTCTGCCTGACCGTCTCCCATGGGTGTGTGGATACAGCCACATCCACACTGCGCCCTGCCTGCCCATCTCCCGTGGGGGAGTGGACACAGCCAGATCCACACGGTACCCTGCCTGCCCGTCTCCGAAGGATGTGTGGACACAGCCATTTCCACTCTGCGCCCTGCCTGCCCTTCACCCATGGGTGAGTGGACACGGCCACATCCACACTGCGCCCTGCCTGCTCATCTCCCGTGGGTGTGTGGACACGGCCAGATCTACACAGCGCCCTGCCTGCCCATCTCCCGTGAGTGAGTGGACACAGCCAGATCCACTCAGCGCCCTGCCTACCCATCTCCTGTGGGTGTGCGGACACAGCCAGTTCCACACAGAGCCCTGCCTGCTCGTCTCCCGTGGGTGAGTGGACACAGCCAGATCCACACAGCGCCCGGCCTGCCCGTCTCCCGTGGGTGTGTGGACACGGCCACATCCACACTGCGCCCTGCCTGCCCGTCTCTCGTGGGTGTGTGGACACAGCCAGATCTACATAGCGCCCTGCCTGACCGTCCCCCATGGGCTGTGGACACAGCCAGTTCCACACTGCGCCCTGCCTGCCCATCTCCTGTGGGTGAGTGGACAAGCCAGATCCACAGAGCGCCCTGCCTGCCCGTCTACCGTGAGTGGCCACAGCCAGTTCCACACAGCGCCCTGCCTGACCGTATCCCTTGGGTGTTTGGAGAGAGCCAGATCCACACAGCGCCCAACCTGCCCATCTCCGGTGGTTGTGTGGACACAATCAGATCCACACAGAGCTCTGCCTGCCCGTAACCCATGGGTGAGTGGAAACAGTCAGATCCAAACTGCACCCTGCCTGCCCATCTCCTGTGGGTGAGTAGACATAGTCAGATCCACACTGCGCCCTGCCTGCCCGTCTACAGTGGGTGTGTGGACACGGCCACATCCAGACTGCCCCCTGCCTGACCGTCTCCTGAGGGTGTGTGGACAAGCCAGATCCACACTGCGCCCTGCCTGTCCATTTCCCGTGGGTGTTTGGACACGACAAATCTACACTGCGTCCTGCCAGATCATCTCCCGTGGGTGAGTGGACACAGCCAGATCCACACTGCGCCCTGCGTGCCCGTCTCCCGTGGGAGTGTGGACACGACAAGATCCACACTGCGCTCTGCCAGCCCATCTCCCGTGGGTGAGTGGACACAGCCAGTTCCACACTGCGCCCTACCTGCCTGTCACCCGTCGGTCAGTGGTCACAGTCAGTTCCACACAGCGCCCTAGCTGCCAGTCACCCGTGGGTCAGTGGACACAGCCCGTTCCACAGAGCGCCCTACCTGCCTCTCTACCATGGGTGAGTGGACAGGGCCTGTTCCACATTGCGCCCTGCCTGCCCGTCTCCCGTCGGTGAGTGGACACAGCCAGTTCCACACAGCGCCCTATCTGCCCGTCTCCCTTGGGTCAGTGGACACAGCCAGTTCAACTCAGTGACCTGCCTGCCCGTCTCCCGTGGGTAAGTGGACACTGGCATTTCCAAATAGCGCCCTGCCTGCCCGTGTCCCATGGGTGAGTGGACACTGCCAGTACAAAACGGCGCCCTGCCTGCCCGTTCCCCGTGGGTGAGTGGACAAAGCCAGTTCCACACAGTGCCTTACCGACCGGTCACCCGTGGGTCAGTGGACACAGCCCGTCCCACAGAGCGCCCTACCTTCCTCTCTACCATGGGTGAGTGGACACTGCCAGATCCACACTGCGCCCTGCCTGCCCGTCTCCCGTGGGTGAGTGGACACAGCCAGTTCCACCCAGCGCCCTATCTGCCCGTCTCCCTTGGGTCAGTGGACACAGCCAGGTCAACACAGTGACCTGCCTACCCGTCTCCTGTGGGTGAGTGGACACTGCCAGTTCCACACTGCGCCTGCCTGCCAGTATACCGTGCGTGAGTGGACACAGCCAGGTCAACACAGTGACCTGCCTGCACGGATCCCGTGGTTGAGTGGACACTGCCAGTTCCACACAGCGCCCTATCTGCCCGTCTGCCGTGGGTCAGTGGACACAGCCAGGTCAACACAGTGACCTGCCTGCCCGTCTCCTATGGGTGAGTGGACACTGCCAGTTCAGAACAGCACCCTGCCTGCCCGTATTCCGTGTGTGACTGGACACAGCCAGTTCCTAAGAGCGCCCTACGTGCCCGTCACCCGTGGGCAGTGGACACAGCCAGTTCCACACAGCGCCCTACCTGCCCGACAACCGTGGGTGAGTGGACACTGCCAGTTCCACACAGCGCCCTACCTGCCTGTCACCCGTGGGTCAGTGGACACAGCCAGTTCCACACAGCGCACTGCCTGCCCGTCTCCCGTGTGTGAGTGGACACAGCCAGTTCCAAACAGCGCACTACCTGCCCGTCACCCGTGGGACAGTGGACACAGCCAGTTCCACACAGCGCCCTACCTGCCCGTCAGCCGTGGGTGAGTGGACACTGCCAGTTCTACATCACGCCCTACCTCCCCGTGTCCCGTGGGTGAGTGGACAAAGCCAGTTCCACACAGTGCCTTACCGACCCGTCACCCGTGGGTCAGTGGACACAGCCCGTCCCACAGAGCGCCCTACCTGCCTCTCTACCATGGGTGAGTGGACAGCGCCAGTTCCACACCGTGCCCTGCCTGCCCGTCTCCCGTGGGTGAGTGGACACTGCCAGTTCCACATAGCGCCCTACCTGCCCGTCACCCGTGGGTCTGTGGACACAGCCAGTTCCACATAGCGCCCTACCTGCCCGTCAACCGTCGGTGAGTGGACACTGCCAGTTCCACACTGCGCCCTAACGGCCCGTGTCCTGTGCGTGAGTGGACACAGCCAGGTCAACACAGTGACCTGCCTGCCCGTCTCCCGTGTGTGAGTGGACACAGCCAGTTCAACAGAGTGACGTGCCTACCTGTCTCCCGTGGGTGAGTGGACACAGCCAGGTCAACACAGTGACCGGCCTGCCTGTCTCCCGTGGGTGAGTGGACACTGCCAGTACAAAACAGCGCCCTGCCTGTCCATCCCCCGTGGGTGAGTGCACAAATCCAGTTCCACACAGTGCCTTACCTCCCCGTTACCCGTGGGTCAGTGGACACAGCCCGTCCCACAGAGCGCCCTACCTGCCTCTCTACCATGGGTGAGTGGACAGCGCCTGTTCCACATTGCGCCCTGCCTGCACGTCTCCCGTGGGTGAGTGGACACAGCCAGTTCCACACAGCGCCCTATATGCCCGTCTCCCGTGCGTCAGTGGACACAGCCAGGTCAACACAGTGACCAGCCTACCCGTCTCCCGTGGGTGAGTGGACACAGCCAGTTCCACACCGTGCCCTGCCTGCCCGTGTCCCGTGGGTGAGTGGACACAGCCAGGTCAACACAGTGACCTGCCTGCCCGTCTACCGTAGGTGAGTGGACACTGCCAGTTCCACACCGCGCCCTGCCTGCCCGTGTCCCGTGGGTGAGTGGAGACTGCCAGTCCAACACAGCGCCCTGCGTGCCCGTCTTTCCTTGGTGAGTGGACACAGTAAGGTCCACTCAGCCCCCTACCTGCCCGTCACCCGTGGGTCAGTGGACACAGCTCGTCCCACAGAGCGCCCTACCTTCCTCTGTTCCATGGGTGAGTGGACAGCGCATGTTCCACAATGTGCCCTGCCTGCCCGTCTCCCGTGTGTGAGTGGACACAGCCAGTTCAACACAGTGACCTGCCTGCCCGTCCCCCGTGGGTGAGTGGACAAAGCCAGTTCCACACAGTGCCTTACCTACTCGTCACCCGTGGGTCAGTGGACACAGCCCGTCCCACAGAGCGCCCTACCTGCCTCTCTACCATGGGTGAGTGGACAGCGCCAGTTCCACACCGCGCCCTGCCTGCCCGTATCCCGTGGGTGAGTGGACACTGCCAGTACCACACAGCGCCCTACCAGCCCGTCACCCATGGGAAAGTGGACACTGCCAGTTCCACACAGGGCCCAACCTGCCCGTGAACCGTGGGTGAGTGTACCCTGCCAGTTCCACAAAGCGCCCTACCTGCCTGTCACGCATGGGTCAGGGGACACAGCCAGTTCCACACAGCGTCCTACCTGCCCGTCAACTGTGGGTGAGTGGACACTGCCAGTTCCACACCGTGCCCTGCCTGCCCGTGTCCCGTGGGTGAGTGGACACAGCCAGGTCAACACAGTGACCTGCCTGCCCGTCTCCCGTGGGTGAGTGGACACTGCCAGTTCAACACAGCGCCCTGCATGCCCGTCTCCCGTGTGTGAGTGGACACAGCCAGTCCAACACAGCGCCTTGTCTGCCCATCTTGCGTGGGTGAGTGGACAAAGCCAGTTCCACACAGTGCCTTACCTACCCGTCACCCGTGGGTCAGTGGACACAGCCCGTCCCACAGAGCGCCCTATCTGCCTCTCTACCATGGGTGAGTGGACAGCGCCTGTTCCACATTGCGCCCTGCCTGCCCGTCTCCCGTCGGTGAGTGGACACAGCCAGTTACACACAGCGCCCTATCTGCCCGTCTCCCGTGGGTCAGTGGACACAGCCAGGTCAACACTGTGACCTGCCTGTCCGTCTTCCGTGGGTGAGTGGACATTGCCAGTTCCACACCATGCCCTGCCTGCCCATGACCCGTGGGTGAGTGGACACTGCCAGTACAAAACAGCGCCCTGCCTGTTCGTCCCCCGTGGGTGAGTGGACAAAGCCAGTTAAACACAGTGCCTTATCTACCTGTCACCCGTGGGTCAGTGGACACAGCCCGTCCCACCTAGCGCCCTACCTTCCTCTCTACCATGGGTGAGTGGACAGCGCCAGCTCCACACCATGCCCTGCCGGCCCGACTCCCGTGGGTGAGTGGACACTTCCAGTACCACATAGCGCCCTACCTGCCCATCACCCGTGGGTCAGTGGACACAGCCAGTTCCACACAGCGCCCTACCTACCCGTCAACCGTGGGTGAGTGGAAACTGCCAGTTCCACACCGCGCCCTGCCTGCCCGTGTCCCGTGCGTGAGTGGACACAGCCAGATCTACACAGTGACCTGCCTGCCAGTCTCCCGTAGGTGAGTGGACACTGCCAGTTCCAGACAGCACCCTGCCTGCCCGTCACCTGTGGGTCAGTGGTCACAGCCAGTTCCACACAGTGCCCTACCTGCCCGTCAGCTGTGGGTGAGTGGACACTGCCAGTTCCACACCACGCCCTGCCTGCCCATTTCCCGTGGGTGAGTGGACACTGCCAGTAAAAAACAGCGCCATGCCTGCCCGTTCCCCGTGGGTGTGTGGACAAAGCCACTTCCACACAGTGCCTTACCTACCCGTCACCCGTGTGTCAGTGGACACAGCCCGTCCCACAGAGCGCCCTACCTGCCTCTCTACCATGGGTGAGTGGACAGCGCCAGATCCACACCGTGCCCTGCCAGCCCGTCTCCCGTGGGTGAGTGGACAAGGCCAGTTCCACACAGCGCCCTACCTGCCCATCACCCATGGGTCTGTGGACACAGCCAGTTCCACACAGCACCCTACCTGCCCGTCAACCGTCGGTGAGTGGACACTGCCAGTTCCACACCGCGCCCTGACTGCTCGTGTCCCGTGGGTGAGTGGACACAGCCAGGTAAACACATTGACCTGCCTGCCCGTCTCTCGTGAGTGAGTGGACACTGCCAGTTCAACACAGCGCCCTGCCTGACTGTCTCCCGTGTGTGAGTGGACACAGCCAGTTCAACACAGTGACCTGCCTGCCCGTCTCCCATGGGTGAGTGGACACTGCCAGTTCCACACAGCGCCCTACCTGCCTGTCACCCGTGGGTCAGTGGACACAGCCAATTCCACACAGCGCACTGCCTGCCCGTCTCCCGTGTGTGAGTGGACTCAGCCAGTTCAAAACAGTGCCCTGCCTGCCCGTCTCCCGTGTGTTAGTGGACACAACCAGTTCCAAACAGCGCACTACCTGCCCGTCACCCGGGGGACAGTGGACACAGCCAGTTCCACACAGCGCCCTACCTGCCCGTCAACCGTGGGTGAGTGGACACTGCCAGTTCTACATCACGCCCTACCTCCCCGTGTCCCGTGGGTGAGTGGACAAAGCCAGTTCCACACAGTGCCTTACCGACCCGTCACCCGTGGGTCAGTGGACACAGCCCGACCCACAGAGCGCCCTACCTGCCTCTCTACCATGGGTGAGTGGACAGCGCCAGTTCCACACCGTGCCCTGCCTGCCCGTCTCCCGTGGGTGAGTGGACACTGCCAGTTCCACATAGCGCCCTACCTGCCCGTCACCCGTGGGTCTGTGGACACAGCCAGTTCCACATAGCGCCCTACCTGCCCGTCAACCGTCGGTGAGTGGACACTGCCAGTTCCACACCGCGCCCTAACGGCCCGTGTCCTGTGCGTGAGTGGACACAGCCAGGTCAACACAGTGACCTGCCTGCCCGTCTCCCGTGTGTGAGTGGACACAGCCAGTTCAACAGAGTGACGTGCCTGCCTGTCTCTCGTGGGTGAGTGGACACAGCCAGGTCAACACAGTGACCGGCCTGCCCATCTCCCGTGGGTGAGTGGACACTGCCAGTACAAAACAGCGCCCTGCCTGTCCATCCCCCGTGGGTGAGTGGACAAAGCCAGTTCCACACAGTGCCTTACCTCCCCGTTACCCGTGGGTCAGTGGACACAGCCCGTCCCACAGAGCGCCCTACCTGCCTCTCTACCATGGGTGAGTGGACAGCGCCTGTTCCACATTGCGCCCTGCCTGCACGTCTCCCGTGGGTGAGTGGACACAGCCAGTTCCACACAGCACCCTATATGACCGTCTCCCGTGCGTCAGTGGACACAGCCAGGTCAACACAGTGACCAGCATGCCCGTCTCCCGTGGGTGAGTGGACACTGCCAGTTCCACACAGCACCCCACCTGCCCTTCAACTGTGGGTGAGTGGACAGCACCAGTTCCACACCGTGCCCTGCCTGCCCATCTCCCGTGGGAGAGTGGACACTGCCAGTTCCAGACAGCGCCCTACCTGCCCATCATCCGTGGTCAGTGGACACAGCAAGTTCCACACAGCGCCCTACCTGCGCATCAACCGTGGGTGAGTGGACACTGCCAGTTCCACACAGCACCCTACCTGCCTGTCAAACGTGGGTGAGTGGACATTGCCAGTTCCACACAGCGCCCTACCTGCCCGACAACCGTGGTGAGTGGACACTGCCAATTCCACACAGCGCCCTACCTGCCTGTCACCCGTGGGTCAGTGGACACAGCCAGTTCCACACAGTGCCCTACCTGCCCGTCACCCGTTCGTCAGTGGACACAGCCCGTCCCACAGAGCGCCCTATCTGCCTCTCTACCATGGGTGAGTGGACAGCGCCTGTTCCACATTGTGCCCTGCATGTCCGTTTCTCGTTGGTGAGTGGACACTGCCAGTTAAACACAGCGACCTGCCTGCCCGTCTCCCGTGGGTGAGTGGACACTGCCAGTTCCACACAGCGTCCTGCCTGCCCTTCACCCGTGGGTCAGTGGACACAGCCAGTTCCACACAGCGCCCTACCTGCCCGTCAAACGTCGGTTAGTGGACACTGCCAGTTCCACACCACGCTCTGAATGCTCGTGTCCCGTGGGTGAGTGGACACTGCCAGTTCAACACAGCGCTCTGTCTGTCCGTGTCCCGTGTGTGAGTGGACACAGCCAGTTCAACACAGCGACCTGCCTGCCTGTCTCCCGTGGGTGAGTGGACACTGCCAGTTCCACACAGCGCCCTACCTGCCCGTCACCCGTGGGTCAGTGGACACAGCCCGTCCCACAGAGTGCCCTACCTGCCTCTCTACCATGGGTGAGTGGACAGCGCCTGTTCCACATTGCGCCCTGCCTGCCCGTCTCCCGTCGGTGAGTGGACACAGCCAGTTCCACACAGCGCCCTATCTGCCCGTCTCCCGTGGGTCAGTGGACACAGCCAGGTAAACACAGTGACCTGCCTGCCCGTCTCCCCTGGGTGAGAGAACATTGCCAATTCAACACAGCACCCTGCCTGCCAGTCTCCCGTGTGTGAGTGGACACAGCCAGTTCAACACAGCGACCTGCCTGCCTGTCTCCCCGGGGTGAGTGCACAAAGCCAGTTCCACACAGTGCCTTACCTACCCGTCACCCGTGGGTCAGTGGACACAGCCCGTCCCACAGAGCGCACTACTTGCCTCTCTACCATGGGTGAGGGGACAGTGCCAGTTCCACAACGCGCCCTGCCTGCCCGTCTCCCGTGGGTGAGTGGAAACTGCCAGTTCCACACAGCGCCCCACCTGCCCGTCAGTCGTGGGTGAGTGGACACTGCCAGTTCCAAACCACGCCCTGCCTTCCTGTGTCCCGTGGGTGAGTGGACACTGCCAGTACAAAACAGCGCCCTGCCTGCCTGTCCCCCGTGGGTGAGTGGACAAAGCCAGTTCCACACAGTGCCTTACCTACCAGTCACCAGTGTGTCACTGGACACAGCCCGTCCCACAGAGCGCCCTACCTGCCTCTCTACCATGGGTGAGTGGACAGCACCAGTTCCACACCGCGCCCTGCCTGCCCTTCTCCTGTGGGTGAGTGGACACTGCCAGTTCCACACAGCGCCCTACCTGCCCGTCACCCGTGGGTCTGTGGAAACAGGAAGGTCAACACAGTGACCTGCCTGCCCGTCTCCCGTGGGTGAGTGGACACTTCCAGTTCCACACAGCGCCCTACCTGCCCGTCACCCGTGGGTCAGTCGACACAAACAGTTCCACACAGCGCCCTACCTGCCCGTCACCTGTGAGTCAGTGGACACAGCACGTCCCACAGAGCGCCCAACCTGCCTCTCAACCATGGGTGAGTTGACAGCGACAGTTCCACACCGCGCCCTGCCTGCCCGTCACCCGTGGGTCAGTGGACACAGCCAATTCTACACAGCGCCCTACCTGCCCATCAACCGTGGGTGAGTGGACACTGCCAGTTCCACACAGCGCCCTGCCTGCCCGTGTTCCGTGGGTGAGTGGACACTGCCAGTACAAAAGAGCGCCCTGCCTGCCCGTCGCCCGTGGGTGATTGGAGAAAGCCACTTCCACACAGTGCCTTACCTACCCGTCACCCATGGGTCAGTGGACACAGCCCGTCCCACAGAGCGCCCTACATGCCTCTCTACCATGGGTGAGTGGACAGCGCCAGTTCCACACCGCGCCCTGCCTGCCCGTCTCCCGTGGGTTAGTGGACAGTGCCAGTTCCACACAGCACCCTACTTGTCCATCACCCATGGGTCAGTGGACACTGCCAGTTCCACACACGCCCTGCCTGCCCGTGTCCCGTGGGTGAGAGGACACTGCCAGTACAAAACAGCGCCCTGCCTGCCCGTCCCCCGTGGGTGAGTGGAGAAAGCCACTTCCACACAGTGCCTTACCTACCCCTCACCCATGGGTCAGTGGACACAGCCCGTCCCACAGAGCGCCCTACCTGCCTCTCTACCATGGGTGAGTTGACAGCGCCAGTTCCACACCGTGCGCTGCCTGCCTGTCTCCCGTGGGTGAGTGGACACTGGAAGTTCCACACAGCACCCTACCTGCCCGTCACCCGTGTGTCGGTGGACAAAGCGAGTTCCAGAGAGCACCCTACCTGCCCGTCAATAGTCGGTTAGGGGACACTGCCAGTTCCACACAGCGCCCTTTCTGCCCGTCTCCCGTGGGTCAGTGGACACAGCCAGGTAAACACAGTGACCTGCCTGCCCGTCTCCCGTGGGTGAGAGGACATTGCCAATTCAACACAGCACCCTGCCTGCCCGTCTCCCGTGTGTGAGTGGACACAGCCAGTTCAACACAGCGACCTGCCTGCCTGTCTCCCCGGGGTGAGTGTACAAAGCCATTTCCACACAGCGCCCTACCTGCCCAT
Source organism: Microcebus murinus (assembly GCF_040939455.1). Taxonomy (NCBI): domain Eukaryota; kingdom Metazoa; phylum Chordata; class Mammalia; order Primates; family Cheirogaleidae; genus Microcebus; species Microcebus murinus. Next base: position 805,710 of record NW_027438948.1, on the reverse strand, counting down.
CAACCGTGGGTGAGTGGACACTGCCAGTTCCACACAGCGCCCTGCCTGCCCGTGTCCCGTGGGTGAGTGTACACTGCCAGTTCAACACAGTGACCTGCCTGCCTGTCTCCCGTGGGTGAGTGGACACTGCCAGTTCCACACAGCGCCCTACCTGCCCTTCACCCATGGGTCAGTGGACACAGCCAGTTCCATACAGCGCCCTACCTGCCGGTCAACCGTGGGTGAGTGGACACTACCAGTTCCACACTGCGCCCTGCCTGCCCGTGTCCCGTGGGTCAGTGGACACAGCCAGTTCCATACAGCGCCCTACCTGCCGGTCAACCGTGGGTGAGTGGACACTACCAGTTCCACACTGCGCCCTGCCTGCCCGTGTCCCGTGGGTGAGTGGACACTGCCAGTTCCCCACCGCGCCCTGCCTGCCCGTGTCCCGTGGGTGAGTGGACACAGCCAGGTCAACACAGTGACTTGCCTGCCATCTCCCGTGGGTGAGTGGACACTGCCAGTTCAACACAGCGCCCTGCCTGCCCGTCTCCCATGTGTGAGTGGACACAGCCAGTTCAACACAGCGACCTGCATGCCCGTCTCCCGTGGGTGAGTGGACACTGACAGTTCCACACAGCGCCCTACCTGCCTGCCACTTGTGTGTCAGTGGATACAGCCAGTTCCACACAGCGCCCTACCTGACCGTCACCCGTGGGTCAGTGGACACAGCCATTTCCACACAGCGCCCTACCTGGCGTCTACCGTGGTTGAGTGGACACTGCCAGTTCCACACCGCGCCCTGCCTGCCCGTGTCCCATGGGTGAGTGGACACTGCCAGTCCAACACAGTGCCCTGCCTGCCCGCCTTTCCTAGGTGAGTGGAAACAGCCAGTTCCACACAGGGCCCTAACTGCCCGTCTACCGTGGCTCAGTGGACACAGCCAGATCCACAACGCGCCCTGCCTGTCCAACCCGTCTAGATGAGTGGAAACTGCCAGTTCCACACCGGGCCCTGCCTGCCCATTACCCGTGGGTCAGTGGACACAGCTCGTTCCACACATCGCCCTTCATGCCCATCTACCGTGTGTGAGTGGACACAACCAGTTCCACATCGCGCCCTGCCTGCCCATCTCCCGTAGGTGAGTGGACACTGCCAGTTCCACACCACGCCCTGCCTGCCTGTGTCCCGTGGGTGAGTGGACACAGCCAGTTCCACACAGCGCCCTACCTGCCCGTCACCCGTGAATCAGTGGACACAGCACGTCCCACAGAGCACCCTACCTGCCTCTGTACCATGGGTGAGTGGACAGGGCCTGTTCCACATTGTGCCCTGCTTGCCCGTCTCCCATCGGTGAGTGGACACAGGCAGTTCCACACAGCGCCCTATCTGCCCGTATCCCATCGGTCAGTGGATACAGCCAGGTCAACACAGTGACCTTCCTGCCCGTCTCCCGTGGGTGAGTTGACATTGCCAGTTCAACACAGCGCCCTGCATGCCCGTCTCCCGTGGGTGAGTGGACACTGCCAGTTCCACACAGCGCCCTACCTGCCCGTCAGCCGTGAGTGAGTGGACACTGCCAGTTCCACACCACGCCCTGCCTGCCCGTCTCACGTTGGTGAGTGGACAAAGCCAGTTCCACACAGTGCCTTACCTACCCATCACCCGTGTGTCAGTGGACACAGCCCGTTCCACAGAGCGCCCTACCTGCCTCTCTACCATGGGTGACTGGACAGGGCCTGTTCCACATTGCGCGCTGCCTGCCCGTCTCCCATGGGTGAGTGGACACTGTCAGTTCCACACAGCGCCCTGCCTGCCCGTTTACCATGCGTGAGTGGACACAGCCAGGTCAATACAGTGACCTGCCTGCCCGGTTCCCGTGGTTGAGTGGAAACTGCAAGTTCCACACAGCGCCTTATCTGCCCGTCTCCCGTGGGTCAGTGGACACAGCCAGGTCAACACAGTGACCTGCCTGCCCGTCTCCCTTGGGTGAGTGGACACTGCCAGTTCAGAACAGCGGCCTGCCTGCCCATCTCCCATGTGTGAGTGGACTCAGCAATTTCAACACAGCGCCCTGCATGCCCGTCTCCCGTGTGTGAGTGGACACAGCCAGTTCAACACAGCGACCTGCCTGCCCGTCTCCCGTGGGTGAGTGGACACTGCCAGTTCCACACAGCACCCTACCTGCCCGACACCCGTGGGTCAGTGGACAGAGCCAGTTCCACACAGTGCCCTACATGCCCGTCAGCCGTGGGTGATTGGACACTGCCAGTTCCACACCACGCCCTGCCTGCCCGTGTCCCGGGGGTGAGTGGACACTGCCAGTACAAAACAGCGCCCTGCCTGTCCGTCCCCCGTAGGTGCATGGACAAAGCCAGTTCCACACAGTGCCTTACCTACCCGTCACCCGTGGGTCAGTGGACACAGCCCGTTCCACAGAGCGCCCTACCTGCCTCTCTACCATGGGTGAGTGGACAGCGCCAGTTCCACATTGCGCCCTGCCTGCCCGTCTCCCGTCGGTGAGTGGACACAGCCAGTTCCACACAGCGCCCTATCTGCCCGTCTCCCGTGGGTCTGTGGACACAGCCAGGTCAACACAGTGACCTGCCTGCCCGTCTCCCATGGGTGTTGGACACTGGCATTTCCAAACAGCGCCCTGCCTGCCCGTGTCCCGTGGGTGAGTGGACACTGCCAGTACAAAACTGCGCCCTGCCTGTCCGTCCCCCGTGGGTGAGTGGACAAAGCCAGTTGCACACAGTGCCTTACCTACCCGTCACCCGTGCGTCAGTGGACACAGCCCGTCCCAAAGAGCGCCCTACCTTCCTCTCTACCATGGGTGAGTGTGCAGCACCAGCTCCACACCATGCCCTGCCTGCCCATCTCCCGTGGGTGAGTGAACATTGCCAGTTCCACACAGCGCCCTACCTGCCGGTCACCCGTGGGTCAGTGGACACAGCCCGTTCCACAGAGCGCCCTATCTGCCTGTCTACCATCGGTGAGTGGACAGTGCCTGTTCCACATTGTGCCCTGCCTGCCCGTCTACCGTCGGTGAGTGGACACAGCCAGTTCCACACAGCACACTATCTGCCCGTCTCCCGTGGGTCAGTGGACAAAGCCAGTTCCACACAGCGCCCTATCTGCCCGTATCCCGTGGGTCAGTGGACACAGCCAGGTCAACACAGCGCCCTATCTGCCCGTATCCCGTGGGTCAGTGGACACAGCCAGGTCAACACAGTGACCTGCCTGCCCATCTCCCGTGGGTGACTGGACACTGCCAGTTCCACACAGCGACCTGCCTGCCTGTCACCCGTTGGTCAGTGGACACAGCCAGTTCCACACAGCGCCCTACCTGCCCGTCACCCGTGGGTCAGTGGACACAGCCCGTGCCACAGAGCGCCCTACCTGCCTCTCTACCATGGGTGAGTGGACAGCGCCTGTTCCACATAGGGCCCTGCCTGTCCGTTTCCCGTCGTTGAGTGGACACTGCCAGTTCATCACAGCGAATTGCCTGCCCGACTCCCGTGGGTGAGTGGACACTGCCAGTTCCACACAGCGCCCTACCTGCCCGTCAGCCGTGAGTGAGTGGACACTGCCAGTTCCACACCACGCCCTGCCTGCCCGTGTCCCGTGGGTGAGTGGACACTGCCAGTACAAAACAGCGCCCTACCTGCCCGTCCCAGTGGGTGAGTGGACACTGCCAGTTCCACACAGCTCCCTACCTGCCTGTCAGCCGTGGATCAGTGGACACAGCCAGTTCCACACAGCGCCCTACCTGCCCATCACCCATGGGTCAGTGGACACAGCCAGTTCCACACAGCGCCCTACCTGCCCATCAACCGTGGGTGAGTGGACACTGCCAGTTCCACACAGCGCCCTACCTGCCTGTCACCCGTGGGTCAGTGGACACAGCCAGGTCCACACTGCGCCTTACGTGCCCGTCATCCGTGGGTGAGGAGACACTGCCAGTTCCACACCACGCCCTGCCTGCCCGTGTCCCGTGGGTGAGTGGACACTGCCAGTACAATACAGCGCCCTACCTGCCCGTCCCAGTGGCTGAGTGGACATGCCAGTTCCACACAGCTCCCTACCTGCCTGTCAGCCGTGGATCAGTGGACACAGCCAGTTCCACAAAGCGCCCTACCTGCCCATCAACCGTGGGTCAGTGGACACAGCCCGTCCCACAGACCGCCGTACCTGCCTCTCTACCATGAGTGAGTGGATAGCGCCTGTTCCACATTGCGGCCTGCCTGCCCGTCTCCCGTCGGTGAGTGGACACAGCCAGTTCCACACAGCTCCCTATCTGCCAGTCTCCCGTGGGTCAGTAGACACAGCAAGGTCAACCCAGTGACCTGCCTGCCCGTCTCCCGTGGGTAAATGGACACTGCCATTTCAACACAGCGCCTTGCCTGCCCATCTCTCCTGTGTGAGTGGACACAGCATGTTCAACACAGCACCCTGCCTGCCCGTCCCCCGTGGGTGAGTGGACAAAGCCAGTTCCACACAGTGCCTTACCTACCCGTTACCCGTGGGACATTGGACACAGCCCGTCCCACAGAGCGCCCTACCTGCCTCTCTACCATGGGTGATTGGACAGCGCCAGTTCCACACCGCGCCCTTCTTACCCGTGTCCCGTGTGTGAGTGGACACAGCCAGTTCAACACAGCGACCTGCCTGCCTGTCTCCCGTGGGTGAGTGGACACTGCCAGTTCCACACAGCTCTCTACCTGCCTGTCACCCGTGGGTCAGTGGACAGAGCCAGTTCCAAACAGCGCCCTACCGGCCCGTCAACCGTGGGTCAGTGGACACAGCCTGTCCCACAGAGCGCCCTACCTGCCTCTCTACCATGGGTGAGTGGGCAGCGCCTGTTCCACATTGCGCCCTGCCTGCCCATCTCCCGTGGGTGAGTGGACACACCCAGATCAACACAGCGCCCTATCTGCCCGTCTCCCGAGGGTGTGTGGACACAGCCAGTTCCACACTGCGCCCTGCCTGCCCGTCACCCATGGGTGAGTGGACACAGCCAGATCCACAATGCTCCCTGCTTGCCCATCTCCCTTTGGTGTGTGCACACAGCCTGTTTCACACTGCGCCCTACCTGCCGGTCTCCCGTGGGTGAGTGGACACAGCCACATCCACACTGCACCCGGCCTGCCCGTCTCACTTGGGTCATTGGACACAGCCAGTTCCACACTGCGCCCTGCCTTCCGGTCTACCGGGGTGAGTGGACACAGTCACATCCACACTGTGCCCTACCTGCCCGTCTCCCTTGGGTGTGTGGACTCAGCCCGATCCACTAGGCGCCCAGCCTGCCCGTCCCCCGTGGGTGTGTGGACAAGCCACATCCACACAGCATTCTGCCTGACCGTCTCCCATGGGTGTGTGGATACAGCCACATCCACACTGCGCCCTGCCTGCCCATCTCCCGTGGGGGAGTGGACACAGCCAGATCCACACGGTACCCTGCCTGCCCGTCTCCGAAGGATGTGTGGACACAGCCATTTCCACTCTGCGCCCTGCCTGCCCTTCACCCATGGGTGAGTGGACACGGCCACATCCACACTGCGCCCTGCCTGCTCATCTCCCGTGGGTGTGTGGACACGGCCAGATCTACACAGCGCCCTGCCTGCCCATCTCCCGTGAGTGAGTGGACACAGCCAGATCCACTCAGCGCCCTGCCTACCCATCTCCTGTGGGTGTGCGGACACAGCCAGTTCCACACAGAGCCCTGCCTGCTCGTCTCCCGTGGGTGAGTGGACACAGCCAGATCCACACAGCGCCCGGCCTGCCCGTCTCCCGTGGGTGTGTGGACACGGCCACATCCACACTGCGCCCTGCCTGCCCGTCTCTCGTGGGTGTGTGGACACAGCCAGATCTACATAGCGCCCTGCCTGACCGTCCCCCATGGGCTGTGGACACAGCCAGTTCCACACTGCGCCCTGCCTGCCCATCTCCTGTGGGTGAGTGGACAAGCCAGATCCACAGAGCGCCCTGCCTGCCCGTCTACCGTGAGTGGCCACAGCCAGTTCCACACAGCGCCCTGCCTGACCGTATCCCTTGGGTGTTTGGAGAGAGCCAGATCCACACAGCGCCCAACCTGCCCATCTCCGGTGGTTGTGTGGACACAATCAGATCCACACAGAGCTCTGCCTGCCCGTAACCCATGGGTGAGTGGAAACAGTCAGATCCAAACTGCACCCTGCCTGCCCATCTCCTGTGGGTGAGTAGACATAGTCAGATCCACACTGCGCCCTGCCTGCCCGTCTACAGTGGGTGTGTGGACACGGCCACATCCAGACTGCCCCCTGCCTGACCGTCTCCTGAGGGTGTGTGGACAAGCCAGATCCACACTGCGCCCTGCCTGTCCATTTCCCGTGGGTGTTTGGACACGACAAATCTACACTGCGTCCTGCCAGATCATCTCCCGTGGGTGAGTGGACACAGCCAGATCCACACTGCGCCCTGCGTGCCCGTCTCCCGTGGGAGTGTGGACACGACAAGATCCACACTGCGCTCTGCCAGCCCATCTCCCGTGGGTGAGTGGACACAGCCAGTTCCACACTGCGCCCTACCTGCCTGTCACCCGTCGGTCAGTGGTCACAGTCAGTTCCACACAGCGCCCTAGCTGCCAGTCACCCGTGGGTCAGTGGACACAGCCCGTTCCACAGAGCGCCCTACCTGCCTCTCTACCATGGGTGAGTGGACAGGGCCTGTTCCACATTGCGCCCTGCCTGCCCGTCTCCCGTCGGTGAGTGGACACAGCCAGTTCCACACAGCGCCCTATCTGCCCGTCTCCCTTGGGTCAGTGGACACAGCCAGTTCAACTCAGTGACCTGCCTGCCCGTCTCCCGTGGGTAAGTGGACACTGGCATTTCCAAATAGCGCCCTGCCTGCCCGTGTCCCATGGGTGAGTGGACACTGCCAGTACAAAACGGCGCCCTGCCTGCCCGTTCCCCGTGGGTGAGTGGACAAAGCCAGTTCCACACAGTGCCTTACCGACCGGTCACCCGTGGGTCAGTGGACACAGCCCGTCCCACAGAGCGCCCTACCTTCCTCTCTACCATGGGTGAGTGGACACTGCCAGATCCACACTGCGCCCTGCCTGCCCGTCTCCCGTGGGTGAGTGGACACAGCCAGTTCCACCCAGCGCCCTATCTGCCCATCTCCCTTGGGTCAGTGGACACAGCCAGGTCAACACAGTGACCTGCCTACCCGTCTCCTGTGGGTGAGTGGACACTGCCAGTTCCACACTGCGCCTGCCTGCCAGTATACCGTGCGTGAGTGGACACAGCCAGGTCAACACAGTGACCTGCCTGCACGGATCCCGTGGTTGAGTGGACACTGCCAGTTCCACACAGCGCCCTATCTGCCCGTCTGCCGTGGGTCAGTGGACACAGCCAGGTCAACACAGTGACCTGCCTGCCCGTCTCCTATGGGTGAGTGGACACTGCCAGTTCAGAACAGCACCCTGCCTGCCCGTATTCCGTGTGTGACTGGACACAGCCAGTTCCTAAGAGCGCCCTACGTGCCCGTCACCCGTGGGCAGTGGACACAGCCAGTTCCACACAGCGCCCTACCTGCCCGACAACCGTGGGTGAGTGGACACTGCCAGTTCCACACAGCGCCCTACCTGCCTGTCACCCGTGGGTCAGTGGACACAGCCAGTTCCACACAGCGCACTGCCTGCCCGTCTCCCGTGTGTGAGTGGACACAGCCAGTTCCAAACAGCGCACTACCTGCCCGTCACCCGTGGGACAGTGGACACAGCCAGTTCCACACAGCGCCCTACCTGCCCGTCAGCCGTGGGTGAGTGGACACTGCCAGTTCTACATCACGCCCTACCTCCCCGTGTCCCGTGGGTGAGTGGACAAAGCCAGTTCCACACAGTGCCTTACCGACCCGTCACCCGTGGGTCAGTGGACACAGCCCGTCCCACAGAGCGCCCTACCTGCCTCTCTACCATGGGTGAGTGGACAGCGCCAGTTCCACACCGTGCCCTGCCTGCCCGTCTCCCGTGGGTGAGTGGACACTGCCAGTTCCACATAGCGCCCTACCTGCCCGTCACCCGTGGGTCTGTGGACACAGCCAGTTCCACATAGCGCCCTACCTGCCCGTCAACCGTCGGTGAGTGGACACTGCCAGTTCCACACTGCGCCCTAACGGCCCGTGTCCTGTGCGTGAGTGGACACAGCCAGGTCAACACAGTGACCTGCCTGCCCGTCTCCCGTGTGTGAGTGGACACAGCCAGTTCAACAGAGTGACGTGCCTACCTGTCTCCCGTGGGTGAGTGGACACAGCCAGGTCAACACAGTGACCGGCCTGCCTGTCTCCCGTGGGTGAGTGGACACTGCCAGTACAAAACAGCGCCCTGCCTGTCCATCCCCCGTGGGTGAGTGCACAAATCCAGTTCCACACAGTGCCTTACCTCCCCGTTACCCGTGGGTCAGTGGACACAGCCCGTCCCACAGAGCGCCCTACCTGCCTCTCTACCATGGGTGAGTGGACAGCGCCTGTTCCACATTGCGCCCTGCCTGCACGTCTCCCGTGGGTGAGTGGACACAGCCAGTTCCACACAGCGCCCTATATGCCCGTCTCCCGTGCGTCAGTGGACACAGCCAGGTCAACACAGTGACCAGCCTACCCGTCTCCCGTGGGTGAGTGGACACAGCCAGTTCCACACCGTGCCCTGCCTGCCCGTGTCCCGTGGGTGAGTGGACACAGCCAGGTCAACACAGTGACCTGCCTGCCCGTCTACCGTAGGTGAGTGGACACTGCCAGTTCCACACCGCGCCCTGCCTGCCCGTGTCCCGTGGGTGAGTGGAGACTGCCAGTCCAACACAGCGCCCTGCGTGCCCGTCTTTCCTTGGTGAGTGGACACAGTAAGGTCCACTCAGCCCCCTACCTGCCCGTCACCCGTGGGTCAGTGGACACAGCTCGTCCCACAGAGCGCCCTACCTTCCTCTGTTCCATGGGTGAGTGGACAGCGCATGTTCCACAATGTGCCCTGCCTGCCCGTCTCCCGTGTGTGAGTGGACACAGCCAGTTCAACACAGTGACCTGCCTGCCCGTCCCCCGTGGGTGAGTGGACAAAGCCAGTTCCACACAGTGCCTTACCTACTCGTCACCCGTGGGTCAGTGGACACAGCCCGTCCCACAGAGCGCCCTACCTGCCTCTCTACCATGGGTGAGTGGACAGCGCCAGTTCCACACCGCGCCCTGCCTGCCCGTATCCCGTGGGTGAGTGGACACTGCCAGTACCACACAGCGCCCTACCAGCCCGTCACCCATGGGAAAGTGGACACTGCCAGTTCCACACAGGGCCCAACCTGCCCGTGAACCGTGGGTGAGTGTACCCTGCCAGTTCCACAAAGCGCCCTACCTGCCTGTCACGCATGGGTCAGGGGACACAGCCAGTTCCACACAGCGTCCTACCTGCCCGTCAACTGTGGGTGAGTGGACACTGCCAGTTCCACACCGTGCCCTGCCTGCCCGTGTCCCGTGGGTGAGTGGACACAGCCAGGTCAACACAGTGACCTGCCTGCCCGTCTCCCGTGGGTGAGTGGACACTGCCAGTTCAACACAGCGCCCTGCATGCCCGTCTCCCGTGTGTGAGTGGACACAGCCAGTCCAACACAGCGCCTTGTCTGCCCATCTTGCGTGGGTGAGTGGACAAAGCCAGTTCCACACAGTGCCTTACCTACCCGTCACCCGTGGGTCAGTGGACACAGCCCGTCCCACAGAGCGCCCTATCTGCCTCTCTACCATGGGTGAGTGGACAGCGCCTGTTCCACATTGCGCCCTGCCTGCCCGTCTCCCGTCGGTGAGTGGACACAGCCAGTTACACACAGCGCCCTATCTGCCCGTCTCCCGTGGGTCAGTGGACACAGCCAGGTCAACACTGTGACCTGCCTGTCCGTCTTCCGTGGGTGAGTGGACATTGCCAGTTCCACACCATGCCCTGCCTGCCCATGACCCGTGGGTGAGTGGACACTGCCAGTACAAAACAGCGCCCTGCCTGTTCGTCCCCCGTGGGTGAGTGGACAAAGCCAGTTAAACACAGTGCCTTATCTACCTGTCACCCGTGGGTCAGTGGACACAGCCCGTCCCACCTAGCGCCCTACCTTCCTCTCTACCATGGGTGAGTGGACAGCGCCAGCTCCACACCATGCCCTGCCGGCCCGACTCCCGTGGGTGAGTGGACACTTCCAGTACCACATAGCGCCCTACCTGCCCATCACCCGTGGGTCAGTGGACACAGCCAGTTCCACACAGCGCCCTACCTACCCGTCAACCGTGGGTGAGTGGAAACTGCCAGTTCCACACCGCGCCCTGCCTGCCCGTGTCCCGTGCGTGAGTGGACACAGCCAGATCTACACAGTGACCTGCCTGCCAGTCTCCCGTAGGTGAGTGGACACTGCCAGTTCCAGACAGCACCCTGCCTGCCCGTCACCTGTGGGTCAGTGGTCACAGCCAGTTCCACACAGTGCCCTACCTGCCCGTCAGCTGTGGGTGAGTGGACACTGCCAGTTCCACACCACGCCCTGCCTGCCCATTTCCCGTGGGTGAGTGGACACTGCCAGTAAAAAACAGCGCCATGCCTGCCCGTTCCCCGTGGGTGTGTGGACAAAGCCACTTCCACACAGTGCCTTACCTACCCGTCACCCGTGTGTCAGTGGACACAGCCCGTCCCACAGAGCGCCCTACCTGCCTCTCTACCATGGGTGAGTGGACAGCGCCAGATCCACACCGTGCCCTGCCAGCCCGTCTCCCGTGGGTGAGTGGACAAGGCCAGTTCCACACAGCGCCCTACCTGCCCATCACCCATGGGTCTGTGGACACAGCCAGTTCCACACAGCACCCTACCTGCCCGTCAACCGTCGGTGAGTGGACACTGCCAGTTCCACACCGCGCCCTGACTGCTCGTGTCCCGTGGGTGAGTGGACACAGCCAGGTAAACACATTGACCTGCCTGCCCGTCTCTCGTGAGTGAGTGGACACTGCCAGTTCAACACAGCGCCCTGCCTGACTGTCTCCCGTGTGTGAGTGGACACAGCCAGTTCAACACAGTGACCTGCCTGCCCGTCTCCCATGGGTGAGTGGACACTGCCAGTTCCACACAGCGCCCTACCTGCCTGTCACCCGTGGGTCAGTGGACACAGCCAATTCCACACAGCGCACTGCCTGCCCGTCTCCCGTGTGTGAGTGGACTCAGCCAGTTCAAAACAGTGCCCTGCCTGCCCGTCTCCCGTGTGTTAGTGGACACAACCAGTTCCAAACAGCGCACTACCTGCCCGTCACCCGGGGGACAGTGGACACAGCCAGTTCCACACAGCGCCCTACCTGCCCGTCAACCGTGGGTGAGTGGACACTGCCAGTTCTACATCACGCCCTACCTCCCCGTGTCCCGTGGGTGAGTGGACAAAGCCAGTTCCACACAGTGCCTTACCGACCCGTCACCCGTGGGTCAGTGGACACAGCCCGACCCACAGAGCGCCCTACCTGCCTCTCTACCATGGGTGAGTGGACAGCGCCAGTTCCACACCGTGCCCTGCCTGCCCGTCTCCCGTGGGTGAGTGGACACTGCCAGTTCCACATAGCGCCCTACCTGCCCGTCACCCGTGGGTCTGTGGACACAGCCAGTTCCACATAGCGCCCTACCTGCCCGTCAACCGTCGGTGAGTGGACACTGCCAGTTCCACACCGCGCCCTAACGGCCCGTGTCCTGTGCGTGAGTGGACACAGCCAGGTCAACACAGTGACCTGCCTGCCCGTCTCCCGTGTGTGAGTGGACACAGCCAGTTCAACAGAGTGACGTGCCTGCCTGTCTCTCGTGGGTGAGTGGACACAGCCAGGTCAACACAGTGACCGGCCTGCCCATCTCCCGTGGGTGAGTGGACACTGCCAGTACAAAACAGCGCCCTGCCTGTCCATCCCCCGTGGGTGAGTGGACAAAGCCAGTTCCACACAGTGCCTTACCTCCCCGTTACCCGTGGGTCAGTGGACACAGCCCGTCCCACAGAGCGCCCTACCTGCCTCTCTACCATGGGTGAGTGGACAGCGCCTGTTCCACATTGCGCCCTGCCTGCACGTCTCCCGTGGGTGAGTGGACACAGCCAGTTCCACACAGCACCCTATATGACCGTCTCCCGTGCGTCAGTGGACACAGCCAGGTCAACACAGTGACCAGCATGCCCGTCTCCCGTGGGTGAGTGGACACTGCCAGTTCCACACAGCACCCCACCTGCCCTTCAACTGTGGGTGAGTGGACAGCACCAGTTCCACACCGTGCCCTGCCTGCCCATCTCCCGTGGGAGAGTGGACACTGCCAGTTCCAGACAGCGCCCTACCTGCCCATCATCCGTGGTCAGTGGACACAGCAAGTTCCACACAGCGCCCTACCTGCGCATCAACCGTGGGTGAGTGGACACTGCCAGTTCCACACAGCACCCTACCTGCCTGTCAAACGTGGGTGAGTGGACATTGCCAGTTCCACACAGCGCCCTACCTGCCCGACAACCGTGGTGAGTGGACACTGCCAATTCCACACAGCGCCCTACCTGCCTGTCACCCGTGGGTCAGTGGACACAGCCAGTTCCACACAGTGCCCTACCTGCCCGTCACCCGTTCGTCAGTGGACACAGCCCGTCCCACAGAGCGCCCTATCTGCCTCTCTACCATGGGTGAGTGGACAGCGCCTGTTCCACATTGTGCCCTGCATGTCCGTTTCTCGTTGGTGAGTGGACACTGCCAGTTAAACACAGCGACCTGCCTGCCCGTCTCCCGTGGGTGAGTGGACACTGCCAGTTCCACACAGCGTCCTGCCTGCCCTTCACCCGTGGGTCAGTGGACACAGCCAGTTCCACACAGCGCCCTACCTGCCCGTCAAACGTCGGTTAGTGGACACTGCCAGTTCCACACCACGCTCTGAATGCTCGTGTCCCGTGGGTGAGTGGACACTGCCAGTTCAACACAGCGCTCTGTCTGTCCGTGTCCCGTGTGTGAGTGGACACAGCCAGTTCAACACAGCGACCTGCCTGCCTGTCTCCCGTGGGTGAGTGGACACTGCCAGTTCCACACAGCGCCCTACCTGCCCGTCACCCGTGGGTCAGTGGACACAGCCCGTCCCACAGAGTGCCCTACCTGCCTCTCTACCATGGGTGAGTGGACAGCGCCTGTTCCACATTGCGCCCTGCCTGCCCGTCTCCCGTCGGTGAGTGGACACAGCCAGTTCCACACAGCGCCCTATCTGCCCGTCTCCCGTGGGTCAGTGGACACAGCCAGGTAAACACAGTGACCTGCCTGCCCGTCTCCCCTGGGTGAGAGAACATTGCCAATTCAACACAGCACCCTGCCTGCCAGTCTCCCGTGTGTGAGTGGACACAGCCAGTTCAACACAGCGACCTGCCTGCCTGTCTCCCCGGGGTGAGTGCACAAAGCCAGTTCCACACAGTGCCTTACCTACCCGTCACCCGTGGGTCAGTGGACACAGCCCGTCCCACAGAGCGCACTACTTGCCTCTCTACCATGGGTGAGGGGACAGTGCCAGTTCCACAACGCGCCCTGCCTGCCCGTCTCCCGTGGGTGAGTGGAAACTGCCAGTTCCACACAGCGCCCCACCTGCCCGTCAGTCGTGGGTGAGTGGACACTGCCAGTTCCAAACCACGCCCTGCCTTCCTGTGTCCCGTGGGTGAGTGGACACTGCCAGTACAAAACAGCGCCCTGCCTGCCTGTCCCCCGTGGGTGAGTGGACAAAGCCAGTTCCACACAGTGCCTTACCTACCAGTCACCAGTGTGTCACTGGACACAGCCCGTCCCACAGAGCGCCCTACCTGCCTCTCTACCATGGGTGAGTGGACAGCACCAGTTCCACACCGCGCCCTGCCTGCCCTTCTCCTGTGGGTGAGTGGACACTGCCAGTTCCACACAGCGCCCTACCTGCCCGTCACCCGTGGGTCTGTGGAAACAGGAAGGTCAACACAGTGACCTGCCTGCCCGTCTCCCGTGGGTGAGTGGACACTTCCAGTTCCACACAGCGCCCTACCTGCCCGTCACCCGTGGGTCAGTCGACACAAACAGTTCCACACAGCGCCCTACCTGCCCGTCACCTGTGAGTCAGTGGACACAGCACGTCCCACAGAGCGCCCAACCTGCCTCTCAACCATGGGTGAGTTGACAGCGACAGTTCCACACCGCGCCCTGCCTGCCCGTCACCCGTGGGTCAGTGGACACAGCCAATTCTACACAGCGCCCTACCTGCCCATCAACCGTGGGTGAGTGGACACTGCCAGTTCCACACAGCGCCCTGCCTGCCCGTGTTCCGTGGGTGAGTGGACACTGCCAGTACAAAAGAGCGCCCTGCCTGCCCGTCGCCCGTGGGTGATTGGAGAAAGCCACTTCCACACAGTGCCTTACCTACCCGTCACCCATGGGTCAGTGGACACAGCCCGTCCCACAGAGCGCCCTACATGCCTCTCTACCATGGGTGAGTGGACAGCGCCAGTTCCACACCGCGCCCTGCCTGCCCGTCTCCCGTGGGTTAGTGGACAGTGCCAGTTCCACACAGCACCCTACTTGTCCATCACCCATGGGTCAGTGGACACTGCCAGTTCCACACACGCCCTGCCTGCCCGTGTCCCGTGGGTGAGAGGACACTGCCAGTACAAAACAGCGCCCTGCCTGCCCGTCCCCCGTGGGTGAGTGGAGAAAGCCACTTCCACACAGTGCCTTACCTACCCCTCACCCATGGGTCAGTGGACACAGCCCGTCCCACAGAGCGCCCTACCTGCCTCTCTACCATGGGTGAGTTGACAGCGCCAGTTCCACACCGTGCGCTGCCTGCCTGTCTCCCGTGGGTGAGTGGACACTGGAAGTTCCACACAGCACCCTACCTGCCCGTCACCCGTGTGTCGGTGGACAAAGCGAGTTCCAGAGAGCACCCTACCTGCCCGTCAATAGTCGGTTAGGGGACACTGCCAGTTCCACACAGCGCCCTTTCTGCCCGTCTCCCGTGGGTCAGTGGACACAGCCAGGTAAACACAGTGACCTGCCTGCCCGTCTCCCGTGGGTGAGAGGACATTGCCAATTCAACACAGCACCCTGCCTGCCCGTCTCCCGTGTGTGAGTGGACACAGCCAGTTCAACACAGCGACCTGCCTGCCTGTCTCCCCGGGGTGAGTGTACAAAGCCATTTCCACACAGCGCCCTACCTGCCCATCAACCGTGGGTGAGTGGACAAAGCCAGTTCCACACAGTGCCTTACCTCCCCGTTACCCGTGGGTCAGTGGACACAGCCCGTCCCACAGAGCGCCCTACCTGCCTCTCTACCATGGGTGAGTGGACAGCGCCTGTTCCACATTGCGCCCTGCCTGCACGTCTCCCGTGGGTGAGTGGACACAGCCAGTTCCACACAGCACCCTATATGACCGTCTCCCGTGCGTCAGTGGACACAGCCAGGTCAACACAGTGACCAGCATGCCCGTCTCCCGTGGGTGAGTGGACACTGCCAGTTCCACACAGCACCCCACCTGCCCTTCAACTGTGGGTGAGTGGACAGCACCAGTTCCACACCGTGCCCTGCCTGCCCATCTCCCGTGGGAGAGTGGACACTGCCAGTTCCAGACAGCGCCCTACCTGCCCATCATCCGTGGTCAGTGGACACAGCAAGTTCCACACAGCGCCCTACCTGCGCATCAACCGTGGGTGAGTGGACACTGCCAGTTCCACACAGCACCCTACCTGCCTGTCAAACGTGGGTGAGTGGACATTGCCAGTTCCACACAGCGCCCTACCTGCCCGACAACCGTGGTGAGTGGACACTGCCAATTCCACACAGCGCCCTACCTGCCTGTCACCCGTGGGTCAGTGGACACAGCCAGTTCCACACAGTGCCCTACCTGCCCGTCACCCGTTCGTCAGTGGACACAGCCCGTCCCACAGAGCGCCCTATCTGCCTCTCTACCATGGGTGAGTGGACAGCGCCTGTTCCACATTGTGCCCTGCATGTCCGTTTCTCGTTGGTGAGTGGACACTGCCAGTTAAACACAGCGACCTGCCTGCCCGTCTCCCGTGGGTGAGTGGACACTGCCAGTTCCACACAGCGTCCTGCCTGCCCTTCACCCGTGGGTCAGTGGACACAGCCAGTTCCACACAGCGCCCTACCTGCCCGTCAAACGTCGGTTAGTGGACACTGCCAGTTCCACACCACGCTCTGAATGCTCGTGTCCCGTGGGTGAGTGGACACTGCCAGTTCAACACAGCGCTCTGTCTGTCCGTGTCCCGTGTGTGAGTGGACACAGCCAGTTCAACACAGCGACCTGCCTGCCTGTCTCCCGTGGGTGAGTGGACACTGCCAGTTCCACACAGCGCCCTACCTGCCCGTCACCCGTGGGTCAGTGGACACAGCCCGTCCCACAGAGTGCCCTACCTGCCTCTCTACCATGGGTGAGTGGACAGCGCCTGTTCCACATTGCGCCCTGCCTGCCCGTCTCCCGTCGGTGAGTGGACACAGCCAGTTCCACACAGCGCCCTATCTGCCCGTCTCCCGTGGGTCAGTGGACACAGCCAGGTAAACACAGTGACCTGCCTGCCCGTCTCCCCTGGGTGAGAGAACATTGCCAATTCAACACAGCACCCTGCCTGCCAGTCTCCCGTGTGTGAGTGGACACAGCCAGTTCAACACAGCGACCTGCCTGCCTGTCTCCCCGGGGTGAGTGCACAAAGCCAGTTCCACACAGTGCCTTACCTACCCGTCACCCGTGGGTCAGTGGACACAGCCCGTCCCACAGAGCGCACTACTTGCCTCTCTACCATGGGTGAGGGGACAGTGCCAGTTCCACAACGCGCCCTGCCTGCCCGTCTCCCGTGGGTGAGTGGAAACTGCCAGTTCCACACAGCGCCCCACCTGCCCGTCAGTCGTGGGTGAGTGGACACTGCCAGTTCCAAACCACGCCCTGCCTTCCTGTGTCCCGTGGGTGAGTGGACACTGCCAGTACAAAACAGCGCCCTGCCTGCCTGTCCCCCGTGGGTGAGTGGACAAAGCCAGTTCCACACAGTGCCTTACCTACCAGTCACCAGTGTGTCACTGGACACAGCCCGTCCCACAGAGCGCCCTACCTGCCTCTCTACCATGGGTGAGTGGACAGCACCAGTTCCACACCGCGCCCTGCCTGCCCTTCTCCTGTGGGTGAGTGGACACTGCCAGTTCCACACAGCGCCCTACCTGCCCGTCACCCGTGGGTCTGTGGAAACAGGAAGGTCAACACAGTGACCTGCCTGCCCGTCTCCCGTGGGTGAGTGGACACTTCCAGTTCCACACAGCGCCCTACCTGCCCGTCACCCGTGGGTCAGTCGACACAAACAGTTCCACACAGCGCCCTACCTGCCCGTCACCTGTGAGTCAGTGGACACAGCACGTCCCACAGAGCGCCCAACCTGCCTCTCAACCATGGGTGAGTTGACAGCGACAGTTCCACACCGCGCCCTGCCTGCCCGTCACCCGTGGGTCAGTGGACACAGCCAATTCTACACAGCGCCCTACCTGCCCATCAACCGTGGGTGAGTGGACACTGCCAGTTCCACACAGCGCCCTGCCTGCCCGTGTTCCGTGGGTGAGTGGACACTGCCAGTACAAAAGAGCGCCCTGCCTGCCCGTCGCCCGTGGGTGATTGGAGAAAGCCACTTCCACACAGTGCCTTACCTACCCGTCACCCATGGGTCAGTGGACACAGCCCGTCCCACAGAGCGCCCTACATGCCTCTCTACCATGGGTGAGTGGACAGCGCCAGTTCCACACCGCGCCCTGCCTGCCCGTCTCCCGTGGGTTAGTGGACAGTGCCAGTTCCACACAGCACCCTACTTGTCCATCACCCATGGGTCAGTGGACACTGCCAGTTCCACACACGCCCTGCCTGCCCGTGTCCCGTGGGTGAGAGGACACTGCCAGTACAAAACAGCGCCCTGCCTGCCCGTCCCCCGTGGGTGAGTGGAGAAAGCCACTTCCACACAGTGCCTTACCTACCCCTCACCCATGGGTCAGTGGACACAGCCCGTCCCACAGAGCGCCCTACCTGCCTCTCTACCATGGGTGAGTTGACAGCGCCAGTTCCACACCGTGCGCTGCCTGCCTGTCTCCCGTGGGTGAGTGGACACTGGAAGTTCCACACAGCACCCTACCTGCCCGTCACCCGTGTGTCGGTGGACAAAGCGAGTTCCAGAGAGCACCCTACCTGCCCGTCAATAGTCGGTTAGGGGACACTGCCAGTTCCACACAGCGCCCTTTCTGCCCGTCTCCCGTGGGTCAGTGGACACAGCCAGGTAAACACAGTGACCTGCCTGCCCGTCTCCCGTGGGTGAGAGGACATTGCCAATTCAACACAGCACCCTGCCTGCCCGTCTCCCGTGTGTGAGTGGACACAGCCAGTTCAACACAGCGACCTGCCTGCCTGTCTCCCCGGGGTGAGTGTACAAAGCCATTTCCACACAGCGCCCTACCTGCCCATCAACCGTGGGTGAGTGGACACTGCCAGTTCCACACAGCGCCCTGCCTGCCCGTGTCCCGTGGGTGAGTGTACACTGCCAGTTCAACACAGCGACCTGCCTGCCTGTCTCCCGTGGGTGAGTGGACACTGCCAGTTCCACACAGCGCCCTACCTGCCCTTCACCCATGGGTCAGTGGACACAGCCAGTTCCATACAGCGCCCTACCTGCCGGTCAACCGTGGGTGAGTGGACACTACCAGTTCCACACTGCGCCCTGCCTGCCCGTGTCCCGTGGGTCAGTGGACACAGCCAGTTCCATACAGCGCCCTACCTGCCGGTCAACCGTGGGTGAGTGGACACTACCAGTTCCACACTGCGCCCTGCCTGCCCGTGTCCCGTGGGTGAGTGGACACTGCCAGTTCCCCACCGCGCCCTGCCTGCCCGTGTCCCGTGGGTGAGTGGACACAGCCAGGTCAACACAGTGACTTGCCTGCCATCTCCCGTGGGTGAGTGGACACTGCCAGTTCAACACAGCGCCCTGCCTGCCCGTCTCCCATGTGTGAGTGGACACAGCCAGTTCAACACAGCGACCTGCATGCCCGTCTCCCGTGGGTGAGTGGACACTGACAGTTCCACACAGCGCCCTACCTGCCTGCCACTTGTGTGTCAGTGGATACAGCCAGTTCCACACAGCGCCCTACCTGACCGTCACCCGTGGGTCAGTGGACACAGCCATTTCCACACAGCGCCCTACCTGGCGTCTACCGTGGTTGAGTGGACACTGCCAGTTCCACACCGCGCCCTGCCTGCCCGTGTCCCATGGGTGAGTGGACACTGCCAGTCCAACACAGTGCCCTGCCTGCCCGCCTTTCCTAGGTGAGTGGAAACAGCCAGTTCCACACAGGGCCCTAACTGCCCGTCTACCGTGGCTCAGTGGACACAGCCAGATCCACAACGCGCCCTGCCTGTCCAACCCGTCTAGATGAGTGGAAACTGCCAGTTCCACACCGGGCCCTGCCTGCCCATTACCCGTGGGTCAGTGGACACAGCTCGTTCCACACATCGCCCTTCATGCCCATCTACCGTGTGTGAGTGGACACAACCAGTTCCACATCGCGCCCTGCCTGCCCATCTCCCGTAGGTGAGTGGACACTGCCAGTTCCACACCACGCCCTGCCTGCCTGTGTCCCGTGGGTGAGTGGACACAGCCAGTTCCACACAGCGCCCTACCTGCCCGTCACCCGTGAATCAGTGGACACAGCACGTCCCACAGAGCACCCTACCTGCCTCTGTACCATGGGTGAGTGGACAGGGCCTGTTCCACATTGTGCCCTGCTTGCCCGTCTCCCATCGGTGAGTGGACACAGGCAGTTCCACACAGCGCCCTATCTGCCCGTATCCCATCGGTCAGTGGATACAGCCAGGTCAACACAGTGACCTTCCTGCCCGTCTCCCGTGGGTGAGTTGACATTGCCAGTTCAACACAGCGCCCTGCATGCCCGTCTCCCGTGGGTGAGTGGACACTGCCAGTTCCACACAGCGCCCTACCTGCCCGTCAGCCGTGAGTGAGTGGACACTGCCAGTTCCACACCACGCCCTGCCTGCCCGTCTCACGTTGGTGAGTGGACAAAGCCAGTTCCACACAGTGCCTTACCTACCCATCACCCGTGTGTCAGTGGACACAGCCCGTTCCACAGAGCGCCCTACCTGCCTCTCTACCATGGGTGACTGGACAGGGCCTGTTCCACATTGCGCGCTGCCTGCCCGTCTCCCATGGGTGAGTGGACACTGTCAGTTCCACACAGCGCCCTGCCTGCCCGTTTACCATGCGTGAGTGGACACAGCCAGGTCAATACAGTGACCTGCCTGCCCGGTTCCCGTGGTTGAGTGGAAACTGCAAGTTCCACACAGCGCCTTATCTGCCCGTCTCCCGTGGGTCAGTGGACACAGCCAGGTCAACACAGTGACCTGCCTGCCCGTCTCCCTTGGGTGAGTGGACACTGCCAGTTCAGAACAGCGGCCTGCCTGCCCATCTCCCATGTGTGAGTGGACTCAGCAATTTCAACACAGCGCCCTGCATGCCCGTCTCCCGTGTGTGAGTGGACACAGCCAGTTCAACACAGCGACCTGCCTGCCCGTCTCCCGTGGGTGAGTGGACACTGCCAGTTCCACACAGCACCCTACCTGCCCGACACCCGTGGGTCAGTGGACAGAGCCAGTTCCACACAGTGCCCTACATGCCCGTCAGCCGTGGGTGATTGGACACTGCCAGTTCCACACCACGCCCTGCCTGCCCGTGTCCCGGGGGTGAGTGGACACTGCCAGTACAAAACAGCGCCCTGCCTGTCCGTCCCCCGTAGGTGCATGGACAAAGCCAGTTCCACACAGTGCCTTACCTACCCGTCACCCGTGGGTCAGTGGACACAGCCCGTTCCACAGAGCGCCCTACCTGCCTCTCTACCATGGGTGAGTGGACAGCGCCAGTTCCACATTGCGCCCTGCCTGCCCGTCTCCCGTCGGTGAGTGGACACAGCCAGTTCCACACAGCGCCCTATCTGCCCGTCTCCCGTGGGTCTGTGGACACAGCCAGGTCAACACAGTGACCTGCCTGCCCGTCTCCCATGGGTGTTGGACACTGGCATTTCCAAACAGCGCCCTGCCTGCCCGTGTCCCGTGGGTGAGTGGACACTGCCAGTACAAAACTGCGCCCTGCCTGTCCGTCCCCCGTGGGTGAGTGGACAAAGCCAGTTGCACACAGTGCCTTACCTACCCGTCACCCGTGCGTCAGTGGACACAGCCCGTCCCAAAGAGCGCCCTACCTTCCTCTCTACCATGGGTGAGTGTGCAGCACCAGCTCCACACCATGCCCTGCCTGCCCATCTCCCGTGGGTGAGTGAACATTGCCAGTTCCACACAGCGCCCTACCTGCCGGTCACCCGTGGGTCAGTGGACACAGCCCGTTCCACAGAGCGCCCTATCTGCCTGTCTACCATCGGTGAGTGGACAGTGCCTGTTCCACATTGTGCCCTGCCTGCCCGTCTACCGTCGGTGAGTGGACACAGCCAGTTCCACACAGCACACTATCTGCCCGTCTCCCGTGGGTCAGTGGACAAAGCCAGTTCCACACAGCGCCCTATCTGCCCGTATCCCGTGGGTCAGTGGACACAGCCAGGTCAACACAGCGCCCTATCTGCCCGTATCCCGTGGGTCAGTGGACACAGCCAGGTCAACACAGTGACCTGCCTGCCCATCTCCCGTGGGTGACTGGACACTGCCAGTTCCACACAGCGACCTGCCTGCCTGTCACCCGTTGGTCAGTGGACACAGCCAGTTCCACACAGCGCCCTACCTGCCCGTCACCCGTGGGTCAGTGGACACAGCCCGTGCCACAGAGCGCCCTACCTGCCTCTCTACCATGGGTGAGTGGACAGCGCCTGTTCCACATAGGGCCCTGCCTGTCCGTTTCCCGTCGTTGAGTGGACACTGCCAGTTCATCACAGCGAATTGCCTGCCCGACTCCCGTGGGTGAGTGGACACTGCCAGTTCCACACAGCGCCCTACCTGCCCGTCAGCCGTGAGTGAGTGGACACTGCCAGTTCCACACCACGCCCTGCCTGCCCGTGTCCCGTGGGTGAGTGGACACTGCCAGTACAAAACAGCGCCCTACCTGCCCGTCCCAGTGGGTGAGTGGACACTGCCAGTTCCACACAGCTCCCTACCTGCCTGTCAGCCGTGGATCAGTGGACACAGCCAGTTCCACACAGCGCCCTACCTGCCCATCACCCATGGGTCAGTGGACACAGCCAGTTCCACACAGCGCCCTACCTGCCCATCAACCGTGGGTGAGTGGACACTGCCAGTTCCACACAGCGCCCTACCTGCCTGTCACCCGTGGGTCAGTGGACACAGCCAGGTCCACACTGCGCCTTACGTGCCCGTCATCCGTGGGTGAGGAGACACTGCCAGTTCCACACCACGCCCTGCCTGCCCGTGTCCCGTGGGTGAGTGGACACTGCCAGTACAATACAGCGCCCTACCTGCCCGTCCCAGTGGCTGAGTGGACATGCCAGTTCCACACAGCTCCCTACCTGCCTGTCAGCCGTGGATCAGTGGACACAGCCAGTTCCACAAAGCGCCCTACCTGCCCATCAACCGTGGGTCAGTGGACACAGCCCGTCCCACAGACCGCCGTACCTGCCTCTCTACCATGAGTGAGTGGATAGCGCCTGTTCCACATTGCGGCCTGCCTGCCCGTCTCCCGTCGGTGAGTGGACACAGCCAGTTCCACACAGCTCCCTATCTGCCAGTCTCCCGTGGGTCAGTAGACACAGCAAGGTCAACCCAGTGACCTGCCTGCCCGTCTCCCGTGGGTAAATGGACACTGCCATTTCAACACAGCGCCTTGCCTGCCCATCTCTCCTGTGTGAGTGGACACAGCATGTTCAACACAGCACCCTGCCTGCCCGTCCCCCGTGGGTGAGTGGACAAAGCCAGTTCCACACAGTGCCTTACCTACCCGTTACCCGTGGGACATTGGACACAGCCCGTCCCACAGAGCGCCCTACCTGCCTCTCTACCATGGGTGATTGGACAGCGCCAGTTCCACACCGCGCCCTTCTTACCCGTGTCCCGTGTGTGAGTGGACACAGCCAGTTCAACACAGCGACCTGCCTGCCTGTCTCCCGTGGGTGAGTGGACACTGCCAGTTCCACACAGCTCTCTACCTGCCTGTCACCCGTGGGTCAGTGGACAGAGCCAGTTCCAAACAGCGCCCTACCGGCCCGTCAACCGTGGGTCAGTGGACACAGCCTGTCCCACAGAGCGCCCTACCTGCCTCTCTACCATGGGTGAGTGGGCAGCGCCTGTTCCACATTGCGCCCTGCCTGCCCATCTCCCGTGGGTGAGTGGACACACCCAGATCAACACAGCGCCCTATCTGCCCGTCTCCCGAGGGTGTGTGGACACAGCCAGTTCCACACTGCGCCCTGCCTGCCCGTCACCCATGGGTGAGTGGACACAGCCAGATCCACAATGCTCCCTGCTTGCCCATCTCCCTTTGGTGTGTGCACACAGCCTGTTTCACACTGCGCCCTACCTGCCGGTCTCCCGTGGGTGAGTGGACACAGCCACATCCACACTGCACCCGGCCTGCCCGTCTCACTTGGGTCATTGGACACAGCCAGTTCCACACTGCGCCCTGCCTTCCGGTCTACCGGGGTGAGTGGACACAGTCACATCCACACTGTGCCCTACCTGCCCGTCTCCCTTGGGTGTGTGGACTCAGCCCGATCCACTAGGCGCCCAGCCTGCCCGTCTCCCGTGGGTGTGTGGATACAGCCACATCCACACTGCGCCCTGCCTGCCCATCTCCCGTGGGGGAGTGGACACAGCCAGATCCACACGGTACCCTGCCTGCCCGTCTCTGAAGGATGTGTGGACACAGCCATTTCCACTCTGCGCCCTGCCTGCCCTTCACCCATGGGTGAGTGGACACGGCCACATCCACACTGCGCCCTGCCTGCTCATCTCCCATGGGTGTGTGGACACGGCCAGATCTACACAGTGCCCTGCCTGCCCGTCTCCCGTGAGTGAGTGGACACAGCCAGATCCACTCAGCGCCCTGCCTACCCATCTCCTGTGGGTGTGCGGACACAGCCAGTTCCACACAGAGCCCTGCCTGCTC
This sequence comes from Microcebus murinus, assembly GCF_040939455.1. NCBI lineage: Eukaryota > Metazoa > Chordata > Mammalia > Primates > Cheirogaleidae > Microcebus > Microcebus murinus. The sequence goes on along the minus strand of NW_027438948.1, from coordinate 781,575 downwards.
GTCTCCCGTGGGTGAGTGGACACAGCCAGATCCACACAGCGCCCGGCCTGCCCGTCTCCCGTGGGTGTGTGGACACGGCCACATCCACACTGCGCCCTGCCTGCCTGTCTCCCGTGGATGTGTGGACATGGCCAGATACACACAGTGCCTGCCTACCCATCTCCTGTGGGTGTGTGGACACAGCCAGATCCAACACTGCCCTGCCTGCCCGTCTCCCATGGGTGTGTGGACAGAGCCAGATCTACACAGCGCCCTGCCTGCCCATCTCCCGTGGCTGTGTGAACACGGCAAGATCCACACAGCGCCCTGCCTGCCCGTCTCCCGTGGGTTAGTGGACACAGCCAGATCCACACTGCGCCCTGCCTGCTTGTCTCTGGTGAGTGTGTGGACACAGCAAGTTCCACACAGCGCCCTGCCTGCCCGACTCCCGTGGGTGTGTGGACAAGCCAGATTCACACACCGCCCTGCCTGACCGTCTCCCATGGGCTGTGTAGACAGCCAGTTCCACACAGAGCCCTGCTTGCCCGTCTCCCGTGGGTGAGTGGACACAGCCAGTTCCACACTGCGCCCTGCCTTCCCGTCTCACGTGGGTGAGTGGACATGCCAGATCCACAGAGCACCCTGTCTGCCCATCTACCGTGAGTGAATGGACACAGCCAGATCCACACAGTGCCCTGCCTGACCGTATCCCTTGGGTGTGTGGAAAAGCCAGATCCACACAGCGCCTGCCTGCTCGTCTCCCGTGTGTGAGTGGACTCAGGCAGATCCACACTGCGCCCTGCCTGCTTGTCTCTGGTGAGTGTGTGGACACAGCAAGTTCCACACAGCGCCCTTCCTGCGCGACTCCCGTGGGTGTGTGGACACACCCAGATCAACACAGCGCACGGCCTGCCCGTCTCCCATGGGTGTGTGGACACAGCCAGTTCCACACTGCGCCCTGCCTGCCCATCTCCCTTTGGTGTGTGCACACAGCCTGTTTCACACTGCGCCCTACCTGCCGGTCTCCCGTGGGTGAGTGGACACAGCCACATCCACACTGCGCCCTGCCTGCCTATCTCCCGTGGATGTGTGGACACGGCCACATCCACACTGCACCCTGCCTGCCCATCTCCCGTGGGTGTGTGGATACGGGCAGATCTACACAGCGCCCTGCCTGCCCGTCTCCCGTGGGTGTGTGGACACAGCCAGATCCAACACTGCCCTGCCTGACCGTCTCCCATGGGTGTGTGGACAGAGCCAGATCTACACAGCGCCCTGCCTGCCTGTCCCCCATGGGTAATTGGACACAGGCAGACCCACACAGCGCCCTGCCTGCCCAACTCCCGTGGCTGTGTGAACACAGCAAGATCCACACAGCGCCCTGCCTGCCCGTCCCCCATAGGTTATTGGACACAGCCAGACCCACACAGAGCCCTGCCTGCTCATCTCCTGTGGCTGTGTGGACACGGCAAGATCCACACAGTGCCCTGCCTGCCCATCTCCCGTGGGTTAGTGGACACAGCCAGATCCACATGCGCCCTGCCTGCTTGTCTCTGGTGAGTGTGTGGACACAGCAAGTTCCACACAGCGCCCTGCCTGCCCGACTCCCGTGGGTGACTGGACACAGCCAGTTCCACACTGCGCCCTGCCTGCCCGTCTCCCGTGGGTGTGTGGACACACCCAGATCAACACAGCGCATGGCCTGCCAGTCTCCCATGGGTGTGTGGACACACCCAGATCAACACAGCACACGGCCTGCCCGTCTCCCATGGGTGTGTGGTCACAGCCAGTTCCACACTGCGCCCTGCCTGCCCGTCACCCATGGGTGAGTGGACACAGCCAGATCCACACTGCGCCCTGAATACAAGTATTCAGGTGACATGTGTTGCCCGTGCCCCCCTCTCCCCTGTGTTCTTATTCATTTACCTCGGATGTTGTTCCAGCGTATTGTGGGGGTACCAATGTTAAGGTCGGTAACATTGCCCTCTCCCAACCTCCCCCCTCGGGTCAGAGCTTCAAGTGTGCCCAACCCCCAGTCGGTGCGCACCCACTCCATTCCTAATGGAGGTGTCTGCCCATCCCCTCCCTCCACCCGCCCGACACCCACCCGATGAAGGTGATTCCTCTCTGTCCACTTAGGTGTCCATCCGTTCGTACCAATTTGCTGGTGAGCGCGCTCACGTGGTGCTCATGTGTCCATTCTTGGGATACTTGGCTTACTGGAACGGGTTCCAGCTCTGGCCAGGAGAACCACGAGAGGTGCCCTCTCACCGCTGCCCCTCACAGCCGAATAGCACTCTGTGGTGTCCACGCCCCACATTTTATTAATACACTCCGGGATGGATGGGCACTCGGGTCGCTTCCACATCTTTGCGATTGTGAATTGTGCCCTAACTGTAACCCTAACCCTTACCTAGCCCGTCTCCTCTGCCCCTGCCTGACGCGCTCCTCCCCGGCGAGGCCCGTCACTGTCCTGGGCCCCCGCCTGACCTGCTCCTTCCCACCCGGCCTGTCACCATCCTCTGCCCCTGCCTGACTCGCTCCTCCCCACCAGGCCCGTCACCCTCCTCGGCCCCTGCCTGAGCGACACATTCCCGCCCGGCCTGTCACCGTCCTCTGCCCCTGTCTGACATATTCCTTGCCGCCTGGCCTGTCACCGTCCTCGGCCCCTGCCTGACCGGCTCCTCCGTCTCCTGGGCCTTCCAAGGGCTTGGTGTGGACGCTGCTTCCAGGAAGCCCTCCAGAAACCCGGCAGCAGGGTGGCCGCAGCAGTCTCCAGCAGCCGTCCCTAAGTCGCGTGCGGGGGACGTGCCCCCACTGTGCCTCGGGGACTCAGCCTGGTGTCTTCCCAGAGGCCCTACGGCTGTCAGCTGCCGCTCCCCGCAAGGGGAGAGCCTCGGAGGTGGGGACCGCCTCCTCGTGGGGACGTACACCCAGCTCTCCACGTCGGATTCTGGGGCTCTCTGTCCTGCCAGAAGGCCCAGCTGGCCTGCGGGTCCTTAGAGTGGCAAAAACATCCGAAAACTGAGATTGAGGGTCCGGTGGGTGTCTGCACTTTTGTGCTGGGCACCCCAGGGAGGCCCGGGGGCTGGCTGGACAACGCAGTCTGCTGGGCAGGGGGGGGGTTTGGAGGCGCAACTGATGCCCTTTGCACTTTGGGTAGCAAGTGTCTGAGGTGTCTCTGAGCCCTGCGCCATGTCTGGGGGGGGGTGGGAGGCCGGGGGGGTGGAGGAGCAGGAGGAGGAGGAGGAGGAGGTGGGAAGGGCCGTGGCCTGCAGTCGTGTTCCCAGGGTGGCTTCTGTCACAGGCTGCTTGGCCTGGGCTCCCTGCACCTGGGCCTTTGGAGGACTGGCCCTGTGCTTGCCAACGCTTCCCCTGCAGGGACCCAGAGCTGGGAGGTTGCATCTCTCAGCCCTGGGTCAGGCAGAGCCCCAGCGGGCCATGCCCACAACCTCTCTCAGCACGGGTCCCCCAGAAGGCTCCTTTGGGACCAGGATTCTCTTGCGGGTGACTCTTTAAGGTCTGGCCCCTGGATGGAGGGGCACCAGGAGTAGAGGAGCAGGAAGGGGAAGGGGGTGGCCATGCGAGGGGACACTTTGAGGCCAAGTCTCAGCTTCAGCCTGATCCTCCGGGGAACCCCGGGGTGTACGTCACACCTCCTGGTTGTCCCGCTCTGAGACAAGGAGCCGGGCTTCCCATTCCCACAGAGGCCAGTCGTGGGCTGAGGACACCTGGGGCGTTGGGAACTCCCTGGCTTCTCCTTGGCTTAACATCTGGAGCTGCTTGTGAATCGTGCCGCCACACACACCCGAGTGCAGGTGTCTTCTGCACAGACTGCGGGCCTCGCTCTTCTGAATGCCGCTAGCTCGCCACCCACCCACGGGTGAACCTGGTCAGGGTACTTTCTCTCGGGGGCAGACTCTGATCCTGGCGGGCTACCGGTGTCTCTGTTTGCTCGTTTCTTTCTTCCATTTCGGGAAAGGCTTCCTTACTGGGTGTGGAAATCTCCTATGCCTTTCCTCGCCTATTCTGTCAGCTTTAAAATTCTCTTTTAGTTGCCACCCTCACAGATGGATTAGGAAACTCTTTCCGGTGCACTCATTAGTGAAATGACCTCAATGAAGCTGGAATCCAATATCTAATCGCCGATTTTTAGCGAGTCCACACGCCAGGGTGGTCGGGGTCCAATGCAGCCCCGGCCAGGCCCAGGCCCCTTGGACTGGGCCACAGGAGGACACAGAGGAGGGTCCCGGCCCCCACGGTCGCGTTGCCGGCAGTTCTCCAAGGGCTTGGGCGTTTTCCAGAGGTAGGAGATGGAGGGGACTGATTTCTTCTGCGCCCCACAAACCACGCCACCCCACCCATGGGACACATCCCTAGAGAGAGAGAGAGACGCCCCATACACTCGCTCCCCTCCCCCATGCGCTGTGCCCCAGCCCGGGCCCGAGGGAATAGGCGGCAGCCCACCCACAGGGTGGGGGGCGCAGCTGAAAGGGGTTGTCGGGGAGGGCGGCCCCTGCCTGGGGTCAAAGGGCGGGCGACCCGCGCATGCGCAATCAGGCAGCTGCGGCGGCGGCAGCGGCCACGAGCTGGGGGTGGGGGGCGGGTAGGTGAAGGAGGCCAGGCAAGGAGAGGAAGGGGGCTGGAAGGTCTCCACCTTGGCGAGTCCAGCCGTGGAGGCGCATCTTGTGTGAGTGTGAGTGAGTGAGTGTGAGTGTGTGTGTGTGTGTGTGTGTGTGTGTGTGTGTGTGTATAGAGAGACAGCCCCCCACCCCGGCCCGCCGCTCCCTGCCCGCCCCGCCCTGCCCCGCCTGTCACCCCCGTCCCTCGGAGCCCGCCGGACCCGGCCGGTGAACTCAACATGCCTGCCCGGTGCGGGTCAGCGCCGGCGCGGGGCCTGGGGCGGGAGGAGGCGGCGGGGAAGCGCAGAGAGGCTCGGCTTCTTGAGCGGGGCAGGGGCGCCCTCCGCCGTCTAGGGCCACACCACCCTGACCGCGCCCGATCTCGTCTGATCTCGGAAGCTAAGCAGGGTCGGGCCTGGTTAGTACTTGGATGGGAGACCGCCTGGGAATACCGGGTGCCGTAGGCTTCTTCTTTTTTTTTTTTTTGTTTTGCCTCTTGTTCTGTCCCCTCTCTGGGAGCGAGGCGGCGGCCCGGGGTGGGGGTCACCCCCACCCTCAGCGCCCGCCGCGGTGCCTGGCGCCCCAGCCCGCACCGTGGGGCCTCCTCTTGTCCCAAGCCGCGACACCGCCGTCACGCGGCAGCATGCGTGGCTTCTGGACTGTCAGGTCTCAGACCAAAGGTCTGCTCTGTGGGAACCGACACGCTGGAGGAAACCTTGAGAGTCTGAGAGGGGAGGGAGTTCCAGAAGAAGGCCAGGATGTCATTTTGAGGGAGTATGTGACCAGAACTCGTCCCGTTGCTTTTGGGGTTCTATGGGCTACACGTAGGAATCTTTGGTGGTGGCACCTGATGTTGGGGGATCCGGAGTCACACCCAGACCTGCTCCACAGGCCTCCTTTTACTTTTCTCTTCGGATTCATTATTTTTTAAAAGTGTCTCTTATCTCTATGATTGCATTTTCTTTTCTCTCTCTTTTCAAGCAGATGATGGGAGTCCAAGTATGAAGGTGACATGTGTTGCCCGCGCCCCCCTCCCCCCTGTGTTCTTATTCATTTACCTCTGATGTTGTTCCAGCGTATTGTGGGGGTACCAATGTTAAGGTCAGGTACGTTGCCCTCTCCCAGCCTCCCCCCTCGGGTCAGAGCCTCAAGTGCGCCCATCCCCCAGTCGGTGCGCACTCACCCCATTCCTAATGGAGGTGTATGCCCATCCCCTCCCCCCACCCGCCCGACACCCACCCGATGAAGGTGATTCCTCTGTGTCCACTTAGGTGTCCATCGGTTCGTACCCATTTGCTGGTGAGCACGAGCACGTGGTGCTCGTGTGTCCATTCTTGGGCTACCTGGCTTACTGGAACGGGTTCCAGCTCTGGCCAGGAGAACCACGAGAGGTGCCCTCTCACCGCTGCTCCTCCTAGCTGAATAGCACTCCGTGGTGTCCACGCGCCACATTTCATTTACGCACTCGTGGGTCGATGGGCACTCGGGTCGCTTCCAGGTCTTTGCGATTGTGACTTGTGCCCTGAGTCTAACCCTAACCCTTACCCAGCCCGTCTCCTCCTCGGCCCCTGCCTGACTGACTCCTTCCTGCCCGGCTGTCTCCTGTCACCGTCCTCTGCCCCTGCCTGACACGCTCCTCCCCGCCCGGGCCGTCACCGTCCTCGGCCCCTGCCTGACGGGGCTCCTCCGTCGCCTGGGCCTTCCAAGGGCTTGGTGTGGACGCTGGTTCCAGGACGCCCTCCCAGGAACCCGGTAGCAGGGCGGCCGCAGCGTCTCGTGCCACCCAACCGTCCGCCGGCCGGCGGCCGTCGCTAAGTGGCCTGCGGGGGACGTGCCCCCACTTTGGGGCGGGCGCCCAGCCTGGTGTCTTCTATGAGGCCCCGTGGCTGCTTTTCCCCCCCGCAAGGGGAGCGCCGCGGAGGTGGGGACCGCCTCCTCGTGGGGACGTACACCCAGCTCTCCATGTCGGATTCCGGGGCTCTCTGTCCTGCCAGAAGGCCCAGCTGGCCTGCGGGTCCTTAGAGTGGCAAAAACATCCGAAAACTGAGATTGTGGGTCCGGTGGTTGTCTGCACTTCTGTGCTGGGCAGCCCAGGGAGGCCCGGGGGCTGGCTGGACAACGCGGTCTGCTGGGCAGGGGGGGGGGTTTGGAGGAGCAACTGATGCCCTTTGCACTTTGGGTAGCAAGTGTCTGAGGTGTCTCTGAGCCCTGCGCCATGTCGGGGGGGGGAGGTGGGGGTGGGGGGGGGTTGAGGAGCAGGAGGAGGAGGAGGAGGAGGTGGGAAGGGCCGTGGCCTGCAGTCGTGTTCCCGGGGTGGCTTCTTCCACAGGCTGCTTGGCCTGGGCTCCCTGCACCTGGGCCTTTGGAGGACTGGCCCTGTGCTTGCCAACGCTTCCCCTGCAGGGACCCAGAGCTGGGAGGTTGCATCTCTCAGCCCTGGGTCAGGCAGAGCCCCAGCGGGCCATGCCCACAACCTCTCTCAGCACGGGTCCCCCAGAAGGCTCCTTTGGGACCAGGATTCTCTTGCGGGTGACTCTTTAAGGTCTGGCCCCTGGATGGAGGGGCACCAGGAGTAGAGGAGCAGGAAGGGGAAGGGGGTGGCCATGCGAGGGGACACTTTCAGGCCAAGTCCCAGCTTCAGCCTGATCCTCTGGGAACCCCGGGGTGTACGTCACATCTCCTGGTTGTCCCGCTCTGAGACAAGGAGCCGGGCTTCGCATTCCCCCAGCAGCCAGTCGTGGGCTGAGGACACCTGGGGCGTTGGGAACTCCCTGGCTTCTCCTTGGCTTAACATCTGGAGCTGCTTGTGAATCGTGCCGCCACACACACCCGAGTGCAGGTGTCTTCTGCACAGACTGCGGGCCTCGCTCTTCTGAATGCCGCTAGCTCGCCACCCACCCACGGGTGAACCTGGTCAGGGTACTTTCTCTCGGGGGCAGACTCTGATCCTGGCGGGCTACCGGTGTCTCTGTTTGCTCGTTTCTTTCTTCCATTTCGGGAAAGGCTTCCTTACTGGGTGTGGAAATCTCCTATGCCTTTCCTCGCCTATTCTGTCAGCTTTAAAATTCTCTTTCAGTTGCCACCCTCACAGATGGATTAGGAAACTCTTTCCGGTGCACTCATTAGTGAAATGACCTCAATGAAGCTGGAATCCAATATCTAATCGCCGATTTTTAGCGAGTCCACACGCCAGGGTGGTCGGGGTCCAATGCAGCCCCGGCCAGGCCCAGGCCCCTTGGACTGGGCCACAGGAGGACACAGAGGAGGGTCCCGGCCCCCACGGTCGCGTTGCCGGCAGTTCTCCAAGGGCTTGGGCGTTTTCCAGAGTTAGGAGATGGAGGGGACTGATTTCTTCTGCGCCCCACAAACCACGCCACCACACCCATGGGACACATCCCTAGAGAGAGAGAGAGACGCCCCATACACTCGCTCCCCTCCCCCATGCGCTGTGCCCCAGCCCGGGCCCGAGGGAATAGGCGGCAGCCCACCCACAGGGTGGGGGGCGCAGCTGAAAGGGGTTGTCGGGGAGGGCGGCCCCTGCCTGGGGTCAAAGGGCGGGCGACCCGCGCATGCGCAATCAGGGCGGCGGCGGCGGCGGCGGCAGCGGCCACGAGCTGGGGGTGGGGGGCGGGTAGGTGAAGGAGGCCAGGCGAGGAGAGGAAGGGGGCTGGAATGTCTCCACCTTGGTGAGTCCAGCCGTGGAGGCGCATCTTGTGTGAGTGTGAGTGAGTGAGTGTGAGTGTGAGTGTGTGTGTGTGTGTGTGTGTGTATAGAGAGACAGCCCCCCACCCCGGCCCGCCGCTCCCTGCCCGCCCCGCCCCGCCCCGCCTGTCACCCCCGTCCCTCGGAGCCCGCCGGACCCGGCCGGTGAACTCAACAGGCCCGCCCGGTGCGGGTCAGCGCCGGCGCGGGGCCTGGGGCGGGAGGAGGCGGCGGGGAAGCGCAGAGAGGCTCGGCTTCTTGAGCGGGGCAGGGGCGCCCTCCGCCGTCTAGGGCCACACCACCCTGAACGCGCCCGATCTCGTCTGATCTCGGAAGCTAAGCAGGGTCGGGCCTGGTTAGTACTTGGATGGGAGACCGCCTGGGAATACCGGGTGCCGTAGGCGTCTTCTTTTTTTTTTTTTTTGTTTTGCCTCTTGTTCTGTCCCCTCTCTGGGAGCGAGGCGGCGGCCCGGGGTGGGGGTCACCCCCACCCTCAGCGCCCGCCGCGGTGCCTGGCGCCCCAGCCCGCACCGTGGGGCCTCCTCTTGTCCCAAGCCGCGACACCGCCGTCACGCGGCAGCATGCGTGGCTTCTGGACTGTCAGGTCTCAGACCAAAGGTCTGCTCTGTGGGAACCGACACGCTGGAGGAAACCTTGAGAGTCTGAGAGGGGAGGGAGTTCCAGAAGAAGGCCAGGATGTCATTTTGAGGGAGTATGTGACCAGAACTCGTCCCGTTGCTTTTGGGGTTCTATGGGCTACACCTAGGAATCTTTGGTGGTGGCACCTGATGTTGGGGGATCCGGAGTCACACCCAGACCTGCTCCACAGGCCTCCTTTTACTTTTCTATTCGGATTCATTATTTTTTAAAAGTGTCTCTTATCTCTGAGGACTGAACTCTAATTTTTTGCTAAAAACTCCTTCCTAAGGAGGCTAGCTGGGTTAGGCTGGCAAATGGTAAGGAGGCCAGCAGGGTTAGGCTGACAAACAGTAAATTCCCACTAAGCGGCTTTTGTTAACCAAACGAAGCAGTGGTTTACTTCCTGACCTGATTCTGGTATGGCATTAACATCACCTAAAAAATAAGAAGCCCCTGTCTTAACTCAAGCATCCTAGCAGATGCCTATTCTTAAATTTAAACCATCTTAAAACATCCTAGCAGGCGCCTATTGTAAATTTAAAGTGTCCTCCTGTCTGGACCTCCCAGAGTGCTCATACCCTTATCTTAAAGTAAGCATATCTTTTCTGGTCTTCTAGATAAAGACTAACTCTCTCAGCCAATTGCCAGCCAAAGAATCTTTAAACCCACCTATAACCTGTAAGCCCCCGCTTCGAGATGTCCCACCTTTTTTGGGCCAAACCAATGTATGCCTCTCATGTATTGATTTGTGACTTTGCCTGTAACCCCTGCCTCTCTGAAAATGTATAAAACTGAACTGTAGCCCAGCCACAGCGAGTCCACTTGCCCAAGGCCTCTTGGCAGTGGCTCCGGGTCATGGTCCTCAAATTTGGCTCAGAATAAATCTCTTTAAAATTATTTTACAGAGTTTGGCTTTTTTCCGTCGACAATTTTGGCGTAGCCGGCAGGATCTCAGAGAAGACTCAGGACCGCCTAAGGAGCAGCGCGGACTCGGCGCCAGGTACCGGCACGGCCCTTTTAGGCCTCCGACTCCGAGCTTCTCCTTCAGCGGGACTGGTAAGTCCTCCTGAGATCCGGACCTCCCGCTTTTGGTTGATGGTCTTGGTTTATTCTGAGCTGGTTCTTTTCCTAGGAATTGTTGTTTGGGATCCTAATTTAGGTTTGGAGGTGCACTCTAAAGGGCTTTCTCCGTTGCCTTTTTTTTTCTCTCAAAACTAGTTTCAATTGGCTTGTCTGCGCATTTGGCAAGGAACCCAACTGTCCTATTTGTAGATAGATGAGAGACTGAGTTTCTCAGCTCCGAAGAAAAGGGGCAGCTTTCTCCTCCCAGACCTAAGGCAGCTCTGGGTGACCAGGGCCCTGAATGGGAGTTGCCTGGGGCGATTCCCCAAGGCGTGAGTAGCCCCACAGGGAACCCCCCAACAAATTAATTAAAAAAAGGCTCGTTCAGGAAACGCACATAAGAGCTGATCACTCAGCGTTTTGAGCCCTCTCGGAGGTACTAGACCCCCGAGAGAGAAACTGAGACACGTAAGAGGGTGGGACCGACTCAATGGTGAAACATTGAGGAGCCCCACCCACAAGCAGCACACTGTGATCCAGGACACCAAACCCTAGACCGCAGTTCGGTTCCTTGAAGAAAAAAAAAAGAAGAGGAAGGGCAAGGAAAATGACTCTTTTGGGGGCACCCCAGTTGGTTTGTGGTACCTCTACTTGCAAGTATTTTTGTAAACAAAAAGATTCAAAGGCATGCCAGGTTTTCTAGGGCTCCAGCTGGTTATAGCTAATTCTTGTGCACAAGGTTTTAAGAAAGGGCAAAATTACATCAAGAAAAATTCAGAGCTGAAATGGTCGACCCCCCACTATTAAAATGTCTCAAGCTATCTCTCTTCCTTTCTGGCTACTCTAAAATCTGCTAACTTTTTCTAGTGATGTTAAGATAACTCATTGTTTGTGGTATTTACAATTGAAAGGCTGCCTGGAGACCTTGCAGCCAGTTCTAGCTAAAATGCTAACACAGAATACTCATTTTGCACTGAAGAAAAAAATCAAACTGCCATAGAAACTGCTTTACCCAAAACTTTGATCCACAGGTCTAATTAAGTTACCTATCAGGTCAACTAAAGTTTGCCAGATGTACAAGTTCCAGTCTCATCAGAAGAAATTTAGATCCAGCTTTCTGTTACAGACTGGTGAGTTTGTGTTACCATTTCATGGCTAACATTCTAAGGTAAAATTTATCAGAAACTTTGTGTGTATGTATGCGTCTGAGAGAGTGTATATGTTTGGGTATGTTTTATGTCTGTCCATGTATCACATGTTTGTGCTTATAGGTTTCAGACTGTTTTAAAATTAAGGAAGCGCTCATAAATTAAACCCAAATGCTTCATGTGAATTTAGTAACTGTTGGTAAATAAGCTGTGTTATTATTAATAAATAAGGTGTTATTAGTAAAGTAATAGTAAAAATGCTTTCAAACTGTCAGCATACATTTGTTTTTGCCTGGCTTTTACTGGACATTTTTAAGTTCTTGAGGTGTAAAGGTTTGATAAAAATGTAATGGGTGATTTTTGTTAAGTAAATTTAATATTTGGTCAAATGATATTAACTGAATCTGGGTTACCAACAAAAATACTTATGTGTTTAACTTTAAGGTAAAAATGCAAATGTACCTGAGTCAACAAATTAGAATAAATAAAACACCAAGTATAGGAAAAAAAAATCCAAATTTAATTGTTAAAGGTGTATAAAAAAAAAAAACATTTTGGTTTTGGTCTTTTAATCCTAACTGCAGAAATAGTTTACCTCCACTCATTCAATGCCTGTAGAGAGGTGCACAAGGTGTGTTCAACTCATTTAACAGTACTGTTAGGAATTCAAAGTTGTCCTGAAAGTTGTAAAGAACTTAAATTGAAAGCTTTAGTTTTACCTTGGTCTTGTCCATTTTTGTCCTACTCTTTACAATCTAGCTGGTTATGATTACATTGTGTTACTGTAATAGAGTTTTTGCCTAAAAAAAAATTCTAAATTATTAATTTTTATATAGCAATTTAAGATAAAAAGTGACTGATGGTTAAAATCCATGAGACTCTCAAAGTAATCTTACTCTATAAATGTGCTAAAGTTTATGCACTAAACATTGTTTTGAGATCATTTAGATAGTTTGTTTTTTTTAACAGCTTAATCTTGAACCTCATGTAAAAAGCATGTTACCACTTTGTATCATTGTTTGAGGTGCTAACAAATGGTGCTGAAAGTTTTTTTCCTCAGTCTACAGCCAGGAGATCTTATGTTGATGGGATTTAAAAAAAAAAAAAAAAAACTAGCTTAAAATAAAGGCTTCAAAAGCAAAATTTTCTGACCTTGCTCACCTCTTGTGCCAATTCTTCCCTAAAGCTAGCCATAAAACCTAAAATTATTCATGTAAAATGCCCATAAAGCAATTATCTGACCTACTTTGTTTTTACTTTGTTTTACTGTAAAACCCCATGCCAGAAAGGGCTTTGTCCTACACCCAAAAGGGAAAAATGCACACTCAAGAGGCCAAGCAAAATCTAAATATAAAATGCCTTGCTGGTTCTGCCACTAAGCCTGTTAGAATTAGCTCATATCCTTTTTGTCCAATCATCTTTCTACACAGCTGTCCATACTTTAAACATAAAAAATGGACAATTTCCCCTGCATCTTTGTGTTCATTCTAAAAACGTCCATGTATAAGTTTTAAGTCCTTCTCTTATTAATCCTATTACTTTTAATGTCAGTAGATTTTCAGCAAGCCTTTAGGAGAACAGTGGCCTTTGCTCCCAAACTTTGGGTGCCAGAGACATTCCCCTATGATGCCAATAGATTTTGTTTGGGGATGTGATGTTTTGGAAGGATCTAATTAGCAAATACCTTTAAACAAGATATTCTAAAATGACTACTATGTTTACAAAATTTAGAAGTGATGTTATATTTTGTTTAAAATAACAAGTCTTATTTAAATGCTTATTGTTTCTGATAAGATTTGAGTTTGTATTTTAATCCGTGTTCTGTTATATATATCTAATTTACAGGGTATAAAAATGGTTAATAAAGTAACTTAAACTTTTAATAGCTAGGATCTAAGTAAGCTGCTAATATAGATGAATTACGTAAATACAAATGCAATAAATACAAATAAATCTTAAAGTCATGTTAAGTTAAAAAATAATCATAAAATGTCATTATATGTCCCTTAGAAATGGGTCATTTATAAGGTAAAGTACTAGAACATCAGTTCTTAAATATAAGTTTAAGTTTATACCTTCATAGCCTTATATTTAGGAATACTAATACAATTGGTGACTAATAGTTCAAAGTTAATTTAACTTCCTAAGTTTTTCTAAGAGTTGACATTATGATTAGTACGTGTAATTAAAACTTCTAGATAAAAGAAGAACAACTCTGTACAAAAATTCTTTTAATAAAATGTTATACAGCATAAGTATTAGTTTGTTAAAAGATAATTTTGTTTATAGGCATTTATGGAAACAAACTTTCCTCTCAGGACTGCTTTAGCTGTGTCCCACAGGTTTTGACAACTTGTGTTTGATAACTTGTGTTAAAAAAAAAAAAAAATCTTTTGATTTCCATCTTGATTTCCTCATTTATGAAGTGATCATTTAGTAGAAGGTTGTTTAGTTTCCATGATTTTGTGTAAAAATGAGAGTTCCTGTTAGGGTCGATCTCTACATTTACTCCATTGTGATCTGAAAAAAGACACGGTATAATTTCTATTTTAAAAAAAAAAAAATTGTTTGAGATATGCTTTGTCCTAGGATATGGTCAATCTTAGAGAATGACCTATGAGTTAATGAGAAGAATGTGTATTCAGTGGTTTTGAGGTAGAATGTCCTATAAAATGTAAGTCAGGCCCAATTGTTCTAGAGTTCTGTTTAAGTCCATTATTTTGTTTAATTGGTTTTTTGAAACTACTTATCCAATATGTAAATGATCATTAAAAATTAAGTAGATATAAAAGTTAAAGGTTATAAAAGGTTTATAAAAGTCTTATAGTCTTATAGGTTAAAATTAGATTGATTTGTTTATAAGATTTTATTAAAATTAACTTTGATGATTAGTACACTAACACAATGAAATTTGGCTTTCTCTTTTAAACTAGATTGTCATATGATATTAATAGGAATAACAAGATTTTTTATTCATCTTTTAATAAACTGCAAAAAAGACACAGATTCAGCTTCCTTATTAACTTGTACTGCAGTCTGTCTATTTAGGTCTTATACTTGTTTGAGACACTGAGTCTCCTTTCTCTAAAAAAATAGGATTTTGGCACTTAAAAAAATATATATATATTTGAATTATTAATTTGGCTATAATTTTACAGTAACCTACAATCTTGTTTCATGACAAGTGTCTTAGGATAAACAATTCATGACTTCCTACTTTTTAAAGTTTTCACTAAAATTTAAAGTTACTAAAAATAAAAATTCTAGTCATTGTATGTAATTCTACATATAAGGTGTACCAAAGAATATAAAACAGAATGTTCTTATTAAAATGTGTAACTTTGTCTAATAAGGGCTGAATCAAAATAAATTTAGAAAGAAAATACAAAATTCCACTTGTGTAAGAAAAAGATGTAAAGGGACAATGAATATAGAAATATATTTTGGTAAGAAAGGTTAAACAGAAAGAATAATGTAAAGAAAGGATCTTGCATGAAATTTTTGTCCTAAAATGAATGGTTATTTAGAAAAAGGGAATGTTAGGACAAAATCGAAAGTTTTAAGGTATGTTTTGTAAATGGTTTGTGGTACGTGCAGGTGAGGATGAAGTTTATAAAAAATTTATTAAAAAATTTTGGCTAAAACAAAGATTTCTGTCAATATTAATTTACTCTTAATGAAATAACATGATGTGTACTCATTTTGATTTTATAACATGTTTTTTTTCCTCTTAATATAAAAGGTAGTGTAGTACAAAAGGTTTTTGTTTAATTTTGGTAATTGGCATTTTATGCTTTGGTAAAACATTTTATACTTTGTCAGATAATCTCTGTGCTCTCTTTATTAGGTTTTGACTAACTAGAAAAACTAAAAAAGGGTTAAGATTTGTATCCATATAACTTTATCACCTTTAGATTTATTTGATATCTATCTCTTTGTTAAATTATTTTATAGTGGTTTGTGATTATATATGCACAAATGCTTTAAGCCTTTGATATTTGACAACCTTTCCAAAACTTAAATTCTGAATCCAGCCTTTTGACCTTAAACTAGCTTTTTACACATTAGGATCACCAAAAGTCTAAGACAGACTTTAGATTTATTTTAATGTGTCAAAACTATCCAGGGAACATTATCAAATATAAAATGGTGTTTAACTTTCTTTGGGCTGTACTTATAAGTATATTATTAATATACTAGTATTGTAAAATATTGACATGTCTTGGTATGTGTTATCAGTAATAATTATGGTTATTAGGTAAATTGCTATATGTCACAAAATAACCAATTTGGACTCTCTGTAACCATGGCTGGTCAAGTTTTATCATCTTTTAAGTTATTATTTTACTTTGATTCATCTCAGAAAATGATTCTTTCTGGCTAAGTCTAAAATTGGCTTCTTCAAGTAAAGGCCATGGAAAGGACTGACAAATCCACTTAAATACTGGTTTCTAATAACTTTGGAGATTATATATACCACTGGACTAAAAGAAAACGAAATTCCAAGACTTTAATTAAAAATCTGATATGACCATGAGTATAGCTAATTCAAACCTCATGAGACGGAACTAAATTTTCATATAAAGACTCTTTATTTAAAACATTACTAACTCTTTTATTTTGTTTTCCAGAGTCCTGACAAATTTTAAGTAATTAGCAAGTTTACCTGATCTCTGGGACCTTAAAACCATAGAAATCTGCCAAAGCCCTGTTCAAATGTCCTCCCTCTAAGCCCAGGGAATATCGTGGAAGAGGGGGCGTGCCAGATTGTAAGGGCCAATTCTGAGGGATGGAATTAGTTTAGACCCTCCAGATGAAGGAGGGACACACAAAAGCCTAAAGGAATACTAAATAAGATACTCCGTCTTTTCAGGCCACATGCTGCAGATAGCCATCCCAATCATAAAAGTCTTTCTCTGCTTCCTATAGACTTAGAACTTACTAAGTATAATTTTTATCAGTTATGGATTTATCCAAAAAGAAATATAATAAGTAATTTATCAGCCACCTTACTATAAATTACTAAATTTCCTCCTTAGCTTAATTGTTAATAATGCTTATATTTTGCTACAAGTTGTAGGTAAATTAGTTTTATAACTTTGCCTTTAAAATATTAAAGATCAAATGTTTCTCAAGTTTAATTTATGCCCTCCTCAGGATGTTATACCTATGGAGACTAATTGTCCAGAGGAAAAATTAAATTTATTAGATTCTGAATTGGTATCAGTTTTGTAATCCTCAAATAAAATTTACCATAAAGTTCAATTGACTGTTGATACAGAGGGTAAACGCATTGTAAGTCTGATTAAAAAAAATATGATGATGCATGCAAAGGATTTTTTTGGCTGGTTAGGCTGCTTGTTACCTTCTGATTCTACCTATGACTCTTATTAAGTTTCCTGTAAATGCTATACCAGATACAGGAAAAGGAAAAAAATCAATCAAAGGCCCAGATCATGATAGCTCGCAAAACAGATCTGGTTCAAGATGTTTTTTTTTCAGAGTAGGCCGGAGGCCTGACTCTATCTGGCCCCCTTTAACAATTGGCTATTAAATCAAGTGGAGTCATGTCCCCCCCCTAAGATATAACACCGCCTATTTCACAACACCATGCGACCAGATAGACAACTCTAGGAATGAGCCTTCCTAGCACCGTGGGACCAGACATCTCTAGGAATGAGCCTTCCTAGCACCGTGGGACCTCATGCTAGTTATTGGCCTACATATGCATTCCATGGAATGATCTTTGGCCAACAGGGGGAACTGAGGACTGAACTCTAATTTTTTGCTAAAAACTCCTTCCTAAAGAGGCCAGCTGGGTT
The DNA here is from genome assembly GCF_040939455.1 of Microcebus murinus. NCBI lineage: Eukaryota > Metazoa > Chordata > Mammalia > Primates > Cheirogaleidae > Microcebus > Microcebus murinus. The sequence continues at coordinate 764,601 of NW_027438948.1, read as the reverse complement.
AGGCTGGCAAATGGTAAGGAGGCCAGCAGGGTTAGGCTGACAAACAGTAAATTCCCACTAAGCGGCTTTTGTTAACCAAACGAAGCAGTGGTTTACTTCCTGACCTGATTCTGGTATGGCATTAACATCACCTAAAAAATAAGAAGCCCCTGTCTTAACTCAAGCATCCTAGCAGATGCCTATTCTTAAATTTAAACCATCTTAAAACATCCTAGCAGGCGCCTATTGTAAATTTAAAGTGTCCTCCTGTCTGGACCTCCCAGAGTGCTCATACCCTTATCTTAAAGTAAGCATATCTTTTCTGGTCTTCTAGATAAAGACTAACTCTCTCAGCCAATTGCCAGCCAAAGAATCTTTAAACCCACCTATAACCTGTAAGCCCCCGCTTCGAGATGTCCCACCTTTTTTGGGCCAAACCAATGTATGCCTCTCATGTATTGATTTGTGACTTTGCCTGTAACCCCTGCCTCTCTGAAAATGTATAAAACTGAACTGTAGCCCAGCCACAGCGAGTCCACTTGCCCAAGGCCTCTTGGCAGTGGCTCCGGGTCATGGTCCTCAAATTTGGCTCAGAATAAATCTCTTTAAAATTATTTTACAGAGTTTGGCTTTTTTCCGTCGACATCTCTATGATTGCATTTTCTTTTCTCTCTCTTTTCAAGCAGATGATGGGAGTCCAAGTATGAAGGTGACATATGTTGCCCGCGCCCCCCTCCCCCCTGTGTTCTTATTCATTTACCTCTGATGTTGTTCCAGCGTATTGTGGGGGTACCAATGTTAAGGTCAGGTACGTTGCCCTCTCCCAGCCTCCCCCCTCGGGTCAGAGCCTCAAGTGCGCCAATCCCCCAGTCGGTGCGCACTCACCCCATTCCTAATGGAGGTGTATGCCCATCCCCTCCCCCCACCCGCCCGACACCCACCCGATGAAGGTGATTCCTCTGTGTCCACTTAGGTGTCCATCGGTTCGTACCCATTTGCTGGTGAGCACGAGCACATGGTGCTCGTGTGTCCATTCTTGGGCTACCTGGCTTACTGGAACGGGTTCCAGCTCTGGCCAGGAGAACCACGAGAGGTGCCCTCTCACCGCTGCTCCTCCTAGCTGAATAGCACTCCGTGGTGTCCACGCGCCACATTTCATTTACGCACTCGTGGGTCGATGGGCACTCGGGTCGCTTCCAGGTCTTTGCGATTGTGACTTGTGCCCTGAGTCTAACCCTAACCCTTACCCAGCCCGTCTCCTCCTCGGCCCCTGCCTGACTGACTCCTTCCCGCCCGGCTGTCTCCTGTCACCGTCCTCTGCCCCTGCCTGACACGCTCCTCCCCGCCCGGGCCGTCACCGTCCTCGGCCCCTGCCTGACGGGGCTCCTCCGTCGCCTGGGCCTTCCAAGGGCTTGGTGTGGACGCTGGTTCCAGGACGCCCTCCCAGGAACCCGGTAGCAGGGCGGCCGCAGCGTCTCGCGCCACCCAACCGTCCGCCGGCCGGCGGCCGTCGCTAAGTGGCCTGCGGGGGACGTGCCCCCACTTTGGGGCGGGCGCCCAGCCTGGTGTCTTCTCTGAGGCCCCGTGGCTGCTTTTCCCCCCCGCAAGGGGAGCGCCGCGGAGGTGGGGACCGCCTCCTCGTCGGGACGTACACCCAGCTCTCCATGTCGGATTCCGGGGCTCTCTGTCCTGCCAGAAGGCCCAGCTGGCCTGCGGGTCCTTAGAGTGGCAAAAACATCCGAAAACTGAGATTGTGGGTCCGGTGGTTGTCTGCACTTCTGTGCTGGGCACCCCAGGGAGGCCCGGGGGCTGGCTGGACAACGCGGTCTGCTGGGCGGGGGGGGGGGTTTGGAGGAGCAACTGATGCCCTTTGCACTTTGGGTAGCAAGTGTCTGAGGTGTCTCTGAGCCCTGCGCCATGTCGGGGGGGGGTGGGAGGTGGGGGGGGTGGAGGAGCAGGAGGAGGAGGAGGAGGAGGTGGGAAGGGCCGTGGCCTGCAGTCGTGTTCCCGGGGTGGCTTCTTCCACAGGCTGCTTGGCCTGGGCTCCCTGCACCTGGGCCTTTGGAGGACTGGCCCTGTGCTTGCCAACGCTTCCCCTGCAGGGACCCAGAGCTGGGAGGTTGCATCTCTCAGCCCTGGGTCAGGCAGAGCCCCAGCGGGCCATGCCCACAACCTCTCTCAGCACGGGTCCCCCAGAAGGCTCCTTTGGGACCAGGATTCTCTTGCGGGTGACTCTTTAAGGTCTGGCCCCTGGATGGAGGGGCACCAGGAGTAGAGGAGCAGGAAGGGGAAGGGGGTGGCCGTGCGAGGGGACACTTTGAGGCCAAGTCCCAGCTTCAGCCTGATCCTCCTGGGAACCCCGGGGTGTACGTCACACCTCCTGGTTGTCCCGCTCTGAGACAAGGAGCCGGGCTTCGCATTCCCCCAGCAGCCAGTCGTGGGCTGAGGACACCTGGGGCGTTGGGAACTCCCTGGCTTCTCCTTGGCTTAACATCTGGAGCTGCTTGTGAATCGTGCCACCACACACACCCGAGTGCAGGTGTCTTCTGCACAGACTGCGGGCCTCGCTCTTCTGAATGCCGCTAGCTCGCCACCCACCCACGGGTGAACCTGGTCAGGGTACTTTCTCTCGGGGGCAGACTCTGATCCTGGCGGGCTACCGGTGTTTCTGTTTGCTCGTTTCTTTCTTCCATTTCGGGAAAGGCTTCCTTACTGGGTGTGGAAATCTCCTATGCCTTTCTTCGCCTATTCTGTCAGCTTTTAAATTCTCTTTCAGTTGCCACCCTCACAGATGGATTAGGAAACTCTTTCCGGTGCACTCATTAGTGAAATGACCTCAACGAAGCTGAGGGGTCCAATGCAGCCCCACAAACCACGCCCCACAAACCACGCCACCCCACCCATGGGACACATCCCTAGAGAGAGAGAGAGACGTCCCATACACTCGCTCCCCTCCCCTATGTGCTGTGCCCCAGCCCTGGCCATGGAGAATAGGCGGCAGCCCACCCACAGGGTTGGGGGCGCAGCTGAAAGGGGTTGTGGGGGAGGGCGGCCCCTGCCTGGGGTCAAAGGGCGGGCGACCCGCGCGTGCGCCATTGGCGGTGGCGGCGGCCAGGAGCTGGGGGTGGGGGGCGGGTAGGTGAAGGAGGCCAGGCGAGGAGAGGAAGGGGGCTGGAAGGTCTCTACCTTGGCGAGTCCAGCCGTGGAGGCGCATCTTATGTGAGTGTGAGTGAGTGAGTGTGAGTGTGTGTGTGTGTGTGTGTATAGAGAGAGACACCCCCCACCCCGGTCCGCCGCTCCCTGCCTGCCCCGCCCCTCCCCGCCTGTCACCCCCGTCCCTCAGAGCCCGCCGGACCTGGCCTGTGAACTCAACAGACTGGCCCGGCGCGGGGCCTGGGGCGGGAGGAGGCGGCGGGGAAGCGCAGAGAGGCTCGGCTTCTTGAGCGGGGCTGGGGCGCCCTCCGCCCTCTAGGGCCACACCACCCTGAACGCGCCCGACCTCGTCTGATCTCGGGAGCTAAGTAGGGTCGGGCCTGGTTAGTACTTGGATGGGAGACCGCCTGGGAATACCGGGTGCCTTAGGCTGCTTCTTTTTTGTTGTTGTTGTTTTGCCTCTTGTTCTGTCCCCTTTCTGGGAGCGAGGCGGCGGCCCGGGGTGGGGGTCACCCCCACCCTGAGGGCCCGCCGCGGTGCCTGGCGCCCCAGCCCGCACCGTGGGGCCTCCTCTTGTCCCAAGCCGCGACACCGCCGTCACGCGGCAGCACGCGTGGCTTCTGGACTGTCAGGTCTCAGACCAAAGGTCTGCTCTTTGGGAACCGACATGCTGGAGGAAACCTTGAGAGTCTGAGAGGGGAGGGAGTTCCAGAAGAAGGCCAGGATGTCATTTTGAGGGAGTATGTGACCAGAACTCGTCCCGTTGCTTTTGGGGTTCTATGGGCTACACGTAGGAATCTTTGGTGGCGGCCATGGCTAAGTGGCCTGCGGGGGACGTGCCCCCGCTGTGCCGTGGGCGCCCAGCCTGGTGTCTTCTCTGAGGCCCCGCGGCTGCTTTTCCCCCCGCAAGGGGAGAGCCGCGGAGGTGGGGACCGCCTCCTCGTGGGGACGTACACCCAGCTCTCCACATCGGATTCCGGGGCTCTCTGTCCTGCCAGAAGGCCCAGCTGGCCTGTGGGTCCTTAGAGTGGCAAAAACATCCGAAAACTGAGATTGAGGGTCCGGTGGATGTGGCTGCTTGGCCTGGGCTCCCGGCACCTGGGCCTTTGGAGGACTGGCCCTGTGCTTGCCAACGCTTCCCCTGCAGGGACCCAGAGCTGGGAGGTTGCATCTCTCAGCCCTGGGTCAGGCAGAGCCCCAGCGGGCCATGCCCACAACCTCTCTCAGCACGGGTCCCCCAGAAGGCTCTTTTGGGACCAGGATTCTCTTGCGGGTGACTCTTTAAGGTCTGGCCCCTGGATGGAGGGGCACCAGGAGTAGAGGAGCAGGAAGGGGAAGGGGGTGGCCATGCGAGGGGACACTTTGAGGCCAAGTCCCAGCTTCAGCCTGATCCTCCTGGGAACCCCGCTCTGAGACAAGGAGCCGGGCTTCGCATTCCCACAGCAGCCAGTCGTGGGCTGAGGACACCTGGGGGGTTGGGAACTCCCTGGCTTCTCCTTGGCTTAACATCTGGAGCTGCTTGTGAATTGTGCCGCCACACACACCCGAGTGCCGGTGTCTTCCGCACAGACTGCGGGCCTCGCTCTTCTGAATGCCGCCAGCTCGCGACCCACCCACAGGTGAACCTGGTCAGGGTACTTTCTCTCAGGGGCAGACTCTGATCCGGGGGGCTAACTGTGTCTCTGTTTGCTCGTTTCTTTCTTCCATTTCGGGAAAGTCTTCCTTTTTGGGTGTGGAAATCTCCTATGCCTTTCCTCGCCTATTCTGTCAGCTTTAAAATTCTCTTTCAGTTGCCACCCTCAGAGATGGATTAGGAAACTCTTTCCGGTGCACTCATTAGTGAAATGACCTCAATGAAGCTGGTATCCAATATCTAATCGCCGATTTTTAGCGAGTCCACACGCCAGGGTGGTCGGGGTCCAATGCAGCCCCGGCCAGGCCCAGGCCCCTTGGACCGGGCCACAGGAGGACACAGAGGAGGGTCCCAGCCCCCAGGAAGCGGTGCCGGCAGTTCTCCACGGGCTTGGGCGTTTTCCAGAGGTAGGAGATGGAGGGGACTGATTTCTTCAGCGCCCCACAAACCACGCCACCCCACCCCACCCCACCCATGGGACACATCCCCAGAGAGAGTCCCCATACACTGGCTCCCCTCCCCCTTGCGCTGTGCCCCAGCCCTGGCCCGGTGGAATAGGCGGCAGCCCACCCACAGGGCGAGGGGGGGGCGCAGCTGAAAGGGGTTGTGGGGGAGGGCGGCCCCTGGCTGGGGTCAAAGGGCGAGCATCTGGCGCGGCGCGCTGTGGGCAGTCAGTGGTGGCGACGGGCTGGGGGTGGGCAGCGGGTAGGTGATGGAGGCCGGGGGAGGAGACGAGGGGGGCTGGAAGGGCTCCACCTTGGCGAGTCCAGCCATGGAGGCGCATCTTGTGTTAGTGTGAGTGTGTGTGTGTGTATAGAGAGACAGCCCCCCACCCTGCCCCCCCCGCCCATCACCCCCTTCCTTCCCTGGGAGCCCACGGGGCCTGGGGCTGGAGGAGGCGGCGGGGAAGCACAGAGGGTGGCCACACCACCCTGAATGCCCCTTATCTCATCTGGTCTTGGAAGCTAAGCAGGGTCGGGCCATCGTTAGTACCTGGATGGGAGACCGCCTGGGCATACCGGGTGCCACAGGCTTCTTCTTCTTCTTCTTCTTTTTTTTGCCTCTTGTTCTGTCCCCTTTCTGGGAGGGCGGCAGCGGCCCGGGTGGGGGTGACCCCCACCCTCGGCGCCCGCCGTGGTGCCTGGCGCGCCAGCCCTCACCGTGGGGCCTCCTCTTGTCCCAAGCCGCGACACCGCTGCCACGCGGCAGCATGCGTGGCATCTGGACTCTCAGGTCTCAGACCAAAAGTCTGGCACCCTGTCTGACCGTCCCCCATGGGTGTGTGGACACAGCCAGATCCACACCGCGCCCTGCCTGCCCGTCTCCGGTGGGTGTGTGGACACAGCCAGATCTACACAGCGCCCTGCCTGCCCGTCTCCGGTGGGTGAGTGGACACAGCCACATCCACACAGCACCCTTTCTGGCCAGATCCAAACAGCACACTCTCTGCGCGTCTCCCGTGGGTGTGTTGACACAGCCACATCCACACAGCACCCTTCCTGCCCGTCTCCCATGGGTGAGTGGACACAGCCAGATCCACACCGCGCCCTGCCTGCCCGTCTCCGGTGGGTGAGTGGACACAGCCACATCCACACAGCACCCTTTCTGACCATCTCCCATGGATGTGTGGACACAGCATGTTCCACACAGCGCCCTGCCTGCCCATCTGCCGTGGGTGAGTGGACAGAGCCAGATCCACATAGCGCCCTCCCTGCCCGTCTCCCGTGAGTCAGTGGAAACAGCCAGATCTACACTGCGCCCTGCCTACCCATCTCCCATGGGTGAGTGGACACAGCCACATCCACACTGCAACCTGCCATCCCGTCTCCCGTGGGTGTGTGGACACGGCAAGATCCACACTGCGCCCTGCCTCCCCGTCTCCCGTGGCTGTGTGGACACGGCAAGATCGACACTGCGCCCTGCCTCCCTGTCTCCTGTGGGTGAGTGGACACAGCCAGTTCCACACAGCGCCCTGCCTGACCATATCCCATGGGTAAGTGGACACACCCAGATCCAAACAGCGCCCTGCCTTCCCGTCTCCATTGGGTGTGTGGACAAAGCCAGATCCACACAGAGCTCTGCCTGCCCATCACCCATGGGTGAGTGGACACAGTCAGATCCACACTGCGCCCTGCCTGCCCGTCTCCCGTGGTTGAGTGGAAACAGCAGGATCCACACTGCGCGCTGCCTGCCCATCTCCAGTGGGTGAGTGGACAGAGCCAGATACACACGGCGCCCAGCCTGCCCGTCTCCCATTGGTGAGTGGACACAGCCACATCCACAAAGCACCTTGCCTGACCATCTCCCATGGGTGTGTGGACACAGCAAGTTCCACACTGCGCTCTGCCTGCCCATCTCCCGTGGGTGAGTGGACACAGCCACATCAACACTGCGCCCTGCCTCCCGTTTCCCGTGGGTGTGTGGACACACCAGTTCCACACTGCACCCTGTCTGCCCGACACCCCTGGGTGAGTGGAACCAGCCAGTTCAACACTGGGCCCTGCCTGCCCGTCTCCCATGAGTGTGTGGACACGGCAAGATCCACACTGTGCCCTACCTGCCCGTCTCCTGTGGTTGAGTGGACACAGCCAGTTCCACACTGCGCCCTGCCTGCCCTTCTCCCGTGGGTGAGTAGACACAGGCAGATCCATACAGCGCCCTGCCTGCCCGTCTCCCGTGGCTGAGTAGACACAGGCAGATCCACACAGCGCCCTGCCTGCCCGTCTCCCGTGGGTGAGTAGACACAGCCAGATCCACACAGCGCCGCGACCTGCCTGCCCGTCTCCCGTGGGTTAGTGGACATAGCCAGATCCACACAGTGCCCTGCCTGTCCGTCTCTCATGAGTGTGTCGACACAACCAGATCCACACGGCGCCCAGCCTGCACGTCTCCCATGGGTGTGTGGACACAGCCAGATACAGCGCCCTGTCTGCCCGTCTCCCGTGGGTGAGTGGACACAGCCAGATCCACACTGCACCCTGCCTGCCCGTCTCCCGTGGGTGAGTGGACACAGCCAGATTGTCACGGTGCCCAGCCTGCCCATCTCGTGTGGGTGAGTGGACACAGCCACATCCACACAGCACCCTTCCTGCCAGTCTCACGTGGGTGAGTGGACACAGCGAGATCCACACTGCGCCCTGCCTTCCCGTCTCCCGTGGGTGAGTGGACACAGCCAGTTCTACACTGTGCCCTGTGTGCCCGTCACCCATGGGTGAGTGGACACAGCCAGTTCCACACTGTGCCTTGCCTGCCCGTCTCCCGTGGGTGTGAGGACACGGCAAGATCCACACTGCACCCTACCTGCCTGTATCCCGTGGGTGAGTGGACACAGCCGGTTCCACACTGCGCCCTTCCTGCCCATCTCTTGTGGGTGAGTGGACACAGACACATCCACAATGTGCCCTGCCTGTCCGTCTCCCGGGAGTGTGTGGACACAGCCAGATCCACACGGCGCCCAGCCTGCCCATCTCCCGTGGGTGTGTGGACACAGCCACATCCACACAGCACCCTGCCTGACCGTATCCCATGGTTGTATGGAAACATCTAGATCCACAAAGCGCCGTGCCTGCCCGTCTCCTGAGGGTGTGTAGACACAGCCAGTTCCACACTGCTCCCTGCCTGCCCGTCTCCCGTGGGTGTGTGAACACAGCCAGATCCACACAGCGCCCTGCCTGCCCGTCACCCATGGGTAATTGGACACAGCCAGACCCAGACAGCGCCCTGCCTGCCCATCTCCCGTGGCTGTGTGGACACGGCAAGATCCACACAGCGCCCTGCCTGCCCGTCTCCCGTGGGTTAGTGGACACAGCCAGATCCACACTGCGCCCTGCCTGCTTGTCTCTGGTGAGTGTGTGGACACAGCAAGTTCCACACAGCGCCCTGCCTGACCGTCTCCCATGGGCTGTGTAGACAGCCAGTTCCACACAGAGCCCTGCTTGCCCGTCTCCCGTGGGTGAGTGGACACAGCCAGTTCCACACTGCGCCCTGCCTGCCCGTCTCCCGTGGGTGTGTGGACACACCCAGATCAACACAGCGCACGGCCTGCCAGTCTCCCATGGGTGTGTGGACACACCCAGATCAACACAGCGCACGGCCTGCCGTCTCCCATGGGTGTGTGGTCACAGCCAGTTCCACACTGCGCCCTGCCTGCCTGTCACCCATGGGTGAGTGGACACAGCCAGATCCACTGCGCCCTGCCTGCCCGACTCCCGTGGGTGTGTGGACACACCCAGTTCCACACTGCGCCCTTCATGCCCATCTCTAATCGGTGTGGGGACACATCCAGATCAACTCAGCGCCCAGCCTGCCCGTCTCCCATGGGTGAGTGGACACAGCCAGATCAACACAGCGCACGGCCTGCCCGTCTCCCATGGGTGTGTGGACACAGCCAGTTCCACACTGCGCCCTGCCTGCCCATCACCCATGGGTGAGTGGACACAGCCAGATCCACACTGCACCCTGCCTGCCCGTCTCCCGTGGTTGAGTGGACACAGCCAGATCCACACTGCACCCTGCCTGCCCGTCTCCCGTGGGTATGTGGACATAGCCATTTCTATACAGAGCCCTGCCTGCCCCTCTCCGGTGGGTGTGTGGACACAGCCAGTTCCAAATTGTGCCCTGCCGGCCCATCACCCATGTTTGAGTGGACACAGCTAGTTCCACACTGCGCCCTACCTGCCCGTCTCCCATGGGTGAGTGGATACAGCCACATCCACACTGCGCCCCGACTGCCCGTCTCCCGTGGGTGTATGGACACAGCAAGATGCACACTGCGCCCTGCCTGCCCGTCTCCTGTGGGTGTGTGGACACAGCCAGATCCACACGGCACCCAGCCTGCCCGTCTCCCGTGAGTGAGTGGACACAGCCAGATCCACACTGCGCCCTGCCTGCCCGTCTCGCGTGCGTGTGTGGTCACAGCAAGTTCCACACAGAGCTCTGCCTGCCCGTCTCCTGTGCTTGTGTGGACACAGCTAGTTCACTCTGTGCCCTGCCTGCCCATCACCCATGGGTGAGTGGACACAGCCAGATCCACACGGCACCCAGCTTGCCCGTCTCCCATGGGTGAGTGGACACAGCCACATCCACACAGCGCCCTGCCTGCCCGTCTCCCATGGGTGAGTGGACACAGCCACATCCACACAGCGCCCTGCCTGCCCGTCACGCATGGGTGTGTGGACACAGCCCGATCCACACTGCACCCTGCCTGCAAGTCTGCCGTGGGTGTGTGGACAGGGCAAGATCCACACTGTTCCCTGCCTGCCCGTCAGGCATGGGTGAGTAGACACAGCCCGATCCACACTGCGCCCTGCCTGCAAGTCTCCCGTGGGTGAGTGGACATAGCCACATCCACACTGCGCCCTGTCTGCCCGTCACCCATGGGTGAGTGGACAAAGCCAGTTCCACACTGCGCCCTGCCTGCCCATCCTCGGTGGGTGTGTAGACACGGCAAGATCCACACTTTGCCCTACCTGCCCGTCGCCCATGTGTGAGTGGACATAGCAAGTTCCACACTCTGCCCTACCTTCCCGTCTCCCGTGGGTGAGTGGAAACAGCCACATCCACACTGCGCCCTGCCTGCCTGTCTCCCGTGGGTGTGTGGACACGGCAAGATCCACACTGCACACTGCCTTCCCGTCTCCCGTGGGTGAGTGGACACAGGCACATCCACACTGCGCCCTGCCTGCCTCTCTCCTTTGGGAGAGTGGACACAGCCACGTCCACAGAGCGCCCTGCCTGCCTGTCTCCCGTGGGTCAGTGGAAACAGCCATGTACACAAAGCGCCCTTCCTGCCAGTCTCCAGTGGGTATGTGGACACAGCAAGTTCCACACTGTGCCCTGACTGCTCGTCTCCCGTGGGTGTGTGGACACGGCCAGATCCACACAGCACCCTGCCAGACCGACCCCCATGGGAGCGTGGACACAGCCAGTTCCATACTGAGCCATGCCTGCCCGTCTCCTGTGGGTGAGTGGACACAGCCAGTTCCACACAGCGCCCAGCCTGCCCATCTCCCTTGGGTGTGTGGACACAGCCAGATCCACACAGCAACCTGCCTGACCGTTTTCCAAGGGTTTGTGGACACAGCCTGTTCCAACTGCGCCCTGCATGCCCGTCTCCCGTTGGTGTGTGGACACACCCAGATCCACACAGCGCCCTGCCTGCCTGTCTCCTTTGGGTGAGTGGACACAGCCAAGTCCACAGAGCGCCCTGCCTGCCCATCTCCTGTGGGTCAGTGGAAAAAGCCATGTCCACACAGCGCCCTTCCTGCCAGTCTCCGGTGGGAGTGTGGACACAGCAAGTTCCACACTGTGCCCTGCCTTCCCGTCACCCATGGGTGTGTGGACACAGCCAGTTACACACAGCGTCCTGCCTGCCCGTCTCCCGTGGGTGTGTGGACTCAGCCAGATCAACACAGCGCACGGCCTGCCAGTCTCCCAAGGGTGTGTGGACACACCCAGATCAGCACAGCGCACGGCCTGCCCGTCTCTCATGGGTGTGTGGACACAGCCAGTTCCACACTGAGCCCTGCCTGCTCATCTCTCGTGAGTGTGTGGACACAGCCAGTTCCACACTGCGCCCTGCCTGCCCGTCACCCATGGGTGAGTGGACACAGCCAGGTCCACAATGCGCCCTGCTTGCCCGTCTCCCTTTGGTGTGTGCCGACAGCCAGTTTCACACTGCACCCAGCCTGCCGGTCTACCGGGGGTGAGTGGACACAGTCACATCCACACTGTGCCCTACCTGCCCGTCTCCCTTGGGTGTGTGGACTCAGCCCGATCCACTAGGCGCCCAGCCTGCCCATCTCCCGTGGGTGTGTGGACAAGCCACATCCACACAGCATTCTGCCTGACCGTCTCCCGTGGGTGTGTGGATACAGCCACATCCACACTGCGCCCTGCCTGCCCATCTCCCGTGGGTGAGTGGACACAGCCAGTTCCACTCAGAGCTCTGCCTGCCCGTCTCCCATGGGTGAGTGGACACAGCAACATCCACACTGAGTCCTGCCTGCCCGTCTCATGGGTGAGTGGACACAGCCGGATCCACACCGCGCCCGGCCTGACCGTATCCCATGGGTGTGGGGAAACAGCCAGTTCCAACTGCGCCCTGCCTGCCCGTCTCCCGTGGGTGTGTGGACACACCCAGATCCACACAGCGCCCTACCTGCCCGTCTGCCGTGAATCAGTGGAAACAGCCATGTCCACACAGCGCCCTTCCTGCCCATCACCAGTGGGTGTGTGGACACAGCAAGTTCCACACTGTGCCCTGCCTGACCATCACCCATAGGTGTGTGGACACAGCCAGTTCCACACACGACCCCGCCTGCCTGTCTCCCGTGGGTGTGTGGATACGGGAAGATCCTCACAGCGTCTGCTCTTTGGGAACCGACACGCTGGAGGAAACCTTGAGAGTCTGAGAGGGGACGGAGTTCCAGAAGAAGGCCAGGAGGTCATTTTGAGGGAGTATGTGACCAGAACTCGTCCCATTGGTTTTGGGGTTCTATGGGCTACACGTAGGATTCTAGAGTGGTGGCACCTGATGTTGGGGGATCCGGAGTCACACCCAGACCTGCTCCACAGGCCTCCTTTTACTTTTCTCTTCGGATTCATTATTTTTAAAAAGTGTCTCTACCTCTATCATTGATTTTCTTTTCTCTCTCTTTTCAAGCAGATGATGGGAGTACAAGTATTCAGGTGACATGTGTTGCCCGTGCCCCCCTCCCCCCTGTGTTCTTATTCATTTACCTCTGATGTCGTTCCAGCGTATTGTGGGGGTACCAATGTTAAGGTCGGGTACATTGCCCTCTCCCAACCTCCCCCCTCAGGTCAGAGCTTCAAGTGTGCCCATCCCACAGTCGGTGCACACCCACTCCATACCTAATGGAGGTGTATGCCCATCCCCTCCCCCCACCCGCCCGAAACCCACCCGATGAAGGTGATTCCCCTCTGTCCACTTAGGTGTCCATCCGTTCCTACCAATTTGCTGGTGAGCGCACTCACGTGGTGCTCGTTTGTCCATTCTTGGAATACTTGGCTTACTGGAACGGGTTCCAGCTCTGGCCAGGAGAGCACGAGAGGTGCCCTCTCACCGCTGCTCCTCCTAGCTGAATAGCACTCCGTGGTGTCCACGCGCCACATGTTATTAATGCACTCCTGGATGGATGGGCACTCGGGTCGCTTCCACATCTTTGCGATTGTGAATTGTGCCCTAACTGTAACCCTAACCCTTACCCAGCCCGTCTCCTCTGCCCCTGCCTGACGCGCTCCTCCCCGGCCAGGCCCGTCACTGTCCTGGGCCCCTGACTGACCGGCTCCTTCCCGCCCGGCCTGTCACCTTCCTCTGCCCCTGCCTGACACCCTCCTCCCCGCCCGGCCCCTCACCTCGGCCCCTGCCTGACTCGCTCCTCCCCACCCGGCCGGTCACCGTCCTGGGCCCCTGCCTGACCGGCTCCTTCCCGCCCGGCCTGTCACCGTCCTCTGCCCCTGCCTTACACGCTCCTCCCCGCCCGTCACCCTCCTAGGACCCTGCCTGACCGGCTCCTCCATCGCCTGGGCCTTCCAAGGGCTTGGTGTGGACGCTGCTTCCAGGAAGCCCTCCGGGAACCCGGCAGCAGGGCGGCCTCAGCAGTCTGGCTCAGGTGCCCCGCTGTGCCGCGGGGGCCCAGCCTGGTGTCTTCCCTGAGGCCCTGCAGCTGCTGCTCCCCGCAAGGGGAGAGCCGGGGAGGTGGGGACCGCCTCCTGATGGGGACGTACACGCAGCTCTCCACGTCGGATTCCGGGGCTCTCTGTCCTGCCCGAAGGCCCAGCTGGCCTGCGGGTCCTTAGAGTGGCAGAAACATCCTCAAACTGACATTGCGAGTCCGGTGGTTGTCTGCACTTTTGTGTGGGCACCCCAGGGAGGCCCAGGGGCTGGCTGGACAACGCGGTCTGCTCGGGTGCTTTGGAGTAGCAACCGATGCCCTGTGGACTTTGGTAGCAGCGTCTGAGGTGTCTCTGAGCCCTGCGCCATGTCGGGGGTGGGGAGGAGGAGGTGGAGGAGGAGGAGGAGGAGGAGGAGGAGGAGGAAGAGGAGTGGGGGGAGGGAGGGGCCGTGACCTGCAGTCGTGTTCCCGGGGTGGCACGGCATGTGGCTTCTTGCACAGGCTGCTTGGCCTGGGCTCCCTGCACCTGGGCCTTTGGAGGACTGGCCCAGTGCTTGCCAACACTTCCTGCAGGGACCCAGAGCTGGGAGGTTGCATCTCCCAGCCCTGGGTCGGGCAGAGCCCCAGCGGGCCATGCCCACAAGCTCTCTCTGCACGGGTCCCCCAGAGGGCTTCTTTGGGACCAGGATTCTCTTGCGGGTGATTTTTTAAGGTCTGGCCCCTGGATGGAGGGGCACCAGGGGTAGAGGAGCCGGAAGCGGAAGGGGGTGCCCATGCGAGGGGACACTTTCAGGCCAAGTCCCAGCTTCAGCCTCATCCTCCTGGGAAGCCCCGGAGTGGACATCACACCTCCTGGTTGTCCCGCTCTGAGACAAGGAGCCGGGCTTCGCATTCCCACAGCAGCCAGTCGTGGGCTGCGGACACCTGGGGCGTTGGGAACTCCCTGGCTTCTCTTTGGATTACCATTTGGAGCTGCTTGGGAATTGTGCCGCCACACACACCCGAGTGCAGGTGTCTTCTGCACAGACTGCGGGCCTCGCTCTTCTGAATGCCGCTAGCTCGCCACCCACCCACGGGTGAACCTGGTCAGGGTACTTTCTCTCAGGGGCAGACTCTGATCCGGGCGGGCTACCGGTGTTTCTGTTTGCTCGTTTCTTTCTTCCGTTTCGGGAAAGGCTTCCTTACTGGGTTTGGAAATCTCCTATGCCTTTCCTCGCCTATTCTGTCAGCTTTAAAATTCTCTTTCAGTTGCCACCCTCACAGATGGATTAGGAAACTCTTTTCGGTGCATTCATTAGTGAAAAGACCTCAATGAAGCTCGAATCCAATATCTAATCGCCGACTTTTAGCAAGTCCACACCCCAGGGTGGTTGGGGTCCAATGCAGCCCCGGCCAGGCCCAGGCCCCTTGGACTGGGCCACAGGAGGACACAGAGCAGGGTCCCGGCCCCCACGGTCGCGGTGCCGGCATTCTCCAAGGGCTTGGGGGTTTTCCAGAGGTAGGAGATGGAGGGGACTGGTTTCTTCAGCGCCCCACAGGCCACGCCACCCCACCCCACCCATGGGACACATCCCGAGAGACGCCCCTACACTCGCTCGCCTCCCCCATGCGCTGTGCCGCAGCCCTGGCCCGGGGGAATAGGCGGCAGCCCACCCACAGGGCTGGGGGCGCAGGTGAAAGGGGTTGTGCGCGAGGCCGGCCCCTGGCTGGGGGCAAAGGGCGAGCGCCCCACGCGTGCGCAGTCAGCGGCGGCCGGCGCCCTGGGAGTGGGGAGCGGGTAGGTGAAGGAGGCGAGGTGAGGAGAGGAGGGGGGCTGGAAGGTCCCCACCTTGGTGGGTCCAGCCGTGGAGGCACATCGTGTGTGTGTGTGTGTCTGTGTCTGTGTGTCTGTGTGTGGAGAGACAGCCCCCCACCCCGCCCCGTCCCTCACCTCAGTCCCGCGAACTCAACAGGCCCTGTCCGACCGGCGAACTCAACAGGCCCGGCCCGGCGCGGGGCAGAGCTATCGCGGGGAAGTGCAGTGAGACTCGGCTTCTTGAGCGGGGCAGGGGCGCCCTCCGCCGTCTAAGGCCACACCACCCTGAACGCTTCCCATCTCTTCTGGTCTCCGAAGCTAAGCAGCTTCCGTCCTGGTTAGTACTTGCATGGGAGACCGCCTGGGAATACCGGGTGCCGGAGGCTTTTTTTTTTTCTTTACTTTTCTTTTTTTTTTGCCTCTCATTCTGTCCCCTTTCTGGGAGTGCTACTGCGGTGGCGGCGGCGGGTCCCGCGGATCGCCCCCACCCTCAGCGCCCCCCGGGGTGCCTGCCACCACAGCCCACACCGTGGGGCCTCCTCTTGTCCCGAGCCGCGGCACCGCCGCCACGCGGCAGCATGCGTGCCATCTGGACTGTCAGGTCTCAGACCAAAGGTCTGGTCTGTGGGAACCGACACGCTGGAGGAAACCTTGAGAGTCTGAGAGGGGAGGGAGTTCCGGAAGCATTCCAGGATGTAATTTGAGGGAGTATGTGACCAGAACTCGTCCCGTTGCTTTCGGGGTTCTATGGGCTACACCTAGGAATCTTTGGTGGTGGCACCAGATGTTGGGGGATCCGGAGTCACACCCAGACCTGCTCCACAGGCCTCCTTTTACTTTTCTTTTCGGATTCATTTTCTTAAAAAGTGTCTCTTATCTCTATTATTGCATTTTCTTTTCTCTCTCTTTCCAAGCAGATGATGGGAGTCCAAGCATTGAGGTGACATGTATTGCCCCTGCCCCCCAGCCCCTGTTTTCTTATTCATTTATTTCTCATTTTCTCCCAGCCTATTGTGAGGGTACCAAGGTTAAGGTCAGGTGCATTGCTCTTTCCCCGCCTCCCCCCTCGGGTCAGAGCTCCAAGCGCGCCCATCCCCCAGTTGGTGCGCACCCACCCCCTCCCTAATGGATGTGTATGTCCACCCCCTCCCCACGCCCGCCCGACACCCACCCGATGAAGGTGATTCCCCTCAGTCCACTTAGGTGTCCATCCGTTCCTACCAATTTGCTGGTGAGCGCGCTCACGTGGTGCTCGTGTGTCCATTCTTGGGATACTTGGCTTACTGGAACGGGTTCCAGCTCTGGCCAGGAGAGCACGAGAGGCGCCCTCTCACCGCTGCTCCTCATAGCCGAATAGCACTCCGTGGTGTCCACGCGCCACATGTTATTAATGCACTCCTGGATGGATGGGCACTCGGGTCGCTTCCACATCTTTGCGATTGTGAATTGTGCCCTAACTGTAACCCTAACCTTTACCCAGCCCGTCTCCTCTGCCCCTGCCTGACGCGCTCCTCCCCTGCCAGGCCCGTCACTGTCCTGGGCCCCTGCCTGACCGGCTCCTTCCCGCCCGGCCTGTCACCGTCCTCTGCCCCTGCCTGACACCCTCCTCCCCGCCCGGCCCCTCACCTCGGCCCCTGCCTGACTCGCTCCTCCCCACCCGGCCGGTCACCGTCCTGGGCCCCTGCCTGACCGGCTCCTTCCCGCCCGGCCTGTCACCGTCCTCTGCCCCTGCCTTACACGCTCCTCCCCGCCCGTCACCCTCCTAGGACCCTGCCTGACCGGCTCCTCCATCGCCTGGGCCTTCCAAGGGCTTGGTGTGGACGCTGCTTCCAGGAAGCCCTCCGGGAACCCGGCAGCAGGGCGGCCTCAGCAGTCTGGCTCAGGTGCCCCGCTGTGCCGCGGGGGCCCAGCCTGGTGTCTTCCCTGAGGCCCTGCAGCTGCTGCTCCCCGCAAGGGGAGAGCCGGGGAGGTGGGGACCGCCTCCTGATGGGGACGTACACGCAGCTCTCCACGTCGGATTCCGGGGCTCTCTGTCCTGCCCGAAGGCCCAGCTGGCCTGCGGGTCCTTAGAGTGGCAGAAACATCCTCAAACTGACATTGCGAGTCCGGTGGTTGTCTGCACTTTTGTGTGGGCACCCCAGGGAGGCCCAGGGGCTGGCTGGACAACGCGGTCTGCTCGGGTGCTTTGGAGTAGCAACCGATGCCCTGTGGACTTTGGTAGCAGCGTCTGAGGTGTCTCTGAGCCCTGCGCCATGTCGGGGGTGGGGAGGAGGAGGTGGAGGAGGAGGAGGAGGAGGAGGAGGAGGAGGAAGAGGAGTGGGGGGAGGGAGGGGCCGTGACCTGCAGTCGTGTTCCCGGGGTGGCACGGCATGTGGCTTCTTGCACAGGCTGCTTGGCCTGGGCTCCCTGCACCTGGGCCTTTGGAGGACTGGCCCAGTGCTTGCCAACACTTCCTGCAGGGACCCAGAGCTGGGAGGTTGCATCTCCCAGCCCTGGGTCGGGCAGAGCCCCAGCGGGCCATGCCCACAAGCTCTCTCAGCACGGGTCCCCCAGAGGGCTTCTTTGGGACCAGGATTCTCTTGCGGGTGATTTTTTAAGGTCTGGCCCCTGGATGGAGGGGCACCAGGGGTAGAGGAGCCGGAAGCGGAAGGGGGTGCCCATGCGAGGGGACACTTTCAGGCCAAGTCCCAGCTTCAGCCTCATCCTCCTGGGAACCCCCGGAGTGGACATCACACCTCCTGGTTGTCCCGCTCTGAGACAAGGAGCCGGGCTTCGCATTCCCACAGCAGCCAGTCGTGGGCTGCGGACACCTGGGGCGTTGGGAACTCCCTGGCTTCTCTTTCGATTACCATTTGGAGCTGCTTAGGAATTGTGCCGCCACACACACCCGAGTGCAGGTGTCTTCTGCACAGACTGCGGGCCTCGCTCTTCTGAACGCCGCTAGCTCGCCACCCACCCACGGGTGAACCTGGTCAGGGTACTTTCTCTCAGGGGCAGACTCTGATCCGGGCGGGCTACCGGTGTTTCTGTTTGCTCGTTTCTTTCTTCCGTTTCGGGAAAGGCTTCCTTACTGGGTTTGGAAATCTCCTATGCCTTTCCTCGCCTATTCTGTCAGCTTTAAAATTCTCTTTCAGTTGCCACCCTCACAGATGGATTAGGAAACTCTTTTCGGTGCATTCATTAGTGAAAAGACCTCAATGAAGCTCGAATCCAATATCTAATCGCCGACTTTTAGCAAGTCCACACCCCAGGGTGGTTGGGGTCCAATGCAGCCCCGGCCAGGCCCAGGCCCCTTGGACTGGGCCACAGGAGGACACAGAGCAGGGTCCCGGCCCCCACGGTCGCGGTGCCGGCATTCTCCAAGGGCTTGGGGGTTTTCCAGAGGTAGGAGATGGAGGGGACTGGTTTCTTCAGCGCCCCACAGGCCACGCCACCCCACCCCACCCATGGGACACATCCCGAGAGACGCCCCTACACTCGCTCGCCTCCCCCATGCGCTGTGCCGCAGCCCTGGCCCGGGGGAATAGGCGGCAGCCCACCCACAGGGCTGGGGGCGCAGGTGAAAGGGGTTGTGCGCGAGGCCGGCCCCTGGCTGGGGGCAAAGGGCGAGCGCCCCACGCGTGCGCAGTCAGCGGCGGCCGGCGCCCTGGGAGTGGGGAGCGGGTAGGTGAAGGAGGCGAGGTGAGGAGAGGAGGGGGGCTGGAAGGTCCCCACCTTGGCGGGTCCAGCCGTGGAGGCACATCGTGTGTGTGTGTGTGTGTGTCTGTGTCTGTGTGTCTGTGTGTGGAGAGACAGCCCCCCACCCCGCCCCGTCCCTCACCTCAGTCCCGCGAACTCAACAGGCCCTGTCCGACCGGCGAACTCAACAGGCCCGGCCCGGCGCGGGGCAGAGCTATCGCGGGGAAGTGCAGTGAGACTCGGCTTCTTGAGCGGGGCAGGGGCGCCCTCCGCCGTCTAAGGCCACACCACCCTGAACGCTTCCCATCTCTTCTGATCTCCGAAGCTAAGCAGCTTCCGTCCTGGTTAGTACTTGCATGGGAGACCGCCTGGGAATACCGGGTGCCGGAGGCTTTTTTTTTTTCTTTACTTTTCTTTTTTTTTTGCCTCTCATTCTGTCCCCTTTCTGGGAGTGCTACTGCGGTGGCGGCGGCGGGTCCCGCGGATCGCCCCCACCCTCAGCGCCCCCCGGGGTGCCTGCCACCACAGCCCACACCGTGGGGCCTCCTCTTGTCCCGAGCCGCGGCACCGCCGCCACGCGGCAGCATGCGTGCCATCTGGACTGTCAGGTCTCAGACCAAAGGTCTGGTCTGTGGGAACCGACACGCTGGAGGAAACCTTGAGAGTCTGAGAGGGGAGGGAGTTCCGGAAGCATTCCAGGATGTAATTTGAGGGAGTATGTGACCAGAACTCGTCCCGTTGCTTTCGGGGTTCTATGGGCTACACCTAGGAATCTTTGGTGGTGGCACCAGATGTTGGGGGATCCGGAGTCACACCCAGACCTGCTCCACAGGCCTCCTTTTACTTTTCGGATTCATTTTCTTAAAAAGTGTCTCTTATCTCTATTATTGCATTTTCTTTTCTCTCTCTTTCAAACAGATTATGTGAGTCCAATCATTGAAGTGACGTATATAGCCCGTGTCCCCATACCCCCTGTTTTCTTATTCATTTATTTCTCATTTTTTCCCAGCCTATTGTGGGGGTACCAAGGTTAAGGTCAGGTGCCATGCTCTTTCCCCGCCTTCCCTCTCAGGTCAGAGCTTCAAGTGCGCCCATCCCCCAGTTGGTGCGTACCCACCCCCTCACTAATGGATGTGTATGCCCACCCCATCCCCACGCCCGCCTGACACCCACCCGATGAAGGTGATTCCTCTCTGTCCACTTTGGTGTCCATCTGTTCCTACCAATTTGCCCTGCGAGCGCGCTCACGTGGTGCTCGTGTGTCCATTCTTGGGATACTTGGCTTACTGGAATGGTTTCCAGCTCTGGCCAGGAGAGCACGAGAGGCGCCCTCTCACCGCTGCTCCTCATAGCCAAATAGCACTCCGTGGTGTCCACGCGCCACATGTTATTAATGCACTCCTGGATGGATGGGCACTCGGGTCGCTTCCACATCTTTGTGATTGTGAATTGTGCTCTAACTGTAACCCTTTCCCTTTCCCAACCCCTCTCCTCTGCCCCTGCCTGACGCGCTCCTCCCCGGCCAGGCCCGTCACTGTCCTGGGCCACTGCCTGACCGGCTCCTTCCCGCCCGGCCTGTCACCGTCCTCTGCCCCTGCCTGACACCCTCCTCCCCGCCCGGCCCCTCACCTCGGCCCCTGCCTGACTCGCTCCTCCCCACCCGGCCGGTCACCGTCCTGGGCCCCTGCCTGACCGGCTCCTTCCCGCCCGGCCTGTCACCGTCCTCTGCCCCTGCCTTACACCTCCTCCCCGCCCGTCACCCTCCTAGGACCCTGCCTGACCGCCTCCTCCATCGCCTGGGCCTTCCAAGGGCTTGGTGTGGACGCTGCTTCCAGGAAGCCCTCCGGGAACCCGGCAGCAGGGCGGCCTCAGCAGTCTGGCTCAGGTGCCCCGCTGTGCCGCGGGGGCCCAGCCTGGTGTCTTCCCTGAGGCCCTGCAGCTGCCGCTCCCCGCAAGGGGAGAGCCGGGGAGGTGGGGACCGCCTCCTGATGGGGACGTACACGCAGCTCTCCACGTCGGATTCCGGGGCTCTCTGTCCTGCCCGAAGGCCCAGCTGGCCTGCGGGTCCTTAGAGTGGCAGAAACATCCTCAAACTGACATTGCGAGTCCGGTGGTTGTCTGCACTTTTGTGTGGGCACCCCAGGGAGGCCCAGGGGCTGGCTGGACAACGCGGTCTGCTCGGGTGCTTTGGAGTAGCAACCGATGCCCTGTGGACTTTGGTAGCAGCGTCTGAGGTGTCTCTGAGCCCTGCGCCATGTCGGGGGTGGGGAGGAGGAGGTGGAGGAGGAGGAGGAGGAGGAGGAGGAGGAGGAAGAGGAGTGGGGGGAGGGAGGGGCCGTGACCTGCAGTCGTGTTCCCGGGGTGGCACGGCATGTGGCTTCTTGCACAGGCTGCTTGGCCTGGGCTCCCTGCACCTGGGCCTTTGGAGGACTGGCCCAGTGCTTGCCAACACTTCCTGCAGGGACCCAGAGCTGGGAGGTTGCATCTCCCAGC
Organism: Microcebus murinus; assembly: GCF_040939455.1. Classification (NCBI taxonomy): domain Eukaryota; kingdom Metazoa; phylum Chordata; class Mammalia; order Primates; family Cheirogaleidae; genus Microcebus; species Microcebus murinus. The sequence goes on along the minus strand of NW_027438948.1, from coordinate 743,234 downwards.
CCTGGGTCGGGCAGAGCCCCAGCGGGCCATGCCCACAAGCTCTCTCTGCACGGGTCCCCCAGAGGGCTTCTTTGGGACCAGGATTCTCTTGCGGGTGATTTTTTAAGGTCTGGCCCCTGGATGGAGGGGCACCAGGGGTAGAGGAGCCGGAAGCGGAAGGGGGTGCCCATGCGAGGGGACACTTTCAGGCCAAGTCCCAGCTTCAGCCTCATCCTCCTGGGAAGCCCCGGAGTGGACATCACACCTCCTGGTTGTCCCGCTCTGAGACAAGGAGCCGGGCTTCGCATTCCCACAGCAGCCAGTCGTGGGCTGCGGACACCTGGGGCGTTGGGAACTCCCTGGCTTCTCTTTGGATTACCATTTGGAGCTGCTTGGGAATTGTGCCGCCACACACACCCGAGTGCAGGTGTCTTCTGCACAGACTGCGGGCCTCGCTCTTCTGAATGCCGCTAGCTCGCCACCCACCCACGGGTGAACCTGGTCAGGGTACTTTCTCTCAGGGGCAGACTCTGATCCGGGCGGGCTACCGGTGTTTCTGTTTGCTCGTTTCTTTCTTCCGTTTCGGGAAAGGCTTCCTTACTGGGTTTGGAAATCTCCTATGCCTTTCCTCGCCTATTCTGTCAGCTTTAAAATTCTCTTTCAGTTGCCACCCTCACAGATGGATTAGGAAACTCTTTTCGGTGCATTCATTAGTGAAAAGACCTCAATGAAGCTCGAATCCAATATCTAATCGCCGACTTTTAGCAAGTCCACACCCCAGGGTGGTTGGGGTCCAATGCAGCCCCGGCCAGGCCCAGGCCCCTTGGACTGGGCCACAGGAGGACACAGAGCAGGGTCCCGGCCCCCACGGTCGCGGTGCCGGCATTCTCCAAGGGCTTGGGGGTTTTCCAGAGGTAGGAGATGGAGGGGACTGGTTTCTTCAGCGCCCCACAGGCCACGCCACCCCACCCCACCCATGGGACACATCCCGAGAGACGCCCCTACACTCGCTCGCCTCCCCCATGCGCTGTGCCGCAGCCCTGGCCCGGGGGAATAGGCGGCAGCCCACCCACAGGGCTGGGGGCGCAGGTGAAAGGGGTTGTGCGCGAGGCCGGCCCCTGGCTGGGGGCAAAGGGCGAGCGCCCCACGCGTGCGCAGTCAGCGGCGGCCGGCGCCCTGGGAGTGGGGAGCGGGTAGGTGAAGGAGGCGAGGTGAGGAGAGGAGGGGGGCTGGAAGGTCCCCACCTTGGTGGGTCCAGCCGTGGAGGCACATCGTGTGTGTGTGTGTGTCTGTGTCTGTGTGTCTGTGTGTGGAGAGACAGCCCCCCACCCCGCCCCGTCCCTCACCTCAGTCCCGCGAACTCAACAGGCCCTGTCCGACCGGCGAACTCAACAGGCCCGGCCCGGCGCGGGGCAGAGCTATCGCGGGGAAGTGCAGTGAGACTCGGCTTCTTGAGCGGGGCAGGGGCGCCCTCCGCCGTCTAAGGCCACACCACCCTGAACGCTTCCCATCTCTTCTGGTCTCCGAAGCTAAGCAGCTTCCGTCCTGGTTAGTACTTGCATGGGAGACCGCCTGGGAATACCGGGTGCCGGAGGCTTTTTTTTTTTCTTTACTTTTCTTTTTTTTTTGCCTCTCATTCTGTCCCCTTTCTGGGAGTGCTACTGCGGTGGCGGCGGCGGGTCCCGCGGATCGCCCCCACCCTCAGCGCCCCCCGGGGTGCCTGCCACCACAGCCCACACCGTGGGGCCTCCTCTTGTCCCGAGCCGCGGCACCGCCGCCACGCGGCAGCATGCGTGCCATCTGGACTGTCAGGTCTCAGACCAAAGGTCTGGTCTGTGGGAACCGACACGCTGGAGGAAACCTTGAGAGTCTGAGAGGGGAGGGAGTTCCGGAAGCATTCCAGGATGTAATTTGAGGGAGTATGTGACCAGAACTCGTCCCGTTGCTTTCGGGGTTCTATGGGCTACACCTAGGAATCTTTGGTGGTGGCACCAGATGTTGGGGGATCCGGAGTCACACCCAGACCTGCTCCACAGGCCTCCTTTTACTTTTCTTTTCGGATTCATTTTCTTAAAAAGTGTCTCTTATCTCTATTATTGCATTTTCTTTTCTCTCTCTTTCCAAGCAGATGATGGGAGTCCAAGCATTGAGGTGACATGTATTGCCCCTGCCCCCCAGCCCCTGTTTTCTTATTCATTTATTTCTCATTTTCTCCCAGCCTATTGTGAGGGTACCAAGGTTAAGGTCAGGTGCATTGCTCTTTCCCCGCCTCCCCCCTCGGGTCAGAGCTCCAAGCGCGCCCATCCCCCAGTTGGTGCGCACCCACCCCCTCCCTAATGGATGTGTATGTCCACCCCCTCCCCACGCCCGCCCGACACCCACCCGATGAAGGTGATTCCCCTCAGTCCACTTAGGTGTCCATCCGTTCCTACCAATTTGCTGGTGAGCGCGCTCACGTGGTGCTCGTGTGTCCATTCTTGGGATACTTGGCTTACTGGAACGGGTTCCAGCTCTGGCCAGGAGAGCACGAGAGGCGCCCTCTCACCGCTGCTCCTCATAGCCGAATAGCACTCCGTGGTGTCCACGCGCCACATGTTATTAATGCACTCCTGGATGGATGGGCACTCGGGTCGCTTCCACATCTTTGCGATTGTGAATTGTGCCCTAACTGTAACCCTAACCTTTACCCAGCCCGTCTCCTCTGCCCCTGCCTGACGCGCTCCTCCCCTGCCAGGCCCGTCACTGTCCTGGGCCCCTGCCTGACCGGCTCCTTCCCGCCCGGCCTGTCACCGTCCTCTGCCCCTGCCTGACACCCTCCTCCCCGCCCGGCCCCTCACCTCGGCCCCTGCCTGACTCGCTCCTCCCCACCCGGCCGGTCACCGTCCTGGGCCCCTGCCTGACCGGCTCCTTCCCGCCCGGCCTGTCACCGTCCTCTGCCCCTGCCTTACACGCTCCTCCCCGCCCGTCACCCTCCTAGGACCCTGCCTGACCGGCTCCTCCATCGCCTGGGCCTTCCAAGGGCTTGGTGTGGACGCTGCTTCCAGGAAGCCCTCCGGGAACCCGGCAGCAGGGCGGCCTCAGCAGTCTGGCTCAGGTGCCCCGCTGTGCCGCGGGGGCCCAGCCTGGTGTCTTCCCTGAGGCCCTGCAGCTGCTGCTCCCCGCAAGGGGAGAGCCGGGGAGGTGGGGACCGCCTCCTGATGGGGACGTACACGCAGCTCTCCACGTCGGATTCCGGGGCTCTCTGTCCTGCCCGAAGGCCCAGCTGGCCTGCGGGTCCTTAGAGTGGCAGAAACATCCTCAAACTGACATTGCGAGTCCGGTGGTTGTCTGCACTTTTGTGTGGGCACCCCAGGGAGGCCCAGGGGCTGGCTGGACAACGCGGTCTGCTCGGGTGCTTTGGAGTAGCAACCGATGCCCTGTGGACTTTGGTAGCAGCGTCTGAGGTGTCTCTGAGCCCTGCGCCATGTCGGGGGTGGGGAGGAGGAGGTGGAGGAGGAGGAGGAGGAGGAGGAGGAGGAGGAAGAGGAGTGGGGGGAGGGAGGGGCCGTGACCTGCAGTCGTGTTCCCGGGGTGGCACGGCATGTGGCTTCTTGCACAGGCTGCTTGGCCTGGGCTCCCTGCACCTGGGCCTTTGGAGGACTGGCCCAGTGCTTGCCAACACTTCCTGCAGGGACCCAGAGCTGGGAGGTTGCATCTCCCAGCCCTGGGTCGGGCAGAGCCCCAGCGGGCCATGCCCACAAGCTCTCTCAGCACGGGTCCCCCAGAGGGCTTCTTTGGGACCAGGATTCTCTTGCGGGTGATTTTTTAAGGTCTGGCCCCTGGATGGAGGGGCACCAGGGGTAGAGGAGCCGGAAGCGGAAGGGGGTGCCCATGCGAGGGGACACTTTCAGGCCAAGTCCCAGCTTCAGCCTCATCCTCCTGGGAACCCCCGGAGTGGACATCACACCTCCTGGTTGTCCCGCTCTGAGACAAGGAGCCGGGCTTCGCATTCCCACAGCAGCCAGTCGTGGGCTGCGGACACCTGGGGCGTTGGGAACTCCCTGGCTTCTCTTTCGATTACCATTTGGAGCTGCTTAGGAATTGTGCCGCCACACACACCCGAGTGCAGGTGTCTTCTGCACAGACTGCGGGCCTCGCTCTTCTGAACGCCGCTAGCTCGCCACCCACCCACGGGTGAACCTGGTCAGGGTACTTTCTCTCAGGGGCAGACTCTGATCCGGGCGGGCTACCGGTGTTTCTGTTTGCTCGTTTCTTTCTTCCGTTTCGGGAAAGGCTTCCTTACTGGGTTTGGAAATCTCCTATGCCTTTCCTCGCCTATTCTGTCAGCTTTAAAATTCTCTTTCAGTTGCCACCCTCACAGATGGATTAGGAAACTCTTTTCGGTGCATTCATTAGTGAAAAGACCTCAATGAAGCTCGAATCCAATATCTAATCGCCGACTTTTAGCAAGTCCACACCCCAGGGTGGTTGGGGTCCAATGCAGCCCCGGCCAGGCCCAGGCCCCTTGGACTGGGCCACAGGAGGACACAGAGCAGGGTCCCGGCCCCCACGGTCGCGGTGCCGGCATTCTCCAAGGGCTTGGGGGTTTTCCAGAGGTAGGAGATGGAGGGGACTGGTTTCTTCAGCGCCCCACAGGCCACGCCACCCCACCCCACCCATGGGACACATCCCGAGAGACGCCCCTACACTCGCTCGCCTCCCCCATGCGCTGTGCCGCAGCCCTGGCCCGGGGGAATAGGCGGCAGCCCACCCACAGGGCTGGGGGCGCAGGTGAAAGGGGTTGTGCGCGAGGCCGGCCCCTGGCTGGGGGCAAAGGGCGAGCGCCCCACGCGTGCGCAGTCAGCGGCGGCCGGCGCCCTGGGAGTGGGGAGCGGGTAGGTGAAGGAGGCGAGGTGAGGAGAGGAGGGGGGCTGGAAGGTCCCCACCTTGGCGGGTCCAGCCGTGGAGGCACATCGTGTGTGTGTGTGTGTGTGTCTGTGTCTGTGTGTCTGTGTGTGGAGAGACAGCCCCCCACCCCGCCCCGTCCCTCACCTCAGTCCCGCGAACTCAACAGGCCCTGTCCGACCGGCGAACTCAACAGGCCCGGCCCGGCGCGGGGCAGAGCTATCGCGGGGAAGTGCAGTGAGACTCGGCTTCTTGAGCGGGGCAGGGGCGCCCTCCGCCGTCTAAGGCCACACCACCCTGAACGCTTCCCATCTCTTCTGATCTCCGAAGCTAAGCAGCTTCCGTCCTGGTTAGTACTTGCATGGGAGACCGCCTGGGAATACCGGGTGCCGGAGGCTTTTTTTTTTTCTTTACTTTTCTTTTTTTTTTGCCTCTCATTCTGTCCCCTTTCTGGGAGTGCTACTGCGGTGGCGGCGGCGGGTCCCGCGGATCGCCCCCACCCTCAGCGCCCCCCGGGGTGCCTGCCACCACAGCCCACACCGTGGGGCCTCCTCTTGTCCCGAGCCGCGGCACCGCCGCCACGCGGCAGCATGCGTGCCATCTGGACTGTCAGGTCTCAGACCAAAGGTCTGGTCTGTGGGAACCGACACGCTGGAGGAAACCTTGAGAGTCTGAGAGGGGAGGGAGTTCCGGAAGCATTCCAGGATGTAATTTGAGGGAGTATGTGACCAGAACTCGTCCCGTTGCTTTCGGGGTTCTATGGGCTACACCTAGGAATCTTTGGTGGTGGCACCAGATGTTGGGGGATCCGGAGTCACACCCAGACCTGCTCCACAGGCCTCCTTTTACTTTTCGGATTCATTTTCTTAAAAAGTGTCTCTTATCTCTATTATTGCATTTTCTTTTCTCTCTCTTTCAAACAGATTATGTGAGTCCAATCATTGAAGTGACGTATATAGCCCGTGTCCCCATACCCCCTGTTTTCTTATTCATTTATTTCTCATTTTTTCCCAGCCTATTGTGGGGGTACCAAGGTTAAGGTCAGGTGCCATGCTCTTTCCCCGCCTTCCCTCTCAGGTCAGAGCTTCAAGTGCGCCCATCCCCCAGTTGGTGCGTACCCACCCCCTCACTAATGGATGTGTATGCCCACCCCATCCCCACGCCCGCCTGACACCCACCCGATGAAGGTGATTCCTCTCTGTCCACTTTGGTGTCCATCTGTTCCTACCAATTTGCCCTGCGAGCGCGCTCACGTGGTGCTCGTGTGTCCATTCTTGGGATACTTGGCTTACTGGAATGGTTTCCAGCTCTGGCCAGGAGAGCACGAGAGGCGCCCTCTCACCGCTGCTCCTCATAGCCAAATAGCACTCCGTGGTGTCCACGCGCCACATGTTATTAATGCACTCCTGGATGGATGGGCACTCGGGTCGCTTCCACATCTTTGTGATTGTGAATTGTGCTCTAACTGTAACCCTTTCCCTTTCCCAACCCCTCTCCTCTGCCCCTGCCTGACGCGCTCCTCCCCGGCCAGGCCCGTCACTGTCCTGGGCCACTGCCTGACCGGCTCCTTCCCGCCCGGCCTGTCACCGTCCTCTGCCCCTGCCTGACACCCTCCTCCCCGCCCGGCCCCTCACCTCGGCCCCTGCCTGACTCGCTCCTCCCCACCCGGCCGGTCACCGTCCTGGGCCCCTGCCTGACCGGCTCCTTCCCGCCCGGCCTGTCACCGTCCTCTGCCCCTGCCTTACACCTCCTCCCCGCCCGTCACCCTCCTAGGACCCTGCCTGACCGCCTCCTCCATCGCCTGGGCCTTCCAAGGGCTTGGTGTGGACGCTGCTTCCAGGAAGCCCTCCGGGAACCCGGCAGCAGGGCGGCCTCAGCAGTCTGGCTCAGGTGCCCCGCTGTGCCGCGGGGGCCCAGCCTGGTGTCTTCCCTGAGGCCCTGCAGCTGCCGCTCCCCGCAAGGGGAGAGCCGGGGAGGTGGGGACCGCCTCCTGATGGGGACGTACACGCAGCTCTCCACGTCGGATTCCGGGGCTCTCTGTCCTGCCCGAAGGCCCAGCTGGCCTGCGGGTCCTTAGAGTGGCAGAAACATCCTCAAACTGACATTGCGAGTCCGGTGGTTGTCTGCACTTTTGTGTGGGCACCCCAGGGAGGCCCAGGGGCTGGCTGGACAACGCGGTCTGCTCGGGTGCTTTGGAGTAGCAACCGATGCCCTGTGGACTTTGGTAGCAGCGTCTGAGGTGTCTCTGAGCCCTGCGCCATGTCGGGGGTGGGGAGGAGGAGGTGGAGGAGGAGGAGGAGGAGGAGGAGGAGGAGGAAGAGGAGTGGGGGGAGGGAGGGGCCGTGACCTGCAGTCGTGTTCCCGGGGTGGCACGGCATGTGGCTTCTTGCACAGGCTGCTTGGCCTGGGCTCCCTGCACCTGGGCCTTTGGAGGACTGGCCCAGTGCTTGCCAACACTTCCTGCAGGGACCCAGAGCTGGGAGGTTGCATCTCCCAGCCCTGGGTCGGGCAGAGCCCCAGCGGGCCATGCCCACAAGCTCTCTCTGCACGGGTCCCCCAGAGGGCTTCTTTGGGACCAGGATTCTCTTGCGGGTGATTTTTTAAGGTCTGGCCCCTGGATGGAGGGGCACCAGGGGTAGAGGAGCCGGAAGCGGAAGGGGGTGCCCATGCGAGGGGACACTTTCAGGCCAAGTCCCAGCTTCAGCCTCATCCTCCTGGGAAGCCCCGGAGTGGACATCACACCTCCTGGTTGTCCCGCTCTGAGACAAGGAGCCGGGCTTCGCATTCCCACAGCAGCCAGTCGTGGGCTGCGGACACCTGGGGCGTTGGGAACTCCCTGGCTTCTCTTTGGATTACCATTTGGAGCTGCTTGGGAATTGTGCCGCCACACACACCCGAGTGCAGGTGTCTTCTGCACAGACTGCGGGCCTCGCTCTTCTGAATGCCGCTAGCTCGCCACCCACCCACGGGTGAACCTGGTCAGGGTACTTTCTCTCAGGGGCAGACTCTGATCCGGGCGGGCTACCGGTGTTTCTGTTTGCTCGTTTCTTTCTTCCGTTTCGGGAAAGGCTTCCTTACTGGGTTTGGAAATCTCCTATGCCTTTCCTCGCCTATTCTGTCAGCTTTAAAATTCTCTTTCAGTTGCCACCCTCACAGATGGATTAGGAAACTCTTTTCGGTGCATTCATTAGTGAAAAGACCTCAATGAAGCTCGAATCCAATATCTAATCGCCGACTTTTAGCAAGTCCACACCCCAGGGTGGTTGGGGTCCAATGCAGCCCCGGCCAGGCCCAGGCCCCTTGGACTGGGCCACAGGAGGACACAGAGCAGGGTCCCGGCCCCCACGGTCGCGGTGCCGGCATTCTCCAAGGGCTTGGGGGTTTTCCAGAGGTAGGAGATGGAGGGGACTGGTTTCTTCAGCGCCCCACAGGCCACGCCACCCCACCCCACCCATGGGACACATCCCGAGAGACGCCCCTACACTCGCTCGCCTCCCCCATGCGCTGTGCCGCAGCCCTGGCCCGGGGGAATAGGCGGCAGCCCACCCACAGGGCTGGGGGCGCAGGTGAAAGGGGTTGTGCGCGAGGCCGGCCCCTGGCTGGGGGCAAAGGGCGAGCGCCCCACGCGTGCGCAGTCAGCGGCGGCCGGCGCCCTGGGAGTGGGGAGCGGGTAGGTGAAGGAGGCGAGGTGAGGAGAGGAGGGGGGCTGGAAGGTCCCCACCTTGGTGGGTCCAGCCGTGGAGGCACATCGTGTGTGTGTGTGTGTCTGTGTCTGTGTGTCTGTGTGTGGAGAGACAGCCCCCCACCCCGCCCCGTCCCTCACCTCAGTCCCGCGAACTCAACAGGCCCTGTCCGACCGGCGAACTCAACAGGCCCGGCCCGGCGCGGGGCAGAGCTATCGCGGGGAAGTGCAGTGAGACTCGGCTTCTTGAGCGGGGCAGGGGCGCCCTCCGCCGTCTAAGGCCACACCACCCTGAACGCTTCCCATCTCTTCTGGTCTCCGAAGCTAAGCAGCTTCCGTCCTGGTTAGTACTTGCATGGGAGACCGCCTGGGAATACCGGGTGCCGGAGGCTTTTTTTTTTTCTTTACTTTTCTTTTTTTTTTGCCTCTCATTCTGTCCCCTTTCTGGGAGTGCTACTGTGGTGGCGGCGGCGGGTCCCGCGGATCACCCCCACCCTCAGCGCCCCCCGGGGTGCCTGCCACCACAGCCCACACCGTGGGGCCTCCTCTTGTCCGGAGCCGCGGCACGGCCGCCACGCGGCAGCATGCGTGCCATCTGGACTGTCAGGTCTCAGACCAAAGGTCTGGTCTGTGGGAACCGACACGCTGGAGGAAACCTTGAGAGTCTGAGAGGGGAGGGAGTTCCGGAAGCATTCCAGGATGTAATTTGAGGGAGTATGTGACCAGAACTCGTCCCGTTGCTTTCGGGGTTCTATGGGCTACACCTAGGAATCTTTGGTGGTGGCACCAGATGTTGGGGGATCCGGAGTCACACCCAGACCTGCTCCACAGGCCTCCTTTTACTTTTCTTTTCGGATTCATTTTCTTAAAAAGTGTCTCTTATCTCTATTATTGCATTTTCTTTTCTCTCTCTTTCAAACAGATTATGTGAGCCCAATCATTGAAGTGACGTATATAGCCCGTGTCCCCATACCCCCTGTTTTCTTATTCATTTATTTCTCATTTTTTCCCAGCCTATTGTGGGGGTACCAAGGTTAAGGTCAGGTGCCATGCTCTTTCCCCGCCTTCCCTCTCAGGTCAGAGCTTCAAGTGCGCCCATCCCCCAGTTGGTGCGTACCCACCCCCTCCCTAATGGATGTGTATGCCCACCCCATCCCCACGCCCGCCTGACACCCACCCGATGAAGGTGATTCCTCTCTGTCCACTTTGGTGTCCATCTGTTCCTACCAATTTGCCCTGCGAGCGCGCTCACGTGGTGCTCGTGTGTCCATTCTTGGGATACTTGGCTTACTGGAATGGTTTCCAGCTCTGGCCAGGAGAGCACGAGAGGCGCCCTCTCACCGCTGCTCCTCATAGCCGAATAGCACTCCGTGGTGTCCACGCGCCACATGTTATTAATGCACTCCTGGATGGATGGGCACTCGGGTCGCTTCCACATCTTTGTGATTGTGAATTGTGCTCTAACTGTAACCCTTTCCCTTTCCCAACCCCTCTCCTCTACCCCTGCCTGACGTGCTCCTCCCTGGCCAGGCCTGTCACTGTCCTGGGCCCTTTCCTGACTGGCTCCTTCCCGCCAGGCCTGTTTCCGTCCTCTGCCTCTGCCTTACACGCTCCTCCTTGCCCGGTCCGTCACTTTACCCCTGCCTCATTCGCTTTTTCTCACTCTTCCCTTCACTGTCCTCGGCCTCTGCAGGACGGTCTCCTCTGTCACCTGGGCCTTCCAAGGTCTTGTTGTGGACGGTGGTTCAGGACGCCCTCCAGGAAACTCTTGTGTTCTCCTGGCCAGAGCTGGAACCCGTGACAGTAAGCCAGGTGTCCTAGAATGTACAATCGAGTACCATGTGCCCTCACCAGCAATCAGGTGCCAGCAGTTATCTCTGCCTGGCTGGGTCTGTTGAGTTCCTCTCCAGGCCACACAGACGCCCTGGGACATGGGTACCGGGCAAATGCGGGGTGCTGGGTCGAGCAGGCTTTTCTCGTCCTCACACGTTGCGTTTCTACTGTGGATCGGCCTAGGTGGAGCCTTCAACACCCTGTCTCCGTGCCTTCCTTCCTTCATCTGGGGCCCAAACGGTACTGGGCTCCGCCCACCCTACCCATCCACAACCCCCAGCGCGCTGGTGACTGCGCATGGGTGCTGTGCCTCCTGCAGCTTCTCTCTGGGACAACCCTTTTCAGCTGTGACCCCTCTCGGTGGGGCTGTATCTTATTAACCTGGGCCCGGGCTGGGGCACCGCGCATGGGGAACCATTTTATTTGCGTCTCTTTTTCTTATAAGAACACTTTATGGAAATAGTCTTAGTCCCTACTTTGCAGAGGGAAAACAGGGACTCAGAAAGGCAAAGCCACTCAACCAGGATCACAAAGGTGCGTGTGGCATGGCTGAGGCTCAGGCTGGAGCCTGCATTGTTATTCCCCCTGGATATTTGCATTTTCTCTTTATCAGTAATTGGCAGATGAAAGGCTTTATCATCCAGTTGAAAGTATCCCAAGCATTTGCTCAAAGAGGGGGAGGAGGTTATTTTGGGCCAAATGGGGAAGGGCCAAGCCCCTTGTGCTCCTGGTGTTGGCTAATTGTCCCAGCAGTGCGGACAGTAGGTGAGCTTAAGGTACTTACCAAACACACGTACTTTTTCATTTAGGGAAACTCCGCCTGGCCAGTGGCATTTGAAACCATAATAATGATTTCCTGAACCCTCCTGCTCCTTCACACGAAAAGCCCAGTCAAATCCTGCCTGAGTTTTTCCCCCATTCCTTCATTTCTTCACTCATCAAAGGTTGATTGAGCAGCTCTGGGCACAAAGACAGAGGGGATAGAGAAAAGAAGAAACAGCTCCAATTGTAGGCATACCCTGGCCTTGACAGGGCGATGGACAGGTGGCTTCCTGAGGAAAGGACTGACTTCAGTTGGAGATCTCAGAAATCAGGATCCAGGATTTCAAATGGTTAAATAATTGATGTTGTTAATAGCTCCTAAATTTTGAGAACTTAATTATGTCTATGAGCAAAACCCCATACATTTGCTGTCTCTTTGAATCCTCAACAGAGTTCCGTGAGGCAAAGACTGTAATTCCCCACTTTTATGTTGAGGCTCAAAGATGGTCAAGATGCTTGGCAAAATTGTGCAGCTATGAAATAACAGCGCCACGATTTGAATCCAGAGCTTGTAGGAATCCACTGCTCAGACCACAGCCACTAAGGTAAGGTTCCCTGCAGGGCTGTCCCACACAACACGTTTTCCAGGTGTACGCATGGTTTCATATGTCAGTGCTCCATGTCTAGTTTAGCTTCATATGTTTTCACTGTAAGCTTTTAAAATGGAATTACTGAATAATGGCCTTTCAGATGGTACCATTTCTTTTTAGATTTGAAATTGTAGTAAAAGTAACCCCTGAAAAAAAAAATTCTGACACATGTACAAACATAGAGCATACTATGCATAATTACAACCTAGTAACACCTGAAAATTGTTTATGAAAGAACTTATTGTTTCTTATGTGTCTTTACAGGAAACTTTACCATTGCTTAAGCTCTCAGAGAATAGCAAGCCTATATGCGAATAAACTTCCTAGAATGGAGTTAAGGCTAGTGTTAGGGTTAGTATTAGGGTTAAGGTTAGGATTGCCGATGAAACTTCGTTATGAAAGGACTGTTTCTTATGTGCATTTGAGGGCAAGGTCTACATTTTGCTTTAGTTCTCTGAGAACACGAAGCGTGAGCACAATCCACTCTAGCTGCATTCTCTAAGTGACTGTACACATTTTACTACGGCAATTACTAATGAAAGAACTTACTGTTCCTTATATAGCTTTGACAGGAATCTCTGCACCCTGCTTAAGCTCTCAGAATAGCAAACCTATAAGCAATGTGCTTTGTTATATAGGGTTAGTATTAACTTTTGCGTTAAGGATAGTATTGCACAGGAAACTTCTTTTTGAAAGACCGTAGTGTTTCTTATGTGCTTTTAACTGAAATCTCTACACACAGCATCAGTTCTCAGAAGGGTTTAGACAACGCATGTTTTAACTTCTGTTTCTAAGTGATGGTAAACATTTTCTCATTAAAATTTTCTATGAAAGAACTTATTTTTTTTAGTTTGTGTTTGCTGAGAAAATCTACACACCCCTTGCTTGCTCAGAGTGCTAGACAGCGCACTCCCTAAGTTACGGTTAGTGGTTGTATTGCCTATGAAAATTCTTTTTGAAAGCATTTAATATTTGTTATGTGTGTTGGAAAGCAAACTCTAGACACTACTTCAGTTCTCAGAGAATAGCAATGCTAGACCACGAGCGTCCTAGCAAGGATGTGTTTGGATTGCTTATATAAATTCTTTAAGAAAGCGTTTACTGTTTGTTATGTATGTTTGAAACAAACTAGAGAGAGTGTCGTTTTGTTGCCCAAACTACAGTGCATGCCCTGGCTTCAGCCTAGTTTACAGCAACCTTAATCTCCTGGGCTCAAACGATCCTCCTGCTTCAGCCTCCTGAGTATCTGGGAATACTGGCATGCACCACCATGACTGTATTTTTTCTATATATTGGCCAATCAATTTCTTTCTATTTATAGCAGAGATGGTGTCTTGCACTTGCTCAGGTTGGATTGCAACTCCTGACTTCAAGCAATCTGCCCGCATTGGGCTCCCAGAGTGCTAGGATTACAGTGGTAAGCCACCACGCCCAGCTCCTTAGTGACTTTAAACATTTTCTTTTGGAAATTCTTTTTGAAATGACTCACTATTATTTCCTTTGTGTGTGTGTGTGTGTGTGTGAGTGTGTGTGTGTGTGTATGTGAAGAACTGTTATTTTTTATTTCGGCATACTATGTGGGTACGGCTTTTAAGGTTTCCAAAAATGCCCTTTCCCCCCCAAGTCTGTGTTTCCAGCGTGACCATCCCCAAGATGGTGCACATCTCACTCATTATTTATGTATACACGCGCCCCCCGCCCCCTTCTCACCTGCCCAATATGCTATCACTGTAATACCTATGTGTCCACTTAGGTGCTGATCAGTTAATACCAGTTTGCTGGTGAGTATATATGGTGCTTGTTTTTCCATTCCTGGGATACTTAATTTAGTTCCAGCTTCATTTAGGTTCCACCTCTACCAGGAAAATATAAGATGTGCTATATCAACGTTGTTTTATGAGCTGAATAGTACTCCATGGGATACGTATACCAATTTTGTTAATCTATTCTTGGATCGATGGACACTAGAGCTGTTTCCACAGTCTTGCAATTATGAATTCTGCTGCTATAAACATTCGACTGCAGGTGTCTTTTTTGTAGAGTGTCACTGGATCTTTTGATAGATGCCCAGTAATGGGATTGCTGGATCAAAGGGTACATCCACTTGTATCGCTTTGAGGTATCTCCATATTGTTTTCCACGGAGGTAGAACTGGTTTGCAGCCCCACCAGCAGTTCCTTTCTCCGTCACCCAGGCCAGCATTTATTGTTTGGAGAATTTTTCATATAGGCCATTCTCACTGGTGTTAAGTGATATCTCACTGTGGTTTTGATTTGCATTCCCCTGATGATTAGAGATGTTGATCATTTTCGCATGTTTGCTTGCTTTCTTCTTTAGAAAAGTTTCTGTTCAAGTGCCTTGCCCACTTTTGAATAGAGTTACTTGACGTTTCTTGTTGATATTCGTGAGTTCTAAGTATATTCGAATAAGCCACTTATCAGATGTGTAGGATGCATTTTCTCCCATTCTGTAGGTTGTCTACTTTCATGACTATTTCTTATCTGTGCAGAAGCTTTTTCGTTTGATCATGTCCCATTTATTTCTTTTTGTTGCTGCTGTGATTGCATTTGCGGACTTCATAAACTCGATGTTAATGAGAGTGTTTCCAAATTTTCTTCTCGAATTCTAGTACCTTAGGTTTAAGTCTGTTACCCAGCGTGAGTTGAGTTTTGTGAGAGGTGAAAGGTGTGGGTCCTGTTTTAGCATTCTACAGGTGTCTATCCTCTTTTCCCACCATTTATAGAAACGGGATACTCTTCCCAACGTATGTTTTTGTCTGCTTTGTCAAAGATTAGATGGCTATATGTGGATGGTTTTATATGAAAATTCTCAGATCTGAGCCACTGGCCAATATTCCTATATTTTTCCAATATCAGATTGATATAGGTTGATATCTGGCATATTAATACCGCCAACATTGTTTATGTTACCTAGAATTGCTTTTCACATTCGGGGTCTTCTTTGGTTCCATACGAAGCATAAAATTATTTTTTCTATATCTGTGAAGAATGCTAATGGGATTTTAATAGGTATTTTACTATGTGTATAAATCAGTTTGGGTAGTTTAAACATTTTAATGAGGTTCAGTCTGCCAATCCATGAGCATGTTATATATTTCCATCTGTTTACATGCTCTGCTATTTCATTCCTCAGTGTTTCATAGTTCACCCTGTAGCAGTCTTTTGCCTCGTATATTAAGTATATTCCTAGGCACTTTAATTTCTTTGTAGCTATTCTGATGGGAATTGAGTCTCTGTTATTGTTCTCAATTTGATTGTTGGCGTGTATGAATGCCTCTGATATCTGTGTATTGATTTTGTATTCTAACACTTTACTAAATTCATTTATTAGTCAATTATGTGTATTATTTCTAAGAACCAACTTTCTGTTTTATTAATCTTCAGAATAGCTTTCCCGTTTTCAGTTTCGTTTAGTTCTGATTTGGTCTTGTTGATTTCAGTCCTCCTGCTGGATTTGAGGTTGGTGTTGTTCTTTTACCAGTTCATTGAGTTGGTTCATTAGATTTTGGATTTGTGATCTCCTTGACTTTTGGTTATAGGCATTTATGGAAATACACTTTCCTCTCAGAACGGCTTTAGCTGTGCCACAGAGGATTTGATAACATGTCTCTCGGTCATTTTGCTCATAGAATTTTTTATTTCCGCCTTTTTTTGTTGTTGTGAGAGAGTCTCGCTTTGTTGCCCATGCTAGAGTGAGTGTCGTGGAATCAGCCTAGCTCACAGCAACCTAAAACCCCTGGGTTCAAGCAATCCTGCTGCCTCAGCCTCCTGAGTAGCTAGAACGTCAGATATGCGCCACCATGCCCGGCTAATATTTTCTATATGTATCAGTTGGCCAATTAATTTTTTTCTTTTTATAGTAGAGACGGATTGTTGATCTTGCTCAGGTTGGTTTCGAATTCCTCATCTTGAGTTATCCACCGGATCGGCCTCCCAGAGTGCAAGAATTACAGGCGTGAGCCTCCGCACCCTGCTTATTTCTATCTTGATATGTTCATTTATGAACTAATCATTTATTAGGAGATTGTTTCAACCCTTTTTGTTGAAATGTGACTTTCAGTTAGGTTTGTTTCTTCTTTAGTCCACTGTGATCAGAGAAATACATGGTATGATTTCTATTTTTTAAAATTCCTTGATGTTTACTTTGTGTCCTAGGGTATGGTCCATGTTAGAGAATGTCCCCTGAGCTGAGGTGAAGAACATATATTAGTGGATTTTGGGTAGAATGTCCTGTAAATGTCAGTGAGATCCAAATGTACTAGAATTCTTTTTTAAGTCCATTATTTATTAGTTTTCTCTTTAACGGATCTCTCTTGTGCTGTCAGTGAAGTGTTGAAATCTCTGGTGATTATGGAGTTGCTATTAATCAAGTTGCTTAGAGCGAGTAAGGTTTGCTATATGAATCAGGGTGCACCTAAGTTGGTTGCATAATATTTAAAATTGTTGTCCCTTCTTGTTGAACTAGTCCTTCACCTTTATATGACCATCTTTCTCTTTCACTACCTTTGCTGGTTTAAAAACTAAGTCGTCTAAAATGAGAACAGCCATGCCAGCCTTCTTTTTGCCTCCACTTGTTGAAACACTGATCTCCACCCTGTTACCTTCAGTGTATATACATCTTTGCAGGTTAGATGTGTTTCCTGATGGCAGCATATACTTGGCCTCTATTTTCTTATCCAGTCAGCCAGCGTATGTCTCTTGAGTGGAGAGTTTAAGCCATTCACATTTATTGATAGAATTGATAGATAAGGTAGATTACTGTTCATTCTGTTGGTTTAGATATTCTTGCTTTGATTTCTGTATCGAACCATTGTAATATCTGGCCTTTATTCTTTGGATGTTGGTTGTTTCTAATCGTGAGTCTTTATTATGGTGTTCTGTGCGTAACACTTTTTTGAGTACCTCTTTTAGGGCTGGTCTTGGTGAATTCTCGGAGATTTATTGAATTCTGTGCCTATCTGAGAATGTCTTAATGTCTCCTTCATATATAAAGGCACTATTATTTCTCTTGTGTCTTTGAGGGCAGTTTACACACTTCTTCAGCTCTTAGAGAAACGCAAGTGTATACGCAATGCATGGCATAAGATAGGGCTAGGTTGATGGTTACACTCAGGGTTACGATTGGTTTGACAAAGAATCTCCTATATCAAAGAACTTACTATTGCTTGTTTGTTTCACAGCGAGATCCACACACTGCTTCACCTCTGAGAGACTTAGAAAGCATACAGGCAACGTAATTTCTGGGTTTCTTACGTTTACGTTTAGCCTTAGTGTTCCGGTTGCCTAAGAACATTTCTTGAAAGAACTTAATTTTTCTTATGTGCATTTCACAGAAAACTGTACACACTGCTTCAGTTCTGAGAAACCAAACGTATAAACAAAGCACTTTCTAGCTGCTTTCTCAAAGTGTAAGTAAACATGAAAAATCTTTATCTTATGAATTTCACCGGAAACAGTACCCTTTGCTACAGCTCTCAGAAAATAGCGTGTAAAAGGCATGCTTCTCACACATGGGTTAGGTTTAGCATTTAAGTTAGGATACGGTTGCCAATGATCCTTTTCTGAAAAAAACATACTGTTTCTCAGGCGTGTTTTGCAGCAATCTCTATACACTGCTTCCGTTGTCAGAGAAAAGCAAGAGTATACATAACTAACTTTCCACTTGTTTTCTCGAAAGGATAGTAAATATTTGCTTACAAAAATTCTTGATTAAGACGTACTGTTTCCTTTGTGCCTTTGACAAGAAGCTCTAAACACTACTTCAGTTCTCAGAGATGAAGCGAATAGACCACGCACTTTATCTAAGTATGTGCAAATATTTTTATTAGTATACACTCTGTGAAAGAATTTACAGTTTCTTCTGTGCCTTTGACAGGAATCTCTACATCTTCGTCTCTCAGAATGAATAAAGTGGATAGTGCACATTCTAGCTCCGCTAGTGACCTCAACGTTCGCCTTGGGATATTATGTCATAGCTTACTATTTTTATATGCATTTGAAATCAAACTTTTCCCAATGCCCCAGTTCTCAGGGGAAAGCAAGTGTCTAGCAACGTTCTCTATTTGGATGTACACAATTTTCTTTGGACAATTTTTGTGAAAGAACTTATTTACTTAAATTTTTTTTTTTTTTTGAGATTTGCCTCACATGGGTGACCTGTTAGAGTGCCGTGCCGTCAGTCACGCTCACAGCAACCTCAGACTCCTGGGTTCAGGCGATCTTCTTGCTAGAACCTTCCGAGTAGCTGGGATTACAGGCATCGCCACCATGCCCTGCTAATTTTTTATATATATTTTAGTTGGCCAATTAAATTCTTCCTATTTTTAGTAGATATGGGGTCTTCCTCTTGCACAGGCTAGTTTCGAACTCCTGATCTTGAGCCTTCCTCCCACCTCGGTCTGCCGGAGTGCTAGAATTACAGGCCTGAGCCACCGTGCCCGGCCTTCTTAAGTGTTTCTTACTAGAATCTCTATAGACTACCTCAGTTCTCAGGGAAGAACAAGCCTGGAAGCAAGGCACTTTACAGCTGCCTGTCTAAGTCACTTTAATATTTGCCTATGGTAGCGCTTTGTGAGAGGACTTACTGTGTCCTATGTGCCCCGGGCATAAACTCTCCACCGTGATTCAATTCTTATGGAAGAAGAAACCTATAAGCAATGCACTTTAGAGCCAGTTTCTTTACGTCCCTGTATACATTTGTATATCCAAGTTTTCTATGAAAGAACGTAAGGTTTCTTATGTGCATTTGCCAGAAAACTCCACATATTGCCTTAGTTGTTAGAAAAGAATTAACTGATGGGAATATCCCTTTCTGGCTCATTTGTGTACGTTATTGTAAATATTGTATTTGGAATATTTTATGAAAGAACTAAATATGTCTACGTGCATTATAAGGAAACTTTACTGTTACAGTTTTAAGACAAGAAGTATCGGTAAATCAGGGCACTTTTACGCTCCCTTGTCTAATTAGATTTATTTGTATATGGAAGTTTTCTGTTTAAGAAATTACTGGGTCTGGCATACATTTAAAACAAAAGGCTACAAGTGGTTTTCATTCTAAGATAAGAACAAGCCGATAAGAAATGCAGTTTCTAGTTTCATTGTCTAAGTCACTGTAAACATTTATATTTAGATGTTCTCTATGAGAGAACACTATGTTTCTTGTATGCATTTGTCAATACAGCTTCCACATTCCTTCAGATCTCAGGAAACAACTCCTTGCGGAAATCGCTATCTACTTGATTATATCTATCTAAGTGATTTTTATATCATATCTATCTAAGCGATTTTTAACATTTGTATATGGAAATTATTTAGAAAGAACTTAATGTTGCTTATATGCGTTCGTCAAAATACACTGCTCCAGTTCTCAGTGAACAAACATGTAAGAAATCACCTTTCTATATCCTCTGTCTTAGTCACTGTACACATGTCAGTATGAATTCCTTTATGAGAGAACTTAACGTTTCCTATAGGCATGTGTGAAAATATCTCACACACTACTTTAGTTCTCAGAGAACAAATCTATAAGCAACGTACTTTGTGTAGCTCCTTTGTGTAAATCACTGGAAACATTTGTATATGTTCTTTATGAAAGAACTTTATTTTTTTCTCCACGTTTATGAAAACTATCTACACATTGCTTCAGTTCTCTGAGAACAAGCACACAAACAAAGCAATCTATATGATATGCCTTTCTTGACCTTAAACATTTATATATATAAATTCTTTATCGAAGAACTTAATGTTTTTCCTCACCATTTGTGAATAAACTGTACATACTGTTTCAGTTCTCCGAGAACAAGCGAATAAACACGGTACTTTCTATCTCCTATGTCTAAGTCACTGTAAACTTTTGCATATTAAAGTTCTTTATGAAAGAACTTGTTTCCCATACACATTTGTGAAAACACTGTACATGTTGCTTCAGTTTTCAGAGAACAAGCTTGTAAGCCAACGCTTCATCTCTTTCGTGACTGTAAACATCTGTATAAGAAAGTTTGTTATGAAAGAAAGTAATGTTTCTCTAAGCGTTAGTCAACACACTCTACCCACTTATTCAGTTTTCAGAGAAGAAAAAGCATATAAGCAAGATAATTTCTATCTCCTTTGTTTAAGTCACTACACATTTCCACATTGAAGTTGATTATAAAACAAAGGTTTCTTTATATGCTTTTGCCAATACATTCTACTCAGTATTCAGTTCTCAGAGAAGAAGCCAATGACCAAGACCAATTGTACATACTTTTTCTTAGTCACTTTTAACATTTGCTTATGGAAGTTCTTTATGAAATAACCTAATTTTTTCTCTCCTCCTTTGTGAAAACACTGCTTCAGTTTTTAAAAAAAGACGAGCTTATAAGCAAAATAGTTTCTGTCTTGTTTTTGTAAATCTTGTGATTGTAAACATTCTGTCACCTTTTTGTCTCTCTTGTCTCTGTCTATTTTTTAGATGACTAAAATAAACATTTGTATATGAAAATTTTTTATGAGAGAATGGGTTTCTTATATACCTTTGTCAGAATACCGTACACGCTACTAAAGTTCTCAAAGAAAAACGAGTATATTTATATAAATAAGGTTCTATCTCTTTTGTCCGGATTTTAACATGTGCATATGACAGATCTTAGTGTTATAGGCATTTGCAAAACACCACTGACACGACTTCAAGTATCCGACATAAACAAGCGAAGAAGGCACTTTCTGTTTTCTTTGTCTAAGTAACTGTATGCATTTGTATGTGGAAATTTTTATGAAAGAACGTAATGATTCGGTTACATGTTTGTCAATACACACTGCCTAAGTTTTCATAGAACAAATTATTTCTATCGCCTTTATATGTATGGAAATTCTTTTTAAAAGAAACATGTTTTTTTGATGTTTGTGCAAACAATGTCCACATAGCTTTAGTTCTCAAAGAACAACAAGCATATACTGAAGGCACTTTCTTTCTTCTTGGTCCAACACACTCTATATTCATATATGGAAATTCTTTATGAAAAGCAGTGAATGTTTCCTTTAAACGTTAGTGAAAACTGTCCACAGTGCTTCAATTCTCAGAGAAGAAAAAACATATATGCAAGGCACCACCTCTTTAGTCTAATTCACTATCAATATTTACATATGGGCGTTATTTATGAAAAAACAATTTCTTATATGAGTTTGTGAAAACAATGTACACAGATCTTCAGTACTCGGAGACAAAGCCTATAAAAAGCAATTTGCTCTCTCATTTGTCCAAGTCATTGCCAATATTTATATAAGGGAGTTGTTTATGGAAGAACTGTATGTTTCTTATATGTGTTGTGAATATAATTTACACAGTGTTTCAATTTTCAGAGAAGAAAACGAGTCATTTATGAAAGAACTTATTGCTTATACGAGTACGGGAAAACAGTGTACACAGTTGTTCCTCTCTGAAAGGTAGTTTCTATCCCCCTTCTCAATCTCTCTGTAAACATTTATACATGTAATTTCTTTATTGAGAACATTTCTTTCTGTGTATTTTTGAAAATAATTTACACTGTGTTCTCAGTGAAAAAATATCTCACAAGCAACGCATTCTCAACTTAGTCTAAGTCACTCTAAAAATGTAATATGTACGTTCTTCATGAGTAAATGTATGTATATGTGTTTGTCAAAACAATGTACAGGTTGGTACAGTTCTCAGACAAGACCGAGCATACAAACAAGGCACTATCTATCTCCTTTGACTAAGTCTCTGAAAACATTTACATATGGAAGTTCTTTATGAACGAACGAATGTTTCTTATATGTGTTTGTGCAAACCAGGTACACAGTTCTTCAGTTCTCAGAGATAAAAGACACTTTCATTTTATCTCGGAGATGAAAGACACTTTCTATCTCCTTTGTTTAAGTCACTGTCCACATATAAACTTCGTTAAACAACTGAATGTTTCTTACACACCTTAGCGAAAACAAGTTAGAATTTGCTTCACGTTTTAGAGAGGAGCAAACATGTGAGCAGGGCATTTTCCAGCTCCTTTTCTTCGTCATGGTAAATACTCATATGTGGAAGTCTTATTTGAAAGAACTGTTTCCTATTTGCCTTTGTAAAAACAATGTAAATAGTTCTTCAGTTCTCATGGAAGAACCAGCATATATGCAAAACATTTTCTCTCTCATTTCCTACGTCACTGAGAACATTTACATATGGAAGTTTTGTGTAAAACTTGGAAACGAATCCTATAACCTTTTGTGAAAACCACACACAACGGAAATGCAGCTCTCAGAGAACAATAAGCGTATACGCAATACACTTTCTCGTCTTCTAAGCCACTGTAATCATATATTGTAAGTGGGAGTTTCCTTATGAGAGCACTCTGATTCTTAAATGTGCTTATGAAAACACGGTACCCAGGTCTTCCGTACTCAGAGAAGAAGAATATAACCAAGGTAATTTCTCTCCAAGTTGTCTAAGTCATTGCAAACATTTATAAATGGATTTTGTTTTTGAAGCAACTGTGTTTCTTATATGCGTTTATGAAAACAATGTAGATTGAGATTCAGTTCTCAGAGAACCGCATGAACAACACACTTTCTACGTCCTTTGTCTAAGTCGCTGTAACACATATACAGTAATTTATGAAAGAACTCTTTCTTATATATGTTAGTGACAACTGTGACAAAGTGCTGCAATTCTTAGAGAAGAACAAACTTTTTTTATTAATTCATTTATTAGGGAAGAACAAGAGTATATGCAAGGCACATTCTGTAACCTTCATCTAAGTCACTGTAAATATTTACATATGGGAATTAATTACCAAAGAGCTGTATGTTTCTGATATGTGTTTGTGAGAATGTTTACAGTTCTTCAGTTCTCAGAGATCAAAGGCATATACAAGGCACTTTCCGTTTCTTTTTGTAACTCCCTGTAAACATTTATATATATAGGTTCCTTCTGTACAAACTGGATGATTCTCATATGGGTTTGTGAGAACGAAACACCGTTTCGGTTCTCAGAAACGAACACGAGTACAATAAATTAACTTCCTATCACTATTTCTGTTGTCATAGATTAAAAAAGAATATAAGCTAGACACTTTCTATCCTATATGTCACTGACATATAAGTCACGTGAGATTTCTTCATTAAAGAACTATACGTTTCTTATTGTGAAAACAAAGTACACAGTTTTTCAGTTCTCAAGGATCAAGTATATAAGCAAGGCACTTTCGATCTTCTTTTCGTAAGTTACTACAAATATTGGCATATAAAGTTCTTTATGAATCAACTGAATGTTTCTTTTGTACGTCAGTGAAAACCGTGTACAAAGTGCTTCAATTCTTACAGAAGAAAAAACACAAGAGTTCCTTAACATTTGTGTAAGTCACTGAAATTTATATGGGAGTTTGTTATGAAAGAAGAGTTTTTTCTTATATCTGTCTGAAATCAATGTACACAGTTCTTCAGTTGTCAGAGAAGATCAAGCAAGGTATTTTCTCCCGCATTTGTCTAAGTCAATACCATTTATATATGGAAGAATGAATGAACCATATATATGTTTGTTAAAACAATGTATACAGGTATTTAGTGCACAAGAGAACAAGTGTATAAAAATTCCATTTTCTCTCATTTGTCTGAGTTTATATATATATGGGATTTCTTTATGAAGAAAAATATGATTCTTACATGCATTTTGGAAAACAAGGTACACTTTACCTTCTCAGAAATGATTAATCACATAAGCAACAAACTTTATACCAACTTGTTCTAAGTATAAGTATTTATATCTGGCGGTTTATGAAAGAATAGAATGATCATTATATACTTTTGTGAAAACAATGTAACCAAATATTCGTTTCTGAAGGAAGAACAAAACGTATAAACAAGATATTTTCTCACTGATTTTTCTAAGTCATTGCAAACATTTACATGAGAGTTCTTTCTGAAGGAACTATAGTTTATATGCCTTTGTGAAAACATTCACTGAGTTTCGGTTCTCAGAAAAAAACATCCCTTAACGAACGCATTCAACTTCGTCTAAGTCACTGCTAACATTTAAGTATAAACTTCTTTGAAAGAACCCGATGTTTCTTATATACTTTAGTGTAGTGTACAGAGTATTTTAATTCTTAGAGATGAAAAAATATATACACAAAAAGTTTCTATCTCCTTTGTCTAGGTCTTTGTTAATTGTGGAAGTTCTATACGAAAACAGAGTCTCATAAATGCGTTTGTAAAAACAATGTGCACAGGGTTTCAGTACCTGTAGAACACGCACATAAGAAATGCACTTTATGTTTATTACCATTGTCTGTCACCGTAGAAATTTATATACAGAAGTTGTTTATGAAGAAGTGAATGTTTCTTATATACTTTTCTGAAACCAATAAATTATGGTTTCCATTTCACAGAGAAGATGCAAGCGTGTAAGCAAAGACCCTTCTATCTCCTTTGTCTAACTCTTGTCAATTTTTTATCAAAGAACGGTTTCATATACGTTAGTTAAGTGTACAAGTGCTTCCATTCTTGGAGAAAAATATTAGCAAAGCTGATTCTGTCGCCTTTCTATAAGTCTATGAATATGTTTATATATGGAAATTCTATACGAAACGAATGTTTGTTATATGCGTTTGTGAAAACAATGTACACAGGTCTTCTGTTCTCATAGAACAAGCGTATAAACAGGATCCATTCTGGGTTATTGATACATGTGGGTGTTATTTATGAAAGAACAGAATGAACGTTATATGCGTGTGTGGAAACAATGTACACTTTGTTTCAGTACTCTGGGAAGAACAAGCATGTACGCAAGCACTTTCTATCTGAATTGTCTTAGTTACTGCAACTAATATGTGGAAGTTCTTTATGAAAAACCTGAATGTATCTTACATGCGTTTGTCAAAATCTTGTACATAGTTTTTCAGTTCTCAAAGAAAAGCAAGCATATAAAGAAGTCACAGTCTCCTTTAAGTCTTTGCAAAGGGGAATCATTTATACAAGAACTGTGCTTCTTATATGTGTTTATGATCGCAATGTACGTGGTTTCAGTTTACACTGAAAAACAAGTGTAATAGGCACTTATAACCTTTGTGTAAGTCACTTTAAAGATTTTGTATATCGCATTTTTTTAATGAAAAATCTGCAGGTTCCAGCTGACGATGTGAGTCACGGGAATTAGAGGGCGAGGCTTAGAAATGAGGAAACAACAAAAAGATGGACACAGGAGGAGGGAGTCCTTGGTGACTGCCGCGCCTTATTTCCGTTGCTATATTTATACAGATAAGAACAAAAGAGAAGCGAAATGCAAAGGAACAGGTGTTATATGTCTTTATTAAACCAGAGAACAAAACAGTTCTTGTTTCTTTCAACCTTACCTCACTTTGATATCCCTTTCCCTCGCTTAAGCAGTTTTCTAATCCTCAACATTTTTCTGATATCCAAAAAGCTACAAATACTCAACTATGATTACTCAAGACAATTCAAGGAAAAGAGCACCCAAGCGTTATTAACAATTCTGGGAAAGGAGTGTGTAGGGCTTCGGTGGCGGCTATAAGGTACTAGGGCTGTGTGCACAGGGTTACCCAGTGACCTTCTATAATTGCTACTGCTATCTCCTGCACCCTCCGTGAGCTGGAATAAAGGCCAAGACTGTCAGAGCGCTGATTCCAGGCGCCAGGTGCTATTTCTCATGAACCCCAGTGTTCCGGGCACCAACCGCACTTTAACGCTCCCGTTTTCGGGATAGCTCCCTACACCTCTCCCTTCCCTTTATAATTAATTGGAGGCTTGCTGTTAAACTTTCATTTGCACGTTATTGGAGTGTATGGCAGCTTTAACAGACAAAATATTCTTTTCAAAATATTCTATTTTGAAATATTTCAAAATATTCTATTCAGTGGCAGTAGAAGAGGCGTAACACACAAAATTATACGGGAAGAACAGAAGCTCAAATAATCATAAAGAATAAGCTTTTAAAATTTCCAAAAGATGGAACATGTCCTAAGACTTGATTGAGAAAACTTCGCGCTTTTGTGGAAATGCTAGTATTAAAGTGGAGTCTCCAACATGCCTATTTCTTGATGATGTTGGAGCAAATCTATAGATGCATATACGGATTGCCAGATCCCTGCCAGGTTATTTTGGACTTTAGCTCAATTATAGTTACTCTCTTTATAAGGTTTGGGAGTTACACAAATCCACTGATAATTGTGGCAGTGGAGATGGCTACGTAGCTGAACTCCTTGTACTTCCTCTCCCAGAATCGGGACCACATCTTATAAAGCATCCAGTGGTCTTCAATCTTCTTATCAATATGCTCTTGGGTACCCAATGCCTGCGTGACATTTTAAGAGATATTATTGAAATAATTGGCAATTTTTAATCTCTTGGGTCAACGCCAATCCAGCCGCAGCATTGGATCCTAGTACAGTAACAAGAGCTACAATGATAGTTATGAGTAGCCCAATAAATCTTTTAAGCCTTAGCTATATAGCGTTCACCTCCTTCCACATTTGCAATATTTTATCATCAAACCAGAGACATTAGATGGAACCCCACAAAGGTGGGGCGGTATAACACAACCATTCTATCAGAATAGGCAAGAATTGTATACAATTAATTAGTTGACAATTAAGGCATGATATTCCAAAACCATGAGTGACAGTACGAATATTCACAATGCCCACCATGAATACAAAAGTTCAGGGACACAGGCAGAAATAGTCAGGCGTATTTTTGGGGTAGAGTCCACCGCACTCTCTTGCAGAAGATTGACCAGTTCCTGTAGTCCTTAGGCGTATTTTTGGGGTAGAGTCCACCACACTCTTGCAAAGAATTGACGAGTTCCTGCAACAAGTTTGTAGAGACTAGTCTGGTATATACCTTTGAAGGAGTTATCCATAGCCCCTCAACACAACCCTTGTCTCCCAAATAGCCATTGTGAGTTATTGCAGTGGTCCAATCATATATGCTCTGAGTCGTCCCGAGAATAGGAATCTTAGTTGCAGTTGGTTCACGGAAACTTCACAGCACGTGCAGGGTAGAAGCAACCAGCTCCTTTTCACAGCGAAGTATTCCGGGCTGCGGTGGCAAATAAGAGGGCCAGAAAATTGCCTGTCTAAACATGACATAGAGTCCATTTAACACCATTTATATTGTAATATACATAAGTAGGTAAAAGAACACAGCCTGGAAAATAACCTTCACGGTGAAAACAAGAATATCAGGGCTGAGTCCAGTATAATTATAAGCAGATACCAGCATGCTGGATGTGATCATTAGCGGGTGCTCCCAGAGACCTGGGATCACTGACAAGAACAACACGATCTCCGCAGCCCACCGGGTGGAGTAAAACGGGGTCTGATATATAAGTCCAATAGGCGTCCATAGCAGGGTTACCATAGCTAATAACAAGGTCAAAGAATTCAATGGCTGTCCTGTCGCTAGAACCAGCTAAGAAGCAATCTCAGTAAGTCTCAATATGACTTCAAGACGGCAGCAGAGCTTGTCTAGTTGTCATCCTAACTGGAGGTTGCTGGTCGACCTGCAGCTTCTGTGTCTTCATCCTGCTTTCTATGGAGGGATCCTGCTTGGCTTACTAGCCTCTCCAGGAGCCGGAACGGGCCCTCAGCATCTTGTTGAAATACACAAACATGACCTCGACTCCAAATAACAACTGGATCCGGTCCTGACCACTGGCTAGTCAGTGGATCCTTCCACCCAACCAACGGCGTGTCTTTGTTGGAATTAGTACACCAAAACCGCTGGGTTGCTGAACGATCTTCTTTGTCTAAAATTAAAAAATTTAAAATAACGAGATCATGGTTTATATAATTCTTGGGGGCGGGAGGGCGTGAGGTGGTACAGATCCACCTTTTTCATTTTCAAAAGTTGATTTTTGAGAGTCTAGTGGGCACGTTCTACAATGCTTTGTCCTTGGGCGTTATTAGAATTTTCTGATTTATGACTGATCCCCATTTTCAGTAAGAATGTTTGAAATTTGTCACCCGTGTATCCAGGGTCATTGTCTGTTTTTATACAATTAGGCTGGCCCATTGATGCAAAGCATCGGAGGCAATGGGCTACACAATGTTTATCAGCCTCGCCTAATTGAAATGTGGCCATTAAAAATCCAGAATAAGTGTCTATGTTCAGATGAACATATTTTAATCAACCCAGAGAAGTAATAAACGTCACATCCATTTGCCATAAGTGGTTAGATAAAAGGCCTCTGGTATTAACACCATAATGGGGGACAGGGAGTAACTGAGAACAGGAAGAACAAGATTTTACAATTTTTCGAGCCGCTTCTCTAGAGATATTGAACTGTTGCTTGAGAGCGCTGCTATTTGGTTGTGCAAAGCATGGGACTGCTATGCCAACTACGCTTAACAAAATAAGAAGAGTTTCGTTCTAGAGGCAAGATATACAATTTTATATCCTTCGTCGAGGGGACCAGGCAGGTGGGAATGAGCACGAAGGTGCCCATAGAAAGATCTTCCTGTACGTGAGTGAATGAGGGATTGAAGGCTCGAAACAATTTCTGAACATTATATTTGAAGTCCCATAAAGGTCACATTCTCTATGACTTGGAGTGCCAGAATCACATAATGACTATATGAATAAAGGTTAACAGGCGTAGCATGGGTGGCCTCTAAAGCTAAAAAAAAGCCTCAACTCGACCTCTTGAGACGAAGAAACACAGTGTGCCAATATTTTATGTCATCCTTAACTGAATAGACTCCATACCATTAGAAGAACCCTCTGTAAAAATCAGAACAGCATTGTCAAGGGGTACAAGAGACACTTGGGCAACAAAGTATAACGGATATAGGCTAGCAAAATGTAACAACTTATCAGGGGTGTAATGGTTATCAATTTTTCCAGGATAATTGGCCAAGGGCTATGGCTCAGGAGTCACTATGCTAGAACAACCACTCCTGCTGCAGACTAGAAAAAGGAACACAAAAAAGTGTGGCTCTTTACCTAGTAATTTGCAGGATTATGAACGGAGCAGGTGGATTAAGGTACCAACCGTCTCATAATGAGTTAGAACTTTAGAGGGATAGGAGGGCCAATGTAGCCAAATTAGTGGTGCCTATTGATAGACGACTGCTGTGGGAGTAAGAGAGTTGTGTAAAACATAGCCAGCCCATTCCAAGTTATAGTTTACATCGGGAACATGGCGGCACAATTCCTGTTTTACTAATTTTAAAGATTGCCTCCCGTCAGAGGTTAATGGACAAGGAGAATTGCTCGAGAATTAGGGTCGAATCGAATTGATATCTCCCAGAAGTCTTTGGAAATCATTAAGAGTTTTTAAGCCATCTTTACGAATTTGAATTCTTTGGTTAATAAAATGGTATTTATGCAGTTGGTATCGCAAATAACAATAAGGAGGGTGCCTCTGCACCCTTTCCTGAGCAATGACAACTCCTTGTTTAATTGTGCTGTTTCATGATCAAAAACTTGCAGTACGAATCCTTCATCTGCATATCCATATAGTGGATGATATACACAGTAGGATATTTGATTCTAGTAGCAAAGCATTGGCAACAAATCTTTGGCACAAGTTCGGGTTATACAAATAAACTCTCAGAGCCTGCATATAATCTCTTTCCGAATGATTAACGGGTAGAGCAAGTCGAACATCTGGTTGGAATTGTCTGACTGTTCTTACTCAACACAGTTAAGCGATTCACTACTGTTCAGGATTACGGGTTTAGCCTATCCCTTGGAGCGAACCAACGGCTTAATGCTTGGGCCACAGGAGGGCCAGTGTTGCTCAGTGATAACAGAAAACTCAGCTTCAGTATCTACAATTCCTTTAAATGCCTTACCATTCACCCACAAAACCATTTTAGGCTTATTCCTTGTAATAGCATCCAATAAGCATCCGAGAAGCAAAAATCAGAGGGTACCCTTGTTTTTTGCGGTTGGACTTTACCAAGGCATATAAAAGAAATTAAAACAAGCTGAGTAATGTGCTGGCCAGGATTGACAACAGAAATAGAGCTGAGTGAAGTACAAAACTTTACTTTCTCTTGTATAATCCAGATCTATAATTCCCGATGTCACCAGTAAGCTGTTCAAAGTGATACTGCTTCTACCTAATAACGAGCCTATAGCACCATTTTGAATAAGAAGTTTTTGCATATTTTTAAAATTTTCTAATTCCTTAAAGATTATGTGCCTGATACAGAGTATGCCAGGGGTTTAGACAATCCCGAATAAGATTTCAAAGATAAAAAGCGTCCACAGGAACCTTCTCAGGTTCGTGGGCTGAGTAATAGTCCTGCAATTTAACTCTTACCTTCTTCCATGTATTGAAATTCACCGTTCCTTCCTCAGACATACTTCTACAAAACTTGAAAATTTTTCCAACTGCTTTTTACCTATTTTAACACTGCGGGCCCGAAGGATAGTCTTCAACACTTCTACAAACAACATTCTACGAGTTCTTTGTCCCATAATTTCTTACTCTTATCAATTACACTCTCTGCCCAACACACCTTTCTTTATATAATAGCCGGCCTTCCACGGGCAGCGGCCTCCACCGAATCCCCTTGTCACTATGTACCACTGAAGGCAGTCTCGGAGAGAGGGTTTCCCATACAGGCCACCGCCTGCCGGTGCCAGCCGGCGACGTGCATCACGTGGAGTTATGGGGCGAGGCTTAGAAATGAAGAGACAACAAGAAGATTGGGATGGAAGGACGGAGTACTTGGTGACTGCCGCGCCTCGTTTATTACCTTTGCTGTATTTATACGGATAAAACCAAATGAGAAGCGAAATACAAAGGAACAGTTAGTATGTCCTCACTAAACCCGAAAACAAAAGTTCCGGTTTTTTCAAACTTAGCTCACTTTGATAGCCATTTCACTCGCTTAAGCAGTTTTGTAATCTACAACTTAACTGTTTTCTGATATCAAAAAAGATACATTCAGCCGGGCGCTGTTGCTCAAGCCTGTAATCCTAGTATTCTGGGAGGCTGAGGCGGGCAGATTGCTCGATGTTAGGAGTTCGAAACCAGCCTGAGCAAGAGTAAAACGCTGTCTCTATTATAAATAGAAAGAAATTAATTGGCCAACTAATATATATAGAAAATTAGCCGGGCAAGGTTGCGCATGCCTGTAGTCCCAGCTACTCGGGAGGCTGAGACAGAAGGATTGCTTGAGCCCAGGAGTTTGAGGTTGCTGTGATCTACGTTGATGCCAAGGCACTCGCTCTAGCCTGGTCAACAAGCTAAACTCTGGCTCAAAAAACAAATACACTCAACTATGATCACTAAGGCAGTTCAAGGAAAAGAGCACCCAAGCCTAAAAATTCTGGTAGAGTGTATGTCTTCAGTGGGGAGCTATAAGCTACAAGGGCTATGTGCACAGTATTACTTCAGTGACCTTCTATAACTACTACCTTTATCTCCAGCACCCTCCGTGAACTGGAAGAAAGGCCAAGAATGTCTGAGCTCCAAGTTAAGGCGCCAGGTGCTATGTCTCAAGGACCCCAGTGTTCCGGGCAAAAACCGCACCTCAACTCTCCGGTGTTCGAAGACAGCAGCCAGCAAGGAACTATATATTTTCTAAATGCTTTTTTGAAAACAATGTATACAGTCCCTCAGATCTAAGGGAAGATCAAGTGTCTAAGCAAGGGACTTTCTATCTCTTTGTCCATGTCAGTGTAAACATTTATATGTAACATTCTGTATGTAAGGACTTAACGTTTCTAATATACGTTGGTGAAAACCGTGTGAAATGTGCTTTAATTGGAGAATAACAAATATAAGGTAGTCACTTTCCATAGCTTTTGTCTATAACTTTTGTCATTTGTATATCGGAGTTCTTTATGACAGAACTGTATGTCTCATTGCTGTAAAAACAATGTACACAGTTCATTCCTCAGAAATGATCTAGCATATGAGCAAGGAATTTTTTTCTATCATTTGTTTAAATTTTTAAATTTATATAAGGACGTTCTTTATGAAAGACAAAATGCTTCTAATATCCGTTTGTGTAACCAATATACGATGGGTTTCATTTGTCAGAGAAGAAGAAAAGCCGTCAAGCAATGCGCTTTTTTAATCTCCTTTGTCCATGTCACTCCAAACATTTATATAAGGGAGATTTTAATGAAAGAATGGCATATTTCATTGCAGAACCTTATACACATTGCTTTTGTTCTAAGAGAAAATCTACTGTAAAATCAAGGGGTGCTTTATGTTTTTTGTTTAAGACACTGTAAATGTCCACATAGAAACATTGCTTATGGAAGAACTGAATATTTCTTATATGCTTTTTTGAAAACAATGAAAACTGAGTTTCCGTTCTCACAGATGAGATATCTGTGCAAGGCAATTTCTCTGTGTCTAAGTTACTGCAAACACTAGTATATTTCAATTAGACAATAACGTATAAAGACTTTCTATCGCTTTTGTATACGAATCTTTAATCACTTATATATGGCAGTTTTTTTATGAAAAGACAGTTTTGTATATGCTTTTGTGTAAACATAGACGTGTTTTCAGTTCTCAGAGAAGCATACTGTATAAAGGAATTTTTTTCTCAGTTTACCTGTTTCAAATGTTATCTATGGTTGCAATTACATTTATATATGGAAGTTCTTTATGAACGAATTGTGTCTTATATGCGTTTCTGAAAACAAAGTACACTGTGTTTCAGATTTACAAAAAGAAGAAATATATAAACAACGAAGTTTCTATCTTCTTTGACTAACTGTACACATATTAAAGAGCCCCAAATAAATAGAACTGAAAGTTTCTTTCATGGGTTACTCGAATCTATACAGTGCTTCAAGTCTCAGTAAAGAAGAGGCGCATAGGCGAGGCCTTTTTATCCACTTTGCATAAGTCACTGCATACATTTATATATGGCATTTCTTTATGAAAAAACTGAATGTTTCTCATATGCATTTGTGAAAACAATGTAGTCGAGCTTTTAGTTTGCCCGGAATAAACGTTTAAGCAAGGCATTTTCTGGCACCTTTTTCTGAGTGACTGTAAATATTTACAACGTTTCTATATTGAAGAAGTTAAAGATCCTTAAGTGTGTTTCTAAAATCTCTCCAAGTGCAATTCTCAGTGAAGAAAAAGCGTATAGGCCAGTCACTGTATTTATATATAGAAGTTCTTTATGAATGAACAAGCGTATGACAAGGCACTTTATATCGTCCAAGTCATTGTTTTCAAAAACACATATAAGAAGCATTCAGTTGTTTCCTAAAACTAACTTCCATTTATAAATGATGGCAGTAACTTAAAGAAACGAGCTAGATAGTGCCTTGTGTATACGCTTTTCCTGTGATAACTGAAAAACTGTGTCTTTTGTTTTCACAAACGCACATAAGAAAGATTCAGTTCTTTTCAAAAGATCTATGTATGAATGCTTACAGTAACTTACAAAAAGGAGACCAAAAGCGAATTGCTTATATCCTTGTTCTTCTCTGATAACTGAAGCAATGTGTACGTTTTTACAAGACATATTAAAAAAGTACAGTTCTCACTTAAAGAACTGCGATATATAAATACTTACAGTGACTTAAGGCATATAGAAAGAGCCATGCTGGCCGGGCGAGGTGGCTCACCCCTGTAACCCTAGCTCTCTGGGAGGCCGAGGCGGGTGGATTGCTCAAGGTCGGGAGTTCGAAACCAGCCTGAGCAAGAGTGAGACCCCGTCTCTACTATAAATAGAAAGAAACTAATTGGCCAACTAATATATATAGAAAAAATTAGCCGGGCATGGTGGCTCATGCCTGTAGTCCCAGCTACCCGGGAGGCTCAGGCAGAAGGATCACTCGAGCCCAGGAGTTTGAGGTTGCTGTGAGCTAGGCTGACGCCACGGCACTCACTCTAGCCTGGGCAACAAAGCGAGACTCTGTCTCAAAAAAAAAAATAAAAAAAAGAAACATTCAATTATTTCATAAAGAACTTCCACATATAAATGCAGTGAATTAGACTATGGATATAGAATGTCTTGCTTATTTGATTGTTCTCTAAGAATGAAACACTGTGTTCTGTGTTTTCACAAACGGATATAAAAAACATTCAGTTCTTTCATAAAGAACTTCCTACATAAATGTTTGCAGTTAGACTAAAGAGATAGAATATGCCCTGTTAAACGCTTTTCTTTTCTAATACCTGAAGCACTATTTATATATTTTTCACAAACGGATATACGAAACATTCTGTTCTTTCTTAAAGAACTTCTATATGTGTGTACCTTAATCTACACACAGGAGATAAAGCCTTGCATAAACTCTTGTTCTTCTCTAAGAACAAAACAATGTTTACATTGTTTTCACAAACAAATATTAGAAACATTCATTTTTTTTATAGAACTTCTTTACTGCTCCACTTTTCAAAGAATATGAAGTAAATTTATGTGATCAAGTCTTTGTGTAATTTGCAGTAAATATTGCTGTTCGGAACTTTTGTATACAAGTGTTTACCTTTTTTAATGTATAATTTTAGGAAACTAAACACTTTTCAGAGAAACGCCAGTGTATAGTCACTATATTTCTAAGACAGTGTTGGAAAAAAAGGTTGTAGACATAGCCAGATCCACACAGCACCCTCTCTGCCCATCTCCCGTGGGTGAGTGGACACAGCCAGATCCGCACTGCGCCCTGCCTGACCGTCTGCCGTAGGTGAGTGGACACCGCCAGATGGGCACTGCGCCCTGCCTGCCCGTCTCCCGTCAGTGAGTGGACACACCCAGATCCGCACTGCGCCCTGCCTGCCCGTCTCCCGTGGGCGAGTGGACAAGCCAGATCCGCACTGCGCCCTGCCTGCCAGTCTCCAGTGGGCGAGTGGACACAGCCAGATCCACACTGAGCACTGCCTGCCCGTCTGCCGTGGGTGAGTGGACACATCCAGATCCGCACTGCGCCCTGCCTGACCGTCTCCCGTGGGTGTGTGGACACAGCCAGATCCGCACTGCGCCCTGCCTGCCCGTCTCCCGTGGGTGACTGGACACAGCCAGATCCGCACTGCACCTTGCCTGCCCGTCTCCCGTCAGTGAGTGGACACAGCCAGATCCGCACTGTGCCCTGCCTGCCCGTCTCCCGTGGGTGAGTGGACACAGCCAGATCCGCACTGCGCGCTGCCTGCCCGTCTCCCGTGGGCGAGTAGAAACAGCCAGATCCGCACTGCGCGCTGCCTGCCCGTCTGTCGTGGGCGAGTGGACACAGCCAGATCCACACTGCGCCCTGCCTGCCCGTCTGCCGTGGGCGAGCGGACACAGCCAGATCCGCACTGCGCACTGCCTGACTATCTGCCGTGGGTGAGTGGACACAGCCAGATCCGCACTGCGCCCTGCCTGACCGCCTGTCGTGGGTGAGTGGACACAGCCAGATCCGCACTGCGCCCTGCCTGACCGTCTGCCGTGGGCGAGTGGACACAGCCAGATCCGCACTGCGCCTTGCCTGCCCGTCTCACGTGGGTGAGTGGACACAGCCAGATCTGCACTGCGCCCTACCTGCCCGTCTCCCGTGGGTGAGTGGACACAGCCAGATCCGCACTGCACCCTGCCTGACCGTCCTTCGTGGGTGAGTGGACACAAACAGATCCGCACTGCGCCCTGCCTGCCCGTCTGCCGTGGGTGAGTGGACACAGCCAGATCCGCACTGCGCCCTGCCTGCCCGTCTCCCGTCGGTGAGTGGACACAGCCAGATCCGCACTGCGCCCTGCCTGCCCGTCTCCCGTGGGTGAGTGGACACAGCCAGATCCGCACTGCGCCCTGCCTGACCGTCTGCCGTCGGTGAGTGGACACAGCCAGATCCACACTGCGCCCTGCCTGCCCGTCTGCCGTGGGCGAGCGGACACAGCCAGATCCGCACTGCGCACTGCCTGACCGTCTGCCGTGGGTGAGTGGACACAGCCAGATCCGCACTGCGCCCTGCCTGACCGCCTGTCGTGGGTGAGTGGACACAGCCAGATCCGCACTGCGCCCTGCCTGACCGTCTGCCGTGGGCGAGTGGACACAGCCAGATCCGCACTGCGCCTTGCCTGCCCGTCTGTCGTGGGCGAGTGGACACAGCCAGATCCGCAATGCGCACTGCCTGACTCTCTGCCGTGGGTGAGTGGACACAGCCAGATCCGCACTGCGCGCTGCCTGCCCGTCTCCCGTGGGTGAGTGGACACAGCCAGATCCGCACTGCGCCCTGCCTGCCCGTCTGTCGTGGGCGAGTGGACACAGCCAGAACCGCACTGCGCCCTGCCTGCCCGTCTCCCGTGGGTGAGTGGACACAGCCAGATCCGCACGGCGCCTTGCCTGCCCGTCTCACGTGGGTGAGTGGACACAGCCAGATCCGCACTGCGCCCTACCTGCCCGTCTCCCGTGGGTGAGTGGACACAGCCAGATCCGCACTGCGCCCTGCCTGCCCGTCTCCCATGGGTGAGTGGACACCGCCAGATCCGCACTGCGCGCTGCCTGCCCGTCTCCCGTGGGCGAGTGGACACAGCCAGATCCGCACTGTGCACTGCCTGACCGTCTGCCGTGGGTGAGTGGACACAGCCAGATCCGCACTGCGCCCTGCCTGACCGCCTGTCGTGAGTGAGTGGACACAGCCAGATCCGCACTGCGCCCTGCCTGACCGTCTGCCGTGGGTGAGTGGACACAGCCAGATCCGCACTGCGCCCGGCCTGCCCGTCTGCCGTGGGTGAGTGGACACAGCAAGATCCGCACTGCGCCCTGCCTGACCGTCTCCCGTGGGTGAGTGGACACAGCCAGATCCGCACTGCACCCTGCCTGACCGTCCTTCGTGGGTGAGTGGACACCGCCAGATCCGCACTGCGCCCTGCCTGCCCGTCTCCCGTGGGTGAGTGGACACAGCCAGATCCGCACTGCGCCCTGCCTGCCCGTCTCCCGTCGGTGAGTGGACACAGCCAGATCCGCACTGCGCACTGCCTGCCCGTCTCCCGTGGGTGAGTGGACACAGCCAGATCCGCACTGCGCCCTGCCTGCCCGTCTCCAGTGGGCGAGTGGATACAGCCACATCCGCACTGCGCCCTGCCTGCCTGTCTCCAGTGGGTGAGTGGACACAGCCAGATCCACACTGCGCACTGCCTGCCCGTCTGCCGTGGGTGAGTGGACACAGTCAGATCCGCACTGCGCCCTGCCTGACCGTCTCCCGTGGGTGAGTGGACACAGCCAGATACGCACTGCGCCCTGCCTGCCCGTCTCCCGTGGGTGAGTGGACACAGCCAGATCCGCACTGCACCTTGCCTGCCCGTCTCCCGTCAGTGAGTGGACACAGCCAGATCCGCACTGTGCCCTGCTTGCCCCTCTCCCGTGGGTGAGTGGACACAGCCAGATCCGCACTGCGCACTGCCTGCCCGTCTCCTGTGGGCGAGTGGACACAGCCAGATCCGCACTGCGCGCTGCCTGCCCGTCTGTCGTGGGCGAGTGGACACAGCCATATCCGCACTGCGCCCTGCCTGCCCGACTGCCGTGGGTGAGTGGACACAGCCAGATCCACACTGCGCCCTGCCTGCCCGTCTGCCGTGGGCGAGCGGACACAGCCAGATCCGCACTGCGCACTGCCTGACGGTCTGCCGGGGGTGAGTGGACACAGCCAGATCCGCACTGCGCCCTGCCTGACCGCCTGTCGTGGGTGAGTGGACACAGCCAGATCCGCACTGCGCCCTGCCTGACCGTCTGCCGTGGGTGAGTGGACACAGCCAGATCCACACTGCGCCCTGCCTGCCCGTCTGGCGTGGGTGAGTGGACACAGCCAGATCCGCACTGCGCCCTGCCTGCCCGTCTCCCGTCCGTGAGTGGACACAGCCAGATCCGCACTGCGCCCTGCCTGCCCGTCTCCCGTGGGTGAGTGGACACAGCCAGATCCGCATTGCGCGCTGCCTGCCCGTCTCCCGTGGGCGAGTGGACACAGCCAGATCCGCACTACGCCCTTCCTGCCCGTCTCCCGTGGGCGAGTGGACACAGCCAGATCCGCACTGCGCCCTGCCTGACCGTCTGCCGTCGGTGAGTGGACACAGCCAGATCCACACTGCGCCCTGCCTGCCCGTCTGCCGTGGGCGAGTGGACACAGCCAGATCCGCACTGCGCACTGCCTGACCGTCTGCCGTGGGTGAGTCGACACAGCCAGATCCGCACTGCGCCCTGCCTGACCGCCTGCCGTGGGTGAGTGGACACAGCCAGATCCGCACTGCGCCCTGCCTGCCCGTCTCCCGGGGGCGAGTGGACACAGCCAGATCCGCACTGCGCCCTGCCTGACCGTCTGCTGTGGGTGAGTGGACACAGCCAGATCCACACTGCGCCCTGCCTGCCCGTCTGCCGTGGGTGAGTGGACACAGCCAGATCCGCACTTCGCCCTGCCTGACCGCCTGCCGTGGGTGAGTGGACACAGCCAGATCCGCACTGCGCCCTGCCTGCCCGTCTCCCGTGTGTGAGTGGACACAGCCAGATCCGCACTGCGCGCTGCCTGCCCGTCTCCCGTGGGCGAGTGGAAACAGCCCGATCCGCACTGTGCGCTGCCTGCCCATCTGTCGTGGGCGAGTGGACACAGCCATATCCGCACTACGCCCTGCCTGACCGTGTGCCGTGGGTGAGTGGACACAGCCAGATCCACACTGCGCCCTGCCTTCCCGTCTGCCGTGGGCGAGTAGACACACCCAGATCCGCACTGCGCCCTGCCTGACCGTCTGCCGTGGGTGAGTGGACACAGCCAGATCCGCACTGCGCCCTGCCTGACCGCCTGCCGTGGTTGAGTGGACACAGCCAGATCCGCACTGCGCTCTGCCTGCCCGTCTGTCGTGGGGGAGTGTACACAGCCATATCCGTACTGCGCCCTGACTGCCCGTCTGCCGTGGGTGAGTGGACACAGCCAGATCCTCACTGCGCCCTGCCAGCCCGTCTGCCGTGGGCGAGTGGACACAGCCAGGTCCGCACTGCGCACTGCCTGACCGTCCGCCGTGGGTGAGTGGACACAGCCAGATCCGCACTGCGCCCTGCCTGACCGCCTGTCGTGGGTGAGTGGACACAGCCAGATCCGCACTGCGCCCTGCCTGACCCTCTGCCGTGGGTGAGTGGACACAGCCAGATCCACACTGCGCCCTGCCTGCCCGTCTCCCGTGGGTGAGTGGACACAGCCAGATCCGCACTGCGCCTTGCCTGCCCGTCTCACGTGGGTGAGTGGACACAGCCAGATCCGCACTGCAACCTACCTGCCCGTCTCCCGTGGGTGAGTGGACACAGCCAGATCCCCACTGCACCCTGCCTGACCGTCTCCCGTCAGTGAGTGGACACAGCCAGATCCGCACTGTGCCCTGCCTGCCCGTCTCCCGTGGGTGAGTGGACACAGCCAGATCCGCACTGCGCGCTGCCTGCCCGTCTCCCGTGGGCGAGTAGAAACAGCCAGATCCGCACTGCGCGCTGCCTGCCCGTCTGTCGTGGGCGAGTGGACACAGCCAGATCCACACTGCGCCCTGCCTGCCCGTCTGCCGTGGGCGAGCGGACACAGCCAGATCCGCACTGCGCACTGCCTGACTATCTGCCGTGGGTGAGTGGACACAGCCAGATCCGCACTGCGCCCTGCCTGACCGCCTGTCGTGGGTGAGTGGACACAGCCAGATCCGCACTGCGCCCTGCCTGACCGTCTGCCGTGGGCGAGTGGACACAGCCAGATCCGCACTGCGCCTTGCCTGCCCGTCTCACGTGGGTGAGTGGACACAGCCAGATCTGCACTGCGCCCTACCTGCCCGTCTCCCGTGGGTGAGTGGACACAGCCAGATCCGCACTGCACCCTGCCTGACCGTCCTTCGTGGGTGAGTGGACACAAACAGATCCGCACTGCGCCCTGCCTGCCCGTCTGCCGTGGGTGAGTGGACACAGCCAGATCCGCACTGCGCCCTGCCTGCCCGTCTCCCGTCGGTGAGTGGACACAGCCAGATCCGCACTGCGCCCTGCCTGCCCGTCTCCCGTGGGTGAGTGGACACAGCCAGATCCGCACTGCGCCCTGCCTGACCGTCTGCCGTCGGTGAGTGGACACAGCCAGATCCACACTGCGCCCTGCCTGCCCGTCTGCCGTGGGCGAGCGGACACAGCCAGATCCGCACTGCGCACTGCCTGACCGTCTGCCGTGGGTGAGTGGACACAGCCAGATCCGCACTGCGCCCTGCCTGACCGCCTGTCGTGGGTGAGTGGACACAGCCAGATCCGCACTGCGCCCTGCCTGACCGTCTGCCGTGGGCGAGTGGACACAGCCAGATCCGCACTGCGCCTTGCCTGCCCGTCTGTCGTGGGCGAGTGGACACAGCCAGATCCGCAATGCGCACTGCCTGACTCTCTGCCGTGGGTGAGTGGACACAGCCAGATCCGCACTGCGCGCTGCCTGCCCGTCTCCCGTGGGCGAGTGGACACAGCCAGATCCGCACTGCGCCCTGCCTGCCCGTCTGTCGTGGGCGAGTGGACACAGCCAGAACTGCACTGCGCCCTGCCTGCCCGTCTCCCGTGGGTGAGTGGACACAGCCAGATCCGCACGGCGCCTTGCCTGCCCGTCTCACGTGGGTGAGTGGACACAGCCAGATCCGCACTGCGCCCTACCTGCCCGTCTCCCGTGGGTGAGTGGACACAGCCAGATCCGCACTGCGCCCGGCCTGCCCGTGTCCCATGGGTGAGTGGACACCGCCAGATCCGCACTGCGCGCTGCCTGCCCGTCTCCCGTGGGCGAGTGGACACAGCCAGATCCGCACTGTGCACTGCCTGACCGTCTGCCGTGGGTGAGTGGACACAGCCAGATCCGCACTGCGCCCTGCCTGACCGCCTGTCGTGAGTGAGTGGACACAGCCAGATCCGCACTGCGCCCTGCCTGACCGTCTGCCGTGGGTGAGTGGACACAGCCAGATCCGCACTGCGCCCGGCCTGCCCGTCTGCCGTGGGTGAGTGGACACAGCAAGATCCGCACTGCGCCCTGCCTGACCGTCTCCCGTGGGTGAGTGGACACAGCCAGATCCGCACTGCGCCTTGCCTGCCCGTCTCACGTGGGTGAGTGGACACAGCCAGATCCGCACTGCGCCCTACC
This sequence comes from Microcebus murinus, assembly GCF_040939455.1. Taxonomy (NCBI): domain Eukaryota; kingdom Metazoa; phylum Chordata; class Mammalia; order Primates; family Cheirogaleidae; genus Microcebus; species Microcebus murinus. Next base: position 702,402 of record NW_027438948.1, on the reverse strand, counting down.
TGCCCGTCTCCCGTGGGTGAGTGGACACAGCCAGATCCGCACTGCACCCTGCCTGACCGTCCTTCGTGGGTGAGTGGACACCGCCAGATCCGCACTGCGCCCTGCCTGCCCGTCTCCCGTGGGTGAGTGGACACAGCCAGATCCGCACTGCGCCCTGCCTGCCCGTCTCCCGTCGGTGAGTGGACACAGCCAGATCCGCACTGCGCACTGCCTGCCCGTCTCCCGTGGGTGAGTGGACACAGCCAGATCCGCACTGCGCGCTGCCTGCCCGTCTCCCGTGGGCGAGTGGAAACAGCCAGATCCGCACTGCGCCCTGCCTGCCCGTCTGTCGTGGGCGAGTGGACACAGCCAGATCCGCACTGCGCCCTGCCTGACCGTCTGCCGTCGGTGAGTGGACACAGCCAGATCCACACTGCGCCCTGCCTGCCCGACTGCCGTGGGCTAGCGGACACAGCCAAATCCGCACTGCGCACTGCCTGACCGTCTGCCGTGGGTGAGTGGACACAGCCAGATCCGCACTGCGCCCTGCCTGACCGCCTGTCGTGGGTGAGTGGACACAGCCAGATCCGCACTGCGCCCTGCCTGACCGTCTGCCGTGGGTGAGTGGACACAGCCAGATCCGCACTGCGCCCTGCCTGCCCGTCTGCCGTGGGTGAGTGGGCACAGCCAGATCCGCACTGCGCCCTGCCTGACCGTCTCCCGTGGGTGAGTGGACACAGCCAGATCCGCACTGCGCCCTGCCTGCCCGTCACCCGTTGGTGAGTGGACACAGCCAGATCCGCACTGCGCCCTGCCTGCCCGTCTCCAGTGGGCGAGTGGATACAGCCACATCCGCACTGCGCCCTGCCTGCCTGTCTCCAGTGGGTGAGTGGACACAGCCAGATCCACACTGCGCACTGCCTGCCCGTCTGCCGTGGGTGAGTGGACACAGTCAGATCCGCACTGCGCCCTGCCTGACCGTCTCCCGTGGGTGAGTGGACACAGCCAGATCCGCACTGCGCCCTGCCTGCCCGTCTCCCGTGGGTGAGTGGACACAGCCAGATCCGCACTGCACCTTGCCTGCCCGTCTCCCGTCAGTGAGTGGACACAGCCAGATCCGCACTGTGCCCTGCTTGCCCCTCTCCCGTGGGTGAGTGGACACAGCCAGATCCGCACTGCGCACTGCCTGCCCGTCTCCTGTGGGCGAGTGGACACAGCCAGATCTGCACTGCGCGCTGCCTGCCCGTCTGTCGTGGGCGAGTGGACACAGCCATATCCGCACTGCGCCCTGCCTGCCCGACTGCCGTGGGTGAGTGGACACAGCCAGATCCACACTGCGCCCTGCCTGCCCGTCTGCCGTGGGCGAGCGGACACAGCCAGATCCGCACTGCGCACTGCCTGACGGTCTGCCGGGGGTGAGTGGACACAGCCAGATCCGCACTGCGCCCTGCCTGACCGCCTGTCGTGGGTGAGTGGACACAGCCAGATCCGCACTGCGCCCTGCCTGACCGTCTGCCGTGGGTGAGTGGACACAGCCAGATCCACACTGCGCCCTGCCTGCCCGTCTGGCGTGGGTGAGTGGACACAGCCAGATCCGCACTGCGCCCTGCCTGCCCGTCTCCCGTCCGTGAGTGGACACAGCCAGATCCGCACTGCGCCCTGCCTGCCCGTCTCCCGTGGGTGAGTGGACACAGCCAGATCCGCACTGCGCGCTGCCTGCCCGTCTCCCGTGGGCGAGTGGACACAGCCAGATCCGCACTACGCCCTTCCTGCCCGTCTCCCGTGGGCGAGTGGACACAGCCAGATCCGCACTGCGCCCTGCCTGACCGTCTGCCGTCGGTGAGTGGACACAGCCAGATCCACACTGCGCCCTGCCTGCCCGTCTGCCGTGGGCGAGTGGACACAGCCAGATCCGCACTGCGCACTGCCTGACCGTCTGCCGTGGGTGAGTCGACACAGCCAGATCCGCACTGCGCCCTGCCTGACCGCCTGCCGTGGGTGAGTGGACACAGCCAGATCCGCACTGCGCCCTGCCTGCCCGTCTCCCGGGGGCGAGTGGACACAGCCAGATCCGCACTGCGCCCTGCCTGACCGTCTGCTGTGGGTGAGTGGACACAGCCAGATCCACACTGCGCCCTGCCTGCCCGTCTGCCGTGGGTGAGTGGACACAGCCAGATCCGCACTGCGCCCTGCCTGACCGCCTGCCGTGGGTGAGTGGACACAGCCAGATCCGCACTGCGCCCTGCCTGCCCGTCTCCCGTGTGTGAGTGGACACAGCCAGATCCGCACTGCGCGCTGCCTGCCCGTCTCCCGTGGGCGAGTGGAAACAGCCCGATCCGCACTGTGCGCTGCCTGCCCATCTGTCGTGGGCGAGTGGACACAGCCATATCCGCACTACGCCCTGCCTGACCGTGTGCCGTGGGTGAGTGGACACAGCCAGATCCACACTGCGCCCTGCCTTCCCGTCTGCCGTGGGCGAGTAGACACACCCAGATCCGCACTGCGCCCTGCCTGACCGTCTGCCGTGGGTGAGTGGACACAGCCAGATCCGCACTGCGCCCTGCCTGACCGCCTGCCGTGGTTGAGTGGACACAGCCAGATCCGCACTGCGCTCTGCCTGCCCGTCTGTCGTGGGCGAGTGTACACAGCCATATCCGTACTGCGCCCTGACTGCCCGTCTGCCGTGGGTGAGTGGACACAGCCAGATCCTCACTGCGCCCTGCCTGCCCGTCTGCCGTGGGCGAGTGGACACAGCCAGGTCCGCACTGCGCACTGCCTGACCGTCCGCCGTGGGTGAGTGGACACAGCCAGATCCGCACTGCGCCCTGCCTGACCGCCTGTCGTGGGTGAGTGGACACAGCCAGATCCGCACTGCGCCCTGCCTGACCCTCTGCCGTGGGTGAGTGGACACAGCCAGATCCACACTGCGCCCTGCCTGCCCGTCTGCCGTGGGTGAGTGGACACAGCCAGATCCGCACTGCGCCCTGCCTGACCGTCTCCCGTGGGTGAGTGGACACAGCCAGATCCGCACTGCGCCTTGCCTGCCCGTCTCACGTGGGTGAGTGGACACAGCCAGATCCGCACTGCAACCTACCTGCCCGTCTCCCGTGGGTGAGTGGACACAGCCAGATCCCCACTGCACCCTGCCTGACCGTCCTTCGTGTGTGAGTGGACACCGCCATATCCGCACTGCGCCCTGCCTGCCCGTTTCCCGTGGGTGAGTTGACACAGCCAGATCTGCACTGCGCCCTGCCTGCCAGTCTCCCGTCAGTGAGTGGACATAGCCAGATCCGCACTGCGCCCTGCCTGCCCATCTCCCGTGGGTGAGTGGACACAGCCAGATCCGCACTGCGCGCTGCCTGCCCGTCTCCCGTGGGCGAGTGGACTCAGCCAGATCCGCCTTGCGCCCTGCCTGCCCGTCTGTCGTGGGTGAGTGGACACAGCCAGATCCGCACTGCGCCCTGCCTGCCCGTCTCCAGTGGGAGAATGGACACAGCCAGATCCGGACTGCGCCCTGCCTGCCCGTCTGCCGTGGGCGAGTGGACACAGCCAGACCCGCACTGCGCCCTGCCTGACCGCCTGCCGTGGGTGAGTGGACACAGCCAGATCCGCACTGCGCCCTGCCTGCCCGTCTCCCGTGGGCGAGTGGACACAGCCAGATCCGCACTGCGCCCTGCCTGCCCTTCTGCCGTGGGTGAGTGGACACAGCCAGATCCGCACTGCGCCCTGCCTGACCGTCTGCCGTGGGTGAGTGGACACAGCCAGATTTGCACTGCGCCCTGCCTGCCGTCTCCCGTGGGTGAGTGGACACAGCCAGATCCGCACTGCGCCCTTCCTGACCGTCTGCCGTGGGTGGGTGGACACAGCCAGATCCGCACTGCGCCCTGCCTGCCCGTCACCAGTGGGCGAGTGGACACAGCCAGATCCGCACTGCGCCCTGCCAGACCGCCTGCCGTGGGTAAGTGGACACACCCAGATCCGCACTGTGCCCTGCCTGCCCGTCTCCCGTGGGTGAGTGGACACAGCCAGATCCGCACTGCGCCCTGCCTGACCGTCTGCCGTGGGTGAGTGGACACAGCCAGATCCGCACTGCGCCCTGCCTGCCCGTCTCCCGTGGGTGAGTGGACACAGCCAGATCCGCACTGCGCCTTGCCTGCCCGTCTCCCGTCAGTGAGTGGACACAGCCAGATCCGCACTGCGCCCTGCCTGCCCGTCTCCCGTGGGTGAGTGGACACAGCCAGATCCGCACTGCGCGCTGCCTGCTCGTCTCCCGTGGGCGAGTGGACTCAGCCAGATCTGCACTGCGCCCTGCCTGCCCGTCTCCCGTGGCTGTGTGGACACAGCCAGATCCTCACTGCACCCTGCCTGACCGTCCTTCGTGGGTGAGTGGACACCGCCAGATCCGCACTGCACCCTGCCTGCCCGTCTCCCGTGGGTGAGTGGACACAGCCAGATCCGCACTGCGTGCTGCATGCCCGTCTCCCGTGGGCGAGTGGACACAGTCAGATCCGCACTACGCCCTGCCTGCCCGCCTCCCGTGGGCGAGTGGACACAGCCAGATCCGCACTGCGCCCTGCCTGACCGTCTGCCGTCGGTGAGTGGACACAGCCAGATCCACACTGCGCCCTGCCTGCCCGTCTGCCGTGGGCGAGTGGACACAGCCAGATCCGCACTGCGCACTGTCTGACCCTCTGCCGTGGGTGAGTGGACACAGCCAAATCCGCACTGCGCCCTGCCTGCCCGTCTCCCGTCAGTGAGTGGACACAGCCAGATCCGCACTGTGCCCTGCCTGCCCGTCTCCCGTGGGTGAGTGGACACAGCCAGATCCACACTGCGCCCTGCCGGCCCGTCTGCCGTGGGTGAGTGGACACAGCCAGATCCACACTGCGCCCTGCCTTCCCGTCTGCCGTGGGCGAGTAGACACAGCCAGATCCGCACTGCGCCCTGCCGGACCGTCTGCTGTGGGTGAGTGGACACAGCCAGATCCGCACTGCGCCCTGCCTGACCGCCTGCCGTGGGTGAGTGGACACAGCCAGATCCGCACTGCGCCCTGCCTGCCTGTCTCCAGTGGGCGAGTGGACACAGCCAGATCCGGACTGCGCCCTGCCTGCCCGTCTGCCGTGGGCGAGTGGACACAGCCAGATCCGCACTGCGCCCTGCTTGACCGCCTGCCGTGGGTGAGTGGACACAGCCAGATCCGCACTGCGCCCTGCCTGACCGCCTGCCGTGGGTGAGTGGACACAGCCAGATCCGCACTGCGCCCTGCCTGACCGACTGCCGTGGGTGAGTGGACACAGACAGATCCGCACTGCGCCCTGCCTGCCATCTTCCGTGGGTGGGTGGACACAGCCAGTTCCGCACTGCGCCCTGCCTGACCGTCTGCCGTGGGTGAGTGGACACAGCCAGATCCGCACTGTGCCCTGCCTGCCCGTCTCCCGTGAGTGAGTGGACACAGCCAGATCCGCACTGCGCCTTGCCTGCCCGTCTCCCGTCAGTGAGTGGACACAGCCAGATCCGCACTGCGCCCTGCCTGCCCGTCTCCCGTTGGCGAGTGGACACAGCCAAATCCGCACTGCGCCCTGCCTGCCGGTCTCCCATGGGTGAGTGGACACAGCCAGATCCGCACTGCGCCCTGCCTGCCCGTCTGCCGTGGGCGAGCGGACACAGCCAGATCCGCACTGCGCCCTGCCTGACCGCCTGTCGTGGGTGAGTGGACACAGCCAGATCCGCACTGCGCCCTGCCTGACCGTCTGCCGTGGGTGAGGGGACACAGCCAGATCCACACTGCGCCCTGCCTGCCCGTCTGCCGTGTGTGAGTGGACACAGCCAGATCCGCACTGCGCCCTGCCTGACCGTCTCCCGTGGGTGAGTGGACACAGCCAGATCCGCACTGCGCCTTGCCTGCCCGTCTCACGTGGGTGAGTGGACACAGCCAGATCCGCACTGCGCCCTACCTGCCCGTCTCCCGTGGGTGTGTGGACACAGCCAGATCCGCACTGCACCCTGCCTGACCGTCCTTCGTGGGTGAGTGGACACCGCCAGATCCGCACTGCGCCCTGCCTGCCCGTCTCCCGTGGGTGAGTGGACACAGCCAGATCCGCACTGCGCCCTGCCTGCCCGTCTCCCGTCGGTGAGTGGACACAGCCAGATCCGCACTGCGCCCTGCCTGCCCGTCTCCCGTGGGTGAGTGGACACAGCCAGATCCGCACTGCGCGCTGCCTGACCGCCTGTCGTGGGTGAGTGGACACAGCCAGATCCGCACTGCGCCCTGCCTGACCGTCTGTCGTGGGCGAGTGGACACAGCCAGATCCGTACTGCGCCCTGCCTGACCGTCTGCCGTCGGTGAGTGGACACAGCCAGATCCGGACTGCGCCCTGCCTGCCCGTCTGCCGTGGGTGAGTGGACACAGCCAGATCCGCACTGCGCCCTGCCTGACCCTCTGCCGTGGGTGAGTGGACACAGCCAGATCCACACTGCGCCCTGCCTGCCCGTCTGCCGTGGGTGAGTGGACACAGCCAGATCCGCACTGCGCCCTGCCTGACCGTCTCCCGTGGTTGAGTGGACACAGCCAGATCCGCACTGCGCCTTGCCTGCCCGTCTCACGTGGGTGAGTGGACACAGCCAGATCCGCACTGCAACCTACCTGCCCGTCTCCCGTGGGTGAGTGGACACAGCCAGATCCGCACTGCACCCTGCCAGACCGTCCTTCGTGGGTGAGTGGACACCGCCATATCCGCACTGCGCCCTGCCTGCCCGTTTCCCGTGGGTGAGTTGACACAGCCAGATCCGCACTGCGCCCTGCCTGCCCGTCTCCCGTCAGTGAGTGGACATAGCCAGATCCGCACTGCGCCCTGCCTGCCCATCTCCCGTAGGTGAGTGGACACAGCCAGATCTGCACTGCGCGCTGCCTTCCCGTTTCCCCTGGGCGAGTGGACTCAGCCAGATCCGCCTTGCGCCCTGCCTGCCCGTCTGTCGTGGGTGAGTGGACACAGCCAGATCCGCACTGCGCCCTGCCTGCCCATCTCCAGTGGGAGAGTGGACACAGCCAGATCCGGACTGCGCCCTGCCTGCCCGTCTGCCGTGGGCGAGTGGACACAGCCAGATCCGCACTGCGCCCTGCCTGACCGCCTGCCGTGGGTGAGTGGACACAGCCAGATCCGCACTGCGCCCTGCCTGCCCGTCTCCCGTGGGCGAGTGGACACAGCCAGATCCGCACTGCGCCCTACCTTCCCGTCTCCCGTGGGTGAGTGGACACAGCCAGATCCGCACTGCGCCCTGCCTGCCCGTCTCCCATGGGTGAGTGGACACAGCCAGATCCGCACTGCGCGCTGCCTGCCCGTCTCCCGTGGGCGAGTGGACACAGCCAGATCCGCACTGTGCACTGCCTGACCGTCTGCCGTGGGTGAGTGGACACAGCCAGATCCGCACTGCGCCCTGCCTGACCGCCTGTCGTGAGTGAGTGGACACAGCCAGATCCGCACTGCGCCCTGCCTGACCGTCTGCCGTGGGTGAGTGGACACAGCCAGATCCGCACTGCGCCCTGCCTGCCCGTCTGCCGTGGGTGAGTGGACACAGCCAGATCCGCACTGCGCCTTGCCTGCCCGTCTCCCGTCGGTGAGTGGACACAGCCAGATCCGCACTGCGCCCTGCCTGCCCGTCACCCGTTGGTGAGTGGACACAGCCAGATCCGCACTGCGCCCTGCCTGCCCGTCTCCAGTGGGTGAGTGGACACAGCCAGATCCCAACTGCGCCCTGCCTGACCGTCTCCCGTGGGTGAGTGGACACAGCCAGATCCGCACTGCGCCTTGCCTGCCCGTCTCACGTGGGTGAGTGGACACAGCCAGATCCGCACTGCAACCTACCTGCCCGTCTCCCGTGGGTGAGTGGACACAGCCAGATCCCCACTGCACCCTGCCTGACCGTCCTTCGTGGGTGAGTGGACACCGCCATATCCGCACTGCGCCCTGCCTGCCCGTTTCCCGTGGGTGAGTTGACACAGCCAGATCCGCACTGCGCCCTGCCTGCCAGTCTCCCGTCAGTGAGTGGACATAGCCAGATCCGCACTGCGCCCTGCCTGCCCATCTCCCGTGGGTGAGTGGACACAGCCAGATCCGCACTGCGCGCTGCCTGCCCGTCTCCCGTGGGCGAGTGGACTCAGCCAGATCCGCCTTGCGCCCTGCCTGCCCGTCTGTCGTGGGTGAGTGGACACAGCCAGATCCGCACTGCGCCCTGCCTGCCCGTCTCCAGTGGGAGAGTGGACACAGCCAGATCCGGACTGCGCCCTGCCTGCCCGTCTGCCGTGGGCGAGTGGACACAGCCAGACCCGCACTGCGCCCTGCCTGACCGCCTGCCGTGGGTGAGTGGACACAGCCAGATCCGCACTGCGCCCTGCCTGCCCGTCTCCCGTGGGCGAGTGGACACAGCCAGATCCGCACTGCGCCCTGCCTGCCCTTCTGCCGTGGGTGAGTGGACACAGCCAGATCCGCACTGCGCCCTGCCTGACCGTCTGCCGTGGGTGAGTGGACACAACCAGATTTGCACTGCGCCCTGCCTGCCGTCTCCCGTGGGTGAGTGGACACAGCCAGATCCGCACTGCGCCCTTCCTGACCGTCTGCCGTGGGTGAGTGGACACAGCCAGATCCGCACTGCGCCCTGCCTGCCCGTCACCAGTGGGCGGGTGGACACAGCCAGATCCGCACTGCGCCCTGCCAGACCGCCTGCCGTGGGTAAGTGGACACACCCAGATCCGCACTGTGCCCTGCCTGCCCGTCTCCCGTGGGTGAGTGGACACAGCCAGATCCGCACTGCGCCCTGCCTGACCGTCTGCCGTGGGTGAGTGGACACAGCCAGATCCGCACTGCGCCCTGCCTGCCCGTCTCCCGTGGGTGAGTGGACACAGCCAGATCCGCACTGTGCCCTGCCTGCCCGTCTCCCGTGGGTGAGTGGACACAGCCAGATCCACACTGCGCCCTGCCTGCCCGTCTGCCGTGGGTGAGTGGACACAGCCAGATCCACACTGCGCCCTGCCTTCCCGTCTGCCGTGGGCGAGTAGACACAGCCAGATCCGCACTGCGCCCTGCCGGACCGTCTGCTGTGGGTGAGTGGACACAGCCAGATCCGCACTGCGCCCTGCCTGACCGCCTGCCGTGGGTGAGTGGACACAGCCAGATCCGCACTGCGCCCTGCCTGCCTGTCTCCAGTGGGCGAGTGGACACAGCCAGATCCGGACTGCGCCCTGCCTGCCCGTCTGCCGTGGGCGAGTGGACACAGCCAGATCCGCACTGCGCCCTGCCTGACCGCCTGCCGTGGGTGAGTGGACACAGCCAGATCCGCACTGCGCCCTGCCTGACCGCCTGCCGTGGGTGAGTGGACACAGCCAGATCCGCACTGCGCCCTGCCTGACCGACTGCCGTGGGTGAGTGGACACAGACAGATCCGCACTGCGCCCTGCCTGCCATCTTCCGTGGGTGGGTGGACACAGCCAGTTCCGCACTGCTCCCTGCCTGACCGTCTGCCGTGGGTGAGTGGACACAGCCAGATCCGCACTATGCCCTGCCTGCCCGTCTCCCGTGAGTGAGTGGACACAGCCAGATCCGCACTGCGCCTTGCATGCCCGTCTCCCGTCAGTGAGTGGACACAGCCAGATCCGCACTGCGCCCTGCCTGCCCGTCTCCCGTTGGCGAGTGGACACAGCCAAATCCGCACTGCGCCCTGCCTGCCGGTCTCCCGTGGGTGAGTGGACACAGCCAGATCCGCACTGCGCCCTGCCTGCCCGTCTGCCGTGGGCGAGCGGACACAGCCAGATCCGCACTGCGCCCTGCCTGACCGCCTGTCGTGGGTGAGTGGACACAGCCATATCCGCACTGCGCCCTCTCTGACCGTCTGCCGTGGGTGAGGGGACACAGCCAGATCCACACTGCGCCCTGCCTGCCCGTCTGCCGTGTGTGAGTGGACACAGCCAGATCCGCACTGCGCCCTGCCTGACCGTCTCCCGTGGGTGAGTGGACACAGCCAGATCCGCACTGCGCCTTGCCTGCCCGTCTCACGTGGGTGAGTGGACACAGCCAGATCCGCACTGCGCCCTACCTGCCCGTCTCCCGTGGGTGTGTGGACACAGCCAGATCCGCACTGCACCCTGCCTGACCGTCCTTCGTGGGTGAGTGGACACCGCCAGATCCGCACTGCGCACTGCCTGCCCGTCTCCCGTGGGTGAGTGGACACAGCCAGATCCGCACTGCGCCCTGCCTGCCCGTCTCCCGTCGGTGAGTGGACACAGCCAGATCCGCACTGCGCCCTGCCTGCCCGTCTCCCGTGGGTGAGTGGACACAGCCAGATCCGCACTGCGCGCTGCCTGCCCGTCTCCCGTGGGTGAGTGGAGACAGCCAGATCCGCACTGCGCCCTGCCTGCCCGTCTGTCGTGGGCGAGTGGACACAGCCAGATCCGTACTGCGCCCTGCCTGACCGTCTGCCGTCGGTGAGTGGACACAGCCAGATCCGGACTGCGCCCTGCCTGCCCGTCTGCCGTGGGCGAGTGGACACAGCCAGATCCGCACTGCGCACTGCCTGACCGTCTGCCGTGGGTGAGTGGCACAGCCAGATCCGCACTGCGCCCTGCCTGACCGCCTGCCGTGGGTGAGTGGACACAGCCAGATCCGCACTGCGCCCTGCCTGACCGTCTGCCGTGGGTGAGTGGACACAGCCAGATCCACACTGCGCCCTGCCTGCCCGTCTGCCGTGGGCGAGTGGACACAGCCAGATCCGCACTGCGCCCTGCCTGACCGTCTGCCGTGGGTGAGTGGACACAGCCAGATCCGCACTGCGCCCTGCCTGACCGCCTGCCATGGGTGAGTGGACACAGCCAGATCCGCACTGCGCCCTGCCTGCCCGTCTCCCGGGGGCGAGTGGACACAGCCAGATCCGCACTGCACCCTGCCTGCCCTTCTGCCGTGGGTGAGTGGACACAGCCAGATCCGCACTGCGCCCTGCCTGACCGTCTGCCGTGGGTGAGTGGACACAGCCAGATCCGCACTGCGCCCTGCCTGCCATCTCCCGTGGGTGAGTGGACACAGCCAGATCCGCACTGCGCCCTTCCTGACCGTCTGCCGTGTGTGAGTGGACACAGCCAGATCCGCACTGTGCCCTGCCTGCCGGTCTCCCGTGGGCGAGTGGACACAGCCAGATCCGCACTGCGCCCTGCCTGCCCGTCTGTCGTGGGCGAGTGGACACAGCCAGATCCGCACTACGCCCTTCCTGACCGTCTGCCGTGCGTGAGTGGACACAGCCAAATCCGCACTGCGCCCTACCTGCCCGTCTCCTGTCAGTGAGTGGACACAGCCAGATCCGCACTGTGCCCTGCCTGCCCGTCTCCCGTGGGTGAGTGGACACAGCCAGATCCACACTGCGCCCTGCCTGACCGTCTGCCGTGGGTGAGTGGACACAGCCAGATCCGCACTGCGCCCTGCCTGCCCGTCACCAGTGGGCGAGTGGACACAGCCAGATCCGCACTGCGCCCTGCCTGACCGCCTGCCGTGGGTGAGTGGACACACCCAGATCCGCACTGCGCCCTGCCTGCCCGTCTCCCGTGGGTGAGTGGACACAGCCAGATCCGCACTGCGCCCTGCCTGCCCGTCTCCCGTCGGTGAGTGGACACAGCCAGATCCGCACTGCGCCCTGCCTGCCCGTCTCCCGTGGGTGAGTGGACACAGCCAGATCCGCACTGCGCCCTGCCTGCCAGTCTCCCGTCAGTGAGTGGACATAGCCAGATCCGCACTGCGCCCTGCCTGCCCATCTCCCGTGGGTGAGTGGACACAGCCAGATCCGCACTGCGCGCTGCCTGCCCGTCTCCCGTGGGCGAGTGGACTCAGCCAGATCCGCCTTGCGCCCTGCCTGCCCGTCTGTCGTGGGTGAGTGGACACAGCCAGATCCGCACTGCGCCCTGCCTGCCCGTCTCCAGTGGGAGAATGGACACAGCCAGATCCGGACTGCGCCCTGCCTGCCCGTCTGCCGTGGGCGAGTGGACACAGCCAGACCCGCACTGCGCCCTGCCTGACCGCCTGCCGTGGGTGAGTGGACACAGCCAGATCCGCACTGCGCCCTGCCTGCCCGTCTCCCGTGGGCGAGTGGACACAGCCAGATCCGCACTGCGCCCTGCCTGCCCTTCTGCCGTGGGTGAGTGGACACAGCCAGATCCGCACTGCGCCCTGCCTGACCGTCTGCCGTGGGTGAGTGGACACAGCCAGATTTGCACTGCGCCCTGCCTGCCGTCTCCCGTGGGTGAGTGGACACAGCCAGATCCGCACTGCGCCCTTCCTGACCGTCTGCCGTGGGTGGGTGGACACAGCCAGATCCGCACTGCGCCCTGCCTGCCCGTCACCAGTGGGCGAGTGGACACAGCCAGATCCGCACTGCGCCCTGCCTGACCGTCTCCCGTGGGTGAGTGGACACAGCCAGATCCGCACTGCGCCTTGCCTGCCCGTCTCACGTGGGTGAGTGGACACAGCCAGATCCGCACTGCGCCCTACCTGCCCGTCTCCCGTGGGTGTGTGGACACAGCCAGATCCGCACTGCACCCTGCCTGACCGTCCTTCGTGGGTGAGTGGACACCGCCAGATCCGCACTGCGCACTGCCTGCCCGTCTCCCGTGGGTGAGTGGACACAGCCAGATCCGCACTGCGCCCTGCCTGCCCGTCTCCCGTCGGTGAGTGGACACAGCCAGATCCGCACTGCGCCCTGCCTGCCCGTCTCCCGTGGGTGAGTGGACACAGCCAGATCCGCACTGCGCGCTGCCTGCCCGTCTCCCGTGGGTGAGTGGAGACAGCCAGATCCGCACTGCGCCCTGCCTGCCCGTCTGTCGTGGGCGAGTGGACACAGCCAGATCCGTACTGCGCCCTGCCTGACCGTCTGCCGTCGGTGAGTGGACACAGCCAGATCCGGACTGCGCCCTGCCTGCCCGTCTGCCGTGGGCGAGTGGACACAGCCAGATCCGCACTGCGCACTGCCTGACCGTCTGCCGTGGGTGAGTGGCACAGCCAGATCCGCACTGCGCCCTGCCTGACCGCCTGCCGTGGGTGAGTGGACACAGCCAGATCCGCACTGCGCCCTGCCTGACCGTCTGCCGTGGGTGAGTGGACACAGCCAGATCCACACTGCGCCCTGCCTGCCCGTCTGCCGTGGGCGAGTGGACACAGCCAGATCCGCACTGCGCCCTGCCTGACCGTCTGCCGTGGGTGAGTGGACACAGCCAGATCCGCACTGCGCCCTGCCTGACCGCCTGCCATGGGTGAGTGGACACAGCCAGATCCGCACTGCGCCCTGCCTGCCCGTCTCCCGGGGGCGAGTGGACACAGCCAGATCCGCACTGCACCCTGCCTGCCCTTCTGCCGTGGGTGAGTGGACACAGCCAGATCCGCACTGCGCCCTGCCTGACCGTCTGCCGTGGGTGAGTGGACACAGCCAGATCCGCACTGCGCCCTGCCTGCCATCTCCCGTGGGTGAGTGGACACAGCCAGATCCGCACTGCGCCCTTCCTGACCGTCTGCCGTGTGTGAGTGGACACAGCCAGATCCGCACTGTGCCCTGCCTGCCGGTCTCCCGTGGGCGAGTGGACACAGCCAGATCCGCACTGCGCCCTGCCTGCCCGTCTGTCGTGGGCGAGTGGACACAGCCAGATCCGCACTACGCCCTTCCTGACCGTCTGCCGTGCGTGAGTGGACACAGCCAAATCCGCACTGCGCCCTACCTGCCCGTCTCCTGTCAGTGAGTGGACACAGCCAGATCCGCACTGTGCCCTGCCTGCCCGTCTCCCGTGGGTGAGTGGACACAGCCAGATCCACACTGCGCCCTGCCTGACCGTCTGCCGTGGGTGAGTGGACACAGCCAGATCCGCACTGCGCCCTGCCTGCCCGTCACCAGTGGGCGAGTGGACACAGCCAGATCCGCACTGCGCCCTGCCTGACCGCCTGCCGTGGGTGAGTGGACACACCCAGATCCGCACTGCGCCCTGCCTGCCCGTCTCCCGTGGGTGAGTGGACACAGCCAGATCCGCACTGCGCCCTGCCTGCCCGTCTCCCGTCGGTGAGTGGACACAGCCAGATCCGCACTGCGCCCTGCCTGCCCGTCTCCCGTGGGTGAGTGGACACAGCCAGATCCGCACTGCGCCCTGCCTGCCAGTCTCCCGTCAGTGAGTGGACATAGCCAGATCCGCACTGCGCCCTGCCTGCCCATCTCCCGTGGGTGAGTGGACACAGCCAGATCCGCACTGCGCGCTGCCTGCCCGTCTCCCGTGGGCGAGTGGACTCAGCCAGATCCGCCTTGCGCCCTGCCTGCCCGTCTGTCGTGGGTGAGTGGACACAGCCAGATCCGCACTGCGCCCTGCCTGCCCGTCTCCAGTGGGAGAATGGACACAGCCAGATCCGGACTGCGCCCTGCCTGCCCGTCTGCCGTGGGCGAGTGGACACAGCCAGACCCGCACTGCGCCCTGCCTGACCGCCTGCCGTGGGTGAGTGGACACAGCCAGATCCGCACTGCGCCCTGCCTGCCCGTCTCCCGTGGGCGAGTGGACACAGCCAGATCCGCACTGCGCCCTGCCTGCCCTTCTGCCGTGGGTGAGTGGACACAGCCAGATCCGCACTGCGCCCTGCCTGACCGTCTGCCGTGGGTGAGTGGACACAGCCAGATTTGCACTGCGCCCTGCCTGCCGTCTCCCGTGGGTGAGTGGACACAGCCAGATCCGCACTGCGCCCTTCCTGACCGTCTGCCGTGGGTGGGTGGACACAGCCAGATCCGCACTGCGCCCTGCCTGCCCGTCACCAGTGGGCGAGTGGACACAGCCAGATCCGCACTGCGCCCTGCCAGACCGCCTGCCGTGGGTAAGTGGACACACCCAGATCCGCACTGTGCCCTGCCTGCCCGTCTCCCGTGGGTGAGTGGACACAGCCAGATCCGCACTGCGCCCTGCCTGACCGTCTGCCGTGGGTGAGTGGACACAGCCAGATCCGCACTGCGCCCTGCCTGCCCGTCTCCCGTGGGTGAGTGGACACAGCCAGATCCGCACTGCGCCTTGCCTGCCCGTCTCCCGTCAGTGAGTGGACACAGCCAGATCCGCACTGCGCCCTGCCTGCCCGTCTCCCGTGGGTGAGTGGACACAGCCAGATCCGCACTGCGCGCTGCCTGCCCGTCTCCCGTGGGCGAGTGGACTCAGCCAGATCTGCACTGCGCCCTGCCTGCCCGTCTCCCGTGGCTGTGTGGACACAGCCAGATCCTCACTGCACCCTGCCTGACCGTCCTTCGTGGGTGAGTGGACACCGCCAGATCCGCACTGCACCCTGCCTGCCCGTCTCCCGTGGGTGAGTGGACACAGCCAGATCCGCACTGCGTGCTGCATGCCCGTCTCCCGTGGGCGAGTGGACACAGTCAGATCCGCACTACGCCCTGCCTGCCCGCCTCCCGTGGGCGAGTGGACACAGCCAGATCCGCACTGCGCCCTGCCTGACCGTCTGCCGTCGGTGAGTGGACACAGCCAGATCCACACTGCGCCCTGCCTGCCCGTCTGCCGTGGGCGAGTGGACACAGCCAGATCCGCACTGCGCACTGTCTGACCCTCTGCCGTGGGTGAGTGGACACAGCCAAATCCGCACTGCGCCCTGCCTGCCCGTCTCCCGTCAGTGAGTGGACACAGCCAGATCCGCACTGTGCCCTGCCTGCCCGTCTCCCGTGGGTGAGTGGACACAGCCAGATCCACACTGCGCCCTGCCTGCCCGTCTGCCGTGGGTGAGTGGACACAGCCAGATCCACACTGCGCCCTGCCTTCCCGTCTGCCGTGGGCGAGTAGACACAGCCAGATCCGCACTACGCCCTGCCGGACCGTCTGCTGTGGGTGAGTGGACACAGCCAGATCCGCACTGCGCCCTGCCTGACCGCCTGCCGTGGGTGAGTGGACACAGCCAGATCCGCACTGCGCCCTGCCTGCCTGTCTCCAGTGGGCGAGTGGACACAGCCAGATCCGGACTGCGCCCTGCCTGCCCGTCTGCCGTGGGCGAGTGGACACAGCCAGATCCGCACTGCGCCCTGCTTGACCGCCTGCCGTGGGTGAGTGGACACAGCCAGATCCGCACTGCGCCCTGCCTGACCGCCTGCCGTGGGTGAGTGGACACAGCCAGATCCGCACTGCGCCCTGCCTGACCGACTGCCGTGGGTGAGTGGACACAGACAGATCCGCACTGCGCCCTGCCTGCCCGTCTGCCGTGGGCGAGTGGACACAGCCAGATCCGCACTGCGCACTGCCTGCCCGTCTCCTGTGGGCGAGTGGACACAGCCAGATCCGCACTGCGCGCTGCCTGCCCGTCTGTCGTGGGCGAGTGGACACAGCCATATCCGCACTGCGCCCTGCCTGCCCGTCTCCCGTGGGCGAGTGGACACAGCCAGATCCGCACTACGCCCTGCCTGCCCGTCTCCCGTGGGCGAGTGGACACAGCCAGATCCGCACTGCGCCCTGCCTGACCGTCTGCCGTCGGTGAGTGGACACAGCCAGATCCACACTGCGCCCTGCCTGCCCGTCTGCCGTGGGCGAGTGGACACAGCCAGATCCGCACTGCGCACTGCCTGACCGTCTGCCGTGGGTGAGTCGACACAGCCAGATCCGCACTGCGCCCTGCCTGACCGCCTGCCGTGGGTGAGTGGACACAGCCAGATCCGCACTGCGCCCTGCCTGCCCGTATCCCGGGGGCGAGTGGACACAGCCAGATCCGCACGGCGCCCTGCCTGACCGTCTGCTGTGGGTGAGTGGACACAGCCAGATCCACACTGCGCCCTGCCTGCCCGTCTGCCGTGGGTGAGTGGACACAGCCAGATCCGCACTGCGCCCTGCCTGACCGCCTGCCGTGGGTGAGTGGACACAGCCAGATCCGCACTGCGCCCTGCCTGCCCGTCTCCCGTGGGTGAGTGGACACAGCCAGATCCGCACTGCGCGCTGCCTGCCCGTCTCCCGTGGGCGAGTGGAAACAGCCCGATCCGCACTGTGCGCTGCCTGCCCATCTGTCGTGGGCGAGTGGACACAGCCATATCCGCACTACGCCCTGCCTGACCGTGTGCCGTGGGTGAGTGGACACAGCCAGATCCACACTGCGCCCTGCCTTCCCGTCTGCCGTGGGCGAGTAGACACACCCAGATCCGCACTGCGCCCTGCCTGACCGTCTGCCGTGGGTGAGTGGACACAGCCAGATCCGCACTGCGCCCTGCCTGACCGCCTGCCGTGGTTGAGTGGACACAGCCAGATCCGCACTACGCGCTGCCTGCCCGTCTGTCGTGGGCGAGTGTACACAGCCATATCCGTACTGCGCCCTTACTGCCCGTCTGCCGTGGGTGAGTGGACACAGCCAGATCCTCACTGCGCCCTGCCTGCCCGTCTGCCGTGGGCGAGTGGACACAGCCAGGTCCGCACTGCGCACTGCCTGACCGTCCGCCGTGGGTGAGTGGACACAGCCAGATCCGCACTGCGCCCTGCCTGACCGCCTGTCGTGGGTGATTGGACACAGCCAGATCCGCACTGCGCCCTGCCTGACCCTCTGCCGTGGGTGAGTGGACACAGCCAGATCCACACTGCGCCCTGCCTGCCCGTCTGCCGTGGGTGAGTGGACACAGCCAGATCCCAACTGCGCCCTGCCTGACCGTCTCCCGTGGGTGAGTGGACACAGCCAGATCCGCACTGCGCCTTGCCTGCCCGTCTCACGTGGGTGAGTGGACACAGCCAGATCCGCACTGCAACCTACCTGCCCGTCTCCCGTGGGTGAGTGGACACAGCCAGATCCCCACTGCACCCTGCCTGACCGTCCTTCGTGGGTGAGGGGACACCGCCATATCCGCACTGCGCCCTGCCTGCCCGTTTCCCGTGGGTGAGTTGACACAGCCAGATCCGCACTGCGCCCTGCCTGCCAGTCTCCCGTCAGTGAGTGGACATAGCCAGATCCGCACTGCGCCCTGCCTGCCCATCTCCCGTGGGTGAGTGGACACAGCCAGATCCGCACTGCGCGCTGCCTGCCCGTCTCCCGTGGGCGAGTGGACTCAGCCAGATCCGCCTTGCGCCCTGCCTGCCCGTCTGTCGTGGGTGAGTGGACACAGCCAGATCCGCACTGCGCCCTGCCTGCCCGTCTCCAGTGGGAGAGTGGACACAGCCAGATCCGGACTGCGCCCTGCCTGCCCGTCTGCCGTGGGCGAGTGGACACAGCCAGACCCGCACTGCGCCCTGCCTGACCGCCTGCCGTGGGTGAGTGGACACAGCCAGATCCGCACTGCGCCCTGCCTGCCCGTCTCCCGTGGGCGAGTGGACACAGCCAGATCCGCACTGCGCCCTGCCTGCCCTTCTGCCGTGGGTGAGTGGACACAGCCAGATCCGCACTGCGCCCTGCCTGACCGTCTGCCGTGGGTGAGTGGACACAACCAGATTTGCACTGCGCCCTGCCTGCCGTCTCCCGTGGGTGAGTGGACACAGCCAGATCCGCACTGCGCCCTTCCTGACCGTCTGCCGTGGGTGAGTGGACACAGCCAGATCCGCACTGCGCCCTGCCTGCCCGTCACCAGTGGGCGGGTGGACACAGCCAGATCCGCACTGCGCCCTGCCAGACCGCCTGCCGTGGGTAAGTGGACACACCCAGATCCGCACTGTGCCCTGCCTGTCCGTCTCTCGTGGGTGAGTGGACACAGCCAGATCCGCACTGCGCCCTGCCTGACCGTCTGCCGTGGGTGAGTGGACACAGCCAGATCCGCACTGCGCCCTGCCTGCCCGTCTCCCGTGGGTGAGTGGACACAGCCAGATCCGCACTGCGCCTTGCCTGCCCGTCTCCCGTCAGTGAGTGGACACAGCCAGATCCGCACTGCGCCCTGCCTGCCCGTCTCCCGTGGGTGAGTGGACACAGCCAGATCCGCACTGCGCGCTGCCTGCCCGTCTCCCGTAGGCGAGTGGACTCAGCCAGATCTGCACTGCTCCCTGCCTGCCCGTCTCCCGTGGGTGTGTGGACACAGCCAGATCCTCACTGCACCCTGCCTGACCGTCCTTCGTGGGTGAGTGGACACCGCCAGATCCGCACTGCACCCTGCCTGCCCGTCTCCCGTGGGTGAGTGGACACAGCCAGATCCGCACTGCGCGCTGCATGCCCGTCTCCCGTGGGCGAGTGGACACAGTCAGATCCGCACTACGCCCTGCCTGCCCGCCTCCCGTGGGCGAGTGGACACAGCCAGATCCGCACTGCGCCCTGCCTGACCGTCTGCCGTCGGTGAGTGGACACAGCCAGATCCACACTGCGCCCTGCCTGCCCGTCTGCCGTGGGCGAGTGGACACAGCCAGATCCGCACTGCGCACTCTCTGACCGTCTGCCGTGGGTGAGTGGACACAGCCAAATCCGCACTGCGCCCTGCCTGCCCGTCTCCCGTCAGTGAGTGGACACAGCCAGATCCGCACTGTGCCCTGCCTGCCCGTCTCCCGTGGGTGAGTGGACACAGCCAGATCCACACTGCGCCCTGCCTGCCCGTCTGCCGTGGGTGAGTGGACACAGCCAGATCCACACTGCGCCCTGCCTTCCCGTCTGCCGTGGGCGAGTAGACACAGCCAGATCCGCACTGCGCCCTGCCGGACCGCCTGCCGTGGGTGAGTGGACACAGCCAGATCCGCACTGCGCCCTGCCTGCCTGTCTCCAGTGGGCGAGTGGACACAGCCAGATCCGGACTGCGCCCTGCCTGCCCGTCTGCCGTGGGCGAGTGGACACAGCCAGATCCGCACTGCGCCCTGCCTGACCGCCTGCCGTGGGTGAGTGGACACAGCCAGATCCGCACTGCGCCCTGCCTGACCGCCTGCCGTGGGTGAGTGGACACAGCCAGATCCGCACTGCGCCCTGCCTGACCGACTGCCGTGGGTGAGTGGACACAGACAGATCCGCACTGCGCCCTGCCTGCCATCTTCCGTGGGTGGGTGGACACAGCCAGTTCCGCACTGCGCCCTGCCTGACCGTCTGCCGTGGGTGAGTGGACACAGCCAGATCCGCACTGTGCCCTGCCTGCCCGTCTCCCGTGAGTGAGTGGACACAGCCAGATCCGCACTGCGCCTTGCCTGCCCGTCTCCCGTCAGTGAGTGGACACAGCCAGATCCGCACTGCGCCCTGCCTGCCCGTCTCCCGTTGGCGAGTGGACACAGCCAAATCCGCACTGCGCCCTGCCTGCCGGTCTCCCGTGGGTGAGTGGACACAGCCAGATCCGCACTGCGCCCTGCCTGCCCGTCTGCCGTGGGCGAGCGGACACAGCCAGATCCGCACTGCGCCCTGCCTGACCGCCTGTCGTGGGTGAGTGGACACAGCCAAATCCGCACTGCGCCCTGCCTGCCGGTCTCCCGTGGGTGAGTGGACACAGCCAGATCCGCACTGCGCCCTGCCTGCCCGTCTGCCGTGTGTGACTGGACACAGCCAGATCCGCACTGCGCCCTGCCTGACCGTCTCCCGTGGGTGAGTGGACACAGCCAGATCCGCACTGCGCCTTGCCTGCCCGTCTCACGTGGGTGAGTGGACACAGCCAGATCCGCACTGCGCCCTACCTGCCCGTCTCCCGTGGGTGTGTGGACACAGCCAGATCCGCACTGCACCCTGCCTGACCGTCCTTCGTGGGTGAGTGGACACCGCCAGATCCGCACTGCGCCCTGCCTGCCCGTCTCCCGTGGGTGAGTGGACACAGCCAGATCCGCACTGCGCCCTGCCTGCCCGTCTCCCGTCGGTGAGTGGACACAGCCAGATCCGCACTGCGCCCTGCCTGCCCGTCTCCCGTGGGTGAGTGGACACAGCCAGATCCGCACTGCGCGCTGCCTGCCCGTCTCCCGTGGGTGAGTGGAGACAGCCAGATCCGCACTGCGCCCTGCCTGCCCGTCTGTCGTGGGCGAGTGGACACAGCCAGATCCGTACTGCGCCCTGCCTGACCGTCTGCCGTCGGTGAGTGGACACAGCCAGATCCGGACTGCGCCCTGCCTGCCCGTCTGCCCTGGGCGAGTGGACACAGCCAGATCCGCACTGTGCACTGCCTGACCGTCTGCCGTGGGTGAGTGGCACAGCCAGATCCGCACTGCGCCCTGCCTGACCGCCTGCCGTGGGTGAGTGGACACAGCCAGATCCGCACTGCGCCCTGCCTGACCGTCTGCCGTGGGTGAGTGGACACAGCCAGATCCACACTGCGCCCTGCCTGCCCGTCTGCCGTGGGCGAGTGGACACAGCCAGATCCGCACTGCGCCCTGCCTGACCGTCTGCCGTGGGTGAGTGGACACAGCCAGATCCGCACTGCGCCCTGCCTGACCGCCTGCCATGGGTGAGTGGACACAGCCAGATCCGCACTGCGCCCTGCCTGCCCGTCTCCCGGGGGCGAGTGGACACAGCCAGATCCGCACTGCACCCTGCCTGCCCTTCTGCCGTGGGTGAGTGGACACAGCCAGATCCGAACTGCGCCCTGCCTGACCGTCTGCCGTGGGTGAGTGGACACAGCCAGATCCGCACTGCGCCCTGCCTGCCATCTCCCGTGGGTGAGTGGACACAGCCAGATCCGCACTGCGCCCTTCCTGACCGTCTGCCGTGTGTGAGTGGACACAGCCAGATCCGCACTGTGCCCTGCCTGCCGGTCTCCCGTGGGCGAGTGGACACAGCCAGATCCGCACTGCGCCCTGCCTGCCCGTCTGTCGTGGGCGAGTGGACACAGCCAGATCCGCACTACGCCCTTCCTGACCGTCTGCCGTGCGTGAGTGGACACAGCCAAATCCGCACTGCGCCCTACCTGCCCGTCTCCTGTCAGTGAGTGGACACAGCCAGATCCGCACTGTGCCCTGCCTGCCCGTCTCCCGTGGGTGAGTGGACACAGCCAGATCCACACTGCGCCCTGCCTGACCGTCTGCCGTGGGTGAGTGGACACAGCCAGATCCGCACTGCGCCCTGCCTGCCCGTCACCAGTGGGCGAGTGGACACAGCCAGATCCGCACTGCGCCCTGCCTGACCGCCTGCCGTGGGTGAGTGGACACACCCAGATCCGCACTGCGCCCTGCCTGCCCGTCTCCCGTGGGTGAGTGGACACAGCCAGATCCGCACTGCGCCCTGCCTGCCCGTCTCCCGTCGGTGAGTGGACACAGCCAGATCCGCACTGCGCCCTGCCTGCCCGTCTCCCGTGGGTGAGTGGACACAGCCAGATCCGCACTGCGCGCTGCCTGCCCGTCTCCCGTGGGTGAATGGAGACAGCCAGATCCGCACTGCGCCCTGCCTGCCCGTCTGTCGTGGGCGAGTGGACACAGCCAGATCCGTACTGCGCCCTGCCTGACCGTCTGCCGTCGGTGAGTGGACACAGCCAGATCCACACTGCGCCCTGCCTGCCCGTCTGCCGTGGGCGAGTGGACACAGCCAGATCCGCACTGCGCACTGCCTGACCGTCTGCCGTGGGTGAGTGGCACAGCCAGATCCGCACTGCGCCCTGCCTGACCGCCTGCCGTGGGTGAGTGGACACAGCCAGATCGGCACTGCGCCCTGCCTGACCGTCTGCCGTGGGAGAGTGGACACAGCCAGATCCACACTGCGCCCTGCCTGCCCGTCTGCCGTGGGCGAGTGGACACAGCCAGATCCGCACTGCGCCCTGCCTGACCGTCTGCCGTGGGTGAGTGGACACAGCCAGATCCGCACTGCGCCCTGCCTGACCGCCTGCCGTGGGTGAGTGGACACAGCCAGATCCGCACTGCGCCCTGCCTGCCCGTCTCCCGGGGGCGAGTGGACACAGCCAGATCCGCACTGCGCCCTGCCTGCCCTTCTGCCGTGGGTGAGTGGACACAGCCAGAACCGCACTGCGCCCTGCCTGACCGTCTGCCGTGGGTGAGTGGACACAGCCAGATCCGCACTGCGCCCTGCCTGCCATCTCCCGTGGGTGAGTGGACACAGCCAGATCCGCACTGCGCCCTTCCTGACCGTCTGCCGTGTGTGAGTGGACACAGCCAGATCCGCACTGTGCCCTGCCTGCCGGTCTCCCGTGGGCGAGTGGACACAGCCAGATCCGCACTGCGCCCTGCCTGCCCGTCTGCCGTGGGCGAGTGGACACAGCCAGATCAGCACTACGCCCTTCCTGACCGTCTGCCGTGGGTGCGTGGACACAGCCAAATCCGCACTGCGCCCTGCCTGCCCGTCTCCTGTCAGTGAGTGGACACAGCCAGATCCGCACTGTGCCCTGCCTGCCCGTCTCCCGTGGGTGAGTGGACACAGCCAGATCCACACTGCGCCCTGCCTGACCGTCTGCCGTGGGTGAGTGGACACAGCCAGATCCGCACTGCGCCCTGCCTGCCCGTCACCAGTGGGCGAGTGGACACAGCCAGATCCGCACTGCGCCCTGCCTGACCGCCTGCCGTGGGTGAGTGGACACACCCAGATCCGCACTGCGCCCTGCCTGCCCGTCTCCCGTGGGTGAGTGGACACAGCCAGATCCGCACTGCGCCCTGCCTGACCGTCTGCCGTGGGTGAGTGGACACAGCCAGATCCGCACTGCGCCCTGCCTGCCCGTCTCCCGTGGGTGAGTGGACACAGCCAGATCCGCACTGCGCCTTGCCTGCCCTTCTCCCGTCAGTGAGTGGACACAGCCAGATCCGCACTGCGCCCTGCCTGCCCGTCTCCCGTGGGCGAGTGGACACAGTCAGATCCGCACTACGCCCTGCCTGCCCGTCTCCCGTGGGCGAGTGGACACAGCCAGATCCGCACTGTGCCCTGCCTGATCGTCTGCCGTGGGTGAGAGGACAGAGCCAGATCCACACTGCGCCCTGCCTGCCCCTCTGCCGTCGGCGAGTGGACACAGCCAGATCCGCACTGCGCCCTGCCTGACCGTCTGCCGTGGGCGAGTGTACACAGCCAGATCCGCACTGCGCCCTGCCTGCCCGTCTCCCGTGGGCGAGTGGACACAGCCAGATCCGCACTGCGCCCTGCCTGCCCGTCTCCCGTGGGCGAGTGGACACAGCCAGATCCGCACTGCGCACTGCCTGCCCGTCTCCAGTGGGCGAGTGGATACAGCCAGATCCGCACTGCGCCCTGCCTGCCTGTCTCCAGTGGGTGAGTGGACACAGCCAGATCCACACTGCGCACTGCCTGCCCGTCTGCCGTGGGTGAGTGGACACAGTCAGATCCGCACTGCGCCCTGCCTGACCGTCTCCCGTGGGTGAGTGGACACAGCCAGATCCGCACTGCGCCCTGCCTGCCCGTCTCCCGTGGGTGAGTGGACACAGCCAGATCCGCACTGCGCACTGCCTGCCCGTCTCCTGTGGGCGAGTGGACACAGCCAGATCCGCACTGCGCGCTGCCTGCCCGTCTGTCGTGGGCGAGTGGACACAGCCATATCCGCACTGCGCCCTGCCTGCCCGACTGCCGTGGGTGAGTGGACACAGCCAGATCCACACTGCGCCCTGCCTGCCCGTCTGCCGTGGGCGAGCGGACACAGCCAGACCCGCACTGCGCCCTGCCTGACCGCCTGCCGTGGGTGAGTGGACACAGCCAGATCCGCACTGCGCCCTGCCTGCCCGTCTCCCGTGGGCGAGTGGACACAGCCAGATCCGCACTGCGCCCTGCCTGCCCTTCTGCCGTGGGTGAGTGGACACAGCCAGATCCGCACTGCGCCCTGCCTGACCGTCTGCCGTGGGTGAGTGGACACAGCCAGATTTGCACTGCGCCCTGCCTGCCGTCTCCCGTGGGTGAGTGGACACAGCCAGATCCGCACTGCGCCCTTCCTGACCGTCTGCCGTGGGTGAGTGGACACAGCCAGATCCGCACTGCGCCCTGCCTGCCCGTCTCCCGTGGGTGAGTGGACACAGCCAGATCCGCACTGCGCCCTGCCTGACCGTCTGCCGTGGGTGAGTGGACACAGCCAGATCCGCACTGCGCCCTGCCTGCCCGTCTCCCGTGGGTGAGTGGACACAGCCAGATCCGCAGTGCGCCTTGCCTGCCCGTCTCCCGTCAGTGAGTGGACACAGCCAGATCCGCACTGCGCCCTGCCTGCCCGTCTCCCGTGGGTGAGTGGACACAGCCAGATCCGCACTGCGCGCTGCCTGCCCGTCTCCCGTGGGCGAGTGGACTCAGCCAGATCTGCACTGCGCCCTGCCTGCCCGTCTCCCGTGGGTGTGTGGACACAGCCAGATCCTCACTGCACCCTGCCTGACCGTCCTTCGTGGGTGAGTGGACACCGCCAGATTCGCACTGCACCCTGCCTGCCCGTCTCCCGTGGGTGAGTGGACACAGCCAGATCCGCACTGCGCGCTGCATGCCCGTCTCCCGTGGGCGAGTGGACACAGTCAGATCCGCACTACGCCCTGCCTGCCCGCCTCCCGTGGGCGAGTGGACACAGCCAGATCCGCACTGCGCCCTGCCTGACCGTCTGCCGTCGGTGAGTGGACACAGCCAGATCCACACTGCGCCCTGCCTGCCCGTCTGCCGTGGGCGAGTGGACACAGCCAGATCCGCACTGCGCACTGTCTGACCGTCTGCCGTGGGTGAGTGGACACAGCCAAATCCGCACTTAGCCCTGCCTGCCCGTCTCCCGTCAGTGAGTGGACACAGCCAGATCCGCACTGTGCCCTGCCTGCCCGTCTCCCGTGGGTGAGTGGACACAGCCAGATCCACACTGCGCCCTGCCTGCCCGTCGTCCGTGGGTGAGTGGACACAGCCAGATCCACACTGCGCCCTGCCTTCCCGTCTGCCGTGGGCGAGTAGACACAGCCAGATCCGCACTGCGCCCTGCCTGACCGCCTGCCGTGGGTGAGTGGACACAGCCAGATCCGCACTGCGCCCTGCCTGCCTGTCTCCAGTTGGCGAGTGGACACAGCCAGATCCGGACTGCGCCCTGCCTGCCCGTCTGCCGTGGGCGAGTGGACACAGCCAGATCCGCACTGCGCCCTGCCTGACCGCCTGCCGTGGGCGAGTGGACACAGCCAGATCCGCACTGCGCCCTGCCTGACCGCCTGCCGTGGGTGAGTGGACACAGCCAGATCCGCACTGCGCCCTGCCTGACCGACTGCCGTGGGTGAGTGGACACAGACAGATCCGCACTGCGCCCTGCCTGCCATCTTCCGTGGGTGGGTGGACACAGCCAGTTCCGCACTGCGCCCTGCCTGACCGTCTGCCGTGGGTGAGTGGACACAGCCAGATCCGCCATGTGCCCTGCCTGCCCGTCTCCCGTGAGTGAGTGGACACAGCCAGATCCGCACTGCGCCTTGCCTGCCCGTCTCCCGTCAGTGAGTGGACACAGCCAGATCCGCACTGCGCCCTGCCTGCCCGTCTCCCGTTGGCGAGTGGACACAGCCAAATCCGCACTGCGCCCTGCCTGCCGGTCTCCCGTGGGTGAGTGGACACAGCCAGATCCGCACTGCGCCCTGCCTGCCCGTCTGCCGTGGGCGAGCGGACACAGCCAGATCCGCACTGCGCCCTGCCTGACCGCCTGTCGTGGGTGAGTGGACACAGCCAGATCCGCACTGCGCCCTGCCTGACCGTCTGCCGTGGGTGAGGGGACACAGCCAGATCCACACTGCGCCCTGCCTGCCCGTCTGCCGTGTGTGAGTGGACACAGCCAGATCCGCACTGCGCCCTGCCTGACCGTCTCCCGTGGGTGAGTGGACACAGCCAGATCCGCACTGCGCCTTGCCTGCCCGTCTCACGTGGGTGAGTGGACACAGCCAGATCCGCACTGCGCCCTACCTGCCCGTCTCCCGTGGGTGTGTGGACACAGCCAGATCCGCACTGCACCCTGCCTGACCGTCCTTCGTGGGTGAGTGGACACCGCCAGATCCGCACTGCGCCCTGCCTGCCCGTCTCCCGTGGGTGAGTGGACACAGCCAGATCCGCACTGCGCCCTGCCTGCCCGTCTCCCGTCGGTGAGTGGACACAGCCAGATCCGCACTGCGCCCTGCCTGCCCGTCTCCCGTGGGTGAGTGGACACAGCCAGATCCGCACTGCGCGCTGCCTGCCCGTCTCCCGTGGGTGAGTGGAGACAGCCAGATCCGCACTGCGCCCTGCCTGCCCGTCTGTCGTGGGCGAGTGGACACAGCCAGATCCGTACTGCGCCCTGCCTGACCGTCTGCCGTCGGTGAGTGGACACAGCCAGATCCGGACTGCGCCCTGCCTGCCCGTCTGCCGTGGGCGAGTGGACACAGCCAGATCCGCACTGCGCACTGCCTGACCGTCTGCCGTGGGTGAGTGGCACAGCCAGATCCGCACTGCGCCCTGCATGACCGCCTGCCGTGGGTGAGTGGACACAGCCAGATCCGCACTGCGCCCTGCCTGACCGTCTGCCGTGGGTGAGTGGACACAGCCAGATCCACACTGCGCCCTGCCTGCCCGTCTGCCGTGGGCGAGTGGACACAGCCAGATCCGCACTGCGCCCTGCCTGACCGTCTGCCGTGGGTGAGTGCACACAGCCAGATCCGCACTGCGCCCTGCCTGACCGCCTGCCATGGGTGAGTGGACACAGCCAGATCCGCACTGCGCCCTGCCTGCCCGTCTCCCGGGGGCGAGTGGACACAGCCAGATCCGCACTGCGCCCTGCCTGCCCTTCTGCCGTGGGTGAGTGGACACAGCCAGAACCGCACTGCGCCCTGCCTGACCGTCTGCCGTGGGTGAGTGGACACAGCCAGATCCGCACTGCGCCCTGCCTGCCATCTCCCGTGGGTGAGTGGACACAGCCAGATCCGCACTGCGCCCTTCCTGACCGTCTGCCGTGTGTGAGTGGACACAGCCAGATCCGCACTGTGCCCTGCCTGCCGGTCTCCCGTGGGCGAGTGGACACAGCCAGATCCGCACTGCGCGCTGCCTGCCCGTCTCCCGTGGGTGAGTGGAGACAGCCAGATCCGCACTGCGCCCTGCCTGCCCGTCTGTCGTGGGCGAGTGGACACAGCCAGATCCGTACTGCGCCCTGCCT
This sequence comes from Microcebus murinus, assembly GCF_040939455.1. NCBI lineage: Eukaryota > Metazoa > Chordata > Mammalia > Primates > Cheirogaleidae > Microcebus > Microcebus murinus. Next base: position 674,490 of record NW_027438948.1, on the reverse strand, counting down.
GACCGTCTGCCGTCGGTGAGTGGACACAGCCAGATCCGCACTGCGCCCTGCCTGACCGTCTGCCGTGGGTGAGTGGACACAGCCAGATCCACACTGCGCCCTGCCTGCCCGTCTGGCGTGGGTGAGTGGACACAGCCAGATCCGCACTGCGCCCTGCCTGCCCGTCTCCCGTCCGTGAGTGGACACAGCCAGATCCGCACTGCGCCCTGCCTGCCCGTCTCCCGTGGGTGAGTGGACACAGCCAGATCCGCACTGCGCGCTGCCTGCCTGTCTCCCGTGGGCGAGTGGACACAGCCAGATCCGCACTACGCCCTGCCTGCCCGTCTCCCGTGGGCGAGTGGACACAGCCAGATCCGCACTGCGCCCTGCCTGACCGTCTGCCGTCGGTGAGTGGACACAGCCAGATCCACACTGCGCCCTGCCTGCCCGTCTGCCGTGGGCGAGTGGACACAGCCAGATCCGCACTGCGCACTGCCTGACCGTCTGCCGTGGGTGAGTGGCACAGCCAGATCCGCACTGCGCCCTGCCTGACCGCCTGCCGTGGGTGAGTGGACACAGCCAGATCCGCACTGCGCCCTGCCTGCCCGTCTGCCGTGGGCGAGTGGACACAGCCAGATCAGCACTACGCCCTTCCTGACCGTCTGCCGTGGGTGCGTGGACACAGCCAAATCCGCACTGCGCCCTGCCTGCCCGTCTCCTGTCAGTGAGTGGACACAGCCAGATCCGCACTGTGCCCTGCCTGCCCGTCTCCCGTGGGTGAGTGGACACAGCCAGATCCACACTGCGCCCTGCCTGACCGTCTGCCGGGGTGAGTGGACACAGCCAGATCCGCACTGCGCCCTGCCTGCCCGTCACCAGTGGGCGAGTGGACACAGCCAGATCCGCACTGCGCCCTGCCTGACCGCCTGCCGTGGGTGAGTGGACACAGCCAGATCCGCACTGCGCCCTGCCTGCCCGTCACCAGTGGGCGAGTGGACACAGCCAGATCCGCACTGCGCCCTGCCTGCCCGTCTCCCGTGGGTGAGTGGACACAGCCAGATCCGCACTGCGCCCTGCCTGACCGTCTGCCGTGGGTGAGTGGACACAGCCAGATCCGCACTGCGCCCTGCCTGCCCGTCTCCCGTGGGTGAGTGGACACAGCCAGATCCGCACTGCGCCTTGCCTGCCCGTCTCCCGTCAGTGAGTGGACACAGCCAGATCCACACTGCGCACTGCATGTCCGTCTCCCGTGGGCGAGTGGACACAGTCAGATCCGCACTACGCCCTGTCTGCCCGTCTCCCGTGGGCGAGTGGACACAGCCAGATCCGCACTGTGCCCTGCCTGATCGTCTGCCGTGGGTGAGAGGACAGAGCCAGATCCACACTGCGCCCTGCCTGCCCCTCTGCCGTCGGCGAGTGGACACAGCCAGATCCGCACTGCGCCCTGCCTGACCGTCTGCCGTGGGCGAGTGTACACAGCCAGATCCGCACTGCGCCCTACCTGCCCGTCTCCCGTGGGCGAGTGGACACAGCCAGATCCGCACTGCGCCCTGCCTGCCCGTCTCCAGTGGGCGAGTGGACACAGCCAGATCCGCACTGCGCCCTGCATGCCCGTCTGCCGTGGGCGAGTGGACACAGCCAGATCCGCACTGCGCCCTTCCTGCCCGTCTCCCGTGGGCGAGTGGACACAGCCAGATCCGCACTGCGCCCTGCATGCCCTTCTGCCGTGGGTGAGTGGACACAGCCAGATCCGCACTGCGCCCTGCCTGACCGTCTGCCGTGGGTGAGTGGACACAGCCAGATCCGCACTGCGCCCTGCCTGCCATCTCCCGTGGGTGAGTGGACACAGCCAGATCCGCACTGCGCCCTGCCTGACCGTCTGCCGTGTGTGAGTGGACACAGCCAGATCCGCACTGTGCCCTGCCTGCCGGTCTCCCGTGGGCGAGTGGACACAGCCAGATCCGCACTGCGCCCTGCCTGACCGTCTGCCGTGGGTGAGTGGACACAGCCAAATCCGCACTGCGCCCTGCCTGCCCGTCTCCCGTCAGTGAGTGGACACAGCCAGATCCGCACTGTGCCCTGCCTGCCCGTCTGCCGTGGGTGAGTGGACACAGCCAGATCCACACTGCGCCCTGCCTGCCCGTCTGCCGTGGGTGAGTGGACACAGCCAGATCCACACTGCGCCCTGCCTTCCCGTCTGCAGTGGGTGAGTAGACACAGCCAGATCCGCACTGCGCCCTGCCTGACCGTCTGCTGTGGGTGAGTGGACACAGCCAGATCCGCACTGCGCCCTGCCTGACCGCCTGCCGTGGGTTAGTGGACACAGCCAGATCCGCACTGCGCCCTGCCTGACCGCCTGCCGTGGGTGAGGGGACACAGCCAGATCCGCACTGCGCCCTGCCTGACCGTCTGCCGTGGGTGAGTGGACACAGCCAGATCCGCACTGCGCCCTGCCTGACCGCCTGCCGTGGGTGAGTGGACACAGCCAGATCCGCACTGCGCCCTGCCTGCCCGTCTCCCGGGGGCGAGTGGACACAGCCAGATCCGCACTGCGCCCTGCCTGCCCTTCTGCCGTGGGTGAGTGGACACAGCCAGAACCGCACTGCGCCCTGCCTGACCGTCTGCCGTGGGTGAGTGGACACAGCCAGATCCGCACTGCGCCCTGCCTGCCATCTCCTGTGGGTGAGTGGACACAGCCAGATCCGCACTGCGCCCTTCCTGACCGTCTGCCGTGTGTGAGTGGACACAGCCAGATCCGCACTGTGCCCTGCCTGCCGGTCTCCCGTGGGCGAGTGGACACAGCCAGATCCGCACTGCGCCCTGCCTGCCCGTCTGCCGTGGGCGAGTGGACACAGCCAGATCAGCACTACGCCCTTCCTGACCGTCTGCCGTGGGTGCGTGGACACAGCCAAATCCGCACTGCGCCCTGCCTGCCCGTCTCCTGTCAGTGAGTGGACACAGCCAGATCCGCACTGTGCCCTGCCTGCCCGTCTCCCGTGGGTGAGTGGACACAGCCAGATCCGCACTGCGCCCTGCATGCCCGTCTGCCGTGGGCGAGTGGACACAGCCAGATCCGCACTGCGCCCTTCCTGCCCGTCTCCCGTGGGCGAGTGGACACAGCCAGATCCGCACTGCGCCCTGCATGCCCTTCTGCCGTGGGTGAGTGGACACATCCAGATCCGCACTGCGCCCTGCCTGACCGTCTGCCGTGGGTGAGTGGACACAGCCAGATCCGCACTGCGCCCTGCCTGCCGTCTCCCGTGGGTGAGTGGACACAGCCAGATCCGCACTGCGCCCTGCCTGACCGTCTGCCGTGTGTGAGTGGACACAGCCAGATCCGCACTGTGCCCTGCCTGCCGGTCTCCCGTGGGCGAGTGGACACAGCCAGATCCGCACTGCGCCCTGCCTGACCGTCTGCCGTGGGTGAGTGGACACAGCCAAATCCGCACTGCGCCCTGCCTGCCCGTCTCCCGTCAGTGAGTGGACACAGCCAGATCCGCACTGTGCCCTGCCTGCCCGTCTGCCGTGGGTGAGTGGACACAGCCAGATCCACACTGCGCCCTGCCTGCCCGTCTGCCGTGGGTGAGTGGACACAGCCAGATCCACACTGCGCCCTGCCTTCCCGTCTGCAGTGGGTGAGTAGACACAGCCAGATCCGCACTGCGCCCTGCCTGACCGTCTGCTGTGGGTGAGTGGACACAGCCAGATCCGCACTGCGCCCTGCCTGACCGCCTGCCGTGGGTTAGTGGACACAGCCAGATCCGCACTGCGCCCTGCCTGCCTGTCTCCAGTGGGCGAGTGGACACAGCCAGATCCGGACTGCGCCCTGCCTGCCCGTCTGCCGTGGGCGAGTGGACACAGCCAGATCCGCACTGCGCCCTGCCTGACCGCCTGCCGTGGGTGAGTGGACACAGCCAGATCCGCACTGCGCCCTGCCTGCCCGTCTCCCGTGGGCGAGTGGACACAGCCAGATCCTCACTGCGCCCTGCCTGCCCTTCTGCCGTGGGTGAGTGGACACAGCCAGATCCGCACAGCGCCCTGCCTGACCGCCTGCCGTGGGTGAGTGGACACAGCCAGATCCACACTGCGCCCTGCCTGCCCGTCTGCCGTGGGTGAGTGGACACAGCCAGATCCGCACTGCGCCTTGCCTGCCCGTCTCCCGTCAGTGAGTGGACACAGCCATAATCGCACAGCGCCCTGCCTGCCCGTCTGCCGTGGGTGAGTGGACACAGCCAGATCCGCACTGCGCCTTGCCTGCCCGTGTCCCGTCAGTGAGTGGACACAGCCAGATCCGTACTGCGCCCTGCCTGCCCGTCTCCCGTGGGTGAGTGGACACAGCCAGATCCGCACTGCGCGCTGCCTGCCCGTCTCCCGTGGGCGAGTGGAAACAGCCAGATCCGCACTGCGCGCTGCGTGCACGTCTGTCGTGGGCGAGTGTACACAGCCATATCCGTACTGCGCCCTGACTGCCCGTCTGCCGTGGGTGAGTGGACACAGCCAGATCCTCACTGCGCCCTGCCTGCCCGTCTGCCGTGGGCGAGTGGACACAGCCAGGTCCGCACTGCACCCTGCCTGACCGTCCTTCGTGGGTGAGTGGACACCGCCAGATCCGCACTGCGCCCTGCCTGCCCGTCTCCTGTGGGTGAGTGGACACAGCCTGATCCGCACTGCGCCCTGCCTGCCCGTCTCCCGTCGGTGAGTGGACACAGCCAGATCCGCACTGCGCCCTGCCTGCCCGTCTCCCGTGGGTGAGTGGACACAGCCAGATCCGCACTGCGCGCTGCCTGCCCGTCTCCCGTGGGTGAGTGGAGACAGCCAGATCCGCACTGCGCCCTGCCTGCCCGTCTGTCGTGGGCGAGTGGACACAGCCAGATCCGTACTGCGCCCTGCCTGACAGTCTGCCGTCGGTGAGTGGACACAGCCAGATCCACACTGCGCCCTGCCTGCCCGTCTGCCGTGGGCGAGTGGACACAGCCAGATCCGCACTGCGCCCTGCCTGATCGCCTGCCGTGGGTGAGTGGACACAGCCAGATCCGCACTGCGCCCTGCCTGCCCGTCTCCCGTGGGCGAGTGGACACAGCCAGATCCTCACTGCGCCCTGCCTGCCCTTCTGCCGTGGGTGAGTGGACACAGCCAGATCCGCACTGCGCCCTGCATGACCGACTGCCGTGGGTGAGTGGATACAGCCAGATCCGCACTGCGCCCTGCCTGCCATCTCCCGTGGGTGGGTGGACACAGCCAGTTCCGCACTGCGCCCTGCCTGACCGTCTGCCGTGGGTGAGTGGACACAGCCAAATCCGCACTGCGCCTTGCCTGCCCGTCTCCCGTCAGTGAGTGGACACAGCAAGATCCGCACTGCGCCCTGCCTGCCCGTCTCCCGTTGGCTAGTGGACACAGCCAAATCCGCACTGCGCCCTGCCTGCCGGTCTCCCGTGGGTGAGTGGACACAGCCAGATCCGCTCTGCGCCCTGTCTGCCCGTCTGCCGTGGGCGAGTGGACACAGCCAGATCCGCACTGCGCCCTGCCTGACCGTCTGCCGTGGGTGAGTGGACACAGCCAAATCCCCACTGCGCCCGGCCTGCCCGTCTCCCGTCAGTGAGTGGACACAGCCAGATCCGCACTGTGCCCTGCCTGCCCGTCTCCCGTGGGTGAGTGGACACAGCCAGATCCACACTGCGCCCTGCCTGACCGTCTCCCGTGGGTGAGTGGACACAGCCAGATCCGCACTGCGCCCTGCCTGACCGTCTCCCGTGGGTGAGTGGACACAGCCAGATCCGCACTGCGCCTTGCCTGCCCGTCTCACGTGGGTGAGTGGACACAGCCAGATCCGCACTGCGCCCTACCTGCCCGTCTCCCGTGGGTGTGTGGACACAGCCAGATCCGCACTGCACCCTGCCTGACCGTCCTTCGTGGGTGAGTGGACACCGCCAGATCAGCACTGCGCCCTGCCTGCCCGTGTCCCGTGGGTGAGTGGACACAGCCAGATCCGCACTGCGCCCTGCCTGCCCGTCTGTCGTGGGCGAGTGGACACAGCCAGATCCGTACTGCGCCATGCTTGACCGTCTCCGGTCGGTGAGTGGACACAGCCAGATCCACACTGCGCCCTTCCTGCCCGTCTGCCGTGGGCGAGTGGACACAGCCAGATCCGCACTGCGCACTGCCTGACCGTCTGCCGTGGGTGAGTGGACACAGCCAGATCCGCACTGCGCCCTGCCTGACCGCCTGCCGTGGGTGAGTGGACACAGCCAGATCCGCACTGCGCCCACCTGACCGTCTGCCGTGGGTGAGTGGACACAGCCAGATCCACACTGCGCCCTGCCTGCCCGTCTGCCGTGGGCGAGTGGACACAGCCAGATCCGCACTGCGCCCTGCCTGACCGTCTGCCGTGGGTGAGTGGACACAGCCAGATCCGCACTGCGCCCTGCCTGACCGCCTGCCGTGGGTGAGTGGACACAGCCAGATCTGCACTGCGCCCTGCCTGACCGTCTCCCGGGGGCGAGTGGACACAGCCAGATCTGCACTGCGCCCTCCCTGCCCTTCTGCCGTGGGTGAGTGGACACAGCCAGATCCGCACTGCACCCTGCCTGACCGTCTGCCGTCGGTGAGTGGACACAGCCAGATCCACACTGCGCCCTGCCTGCCCGTCTGCCGTGGGCGAGTGGACACAGCCAGATCCGCACTGCGCCCTGCCTGACCGTCTGCCGTGGGCGAGTGGACACAGCCAGATCCGCACTGCGCCCTGCCTGCCCGTCTGCCGTGGGCGAGTGGACACAGCCAGATCCGCACTGCGCCCTGCCTGACCGTCTGCCGTGGGTGAGTGGACAGAGCCAGATCCACACTGCGCCCTGCCTGCCCGTCTCCCGTGGGCGAGTGGACACAGTCAGATCCGCACTGCGCCCTGCCTGCCCGTCTCCAGTGGGCGAGTGGACGCAGCCAGATCCGCACTGCGCCCTGCCTGCCCGTCTCCCGTGGGCGAGTGGACACAGTCAGATCCGCACTGCGCCCTGCCTGTCCGTCTCCAGTGGGCGAGTGGACACAGCCAGATCCGCACTGCGCCCTGCCTGACCGCCTTCCGTGGGTGAGTGGACACAGCCAGATCCGCACTGCGCCCTGCCTGCCCGTCACCCGTGGGCGAGTGGACAGAGCCAGATCCGCACTGCGCCCTTCCTGACCGCCTGCCGTGGGTGAGTGGACACACCCAGATCCGCACTGTGCCCTGCCTGCCCGTCTCCCGTGGGTGAGTGGACACAGCCAGATCCGCACTGCGCCCTGCCTGCCGGTCTCCCGAGGGCGAGTGGACACAGCCAGATCCGCACTGCGCCCTGCCTGCCCGTCTGCAGTGGGCGAGTGGACACAGCCAGATCCGCACTGCTCCCTGCCTGACCGTCTGCCGTGGGTGACTGGACACAGCCAAATCCGCACTGCGCCCTGCCTGCCCGTCTCCCGTCAGTGAGTGGACACAGCCAGATCCGCACTGCGCCCTGCCTGCCCGTCTCCCGTGGGCGAGTGGACACAGCCAGATCCGCACGGCGCCCTGCCTGCCGGTCTCCCGTGGGTGAGCGGACACAGCCAGATCTGCACTGCGCCCTGCCTGCCGGTCTGCCGTGGGCGAGTAGACAAAGCCAGATCCGCACTGCGCCCTGCCTGACCGTCTGCCGTGGGTGAGTGGACACAGCCAGATCCACACTGCGCCCTGCCTGCCCGTCTGCCTTGGGTGAGTGGACACAGCCAGATCCACACTGCGCCCTGCCTGACAGTCTGCCGTGGGTGAGTGGACACAGCCAGATCCGCACTGCGCCCTGCCTGACCGCCTGCCGTGGGTGAGTGGACACAGCCTGATCCGCACTGCGCCCTGCCTGCCCGTCTCCCCTGGGCGAGTGGACACAGCCAGATTAGCACTGCGCCCTGCTTGCCCGTCTGCCGTGGGTGAGTGGACACAGCCAGATCCGCACTGCGCCCTGCCTGACCGTCTGCCGTGGGTGAGTGGACACAGCCAGATCCACACTGCGCCCTGCCTGCCCGTCTGCCGTGGGTGAGTGGACACAGCCAGATCCGCACTGCGCCCTTCCTGACCGTCTCCCGTGGGTGAGTGGACACAGCCAGATCCGCACTGCGCCCTGCCTGCCCGTCTCCCGTGGGTGAGTGGACACAGCCAGATCCGCACTGCACCTTGCCTGCCTGTCTCCCGTCAGTGAGTGGACACAGCCAGATCCGCACTGCGCCCTGCCTGCCCGTCTGCCGTGGGCGAGTGGACACAGCCAGATCCGCACTGCGCCCTGCCTGACCGTCTGCCGTGGGTGAGTGGACAGAGCCAGATCCACACTGCGCCCTGCCTGCCCGTCTCCCGTGGGCGAGTGGACACAGTCAGATCCGCACTGCGCCCTGCCTGCCCGTCTCCAGTGGGCGAGTGGACGCAGCCAGATCCGCACTGCGCCCTGCCTGCCCGTCTCCCGTGGGCGAGTGGACACAGTCAGATCCGCACTGCGCCCTGCCTGTCCGTCTCCAGTGGGCGAGTGGACACAGCCAGATCCGCACTGCGCCCTGCCTGACCGCCTTCCGTGGGTGAGTGGACACAGCCAGATCCGCACTGCGCCCTGCCTGCCCGTCACCCGTGGGCGAGTGGACAGAGCCAGATCCGCACTGCGCCCTTCCTGACCGCCTGCCGTGGGTGAGTGGACACACCCAGATCCGCACTGGGCCCTGCCTGCCCGTCTCCCGTGGGTGAGTGGACACAGCCAGATCCGCACTGCGCCCTGCCTGCCGGTCTCCCGAGGGCGAGTGGACACAGCCAGATCCGCACTGCGCCCTGCCTGCCCGTCTGCAGTGGGCGAGTGGACACAGCCAGATCCGCACTGCTCCCTGCCTGACCGTCTGCCGTGGGTGACTGGACACAGCCAAATCCGCACTGCGCCCTGCCTGCCCGTCTCCCGTCAGTGAGTGGACACAGCCAGATCCGCACTGCGCCCTGCCTGCCCGTCTCCCGTGGGCGAGTGGACACAGCCAGATCCCCACGGCGCCCTGCCTGCCGGTCTCCCGTGGGTGAGCGGACACAGCCAGATCTGCACTGCGCCCTGCCTGCCGGTCTGCCGTGGGCGAGTAGACAAAGCCAGATCCGCACTGCGCCCTGCCTGACCGTCTGCCGTGGGTGAGTGGACACAGCCAGATCCACACTGCGCCCTGCCTGCCCGTCTGCCTTGGGTGAGTGGACACAGCCAGATCCACACTGCGCCCTGCCTGACAGTCTGCCGTGGGTGAGTGGACACAGCCAGATCCGCACTGCGCCCTGCCTGACCGCCTGCCGTGGGTGAGTGGACACAGCCTGATCCGCACTGCGCCCTGCCTGCCCGTCTCCCCTGGGCGAGTGGACACAGCCAGATTAGCACTGCGCCCTGCTTGCCCGTCTGCCGTGGGTGAGTGGACACAGCCAGATCCGCACTGCGCCCTGCCTGACCGTCTGCCGTGGGTGAGTGGACACAGCCAGATCCACACTGCGCCCTGCCTGCCCGTCTGCCGTGGGTGAGTGGACACAGCCAGATCCGCACTGCGCCCTTCCTGACCGTCTCCCGTGGGTGAGTGGACACAGCCAGATCCGCACTGCGCCCTGCCTGCCCGTCTCCCGTGGGTGAGTGGACACAGCCAGATCCGCACTGCACCTTGCCTGCCTGTCTCCCGTCAGTGAGTGGACACAGCCAGATCCGCACTGCGCCCTGCCTGCCTGTCTCCCGTGGGTGAGTGGACACAGCCAGATCTGCACTGCGCGCTGCCTGCCCGTCTCCCGTGGGCGAGTGGAAACAGCCCGATCCGCACTGCGCGCTGCCTGCCCATCTGTTGTGGGCGAGTGGACACAGCCATATCCGCACTGCGCCCTGCCTGCCCGTCTGCCGTGGGTGAGTGGACACAGCCAGATCCACACTGCGCCCTGCCTGCCCGTCTGCCGTGGGTGAGTGGACACAGCCAGATCCGCACTGCGCCCTGCCTGACCATCTCCCGTGGGTGAGTGGACACAGCCAGATGCGCACTGCGCCCTGCCTGCCCGTCTCCCCTGGGCAAGTGGACACAGCCAGATCCGCACTGCGCCCTGCCTGCCCGTATGCCGTGGGTGAGTGGACACAGCCAGATCCGCACTGCGCCCTTCCTGACCGTCTGCCGTGGGTGAGTGGACACAGCCAGATCCACACTGGCCCTGCCTGCCCGTCTGCCGTGGGTGAGTGGACACAGCCAGATGCGCACTGCGCCCTGCCTGCCCGTCTCCCCTGGGCAAGTGGACACAGCCAGATCCGCACTGCGCCCTGCCTGCCCGTATGCCGTAGGTGAGTGGACACAGCCAGATCCGCACTGCGCCCTGCCTGCCCGTCTCCCGTGGGTGAATGGACACAGCCAGATCCGCACTGCACCTTGCCTGCCTGTCTCGCGTCAGTGAGTGGACACAGCCAGATCCGCACTGCGCCCTGACTGCCCGTCTCCCGTGGGTGAGTGGACACAGCCAGATCCGCACTGCGCGCTGCCTGCCCGTCTTTCGTGGGCGAGTGGAAACAGCCCGATCCGCAGTGCGCGCTGCCTGCCCATCTGTCGTGGGCGAGTGGACACAGCCATATCCGCACTGCGCCCTGCCTGCCCGTCTGCCGTGGGTGAGTGGACACAGCCAGATCCACACTGCGACCTGCCTGCCCGTCTGCCGTGGGTGAGTGGACACAGCCAGATCCGCACTGCGCCCTGCCTGACCCTCTCCCGTGGGCGAGTGGACACAGCAAGATCCGCACTGCGCCCTGCCTGCCCGTCTCCCGTGGGTGAGTGGACAGAGCCAGATCCGCACTGCGCCCTGCCTGCCCGTCTCCCGTGGGCGAGTGGACACAGCCAGATCCGCACTGCGCCTTCCGGCCCGTCTCACTTGGGTGAGTGGACACAGCCAGATCCACACTGTGCCCTACGTGCCCGTCTCCCGTGGGTGAGTGGACACAGCCAGATCCGCACTGCACCCTGCCTGACCATCCTTCGTGGGTGAGTGGACACCGCCAGATCCGCACTGCGCACTGCCTGCCCGTCTCCCGTGGGTGAGTGGACACAGCCAGATCCGCACTGCGCCCTGCCTGCCCGTCTCCCGTCAGTGAGTGGACACAGCCAGATCCGTACTGCGCCCTGCCTGCCCGTCTCCCGTGGGTGAGTGGACACAGCCATATCCGCACTGCGCGCTGCCTGCCCGTTTCCCGTTGGCGAGTGGACACAGCCAGATCCACACTGCGCCCTGCCTGCCCGTCTGTCGTGGGCGAGTGGACACAGCCAGATCCGCACTGCGCACTGCCTGACCGTCTGCCGTGGGTGAGTGGACACAGCCAGATCCGCACTGCGCCCTGCCTGACCGCCTGCCGTGGGTGAGGGGACACAGCCAGATCCGCACTGCGCTCTGCCTGACCGTCTGCCGTGGGTGAGTGGACACAGCCAGATCCGCACTGCGCCCTGCCTGACCGCCTGCCGTGGGTGAGGGGACACAGCCAGATCCGCACTGCGCTCTGCCTGACCGTCTGCCGTGGGTGAGTGGACACAGCCATATCCGCACTGCACCTTGCCTGCCCGTCTCCCGTCAGTGAGTGGACACAGCCAGGTCCGCACTGCGCCCTGCCTGCCCGTCTGCCGTGGGTGAGTGGACACAGCCAGATCCGCACTGCGCCTTGCCTGCCCGTCTCCCATCAGTGAGTGGACACAGCCAGATCCGCACTGCGCCCTGCCTGCCCGTCTGCCGTGTGTGAGTGGACACAGCCTGATCCGCACTGCGCATTGCTTGCCCGTCTCCCGTCAGTGAGTGGACACAGCCAGATCCGCACTGCGCCCTGCCTGCCCGTCTCCAGTGGGCGAGTGGACACAGCCAGATCCGCACTGCGCCCTGCCTGCCCGTCTCCCGTGGGTGAGTGGACACAGCCAGATCCACACTGCGCCCTGCATGCCCGTCTGCCGTGGGCGAGTGGACACAGCCAGATCCGCACTGCGCCCTGCCTGACCGTCTGCCGTGGGTGAGTGGACACAGCCAGATCCGCACTGCGCCCTGCCTGACCGCCTGCCGTGGGTGAGTGGACACAGCCAGATCCGCACTGCGCCCTGCCTGCCCGTCTCTCGGGGGGGAGTGGACACAGCCAGATCCGCACTGCGCCCTGCCTGCCCTTCTGCCATGGGCGAGAGGACACAGCCAGATCCGCACTGCGCCCTGCCTGACCGTCTCCCGTGGGCGAGTGGACACAGCCATATCCGCACTGCGCCCTGCCTGCCCGTCTGCTGTGGGTGAGTGGACACAGCCAGATCCGCACTGCACCTTGCCTGCCAGTCTCCCGTCAGTGAGTGGACACAGCCAGATCCGCACTGTGCCCTGCCTGCCCGTCTCCCTTTTGTGAGTGGACACAGCCAGATCCGCACTGCGCGCTGCCTGCCCGTCTCCCGTGGGCGAGTGGACACAGCCAGATCCGCACTGCGCCCTGCCTGCCCGTCTGTCGTGGGCGAGTGGACACAGCCAGATCCGCACTGCGCCCTGCCTGACCGTCTGCCGTCGGTGAGTGGACACAGCCAGATCCACACTGCGCCCTGCCTGCCCGTCTGCCGTGGGCGAGTGGACACAGCCAGATCCGCACTGCGCCCTGCCTGACCGTCTACCGTGGGTGAGTGGACACAGCCAGATCTGCACTGCGCCCTGCCTGACCGCGTGCCGTGGGTGAGTGGACACAGCCAGATCCGCACTGCGCCCTGCCTGCCCGTCTCCCGGGGGTGAGTGGACACAGCCAGATACGCACTGCGCCCTGCCTGACCGTCTGCTGTGGGTGAGTGGACACAGCCAGATCCACACTGCGCCCTGCCTGCCCGTCTGCCGTGGGTGTGTGGACACAGCCAGATCCGCACTGCGCCCTGCCTAACCGCCTGCCGTGGGTGAGTGGACACAGCCAGATCCGCACTGCGCCCTGCCTGCCTGTCTCCTCTGGGCAAGTGGACAGAGCCAGATCCGCACTGCGCCTTGCCTGCCCGTCTGCCGTGGACGAGTGGACACAGCCAGATCCGCACTGCGCCCTGCCTGACCGTCTGCCGTGGGTGAGTGGATACAGCCAGATCCGCACTGCGCCCTGCCTGACCGCCTGCCGTGGGTGAGTGGACACAGCCAGATCCGCACTGCGCCCTGCCTGCCCGTCTCCCGTGGGCGAGTGGACACAGCCAGATCCGCACTGCGCCCTGCCTGCCCGTCTCCCGTGGGTGAGTGGACACAGCCAGATCCGCACTGCACCTTGCCTGCCCGTCTCCCGTCAGTGAGTGGACACAGCCAGATCCGCACTGCGCCCTGCCTGCCCGTCTCCCGTGGGTGAGTGGACACAGCCAGATCCGCACTGCGCGCTGCCTGCCCGTCTCCCGTGGGCGAGTGGACACAGCCAGATCCGCACTGCGCCCTGCCTGCCCGTCTCCCGTGGGTGAGTGGACACAGCCAGATCCGCACTGCACCTTGCCTGCCCGTCTCCCGTCAGTGAGTGGACACAGCCAGATCCGCACTGCGCCCTGCCTGCCCGTCTCCCGTGGGTGAGTGGACACAGCCAGATCCGCACTGCGCGCTGCCTGCCCGTCTCCCGTGGGCGAGTGGAAACAGCCCGATCTGCACTGCGCGCTGCCTGCCCATCTGTCGTGGGCGAGTGGACACAGCCATATCCGCACTGCGCCCTGTCTGCCCGTCTGCCGTGGGTGAGTGGACACAGCCAGATCCACCTTGCGCCCTGCCTGCCCGTCTGCCGTGGGTGAGTGGACACAGCCAGATCCGCACTGCGCCCTGCCTGACCCTCTCCCGTGGGTGAGTGGACACAGCCAGATCCGCACTGCGCCCTGCCTGCCCGTCTCCCGTGGGTGAGTGGACACAGCCAGATCCGCACTGCGCCCTTCCGGCCCGTCTCCCGTGGGCGAGTGGACACAGCCAGATCCGCACTGCGCGCTGCCTACCCGTCTCCCGTGGGCAAGTGGACACAGCCAGATCCGCACTGTGCGCTGCCTACCCGTCTGTCGTGGGTGAGTGGACACAGTCATATCCGCACTACGCCCTGCCTGACCGTGTGCCGTGGGTGAGTGGACACAGCCAGATCCACACTGCGCCCTGCCTTCCCGTCTGCTGTGGGCGAGTAGACACAGCCAGATCCGCACTGCGCCCTGCCTGACCGTCTGCCGTGGGTGAGTGGACACAGCCAGATCCGCACTGCGCCCTGCCTGACCGCCTGCCGTGGGTGAGTGGACAAAGCCAGATCCGCACTGCGCCCTGCCTGCCCGTCTGCCGTGGGTGAGTGGACACAGCTAGATCCACACTGCGCCCTGCCTTCCCGTCTGCCGTGGGCGAGTAGACACAGCCAGATCCGCACTGCGCCCTGCCTGACCGTCTGCTGTGGGTGAGTGGACACAGCCAGATCCGCACTGCGCCCTGCCTGACCGCCTGCCGTGGGTGAGTGGACACAGCCAGATCCGCACTGCGCCCGGCCTGCCTGTCTCCAGTGGGTGAGTGGACACAGCAAGATCCGCACTGCGCCCTGCCTGCCCGTCTCCCGTGGGCGAGTGGACACAGCCAGATCCGCACTGCGCCCTGCCTGCCCTTCTGCCGTGGGTGAGTGGACACAGCCAGATCCGCACTGCGCCCTGCCTGACCGACTGCCGTGGGTGAGTGGACACAGCCAGATCCGCACTGCGCCCTGCCTGCCATCTCCCGTGGGTGGGTGGACACAGCCAGTTCCGCACTGCGCCCTGCCTGACCGTCTGCCGTGGGTGAGTGGACACAGCCAGATCCGCACTGTGCCCTGCCTGCCCGTCTCCCGTGAGTGAGTGGACACAGCCAGATCCGCACTGCGCCTTGCCTGCCCGTCTCCCATCAGTGAGTGGACACAGCCAGATCCGCCCTGCGCCCTGCCTGCCCGTCTCCCGTTGGCGAGTGGACACAGCCAAATCCGCACTGCGCTCTGCCTGCCGGTCTCCCGTGGGTGAGTGGACACAGCCAGATCCTCACTGCGCCCTGCCTGCCCGTCTGCCGTGGGCGAGTGGACACAGCCAGGTCCGCACTGCGCACTGCCTGACCGTCCGCCGTGGGTGAGTGGACACAGCCAGATCCACACTGCGCCCTGCCTGACCGCCTGTCGTGGGTGAGTGGACACAGCTAGATCCGCACTGCGCCCTGCCTGACCCTCTGCCGTGGGTGAGTGGACACAGCCAGATCCACACTGCGCCCTGCCTGCCCGTCTGCCGTGGGGTAGTGGACACAGCCAGATCCGCACTGCGCCCTGCCTGACCGTCTCCCGTGGTTGAGTGGACACAGCCAGATCCGCACTGCGCCTTGCCTGCCCGTCTCACGTGGGTGAGTGGACACAGCCAGATCCGCACTGCAACCTACCTGCCCGTCTCCCGTGGGTGAGTGGACACAGCCAGATCCGCACTGCACCCTGCCTGACCGTCCTTCGTGGGTGAGTGGACACCGCCATATCCGCACTGCGCCCTGCCTGCCCGTTACCCGAGGGTGAGTGGACACAGCCAGATCCGCACTGCGCCCTGCCTGCCCGTCTTCCGTCAGTGAGTGGACATAGCCAGATCCGCACTGCGCCCTGCCTGCCCGACTCCCGTGGGTGAGTGGACACAGCCAGATCCGCACTGCGCGCTGCCTGCCCGTCTCCCGTGGGCGAGTGGACTCAGCCAGATCCGCCTTGCGCCCTGCCTGCCCGTCTGTCGTGGGTGAGTGGACACAGCCAGATCCGCACTGCGCCCTGCCTGAACGCCTGCCGTGGGTGAGTGGACTCAGCCAGATCCGCACTGCGCCCTGTCTGCCCGTCTCCCGGGGGCGAGTGGACACAGCCAGATCCGCACTGCGCCCTGCCTGCCCTTCTGCCGTGGGTGAGTGGACACAGCCAGATCCGCACAGCGCCCTGCCTGCCCGTCACCCGTGGGCGAGTGGACACAGCCAGATCCGCACTGCGCCCTGCCTGGCCGTCTCCCGGAGGCGAGTGGACACAGCCAGATCCGCACTGCGCCCTGCCTGCCCGTCTGCCGTGGGTGAGTGGACACAGCCAGATCCGCACTGCGCGCTGCCTGCCCGTCTCCCGTGGGTGAGTGGACACAGCCAGATCCGCACTGCCCCCTGCCTGCCCGTCTCCCGTGGGTTAGTGGACACAGCCAGATCCGCACTGCACCTTGCCTGCCCGTCTCCCGTCAGTGAGTGGACACAGCCAGGTACGCACTGCGCCCTGCCTGCCCGTCTGCCGTGGGTGAGTGGACACAGCCAGATCCGCACTGCGCCTTGCCTGCCCGTCTCCCATCAGTGAGTGGACACAGCCAGATCCGCACTGCGCCCTGCCTGCCCGTCTGCCGTGTGTCAGTGGACACAGCCTGATCCGCACTGCGCATTGCTTGCCCGTCTCCCGTCAGTGAGTGGACACAGCCAGTACCGCACTGCGCCCTGCCTGCCCGTCTCCAGTGGGCGAGTGGACACAGCCAGATCCGCACTGCGCCCTGCCTGCCCGTCTCCCGTGGGCGAGTGGACACAGCCAGATCCACACTGCGCCCTGCCTGCCCGTCTGCCGTGGGCGAGTGGACACAGCCAGATCCGCACTGCGCCCTGCCTGACCGTCTGCCGTGGGTGAGTGGACACAGCCAGATCCGCACTGCGCCCTGCCTGACCGCCTGCCGTGGGTGAGTGGACACAGCCAGATCCGCACTGCGGCTGCCTGCCCGTCTCTCGGGGGGGAGTGGACACAGCCAGATCCGCACTGTGCCCTGCCTGCCCTTCTGCCGTGGGCGAGAGGACACAGCCAGATCCGCACTGCGCCCTGCCTGACCGTCTCCCGTGGGCGAGTGGACACAGCCAGATCCGCACTGCGCCCTGCCTGCCCGTCTGCTGTGGGTGAGTGGACACAGCCAGATCCGCACTGCACCTTGCCTGCCCGTCTCCCGTCAGTGAGTGGACACAACCAGATCCGCACTGTGCCCTGCCTGCCCGTCTCCCTTTTGTGAGTGGACACAGCCAGATCCGCACTGCGCGCTGCCGGCCCGTCTCCCGTGGGCGAGTGGACACAGCCAGATCCGCACTGCGCCCTGCCTGCCCGTCTGTCGTGGGCGAGTGGACACAGCCAGATCCGCACTGCGCCCTGCCTGACCGTCTGCCGTCGGTGAGTGGACACAGCCAGATCCACACTGCGCCCTGCCTGCCCGTCTGCCGTGGGCGAGTGAACACAGCCAGATCCGCACTGCGCACTGCCTGACCGTCTGCCGTGGGTGAGTCGACACAGCCAGATCCGCACTGCGCCCTGCCTGACCGCCTGCCGTGGGTGAGTGGACACAGCCAGATCCGCACTGCGCCCTGCCTGCCCGTCTCCCGTGGGTGAGTGGACACAGCCAGATCCACACTGCGCCCTGCCTGCCCGTCTGCCGTGGGCGAGTGGACACAGCCAGATCCGCACTGCGCCCTGCCTGACCGTCTACCGTGGGTGAGTGGACACAGCCAGATCCGCACTGCGCCCTGCCTGACCGCCTGCCGTGGGTGAGTGGACACAGCCAGATCCGCACTGCGCCCTGCCTGCCCGTCTCCCGGGGGCGAGTGGACACAGCCAGATCCGCACTGCGCCCTCCCTGCCCTTCTGCCGTGGGTGAGTGGACACAGCCAGATCCGCACTGCGCCCTGCCTGACCGTCTGCCGTCGGTGAGTGGACACAGCCAGATCCACACTGCGCCCTGCCTGCCCGTCTGCCGTGGGCGAGTGGACACAGCCAGATCCGCACTGCGCCCTGCCTGACCGTCTGCCGTGGGCGAGTGGACACAGCCAGATCCGCACTGCGCTCTGCCTGCCCGTCTGCCGTGGGCGAGTGGACACAGCCAGATCCGCACTGCGCCCTGCCTGACCATCTGCCGTGGGTAGTGGACAGAGCCAGATCCACACTGTGCCCTGCCTGCCCCTCTGCCGTCGGCGAGTGGACACAGCCAGATCCGCACTGCGCCCTGCCTGACCGTCTGCCGTGGGCGAGTGTACACAGCCAGATCCGCACTGCGCCCTGCCTGCCCGTCTCCCGTGGGCGAGTGGACACAGCCAGATCCGCACTGCGCCCTGCCTGCCCGTCTCCAGTGGGCGAGTGGACACAGCCAGATCCGCACTGCGTCCTGTATGCCCGTCTGCCGTGGGCGAGTGGACACAGCCAGATCCGCACTGCGCCCTGCCTGACCGCCTTCCGTGGGTGAGTGGACACAGCCAGATCCGCACTGCGCCCTGCCTGACCGCCTGTTGTGGGTGAGTGGACACAGCCAGATCCGCACTGCGCCCTGCCTGCCCGTCACCCGTGGGCGAGTGGACACAGCCAGATCCGCACTGCGCCCTGCCTGACCGCCTGCCTTGGGTGAGTGGACACACCCAGATCCGCACTGTGCCCTGCCTGCCCGTCTCCCGTGGGTGAGCGGACACAGCCAGATCCGCACTGCGCCCTGCCTGACCGTCTGCCGTGGGTGAGTGGACACAGCCAGATCCGCACTGCGCCCTTCCTGACCGTCTCTAGTGGGTGAGTGGACACAGCCAGATCCGCACTGCGCCCTGCCTGACCGCCTGCCGTGGGTGAGTGGACACAGCCTGATCCGCACTGCGCCCTGCATGCCCGTCTCCCCTGGGCAAGTGGACACAGCCAGATCCGCACTGCGCCCTGCCTGCCCGTCTGCCGTGGGTGAGTGGACACAGCCAGATCCGCACTGCGCCCTGCCTGACCGTCTGCCGTGGGTGAGTGGACACAGCCAGATCCACACTGCGCCCTGCCTGCCCGTCTGCCGTGGGTGAGTGGACACAGCCAGATCCGCACTGCGCCCTTCCTGACCGTCTCCCGTTTGTGAGTGGACACAGCCAGATCCGCACTGCGCCCTGCCTGCCCGTCTCCCGTGGGTGAGTGGACACAGCCAGATCCGCACTGCACCTTGCCTGCCCGTCTCCCGTCAGTGAGTGGACACAGCCAGATCCGCACTGCGCCCTGCCTGCCTGTCTCCCGTGGGTGAGTGGACACAGCCAGATCCGCACTGCGCGCTGCCTGCCCGTCTCCCGTGGGCGAGTGGAAACAGCCCGATCCGCACTGCGCGCTGCCTGCCCATCTGTCGTGGGCGAGTGGACACAGCCATATCCGCACTGCGCCCTGCCTGCCCGTCTGCCGTGGGTGAGTGGACACAGCCAGATCCGCACTGCGCCCTTCCTGACCGTCTCCCGTTGGCGAGTGGACACAGCCAAATCCGCACTGCGCCCTGCCTGCCGGTCTCCCGTGGGTGAGTGGACACAGCCAGATCCGCACTGCGCACTGTCTGCCCGTCTGCCGTGGGCGAGGGGACACAGCCAGATCCGCACTGCGCCCTGCCTGACCGTCTGCCGTGGGTGAGTGGACACAGCCAAATCCGCACTGCGCCCTGCCTGCCCGTCTCCCGTCAGTGAGTGGACACAGCCAGATCCGCACTGTGCCCTGCCTGCCCGTCTCCCGTGGGTGAGTGGACACAGCCAGATCCACACTGCGCCCTGCCTGCCCGTCTGCCGTGGGCGAGCGGACACAGCCAGATCCGCACTGCGCCCTGCCTGCCCGTCTCCCGTCGGTGAGTGTACACAGCCAGATCCGCACTGCGCCCTGCCTGCCCGTCTCCCGTGGGTGAGTGGACACAGCCAGATCCGCACTGCGCCCTGCCTGCACGTATCCCGTCGGAGAGTGGACACAGCCAGATCCGCACTGCGCCCTGCTTGACCGATTGCCGTCGGTGAGTGGACACAGCCAGATCCACACTGCGCCCTGCCTGCCCGTCTGCCGTGGGCTAGTGGACACAGCCAGATCCGCACTGCGCACTGCCTGACCGTCTGCCGTGGGTGAGTGGACACAGCCAGATCCGTACTGCGCCCTGCCTGACCGCCTGCCGTGGGTGAGTGGACACAGCCAGATCCGCACTGCGCCCACCTGACCGTCTGCCGTGGGTGAGTGGACACAGCCAGATCCACACTGCGCCCTGCCTGCCCGTCTGCCGTGGGCGAGTGGACACAGCCAGATCCGCACTGCGCCCTGCCTGACCGTCTGCCGTGGGTGAGTGGACACAGCCAGATCCGCACTGCGCCCTGCCTGACCGCCTGCCGTGGGTGAGTGGACACAGCCAGATCCGCACTGCGCCCTGCCTGCCCGTCTCCCTGGGGCGAGTGGACACAGCCAGATCCGCACTGCGCCCTCCCGGCCCTTCTGCCGTGGGTGAGTGGACACAGCCAGATCCGCACTGCGCCCTGCCTGACCGTCTGCCGTCGGTGAGTGGACACAGCCAGATCCACACTGCGCCATGCATGCCCGTCTGCCGTGGGCGAGTGGACACAGCCAGATCCGCACTGCGCCCTGCCTGACCGTCTGCCGTGGGCGAGTGGACACAGCCAGATCCGCACTGCGCTCTGCCTGCCCGTCTGCCGTGGGAGAGTGGACACAGCCAGATCCGCACTGCGCCCTGCCTAACCATCTGCCGTGGGTGAGTGGACAGAGCCAGATCCACACTGTGCCCTGCCTGCCCCTCTGTCATCGGCGAGTGGACACAGCCAGATCCGCACTGCGCCCTGCCTGACCGTCTGCCGTGGGCGAGTGTAAACCGCCAGATCCGCACTGCGCCCTGCCTGCCCGTCTCCCGTGGGCGAGTGGACACAGCCAGATCCGCACTGCGCCCTGCCTGCCCGTCTCCAGTGGGCGAGTGGACACAGCCAGATCCGGACTGCGTCCTGCATGCCCGTCTGCCGTGGGCGAGTGGACACAGCCAGATCCGCACTGCGCCCTGCCTGACCGCCTTCTGTGGGTGAGTGGACACAGCCAGATCCGCACTGCGCCCTGCCTGACCGCCTGCCGTGGGTGAGTGGACACAGCCAGATCCGCACTGCGCCCTGCCTGCCCGTCACCCGTGGGCGAGTGGACACAGCCAGATCCGCACTGCGCCCTGCCTGACCGCCTGCCGTGGGTGAGTGGACACACCCAGATCCGCACTGTGCCCTGCCTGCCCGTCTCCCGTGGGTGAGTGGACACAGCCAGATCCGCACTGCGCCCTGCCTCACCGTCGGCCGTGGGTGAGTGGACACAGCCAGATCCGCACTGCGCCCTGCCTGCCCGTCTCCCGTGGGTGAGTGGACACAGCCAGATCCGCACTGCGCCTTGACTGCCCGTCTCCCGTCAGTGAGTGGACACAGCCAGATCCGCACTGCTCCCTGCCTGCCCGTCTCCCGTGGGCGAGTGGACACAGCCAGATCCGCACGGCGCCCTGCCTGCCGGTCTCCCGTGGGTGAGCGGACACAGCCAGATCCGCACTGCGCCCTGCCTGACCGCCTGCCGTGGGTGAGTGGACACAGCCTGATCCGCACTGCGCCCTGCCTGCCCGGCTCCCCTGGGCAAGTGGACACAGCCAGATCCGCACTGCGCCCTGCCTGCCCGTCTGCCGTGGGTGAGTGGACACAACCAGGTCCGCACTGCGCCCTGCCTGACCGTCTGCCGTGGGTGAGTGGACACAGCCAGATCCACACTGCGCCCTGCCTGCCCGTCTGCCGTGGGTGAGTGGACACAGCCAGATCCGCACTCCGCCCTTCCTGACCGTCTCCCGTGGGTGAGTGGACACAGCCAGATCCGAACTGCGCCTTGCCTGCCCGTCTCACGTGGGTGAGTGGACACAGCCAGATCCGCACTGCGCCCTACCTGCCCGTCTCCCGTGGGTGTGTGGACACAGCCAGATCCGCACTGCACCCTGCCTGACCGTCCTTCATGGGTGAGTGGACACCGCCAGATCCGCACTGCGCCCTGCCTGCCCGTCTCCCGTGGGTGAGTGGACACAGCCAGATCCGCACTGCGCCCTGCCTGCCCGTCTCCCGTGGGTGAGTGGACACAGCCAGATCCGCACTGCGCCCTGCCTGCCCGTTTCCCGTGGGTGAGTGGACACAGCCAGATCCGCACTGCGCGCTGCCTGCCCGTCTCCCGTGGGTGAGTGGACACAGCCAGATCCGCACTGCGCCCTGCCTGCCCGTCTGTCGTGGGCGAGTGGACACAGCCAGATCCGTACTGCGCCCTGCCTGACCGTCTGCCGTCGGTGAGTGGACACAGCCAGATCCACACTGCGCCCTGCCTGCCTGTCTGCCGTGGGCGAGTGGACACAGCCAGATCCGCACTGCGCACTGCCTGACCGTCTGCAGTGGGTGAGTGGACACAGCCAGATCCGCACTGCGCCCTGCCTGACCGCCTGCCGTGGGTGAGTGGACACAGCCAGATCCGCACTGCGCCCTGCCTGACCGTCTGCCGTGGGTGAGTGGACACAGCCAGATCCCCACTGCGCCATGCCTGCCCGTCTGCCGTGGGCGAGTGGACACAGCCAGATTCGCACTGCGCCCTGCCTGACCGTCTGCCGTGGGTGAGTGGACACAGCCAGATCCGCACTGCGCCCTGCCTGACCGCCTGCCGTGGGTGAGTGGACACAGCCAGATCCGCACTGCGCCCTGCCTGCCCGTCTCCCGGGGGCGAGTGGACACAGCCAGATCCGCACTGCGCCCTGCCTGCCCGTCTCCAGTGGGCGAGTGGACACAGCCAGATCCGCACTGCGCCCTGCATGCCCGTCTGCCGTGGGCGAGTGGACACAGCCAGATCCGCACTGCGCCCTGCCTGCCCGTCTCCCGTGGGCGAGTGGACACAGCCAGATCCGCACTGCGCCCTGCCTGCCCTTCTGCCGTGGGTGAGTGGACACAGCCAGATCCGCACTGCGCCCTGCCTGACCGTCTGCCGTGGGTGAGTGGACACAGCCAGATCCGCACTGCGCCCTACCTGCCGTCTCCCGTGGGTGAGTGGACACAGCCAGATCCGCACTGCGCCCTTCATGACAGTCTGCCGTGTGTGAGTGGACAGAGCCAGATCCGCACTGTGCCCTGCCTGCCGGTCTCCCGTGGGCGAGTGGACACAGCCAGATCCGCACTGCGCCCTGCCTGCCCGTCTGCCATGGGCGAGTGGACACAGCCAGATCCGCACTGCGCCCTGCCTGACCGTCTGCCGTGGGTGAGTGGACACAGCCAAATCCGCACTGCGCCCTGCCTGCCCGTCTCCTGTCAGTGAGTGGACACAGCCAGATCCGCACTGTGCCCTGCCTGCCCGTCTCCCGTGGGTGAGTGGACACAGCCAGATCCACACTGCGCCCTGCCTGACCGTCTGCCATGGGTGAGTGGACACAGCCAGATCCGCACTGCGCCCTGCCTGCCCGTCACCAGTGGGAGAGTGGACACAGCCAGATCCGCACTGCGCCCTGCCTGACCGCCTGCCGTGGGTGAGTGGACACACCCAGATCCGCACTGTGCCCTGCCTGCCCGTCTCCCGTGGGTGAGTGGACACAGCCAGATCCGCACTGCGCCCTGCCTGACCGTCTGCCGTGGGTGAGTGGACACAGCCAGATCCGCACTGCGCCCTGCCTGCCCGTCTCCCGTGGGTGAGTGGACACAGCCAGATCCGCACTGCGCCTTGCCTGCCCGTCTCCCGTCAGTGAGTAGACACAGCCAGATCCGCACTGCGCCCTGCCTGCCCGTCTCCCGTGGGTGAGTGGACACAGCCAGATCCGCACTGCGCGCTGCCTGCCCGTCTCCCGTGGGCGAGTGGACTCAGCCAGATCCGCACTGCGCCCTGCCTGCCCGTCTCCCGTGGGTGTGTGGACACAGCCAGATCCGCACTGCACCCTGCCTGACCGTCCTTCGTGGGTGAGTGGACACCGCCAGATCCGCACTGCCCCCTGCCGGCCCGTCTCCCGTGGGTGAGTGGACACAGCCAGATCCGCACTGCGCGCTGCATGCCCGTCTCCCGTGGGCGAGTGGACACAGTCAGATCCGCACTACGCCCTGCCTGCCCGTCTCCCGTGGGCGAGTGGACACAGCCAGATCCGCACTGCGCCCTGCCTGACCGTCTGCCGTCGGTGAGTGGACACAGCCAGATCCACACTGCGCCCTGCCTGCCCGTCTGCCGTGGGCGAGTGGACACAGCCAGATCCGCACTGCGCACTGTCTGACCGTCTGCCGTGGGTGAGTGGACACAGCCAGATCCACACTGCGCCCTGCCTGCCCGTCTGCCGTGGGTGAGTGGACACAGCCAGATCCGCACTGCGCCCTTCCTGACCGTCTCCCGTGGGTGAGTGGACACAGCCAGATCCGCACTGCGCCCTGCCTGCCCGTCTCCCGTGGGTGAATGGACACAGCCAGATCCGCACTGCACCTTACCTGCCTGTCTCGCGTCAGTGAGTGGACACAGCCAGATCCGCACTGCGCCCTGACTGCCCCTCTCCCGTGGGTGAGTGGACACAGCCAGATCCGCACTGCGCGCTGCCTGCCCGTCTCCCGTGGGCGAGTGGAAACAGCCAGATCCGCACTGCGCGCTGCCTGCCCATCTGTCGTGGGCGAGTGGACACAGCCATATCCGCACTGCGCCCTGCCTGCCCGTCTGCCGTGGGTGAGTGGACACAGCCAGATCCACACTGCGCCCTGCCTGCCCGTCTGCCGTGGGTGAGTGGACACAGCCAGATCCGCACTGCGCCCTGCCTGACCCTCTCCCGTGGGCGAGTGGACACAGCCAGATCCGCACTGTGCCCTGCCTGACCCTCTCCCGTGGGTGAGTGGACACAGCCAGATCCGCACTGCGCCCTGCCTGCCCGTCTGCCGTGGGCGAGCGTACAAAGCCAGATCCGCACTGCGCACTGCCTGACCGTCTGCCGTGGGTGAGTGGACACAGCCAGATCCGCACTGCGCCCTGCCTGACCGCCTGTCATGGGTGAGTGGACACAGCCAGATCCGCACTGCGCCCTGCCTGTCCGTCTGCCGTGGGTGAGGGGACACAGCCAGATCCACACTGCGCCCTGCCTGCCCGTCTGCCGTGTGTGAGTGGACACAGCCAGATCCGCACTGCGCCCTGCCTGACCTTCTCCTGTGGGTGAGTGGACACAGCCAGATCCGCACTGCGCCTTGCCTGCCCGTCTCACGTGGGTGAGTGGACACAGCCAGATCCGCACTGCGCCCTACCTGCCCGTCTCCCGTGGGTGTGTGGACACAGCCAGATCCGCACTGCACCCTGCCTGACCGTCCTTCATGGGTGAGTGGACACCGCCAGATCCGCACTGCGCCCTGCCTGCCCGTCACCCGTGGGTGAGTGGACACAGCCAGATCCGCACTGCGCCCTGCCTGCCCGTCTCCCGTCGGTGAGTGGACACAGCCAGATCCGCACTGCGCCCTGCCTGCCCTTCTCCCGTGGGTGAGTGGACACAGCCAGATCCGCACTGCGCTCTGCCTGCCCGTCTGTCGTGGGCGAGTGGACACAGCCAGATCCGTACTGCGCCCTGCCTGACCGTCTGCCGTCGGTGAGTGGACACAGCCAGATCCACACTGCGCCCTGCCTGCCCGTCTGCCGTGGGCGAGTGGACACAGCCAGATCCGCACTGCGCACTGCCTGACCGTCTGCCGTGGGTGAGTGGACACAGCCAGATCCGCACTGCGCCCTGCCTGACCGCCTGCCGTGGGTGAGTGGACACAGCCAGATCCGCACTGCGCCCTGCCTGACCGTCTGCCGTGGGTGAGTGGACACAGCCAGATCCACACTGCGCCATGCCTGCCCGTCTGCTGTGGGCGAGTGGACACAGCCAGATCCGCACTGCGCCCTGCCTGACCGTCTGCCGTGGGTGAGTGGACACAGCCAGATCCGCACTGCGCCCTGCCTGACCGCCTGCTGTGGGTGAGTGGACACAGCCAGATCCGCACTGCGCCCTGCCTGCCCGTCTCCCGGGGGCGAGTGGACACAGCCAGATCCGCACTGCGCCCTGCCTGCCCGTCTCCAGTGGGCGAGTGGACACAGCCAGATCCGCACTGCGCCCTGCATGCCCGTCTGCCGTGGGCGAGTGGACACAGCCAGATCCGCACTGCGCCCTGCCTGCCCGTCTCCCGTGGGCGAGTGGACACAGCCAGATCCGCACAGTGCCCTGCCTGCCCTTCTGCCGTGGGTGAGTGGACACAGCCAGATCCGCACTGCGCCCTGCCTGACCGTCTGCCGTGGGTGAGTGGACACAGCCAGATCCGCACTGCGCCCTGCCTGCCGTCTCCCGTGGGTGAGTGGACACAGCCAGATCCGCACTGCGCCCTTCCTGACCGTCTGCCGTGTGTGAGTGGACACAGCCAGATCCGCACTGTGCCCTGCCTGCCGGTCTCCCGTGGGCGAGTGGACACAGCCAGATCCGCACTGCGCCCTGCCTGCCCGTCTGCCGTGGGCGAGTGGACACAGCCAGATCCGCACTGCGCCCTGCCTGACCGTCTGCCGTGGGTGAGTGGACACAGCCAAATCCGCACTGCGCCTTGCATGCCCGTCTCCTGTCAGTGAGTGGACACAGCCAGATCCGCACTGTGCCCTGCCTGCCCGTCTCCCGTGGGTGAGTGGACACAGCCAGATCCACACTGCGCCCTGCCTGACCGTCTGCCGTGGGTGAGTGGACACAGCCAGATCCGCACTGCGCCCTGCCTGCCCGTCACCAGTGGGCGAGTGGACACAGCCAGATCCGCACTGCGCCCTGCCTGACCGCCTGCCGTGGGTGAGTGGACACAAGCAGATCCGCACTGTGCCCTGCCTGCCCGTCTCCCGTGGGTGAGTGGACACAGCCAGATCCGCACTGCGCCCTGCCTGACCGTCTGCCGTGGGTGAGTGGACACAGCCAGATCCGCACTGCGCCCTGCCTGCCCATCTCCCGTGGGTGAGTGGACACAGCCACATCCGCACTGCGCCTTGCCTGCCCGTCTCCCGTCAGTGAGTGGACACAGCCAGATCCGCTCTGCGCCCTGCCTGCCCGTCTCCCGTGGGTGAGTGGACACAGCCAGATCCGCACTGCGCACTGCCTGCCCGTCTCCCGTGGGCGAGTGGACTCAGCCAGATCCGCACTGCGCCCTGCCTGCCCGTCTCCCGTGGGTGTGTGGACACAGCCAGATCCGCACTGCACCCTGCCTGACCGTCCTTCGTGGGTGAGTGGACACCGCCAGATCCGCACTGCGCCCTGCCTGCCCGTCTCCCGTGGGTGAGTGGACACAGCCAGATCCGCACTGCGCGCTGCATGCCCGTCTCCCGTGGGCGAGTGGACACAGTCAGGTCCGCACTACGCCCTGCCTGCCCGTCTCCCGTGGGCGAGTGGACACAGCCAGATCCGCACTGCGCCCTGCCTGACCGTCTGCCGTCGGTGAGTGGACACAGCCAGATCCACACTGCGCCCTGCCTGCCCGTCTGCCGTGGGCGAGTGGACACAGCCAGATCCGCACTGCGCCCTGCCTGACCGTCTGCCGTGGGTGAGTGGACACAGCCAAATCCGCACTGCGCCCTGCCTGCCCGTCTCCTGTCAGTGAGTGGACACAGCCAGATCCGCACTGTGCCCTGCCTGCCCGTCTCCCGTGGGTGAGTGGACACAGCCAGATCCACACTGCGCCCTGCCTGACCGTCTGCCGTGGGTGAGTGTACACAGCCAGATCCGCACTGCGCACTGCCTGCCCGTCACCTGTGGGAGAGTGGACACAGCCAGATCCGCACTGCGCCCTGCCTGACCGCCTGCCGTGGGTGAGTGGACACAGCCAGATCCGCACTGCGCCCTGCCTGCCCGTCTCCCGTGGGTGAGTGGACACAGCCAGATCCGCACTGCGCCCTGCCTGACCGTCTGCCGTGGGTGAGTGGACACAGCCAGATCCGCACTGCGCCCTGCCTGCCCGTCTCCCGTGGGTGAGTGGACACAGCCAGATCCGCACTGCGCCTTGCCTGCCCATCTCCCGTCAGTGAGTGGACACAGCCAGATCCGCACTGCGCCCTGCCTGCCCGTCTCCCGTGGGTGAGTGGACACAGCCAGATCCGCACTGCGCGCTGCCTGCCCGTCTCCCGTGGGCGAGTGGACTCAGCCAGATCCGCACTGCGCCCTGACTGCCCCTCTCCCGTGGGTGAGTGGACACAGCCAGATCCGCACTGCGCGCTGCCTGCACATCTGTCGTGGGCGAGTGGACACAGCCATATCCGCACTGCGCCCTGCCTGCCCGTCTGCCGTGAGTGAGTGGACACAGCCAGATCCACACTGCGCCCTGCCTGCCCGTCTGCCGTGGGTGAGTGGACACAGCCAGATCCGCACTGCGCCCTGCCTGACCCTCTCCCGTGGGAGAGTGGACACAGCCAGATCCGCACTGCGCCCTGCCTGACCCTCTCCCGTGGGTGAGTGGACACAGCCAGATCCGCACTGCGCCCGGCCTGCCCGTCTGCCGTGGGCGAGCGGACACAGCCAGATCCGCACTGCGCACTGCCTGACCGTCTGCCGTGGGTGAGTGGACACAGCCAGATCCGCACTGCGCCCTGCCTGACCGCCTGTCGTGGGTGAGTGGACACAGCCAGATCCGCACTGCGCCCTGCCTGTCCGTCTGCCGTGGGTGAGGGGACACAGCCAGATCCACACTGCGCCCTGCCTGCCCGTCTGCCGTGTGTGAGTGGACACAGCCAGATCCGCACTGCGCCCTGCCTGACCTTCTCCCGTGGGTGAGTGGACACAGCCAGATCCGCACTTCGCCCTGCCTGCCCGTCTCCCGTGGGTGAGTGTACACAGCCAGATCCGCACTGCGCCCTGCCTGCCCGTCTCCCGTCGGTGAGTGGACACAGCCAGATCCGCACTGCGCCCTGCCTGCCCGTCTCCCGTGGGTGAGTGGACACAGCCAGATCCGCACTGCGCGCTGCCTGCCCGTCTCCCGTGGGTGAGTGGACACAGCCAGATCCGCACTGCGCTCTGCCTGCCCGTCTGTCGTGGGCGAGTGGACACAGCCAGATCCGTACTGCGCCCTGCCTGACCGTCTGCCGTCGGTGAGTGGACACAGCCAGATCCACACTGCGCCCTGCCTGACCGTCTGCCGTGGGTGAGTGGACACAGCCAGATCCGCACTGCGCCCTGCCTGCCCGTCACCAGTGGGCGAGTGGACACAGCCAGATCCGCACTGCGCCCTGCCTGACCGCCTGCCGTGGGTGAGTGGACACACCCAGATCCGCACTGTGCCCTGCCTGCCCGTCTCCCGTGGGTGAGTGGACACAGCCAGATCCGCACTGCGCCCTGCCTGACCGTCTGCCGTGGGTGAGTGGACACAGCCAGATCCGCACTGCGCCCTGCCTGACCGTCTGCCGTCGGTGAGTGGACACAGCCAGATCCACACTGCGCCCTGCCTGCCCGTCTGCCGTGGGCGAGTGGACACAGCCAGATCCGCACTGCGCACTGCCTGACCGTCTGCCGTGGGTGAGTGGACACAGCCAGATCCGCACTGCGCCCTGCGTGACCGCCTGCCGTGGGTGAGTGGACACAGCCAGATCCGCACTGCGCCCTGCCTGCCTGTGTCCAGTGGGCGAGTGGACACAGCCAGATCCAGACTGCGCCCTGCCTGCCCGTCTGCCGTGGGCGAGTGGACACAGCCAGATCCGCACTGCGCCCTGCCTGACCGCCTGCCGTGGGTGAGTGGACACAGCCAGATCCGCACTGCGCCCTGCCTGCCCGTCTCCCGTGGGCGAGTGGACACAGCCAGATCCGCACTGCGCCCTGCCTGCCCTTCTGCCGTGGGTGAGTGGACACAGCCAGATCCGCACTGCGCCCTGCCTGACCGTCTCCCGTGAGTGAGTGGACACAGCCAGATCCGCACTGCGCCTTGCCTGCCCGTCTCCCGTCAGTGAGTGGACACAGCCAGATCCGCACAGCGCCCTGCCTGCCAGTCTCCCGTGGGTGAGTGGACACAGCCAGATCCACACTGCGCCCTGCCTGACCGTCTCCCGTGGGTGAGTGGACACAGCCAGATCCGCACTGCGCCTTGCCTGCCCGTCTCACGTGGGTGAGTGGACACAGCCAGATCCGCACTGCGCCCTACCTGCCCGTCTCCCGTGGGTGTGTGGACACAGCCAGATCCGCACTGCACCCTGCCTGACCGTCCTTCGTGGGTGAGTGGATACCGCCAGATCCGCACTGCGCCCTGCCTGCCCGTCTCCCGTGGGTGAGTGGACACAGCCAGATCCGCACTGCGCCCTGCCTGCCCGTCTCCCGTCGGTGAGTGGACACAGCCAGATCCGCACTGCGCCCTGCCTGCCCGTCTCCCGTGAGTGAGTGGACACAGCCAGATCCGCACTGCGCGCTGCCTGCCCGTCTCCCGTGGGTGAGTGGACACAGCCAGATCCGCACTGCGCCCTGCCTGCCCTTCTGCCGTGGGTGAGTGGACACAGCCAGATCCGCACTGCGCCCTGCCTGACCGTCTGCCATCGGTGAGTGGACACAGCCAGATCCACACTGCGCCCTGCCTGCCCGTCTGCCGTGGGCGAGTGGTCACAGCCAGATCCGCACTGCGCCCTGCCTGACCGTCTGTCGTGGGCGAGTGGACACAGCCAGATCCGTACTGCGCCCTGCCTGACCGTCTGCCGTCGGTGAGTGGACACAGCCAGATCCACACTGCGCCCTGCCTGCCCGTCTGCCGTGGGCGAGTGGACACAGCCAGATCCGCACTGCGCACTGCCTGACCGTCTGCCGTGGGTGAGTGGACACAGCCAGATCCGCACTGCGCCCTGCCTGACCGCCTGCCGTGGGTGAGTGGACACAGCCAGATCCGCACTGCGCCCTGCCTGACCGTCTGCCGTGGGTGAGTGGACACAGCCAGATCCCCACTGCGCCATGCCTGCCCGTCTGCCGTGGGCGAGTGGACACAGCCAGATCCGCACTGCGCCCTGCCTGACCGTCTGCCGTGGGTGAGTGGACACAGCCAGATCCGCACTGCGCCCTGCCTGACCGCCTGCCGTGGGTGAGTGGACACAGCCAGATCCGCACTGCGCCCTGCCTGCCCGTCTCCCGGGGGCGAGTGGACACAGCCAGATCCGCACTGCGCCCTGCCTGCCCGTCTCCAGTGGGCGAGTGGACACAGCCAGATCCGCACTGCGCCCTGCATGCCCGTCTGCAGTGGGCGAATGGACACAGCCAGATCCGCACTGCGCAATGCCTGCCCGTCTCCCGTGGGCGAGTGGACACAGCCAGATCCGCACTGCGCCCTGCCTGCCCTTCTGCCGTGGGTGAGTGGACACAGCCAGATCCGCACTGCGCCCTGCCTGACCGTCTGCCGTGGGTGAGTGGACACAGCCAGATCCGCACTGCGCCCTGCCTGACCGTCTCCCGTGGGTGAGTGGACACAGCCAGATCCGCACTGCGCCCTGACTGCCGTCTCCCGTGTGTGAGTGGACAGAGCCAGATCCGCACTGTGCCCTGCCTGCCGGTCTCCCGTGGGCGAGTGGACTCAGCCAGATCCGCACTGCGCCCTGCCTGCCCGTCTCCCGTGGGTGTGTGGACACAGCCAGATCCGCACTGCACCCTGCCTGACCGTCCTTCGTGGGTGAGTGGACACCGCCAGATCCGCACTGCGCCCTGCCTGCCCGTCTCCCGTGGGTGAGTGGACACAGCCAGATCCGCACTGCGCGCTGCATGCCCGTCTCCCGTGGGCGAGTGGACACAGTCAGGTCCGCACTACGCCCTGCCTGCCCGTCTCCCGTGGGCGAGTGGACACAGCCAGATTCGCACTGCGCCCTGCCTGCCCGTCTCCCGTGGGCGAGTGGACACAGCCAGATTCGCACTGCGCCCTGCCTGCCCGTCTGCCGTGTGTGAGTGGACACAGCCAGATCCGCACTGCGCCCTGCCTGACCTTCTCCCGTGGGTGAGTGGACACAGCCAGATCCGCACTGCGCCTTGCCTGCCCGTCTCACGTGGGTGAGTGTACACAGCCAGATCCACACTGCGCCCTACCTGCCCGTCTCCCGTGGGTGTGTGGACACAGCCAGATCCGCACTGCACCCTGCCTGACCGTCCTTCATGGGTGAGTGGACACCGCAAGATCCGCACTGCGCCCTGCCTGCCCGTCTCCCGTGGGTGAGTGGACACAGCCAGATCCGCACTGCGCCCTGCCTGCCCGTCTCCCGTCGGTGAGTGGACACAGCCAGATCCGCACTGCGCCCTGCCTGCCCGTCTCCCGTGGGTGAGTGGACACAGCCAGATCCGCACTGCGCGCTGCCTGCCCGTCTCCCGTGGGTGAGTGGACACAGCCAGATCCGCACTGCGCTCTGCCTGCCCGTCTGTCGTGGGCGAGTGGACACAGCCAGATCCGTACTGCGCCCTGCCTGACCGTCTGCCGTCGGTGAGTGGACACAGCCAGATCCACACTGCGCCCTGCCTGACCGTCTGCCGTGGGTGAGTGGACACAGCCAGATCCGCACTGCGCCCTGCCTGCCCCTCACCAGTGGGCGAGTGGACACAGCCAGATCCGCACTGCGCCCTGCCTGACCGCCTGCCGTGGGTGAGTGGACACACCCAGATCCGCACTGTGCCCTGCCTGCCCGTCTGCCGTGGGCGAGTGGACACAGCCAGATCCGCACTGTGCCCTGCCTGCCCGTCTCCCGTGAGTGAGTGGACACAGCCAGATCCGCACTGCGCGCTGCCTGCCCGTCTCCCGTGGGTGAGTGGACACAGCCAGATCCGCACTGCGCCCTGCCTGACCGTCTGCCGTCGGTGAGTGGACACAGCCAGATCCACACTGCGCCCTGCCTGCCCGTCTGCCGTGGGCGAGTGGTCACAGCCAGATCCGCACTGCGCCCTGCCTGACCGTCTGTCGTGGGCGAGTGGACACAGCCAGATCCGTACTGCGCCCTGCCTGACCGTCTGCCGTCGGTGAGTGGACACAGCCAGATCCACACTGCGCCCTGCCTGCCCGTCTGCCGTGGGCGAGTGGACACAGCCAGATCCGCACTGCGCACTGCCTGACCGTCTGCCGTGGGTGAGTGGACACAGCCAGATCCGCACTGCGCCCTGCCTGACCGCCTGCCGTGGGTGAGTGGACACAGCCAGATCCGCACTGCGCCCTGCCTGACCGTCTGCCGTGGGTGAGTGGACACAGCCAGATCCCCACTGCGCCATGCCTGCCCGTCTGCCGTGGGCGAGTGGACACAGCCAGATCCGCACTGCGCCCTGCCTGACCGTCTGCCGTGGGTGAGTGGACACAGCCAGATCCGCACTGCGCCCTGCCTGACCGCCTGCCGTGGGTGAGTGGACACAGCCAGATCCGCACTGCGCCCTGCCTGCCCGTCTCCCGGGGGCGAGTGGACACAGCCAGATCCGCACTGCGCCCTGCCTGCCCGTCTCCAGTGGGCGAGTGGACACAGCCAGATCCGCACTGCGCCCTGCATGCCCGTCTGCCGTGGGCGAGTGGACACAGCCAGATCCGCACTGCGCAATGCCTGCCCGTCTCCCGTGGGCGAGTGGACACAGCCAGATCCGCACTGCGCCCTGCCTGCCCTTCTGCCGTGGGTGAGTGGACACAGCCAGATCCGCACTGCGCCCTGCCTGACCGTCTGCCGTGGGTGAGTGGACACAGCCAGATCCGCACTGCGCCCTGCCTGACCGTCTCCCGTGGGTGAGTGGACACAGCCAGATCCGCACTGCGCCCTGACTGCCGTCTCCCGTGTGTGAGTGGACAGAGCCAGATCCGCACTGTGCCCTGCCTGCCGGTCTCCCGTGGGCGAGTGGACACAGCCAGATCCGCACTGCGCCCTGCCTGCCCGTCTGCCGTGGGCGAGTGGACACAGCCAGATCCGCACTGCGCGCTGCCTGCCCGTCTCCCGTGGGTGAGTGGACACAGCCAGATCCACACTGCGCCCTGCCTGACCGTCTGCCGTGGGTGAGTGGACACAGCCAGATCCGCACTGCGCCCTGCCTGCCCGTCACCAGTGGGCGAGTGGACACAGCCAGATCCGCACTGCGCCCTGCCTGACCGCCTGCCGTGGGTGAGTGGACACACCCAGATCCGCACTGTGCCCTGCCTGCCCGTCTTCCGTGGGTGAGTGGACACAGCCAGATCCGCACTGCGCCCTGCCTGACCGTCTGCCGTGGGTGAGTGGAAACAGCCAGATCCGCACTGCGCCCTGCCTGCCCGTCTCCCGTGGGTGAGTGGACACAGCCAGATCCGCACTGCGCCTTGCCTGCCCGTCTCCCGTCAGTGAGTGGACACAGCCAGATCCGCACTGCGCCCTGCCTGCCCGTCTCCCGTGGGTGAGTGGACACAGCCAGATCCGCACTGCGCGCTGCCTGCCCGTCTCCCGTGGGCGAGTGGACTCAGCCAGATCCGCACTGCGCCCTGCCTGCCCGTCTCCCGTGGGTGTGTGGACACAGCCAGATCCGCACTGCACCCTGCCTGACCGTCCTTCGTGGGTGAGTGGACACCGCCAGATCCGCACTGCGCCCTGCCTGCCCGTCTCCCGTGGGTGAGTGGACACAGCCAGATCCGCACTGCGCGCTGCATGCCCGTCTCCCGTGGGCGAGTGGACACAGTCAGGTCCGCACTACGCCCTGCCTGCCCGTCTCCCGTGGGCGAGTGGACACAGCCAGATTCGCACTGCGCCCTGCCTGACCGTCTGCCGTCGGCGAGTGGACACAGCCAGATCCACACTGCGCCCTGCCTGCCCGTCTGCCGTGGGCGAGTGGACACAGCCAGATCCGCACTGCGCCCTGCCTGACCGTCTGCCGTGGGTGAGTGGACACAGCCAAATCCGCACTGCGCCCTGCCTGCCCGTCTCCTGTCAGTGAGTGGAGACAGCCAGATCCGCACTGTGCCCTGCCTGCCCGTCTCCCGTGGGTGAGTGGACACAGCCAGATCCACACTGCGCCCTGCCTGACCGTCTGCCGTGGGTGAGTGGACACAGCCAGATCCGCACTGCGCCCTGCCTGCCCATCACCAGTGGGCGAGTGGACACAGCCAGATCCGCACTGCGCCCTGCCTGACCGCCTGCCGTGGGTGAGTGGACACACCCAGATCCGCACTGTGCCCTGCCTGCCCGTCTCCCGTGGGTGAGTGGACACAGCCAGATCCGCACTGCGCCCTGCCTGACCGTCTGCCGTTGGTGAGTGGACACAGCCAGATCCGCACTGCGCCCTGCCTGCCCGTCTCCCGTGGGTGAGTGGACACAGCCAGATCCGCACTGCGCCTTGCCTGCCCATCTCCCGTCAGTGAGTGGACACAGCCAGATCCGCACTGCGCCCTGCCTGCCCGTCTCCCGTGGGTGAGTGGACACAGCCAGATCCGCACTGCGCGCTGCCTGCCCGTCTCCCGTGGGCGAGTGGACTCAGCCAGATCCGCACTGCGCCCTGACTGCCCCTCTCCCGTGGGTGAGTGGACACAGCCAGATCCGCACTGCGCGCTGCCTGCCCGTCTCCCGTGGGCGAGTGGAAACAGCCAGATCCGCACTGCGCGCTGCCTGCACATCTGTCGTGGGCGAGTGGACACAGCCATATCCGCACTGCGCCCGGCCTGCCCGTCTGCCGTGAGTGAGTGGACACAGCCAGATCCACACTGCGCCCTGCCTGCCCGTCTGCCGTGGGTGAGTGGACACAGCCAGATCCGCACTGCGCCCTGCCTGACCCTCTCCCGTGGGCGAGTGGACACAGCCAGATCCGCACTGCGCCCTGCCTGACCCTCTCCCGTGGGTGAGGGGACACAGCCAGATCCGCACTGCGCCCTGCCTGCCCGTCTGCCGTGGGCGAGCGGACACAGCCAGATCCGCACTGCGCACTGCCTGACCGTCTGCCGTGGGTGAGTGGACACAGCCAGATCCGCACTGCGCCCTGCCTGACCGCCTGTCGTGGGTGAGTGGACACAGCCAGATCCGCACTGCGCCCTGCCTGTCCGTCTGCCGTGGGTGAGGGGACACAGCCAGATCCACACTGCGCCCTGCCTGCCCGTCTGCCGTGTGTGAGTGGACACAGCCAGATCCGCACTGCGCCCTGCCTGACCTTCTCCCGTGGGTGAGTGGACACAGCCAGATCCGCACTGCGCACTGCCTGCCCGTCTCACGTGGGTGAGTGGACACAGCCAGATCCGCACTGCGCCCTACCTGCCCGTCTCCCGTGGGTGTGTGGACACAGCCAGATCCGCACTGCACCCTGCCTGACCGTCCTTCATGGGTGAGTGGACACCGCCAGATCCGCACTGCGCCCTGCCTGCCCGTCTCCCGTGGGTGAGTGTACACAGCCAGATCCGCACTGCGCCCTGCCTGCCCGTCTCCCGTCGGTGAGTGGACACAGCCAGATCCGCACTGCGCCCTGCCTGCCCGTCTCCCGTGGGTGAGTGGACACAGCCAGATCCGCACTGCGCGCTGCCTGCCCGTCTCCCGTGGGTGAGTGGACACAGCCAGATCCGCACTGCGCTCTGCCTGCCCGTCTGTCGTGGGCGAGTGGACACAGCCAGATCCGTACTGCGCCCTGCCTGACCGTCTGCCGTCGGTGAGTGGACACAGCCAGATCCACACTGCGCCCTGCCTGACCGTCTGCCGTGGGTGAGTGGACACAGCCAGATCCGCACTGCGCCCTGCCTGCCCGTCACCAGTGGGCGAGTGGACACAGCCAGATCCGCACTGCGCCCTGCCTGACCGCCTGCCGTGGGTGAGTGGACACACCCAGATCCGCACTGTGCCCTGCCTGCCCGTCTCCCGTGGGTGAGTGGACACAGCCAGATCCGCACTGCGCCCTGCATGACCGTCTGCCGTGGGTGAGTGGACACAGCCAGATCCGCACTGCGCCCTGCCTGACCGTCTGCCGTCGGTGAGTGGACACAGCCAGATCCACACTGCGCCCTGCCTGCCCGTCTGCCGTGGGCGAGTGGACACAGCCAGATCCGCACTGCGCACTGCCTGACCGTCTGCCGTGGATGAGTGGACACAGCCAGATCCGCACTGCGCCCTGACTGCCCCTCTCCCGTGGGTGAGTGGACACAGCTAGATCCGCACTGCGCGATGCCTGCCCGTCTCCCGTGGGCGAGTGGAAACAGCCAGATCCGCACTGCGCGCTCCCTGCCCATCTGTCGTGGGTGAGTGGACACAGCTATATCCGCACTGCGCCCTGCCTGCCCGTCTGCCGTGGGTGAGTGGACACAGCCAGATCCACACTGCGCCCTGCCAGCCCGTCTGCCGTGGGTGAGTGGACACAGCCAGATCCGCACTGCGCCCTGCCTGACCCTCTCCCGTGGACGAGTGGACACAGCAAGATCCGCACTGCGCCCTGCCTGCCCGTCTGCCGTGGGTGAGTGGACACAGCCAGATCGACACTGCGCCCTGCCTTCCCGTCTGCAGTGGGCGAGTAGAAACAGCCAGATCCGCACTGCGCCCTGCCTGACCGTCTGCTGTGGGTGAGTGGACACAGCCAGATCCGCACTGCGCCCTGCGTGACCGCCTGCCGTGGTTGAGTGGACACAGCCAGATCCGCACTGCGCCCTGCCTGCCTGTGTCCAGTGGGCGAGTGGACACAGCCAGATCCGGACTGCGCCCTGCCTGCCCGTCTGCCGTGGGCGAGTGGACACAGCCAGATCCGCACTGCGCCCTGCCTGACCGCCTGCCGTGGGTGAGTGGACACAGCCAGATCCGCACTGCGCCCTGCCTGCCCGTCTCCCGTGGGCGAGTGGACACAGCCAGATCCGCACTGCGCCCTGCCTGCCCTTCTGCCGTGGGTGAGTGGACACAGCCAGATCCGCACTGCGCCCTGCCTGACCGTCTCCCGTGAGTGAGTGGACACAGCCCGATCCGCACTGCGCCTTGCCTGCCCGTCTCCTGTCAGTGAGTGGACACAGCCAGATCCGCACTGCGCCCTGCCTGACCGTCTGCCGTGGGCGAGTGTACACAGCCAGATCCGCACTGCGCCCTGCCTGCCCGTCTCCCGTGGGCGAGTGGACACAGCCAGATCCGCACTGCGCCCTGCCTGCCCATCTCCAGTGGGCGAGTGGACACAGCCAGATCCGCACTACGCCCTGCATGCCCGTCTGCCGTGGGCGAGTGGACACAGCCAGATCCGCACTGCGCCCTGCCTGCCCGTCTCCCGTGGGCGAGTGGACACAGCCAGATCAGCACTGCGCCCTGCCTGCCCTTCTGCCGTGGGTGAGTGGACACAGCCAGATCCGCACTGCGCCCTGCCTGACCGTCTGCCGTGGGTGAGTGGACACAGCCAGATCCGAACAGCGCCCTGCCTGCCATCTCCCGTGGGTGAGTGGACACAGCCAGATCCGCACTGCGCCCTGCCTGACCGTCTGCCGTGTGTGAGTGGACACAGCCAGATCCGCACTGTGCCCTGCCTGCCGGTCTCCCGTGGGCGAGTGGACACAGCCAGATCCGCACTGCGCCCTGCCTGCCAGTCTGCCGTGGGCGAGTGGACACAGCCAGATCCGCACTGCGCCCTGCCTGACCGTCTGCCGTGCGTGAGTGGACACAGCCAGATCCGCACTGCGCCCTGCCTGCCCTTCTGCCGTGGGTGAGTGGACACAGCCAGATCCGCACTGCGCCCTGCCTGACCGTCTGCCGTGGGTGAGTGGACACAGCCAGATCCGCACTGCGCCCTGCCTGCCATCTCCCGTGGGTGAGTGGACACAGCCAGATCCGCACTGCGCCCTGCCTGACCGTCTGCCGTGTGTGAGTGGACACAGCCAGATCCGCACTGTGCCCTGCCTGCCGGTCTCCCGTGGGAGAGTGGACACAGCCAGATCCGCACTGCGCCCTGCCTGCCAGTCTGCCGTGGGCGAGTGGACACAGCCAGATCCGCACTGCGCCCTGCCTGACCGTCTGCCGTGGGTGAGTGGACACAGCCAAATCCGCCCTGCGCCCTGCCTGACCGTCTCCCGTCAGTGAGTGGACACAGCCAGATCCACACTGTGCCCTGCCTGCCCGTCTCCCGTGGGTGAGTGGACACAGCCAGATCCACACTGCGCCCTGCCTGCCCGTCTGCCGTGGGTGAGTGGACACAGCCAGATCCACACTGCGCCCTGCCTTCCCGTCTGCAGTGCGCGAGTAGACACAGCCAGATCCGCACTGCGCCCTGCCTGACCGCCTGCCGTGGGTGAGTGGACACAGCCAGATCCGCACTGCGCCCTGCCTGCCTGTCTCCAGTGGGCGAGTGGACACAGCCAGATCCGGACTGCGCCCTGCCTGCCCGTCTGCCGTGGGCGAGTGGACACAGCCAGATCCGCACTGCGCCCTGCCTGACCGCCTGCCGTGGGTGAGTGGACACAGCCAGATCCGCACTGCGCCCTGCCTGCCCGTCTCCCGTGGGCGAGTGGACACAGCCAGATCCGCACTGCGCCCTGCCTGCCCTTCTGCCGTGGGTGAGTGGACACAGCCAGATCCGCACTGCGCCCTGCCTGACCGACTGCCGTGGGTGAGTGGACACAGCCAGATCCGCACTGCGCCCTGCCTGCCATCTCCCTTGGGTGGGTGGACACAGCCAGTTCCGCACTGCGCCCTGCCTGACCGTCTGCCGTGGGTGAGTGGACACAGCCAGATCCGCACTGTGCCCTGCCTGCCCGTCTCCCGTGAGTGAGTGGACACAGCCAGATCCGCACTGCGCCTTGCCTGACCGACTGCCGTGGGTGAGTGGACACAGCCAGATCCGCACTGCGCCCTGCCTGCCTGTCTCCAGTGGGCGAGTGGACACAGCCAGATCCGGACTGCGCCCTGCCTGCCCGTCTGCCGTGGGCGAGTGGACACAGCCAGATCCGCACTGCGCCCTGCCTGACCGCCTGCCGTGGGTGAGTGGACACAGCCAGATCCGCACTGCGCCCTGCCTGCCCGTCTCCCGTGGGCGAGTGGACACAGCCAGATCCGCACTGCGCCCTGCCTGCCCTTCTGCCGTGGGTGAGTGGACACAGCCAGATCCGCACTGCGCCCTGCCTGACCGACTGCCGTGGGTGAGTGGACACAGCCAGATCCGCACTGCGCCCTGCCTGCCATCTCCCGTGGGTGGGTGGACACAGCCAGTTCCGCACTGCGCCCTGCCTGACCGTCTGCCGTGGGTGAGTGGACACAGCCAGATCCGCACTGTGCCCTGCCTGCCCGTCTCCCGTGAGTGAGTGGACACAGCCAGATCCGCACTGCGCCTTGCCTGCTCGTCTCCCGTCAGTGAGTGGACACAGCCAGATCCGCACTGCGCCCTGCCTGCCCGTGTCCCGTTGGCGAGTGGACACAGCCAAATCCGCACTGCGCCCTGCCTGCCGGTCTCCCGTGGGTGAGTGGACACAGGCAGATCCGCACTGCGCCCTGTCTGCCCGTCTGCCGTGGGCGAGTGGACACAGCCAGATCCGCACTGCGCCCTGCCTGACCGTCTGCCGTGGGTGAGTGGACACAGCCAAATCCGCACAGCGCCCTGCCTGCCCGTCTCCCGTCAGTGAGTGGACACAGCCAGATCCGCACTGTGCCCTGCCTGCCCGTCTCCCGTGGGTGAGTGGACACAGCCAGATCCACACTGCGCCCTGCCTGCCCGTCTGCCGTGGGCGAGCGGACACAGCCAGATCCGCACTGCGCACTGACTGACCGTCTGCCGTGGGTGAGTGGACACAGCCAGATCCGCACTGCGCCCTGCCTGACCGCCTGTCGTGGGTGAGTGGACACAGCCAGATCCGCACTGCGCCCTGCCTGACCGTCTGCCGTGGGTGAGGGGACACAGCCAGATCCACACTGCGCCCTGCCTGCCCGTCTGCCGTGTGTGAGTGGACACAGACAGATCCGCACTGCGCCCTGCCTGACCGTCTCCCGTGGGTGAGTGGACACAGCCAGATCCGCACTGCACCTTGCCTGCCTGTCTCACGTGGGTGAGTGGACACAGCCAGATCCGCACTGCGCCCTACCTGCCCGTCTCCCGCGGGTGTGTGGACACAGCCAGATCCGCACTGCACCCTGCCTGACCGTCCTTCGTGGGTGAGTGGACACCGCCAGATCCGCACTGCGCCCTGCCTGCCCGTCTCCCGTGGGTGAGTGGACACAGCCAGATCCGCACTGCGCCCTGCCTGCCCGTCTCCCGTGGGTGAGTGGACACAGCCAGATCCACACTGCGCCCTGCCTGCCCGTCTGCCGTGGGCGAGTGGACACAGCCAGATCCGCACTGCGCCCTGCCTGACCGTCTGCCGTGGGCGAGTGGACACAGCCAGATCCGCACTGCGCCCTGCCGGCCCGTCTGCCGTGGGCGAGTGAACACAGCCAGATCCGCACTGCGCCCTGCCTGACCGTCTGCCGTGGGTGAGTGGACAGAGCCTGATCCACACTGCGCCCTGCCTGCCCCTCTGCCGTCGGCGAGTGGACACAGCCAGATACGCACTGCGCCCTGCCTGACCGTCTGCCGTGGGCGAGTGTACACAGCCAGATCCGCACTGCGCCCTGCCTGCCCGTCTCCCGTGGGCGAGTGGACACAGCCAGATCCGCACTGCGCCCTGCCTGCCCGTCTCCAGTGGGCGAGTGGACACAGCCAGATCCGCACTGCGCCCTGCATGCCCGTCTGCTGTGGGCGAGTGGACACAGCCAGATCCGCACTGCGTTCTGCCTGACCGCGTGCCGTGGGTGAGTGGACACAGCCAGATCCGCACTGCGCCCTGCCTGACCGCCTGCCGTGGGTGAGTGGACACAGCCTGATCCGCACTGCGCCCTGCCTGACCGTCTGCCGTGGGTGAGTGGACACAGCCAGATCCGCACTGCGCCCTGCCTGCCCGTCTC
Organism: Microcebus murinus; assembly: GCF_040939455.1. NCBI lineage: Eukaryota > Metazoa > Chordata > Mammalia > Primates > Cheirogaleidae > Microcebus > Microcebus murinus. The sequence goes on along the minus strand of NW_027438948.1, from coordinate 632,950 downwards.
CCGTGGGCGAGTGGACACAGCCAGATCCGCACTGCGCCCTACCTGCCCGTCTCCCGTGGGCGAGTGGACACAGCCAGATCCGCACTGCGCCCTGCTTGCCCGTCTGCCGTGGGTGAGTGGACACAGCCAGATCCGCACTGCGCCTTGCCTGCCCGTCTCCCGTCAGTGAGTGGACACAGCCAGATTTGCACTGCGCCCTGCCTGCCCATCTTCCGTGGGTGAGTGGACACAGCCAGATCCACACTGCGCACTGCCTGACCGTCTGCCGTGGGTGAGTCGACACAGCCAGATCCGTACTGCGCCCTGCCTGACCGCCTGCCGTGGGTGAGTGGACACAGCCAGATCCGCACTGCGCACTGCCTGACAGTCTGCTGTGGGTGAGTCGACACAGCCAGATCCGTACTGCGCCCTGCCTGACCGCCTGCCGTGGGTGAGTGGACACAGCCAGATCCGCACTGCGCCCTGCCTGCCCGTCTGCCGTGGGCGAGTGGACACAGCCAGATCCGCACTGCGCCCTGCCTGCCCGTCTCCAGTGGGCGAGTGGACACAGCCAGATCCGAACTGCGCCCTACCTGCCCGTCTCCAGTGGACGAGTGGACACAGCCAGATCCGCACTGCGCCCTGCCTTCCCGTCTGCCGTGGGCGAGTGGACACAGCCAAATCCGCACTGCGCCCTACCTGACCGTCTCCGGTCAGTGAGTGGACACAGCCAGATCCGCACTGCGCCCTGCCTGCCCGTTTCCGGTCAGTGAGTGGACACAGCCAGATCCGCACAGCGCCTGCCTGCCCGTCTCCCGTGGGTGAGTGGACACAGCCAGATCCGCACTGCGCCCTGCCTGCCAGTCACCCGTGGGCGAGTGGACACAGCCAGATCCGCACTGCGCCCTGCCTGGCCGTCTCCCGGGGGCGAGTGGACACAGCCAGATCCGCACTGCGCCCTGCCTGCCCGTCTGCCGTGGGTGAGTGGACACAGCCAGATCCGCACTGCGCCCTGCCTGACCGTCTCCGTGGGTGAGTGGACACAGCCAGATCCGCACTGCGCCTTGCCTGCCCGTCTCCCATCAGTGAGTGGACACAGCCAGATCCGCACTGCGCCCTGCCTGGCCGTCTCCCGTGGGTGAGTGGAAACAGCCAGTTCCGCACTGCGCCCTGCCTGCCCTTTGCCCTGGGTGAGTGAACACAGCCAGATCCACACTGCGCCCTGCCTGCCCGTCTGCCGTGGGTGAGTGGACACAGCCAGATCCGCACTGCGCCCTGCCTGACCGTCTCCCGTGGTTGAGTGGACACAGCCAGATCCGCACTGCGCCTTGCCTGCCCGTCTCACATGGGTGAGTGGACACAGCCAGATCCGCACTGCAACCTACCTGCCCGTCTCCCGTGGGTGAGTGGACACAGCCAGATCCGCACTGCACCCTGCCTGACCGTCCTTCGTGGGTGAGTGGACACCGCCATATCCGCACTGCGCCCTGCCTGCCCGTTTCCCGTGGGTGAGTTGACACAGCCAGATCCGCACTGCGCCCTGCCTGCCCGTCTCCCGTCAGTGAGTGGACATAGCCAGATCCGCACTGCGCCCTGCCTGCCCATCTCCCGTGGGTGAGTGGACACAGCCAGATCCGCACTGCGCGCTGCCTGCCCGTCTCCCGTGGGCGAGTGGACTCAGCCAGATCCGCCTTGCGCCCTGCCTGCCCGTCTGTCGTGGGTGAGTGGACACAGCCAGATCCGCACTGCGCCCTGCCTGAACGCCTGCCGAGGGTGAGTGGACACAGCCAGATCCGCACTGCGCCCTGTCTGCCCGTCTCCCGGGGGCGAGTGGACACAGCCAGATCCGCACTGCGCCCTGCCTGCCCTTCTGCCGTGTGTGAGTGGACACAGCCAGATCCGCACTGCGCCCTGCCTGTCCTTCTGCCGTGGGTGAGTGGACACAGCCAGATCCGCACAGCGCCCTGCCTGCCAGTCACCCGTGGGCGAGTGGACACAGCCAGATCCGCACTGCGCCCTGCCTGGCCGTCTCCCGGGGGCGAGTGGAAACAGCCAGATCCGCACTGCGCGCTGCCTGCCCGTCTGTCGTGGGCGAGTGGACACAGCCAGATCCGCACTGCACCCTGCCTGACCGACTGCTGTGGGTGAGTGGACACAGCCAGATCCGCACTGCGCCCTGCCTGACCGCCTGCCGTGGGTGAGTGGACACAGCCAGATCCGCACTGCACCCTGCCTGACCGACTGCTGTGGGTGAGTGGACACAGCCAGATCCGCACTGCGCCCTGTCCGACCGTCTGCCGTGGGTGAGTGGACACAGCCAGATCCACACTGCGCCCTGCCTGCCCGTCTCCCTGGGGCGAGTGGACACAGCCAGATCCGCACTGCGCCCTGCCTGCCCTTCTGCCGTGGGTGAGTGGACACAGCCAGATCCGCACTGCGCCCTGCATGACCGTCTGCCGTGGGTGAGTGGACACAGCCAGATCCACACTGCGCCCTGCCTGCCCGTCTCTCGTCAGTGAGTGGACACAGCCAGATCCGCACTGCGCCCTACCTGCCCGTCTCCCGTGGGCCAGTGGACACAGCCAGATCCGCACTGCGTCCTGCCTGCCCGTCTGCCGTGGGTGAGTGGACACAGCCAGATCCGCACTGCGCCTTGCCTGCCCGTCTCCCGTCGGTGAGTGGACACAGCCAGGTCCGCACTGCGCCCTGCCTGACCGCCTGCCGTGGGTGAGTGGACACAGCCAGATCCGCACTGCGCCCTGCCTGCCCATCTCCCGTGGGTGAGTGGACACAGCCAGATCCACACTGCGCCCTGCCTGCCCGTCTGCCGTGGGCGAGTGGACACAGCCAGATCCGCACTGCGCCCTGCCTGACCGTCTACCGTGGGTCAGTGGACACAGCCAGATCTGCACTGCGCCCTGCCTGACCGCGTGCCGTGGGTGAGTGGACACAGCCAGATCCGCACTGCGCCCTGCCTGCCCGTCTCCCGGGGGCGAGTGGACACAGCCAGATCCGCACTGCACCCTGCCTGACCGTCTGCTGTGGGTGAGTGGACACAGCCACAGCCACACTGCGCACTGCCTGACCGTCTGCCGTGGGTGAGTCGACACAGCCAGATCCGTACTGCGCCCTGCCTGACCGCCTGCCGGGGGTGAGTGGACACAGCCAGATCCGCACTGCGCACTGCCTGACAGTCTGCTGTGGGTGAGTCGACACAGCCAGATCCGTACTGCGCCATGCCTGACCGCCTGCCGTGGGTGAGTGGACACAGCCAGATCCGCACTGCGCCCTGCCTGTCCGTCTGCCGTGGGTGAGTGGACACAGCCAGATCCGCACTGCGCCGTGCCTGACCGTCAGCCGTGAGTGAGTGGACACAGCCAGATCCACACTGGGCCCTGCCTGCCCGTCTCCCTGGGGCGAGTGGACACAGCCAGATCCGCACTGCGCTCTGCCTGCCCTTCTGCCGTGGGTGAGTGGACACAGCCAGATCCGCACTGCGCCCTGCCTGCCCGTCACCCGTGGGTGAGTGGACACAGCCAGATCCGCACTGCGCCTTGCCTGCCCGTCTCCCGTCAGTGAGTGGACACAGCCAAATCCGCACTGCGCCCTGCCTGCCCGTCTCCCGTGGGCGAGTGGACACAGCCAGATCCGCACTGCGCACTGCCTGCCCGTCTCCCGTGGGCGAGTGGACACAGCCAGATCCGCACTGCACCCTGCCTGCCCGTCTCCTGTGGGTAAGTGGACACAGCCAGATCCGCACTGCGCCTTGCGTGCCCGTCTCCCGTCAGTGAGTGGACACAGCCAGTTCCGCACTGCGCCCTACCTGCCCGTCTGTCGTGGGCGAGTGGACACAGCCAGATCCGCACTGCGCCCTGCCTGACCGTCTGCCGTCGGTGAATGGACACAGCCAGATCCACACTGCGCCCTGCATGCCCGTCTGCCGTGGGTGAGTGGACAGAGCCAGATCCGCACTGCGCCCTGCCGGACCGTCTGCCGTGGGTGAGTGGACACAGCCAGATCCACACTGCGCCCTGCCTGACCGTCTGCCGTGGGTGAGTGGACACAGCCAGATCCGCACTGCGCCCTGCAGCCCGTCTGCCATGGGTGAGTGGACACAGCCAGATCCGCACTGCGCCCTGCCTGACCGTCTCCCGTGGGTGAGTGGACACAGCCAGATCCGCACTGCGCCCTGCGTGCCCGTCTCCCGTGGGTGAGTGGACACAGCCAGATCCGCACTGCACCTTGCCTGCCCGTCTCCCGTCAGTGAGTGGACACAGCCAGATCCGCACTGTGCCTTGCCTGCCCGTCTCCCGTGGGTGAGTGGACACAGCCAGATCCTCACTGCGCGCTGCCTGCCTGTCTCCCGTGGGCGAGTGGAAACAGCCAGATCCGCACTGCGCGCTGCCTGCCCGTCTGTCGTGGGCGAGTGGACACAGCCATATCCGCACTGCACCCTGCCTGCCCGTCTATCGTGGGTGAGTGGACACAGCCGGATCCACACTGCGCCCTGCCTGCCCGTCAGCCGTGGGCGAGCGGACACAGCCAGATCCGCACTGCGCACTGCCTGACCGTCTGCCGTGGGTGAGTGGACACAGCCGGATCCGCACTGCGCCCTGCCTGACCGCCTGTCGTGGGTGAGTGGACACAGCCAGATCCGCACTGCGCCCTGCCTGACCGTCTGCCGTGGGTGAGTGGACACAGCCAGATCCACACTGCGCCCTGCCTGCCCGTCTGCCGTGGGTGAGTGGACACAGCCAGATCCGCACTGCACCCTGCCTGACCGACTGCTGTGTGTGAGTGGACACAGCCAGATCCGCACTGCGCCCTGCCTGACCGCCTGCCGTGGGTGAGTGGACACAGCCAGATCCACACTGCGCCCTGCCTGCCCGTCTCCCTGGGGCGAGTGGACACAGCCAGATCCGCACTGCGCCCTGCCTGCCCTTCTGCCGTGGGTGAGTGAACACAGCCAGATCCGCACTGCGCCCTGCCTGCCCGTCTGCAGTGGGCGAGTGGACAAAGCCAGATCCCCACTGCGCCCTGCCTGACCGTCTGCCGTGGGAGAGTGGACACAGCCAGATCCGCACTGCGCCCTGCCTGCCCGTCTGCCGTGGGCGAGTGGACACAGCCAGATCCGCACTGCGCCCTGCCTGCCCGTCTCCAGTGGGCGAGTGGACACAGCCAGATCCGCACTGCGCCCTGCCTGCCCGTCTCCAGTGGACGAGTGGACACAGCCAGATCCGCACTGCGCCCTGCCTTCCCGTCTGCCGTGGGCGAGTGGACACAGCCAGATCCGCACTGCGCCCTGCCTGACCGTCTCCGGTCAGTGAGTGGACACAGCCAGATCCGCACTGCGCCCTGCCTGCCCGTCTCCGGTCAGTGAGTGGACACAGCCAGATCCGCACTGCGCCCTGCCTGCCCGTCTGCCGTGGGCGAGTGGACACAGCCAGATCCGCACTGCGCCCTGCCTGCCCGTCTCCAGTGGGCGAGTGGACACAGCCAGATCCGCACTGCGCCCTGCCTGCCCGTCTCCAGTGGACGAGTGGACACAGCCAGATCCGCACTGCGCCCTGCCTGACCGTCTCCGGTCAGTGAGTGGACACAGCCAGATCCGCACTGCGCCCTGCCTGCCCGTCTCCGGTCAGTGAGTGGACACAGCCAGATCCGCACTGCGCACTGCCTGCCCGTCTCCCGTGGGTGAGTGGACACAGCCAGATCCGCACTGCGCCCTGCCTGACCGCCTGCCGTGGGTGAGTGGACACAGCCAGATCCGCACTGCGCCGTGCCTGATCGTCAGCCGTGGGTGAGTGGACACAGCCAGATCCACACTGCGCCCTGCCTGCCCATCTGCCGTGGGCGAGTGGACACAGCCAGATCCGCACTGCACCCTGCCTGACCGACTGCTGCGTGTGAGTGGACACAGCCAGATCCGCACTGCGCCCTGCCTGACCGCCTGCCGTGGGTGAGTGGACACAGCCAGATCCACACTGCGCCCTGCCTGCCCGTCTCCCTGGGGCGAGTGGACACAGCCAGATCCGCACTGCGCCGTGCCTGACCGTCAGCCGTGGGTGAGTGGACACAGCCAGATCCACACTGCGCCCTGCCTGCCCATCTGCCGTGGGCGAGTGGACACAGCCAGATCCGCACTGCACCCTGCCTGACCGACTGCTGTGTGTGAGTGGACACAGCCAGATCCGCACTGCGCCCTGCCTGACCGCCTGCCGTGGGTGAGTGGACACAGCCAGATCCACACTGCGCCCTGCCTGCCCGTCTCCCTGGGGCGAGTGGACACAGCCAGATCCGCACTGCGCCCTGCCTGACCGTCTGCCGTGGGTGAGTGGACACAGCCAGATCCACACTGCGCCCTGCCTGCCCGTCTGCAGTGGGCGAGTGGACAAAGCCAGATCCGCACTGCGCCCTGCCTGACCGTCTGCCGTGGGAGAGTGGACACAGCCAGATCCGCACTGCGCCCTGCCTGCCCGTCTGCCGTGGGCGAGTGGACACAGCCAGATCCGCACTGCGCCCTGCCTGCCCGTCTCCAGTGGGCGAGTGGACACAGCCAGATCCGCACTGCGCCCTGCCTGCCCGTCTCCAGTGGACGAGTGGACACAGCCAGATCCGCACTGCGCCCTGCCTTCCCGTCTGCCGTGGGCGAGTGGACACAGCCAGATCCGCACTGCGCCCTGCCTGACCGTCTCCGGTCAGTGAGTGGACACAGCCAGATCCGCACTGCGCCCTGCCTGCCCGTCTCCGGTCAGTGAGTGGACACAGCCAGATCCGCACTGCGCACTGCCTGCCCGTCTCCCGTGGGTGAGTGGACACAGCCAGATCCGCACTGCGCGCTGCCTGCCCGTCTCCCGTGGGCGAGTGGAAACAGCCAGATCCGCACTGCGCCCTGCCTGCCCGTCTGTCGTGGGTGAGTGGACACCGCCATATCCGCATTGCGCCCTGCCTGACCGCCTGCCGTGGGTGAGTGGACACAGCCAGATCCGCACTGCGCCGTGCCTGACCGTCAGCCGTGGGTGAGTGGACACAGCCAGATCCACACTGCGCCCTGCCTGCCCATCTGCCGTGGGCGAGTGGACACAGCCAGATCCGCACTGCACCCTGCCTGACCGACTGCTGTGGGTGAGTGGACACAGCCAGATCCGCACTGCGCCCTGCCTGACCACCTGCCGTGGGTGAGTGGACACAGCCAGATCCGCACTGCACCCTGCCTGACCGACTGATGTGGGTGAGTGGACACAGCCAGATCCGCACTGCGCCCTGCCCGACCGTCTGCCGTGTGTGAGTGGACACAGCCAGATCCACATTGCGCCCTGCCTGCCCGTCTCCCTGGGGCGAGTGGACACAGCCAGATCCGCACTGCGCCCTGCCTGCCCTTCTGCCGTGGGTGAGTGGACACAGCAAGATCCGCACTGCGCCCTGCCTGACCGTCTGCCGTGTGTGAGTGGACACAGCCAGATCCACACTGCGCCCTGCCTGCCCGTCTGTAGTGGGCGAGTGGACAAAGCCAGATCTGCACTGCGCCCGGCCTGACCGTCTGCCGTGGGAGAGTGGACACAGCCAGATCCGCACTGCGCCCTGCCTGCCCGTCTGCCGTGGGCGAGTGGACACAGCCAGATCCGCACTGCGCCCTGCCTGCCCGTCTCCAGTGGGCGAGTGGACACAGCCAGATCCGCACTGCGCCCTACCTGCCCATCTCCAGTGGACGAGTGGACACAGCCAGATCCGCACTGCGCCCTGCCTTCCCGTCGGCCGTGGGCGAGTGGACACAGCCAGATCCGCACTGCGCCCTGCCTGACCGTCTCCGGTCAGTGAGTGGACACAGCCAGATCCGCACTGCACCCTGCCTGCCCGTCTCCGGTCAGTGAGTGGACACAGCCAGATCCGCACTGCGCCCTGCCTGCCCTTCTGCCGTGGGTGAGTGGACACAGCCAGATCCGCACTGCGCGCTGCCTGCCCGTCTCCCGTGGGCGAGTGGAAACAGCCAGATCCGCACTGCGCCCTGCCTGCCCGTCTGTCGTGGGTGAGTCGACACAGCCAGATCCGCACTGCGCCCTGCCTGACCGCCTGCCGTGGGTGAGTGGACACAGCCAGATCCGCACTGCGCCGTGCCTGACCGTCAGCCGTGGGTGAGTGGACACAGCCAGATCCACACTGCGCCCTGCCTGCCCATCTGCCGTGGGCGAGTGGACACAGCCGGATCCGCACTGCACCCTGCCTGACCGACTGCTGTGGGTGAGTGGACACAGCCAGATCCACACTGCGCCCTGCCTGCCCGTCTCCCTGGGGCGAGTGGACACAGCCAGATCCGCACTGCGCCCTGCCTGCCCTTCTGCCGTGGGTGAGTGGACACAGCCAGATCCGCACTGCGCCCTGCCTGACCGTCTGCCGTGGGTGAGTGGACACAGACAGATCCACACTGCGCCCTGCCTGCCCGTCTGCAGTGGGCGAGTGGACAAAGCTAGATCCGCACTGCGCCCTGCCTGACCGTCTGCCGTGGGAGAGTGGACACAGCCAGATCCGCACTGCGCCCTGCCTGCCCGTCTGCCGTGGGCGAGTGGACACAGCCAGATCCGCACTGCGCCCTGCCTGCCCGTCTCCAGTGGGCGAGTGGACACAGCCAGATCCGCACTACGCCCTGCCTGCCCGTCTCCAGTGGACGAGTGGACACAGCCAGATCCGCACTGCGCCCTCCCTGCCCGTCTGCCGTGGGCGAGTGGACACAGCCAGATCCGCACTGCTCCCTGCCTGACCGCCTGCCGTGGGTGAGTGGACACAGCCAGATCCGCACTGCGCCCTGCCTGCCCGTCTCCCGTGGGTGAGTGGACACAGCCAGATCCACACTGCGCCCTGCCTGCCCGTCTGCCGTGGGCGAGTGGACACAGCCAGATCCGCACTGCGCCCTGCCTGACCGTCTACCGTGGGTGAGTGGACACAGCCAGATCTGCACTGCGCCCTGCCTGACCGCGTGCCGTGGGTGAGTGGACACAGCCAGATCCGCACTGCGCCCTGCCTGCCCGTCTCCCGGGGGCGAGTGGACACAGCCAGATCCGCACTGCGCCCTGCCTGACCGTCTGCTGTGTGTGAGTGGACACAGCCAGATCCGCACTGCGCACTGCCTGACCGTCTGCCGTGGGTGAGTCGACACAGCCAGATCCGTACTGCGCCCTGCCTGACCGCCTGCCGGGGGTGAGTGGACACAGCCAGATCCGCACTGCGCACTGCCTGACAGTCTGCTGTGGGTGAGTCGACACAGCCAGATCCGTACTGCGCCATGCCTGACCGCCTGCCGTGGGTGAGTGGACACACCCAGATCCGCACTGCGCCCTGCCTGTCCGTCTGCCGTGGGTGAGTGGACACAGCCAGATCCGCACTGCGCCGTGCCTGACCGTCAGCCGTGGGTGAGTGGACACAGCCAGATCCACACTGCGCCCTGCCTGCCCATCTGCCGTGGGCGAGTGAACACAGCCAGATCCGCACTACACCCTGCCTGACAGACTGCTGTGGGTGAGTGGACACAGCCAGATCCGCACTGCGCCCTGCCTTACCGCCTGCCGTGGGTGAGTGGACACAGCCAGATCCACATTGCGCCCTGTCTGCCCGTCTCCCTGGGGCGAGTGGACATAGCCAGATCCACACTGCGCCCTGCCTGCCCATCTGCCGTGGGCGAGTGGACACAGCCAGATCCGCACTGCACCCTGCCTGACCGACTGCTGTGGATGAGTGAACACAGCCAGATCCGCACTGCGCCCTGCCTGACCGCCTGCCGTGGGTGAGTGGACACAGCCAGATCCACACTGCGCCCTGCCTGCCCGTCTCCCTGGGGCGAGTGGACACAGCCAGATCCGCACTGCGCCCTGCCTGCCCTTGTGCCGTGGGTGAGTGGACACAGCCTGATCCGCACTGCGCCCTGCCTGCCCGTCTCCCGTGGGTGAGTGGACACAGCCAGATCCGCACTGCGCCTTGCCTGCCCGTCTCCCGTCAGTGAGTGGACACAGCCAAATCCGCACTGCGCCCTGCCTGCCCGTCTCCCGTGGGCGAGTGGACACAGCCAGATCCGCACTGCGCACTGCCTGCCCGTCTCCCGTGGGCGAGTGGACACAGCCAGATCCGCACTGCACCTTGCCTGCCCGTCTCCCGTCAGTGAGTGGACACAGCCAGGTCCGCACTGCGCCCTGCCTGCCCGTCTGCCGTGGGTGAGTGGACACAGCCAGATCCGCACTGCGCCCTGCCTGCCCTTCTGCCGTGGGCGAGAGGACACAGCCAGATCCGCACTGCGCCCTGCCTGACCGTCTCCCGTGGGCGAGTGGACACAGCCAGATCCGCACTGCGCCATGCCTGCCCGTCTGCCGTGGGTGAGTGGACACAGCCAGATCCGCACTGCACCTTGCCTGCCCGTCTCCCGTCAGTGAGTGGACACAGCCAGATCCGCACTGTGCCCTGCCTGCCCGTCTCCCTTTTGTGAGTGGACACAGCCAGATCCGCACTGCGTGCTGCCTGCCCGTCTCCCGTGGGCGAGTGGACACAGCCAGATCCGCACTGCGCCCTGCCTGCCCGTCTGTCGTGGGCGAGTGGACACAGCCAGATCCGCACTGCGCCCTGCCTGACCGTCTGCCGTCGGTGAGTGGACACAGCCAGATCCACACTGCGCCCTGCCTGCCCGTCTGCCGTGGGCGAGTGAACACAGCCAGATCCGCACTGCGCACTGCCTGACCGTCTGCAGTGGGTGAGTCGACACAGCCAGATCCGCACTGCGCCCTGCCTGACCGCCTGCCGTGGGTGAGTGGACACAGCCATATCCGCACTGCGCCCTGCCTGCCCGTCTCCCGTGGGTGAGTGGACACAGCCAGATCCACACTGCGCCCTGCCTGCCCGTCTGCCGTGGGCGAGTGGACACAGCCAGATCCGCACTGCGCCCTGCCTGACCGTCTACCGTGGGTGAGTGGACACAGCCAGATCTGCACTGCGCCCTGCCTGACCGCGTGCCGTGGGTGAGTGGACACAGCCAGATCCGCACTGCGCCCTGCCTGCCCGTCTCCCGGGGGCGAGTGGACACAGCCAGATCCGCACTGCGCCCTGCCTGACCGTCTGCTGTGTGTGAGTGGACACAGCCAGATCCGCACTGCGCACTGCCTGACCGTCTGCCGTGGGTGAGTCGACACAGCCAGATCCGTACTGCGCCCTGCCTGACCGCCTGCCGGGGGTGAGTGGACACAGCCAGATCCGCACTGCGCACTGCCTGACAGTCTGCTGTGGGTGAGTCGACACAGCCAGATCCGTACTGCGCCATGCCTGACCGCCTGCCGTGGGTGAGTGGACACACCCAGATCCGCACTACGCCCTGCCTGTCCGTCTGCCGTGGGTGAGTGGACACAGCCAGATCCGCACTGCGCCGTGCCTGACCGTCAGCCGTGGGTGAGTGGACACAGCCAGATCCACACTGCGCCCTGCCTGCCCATCTGCCGTGGGCGAGTGGACACAGCCAGATCCGCACTACACCCTGCCTGACAGACTGCTGTGGGTGAGTGGACACAGCCAGATCCGCACTGCGCCCTGCCTGACCGCCTGCCGTGGGTGAGTGGACACAGCCAGATCCACATTGCGCCCTGTCTGCCCGTCTCCCTGGGGCGAGTGGACACAGCCAGATCCACACTGCGCCCTGCCTGCCCATCTGCCGTGGGCGAGTGGACACAGCCAGATCCGCACTGCACCCTGCCTGACCGACTGCTGTGGATGAGTGAACACAGCCAGATCCGCACTGCGCCCTGCCTGACCGCCTGCCGTGGGTTAGTGGACACAGCCAGATCCACACTGCGCCCTGCCTGCCCGTCTCCCTGGGGCGAGTGAACACAGCCAGATCCGCACTGCGCCCTGCCTGCCCTTCTGCCGTGGGTGAGTGGACACAGCCAGATCCGCACTGCGCACTGCCTGACCGTCTGCCGTGGGTGAGTCGACACAGCCAGATCCGTACTGCGCCCTGCCTGACCGCCTGCCGGGGGTGAGTGGACACAGCCAGATCCGCACTGCGCACTGCCTGACAGTCTGCTGTGGGTGAGTCGACACAGCGAGATCCGTACTGCGCCATGCCTGACCGCCTGCCGTGGGTGAGTGGACACACCCAGATCCGCACTGCGCCCTGCCTGCCCGTCTCCCGTGGGCGAGTGGACACAGCCAGATCCGCACTGGGCACTGCCTGCCCGTCTCCCGTGGGCGAGTGGACACAGCCAGATCCGCACTGCACCCTGCCTGCCCGTCTCCTGTGGGTAAGTGGACACAGCCAGATCCGCACTGCGCCTTGCGTGCCCGTCTCCCGTCAGTGAGTGGACACAGCCAGTTCCGCACTGCCCCCTGCCTGCCCGTCTGTCGTGGGCGAGTGGACACAGCCAGATCCGCACTGCGCCCTGCCTGACCGTCTGCCGTCGGTGAATGGACACAGCCAGATCCACACTGCGCCCTGCCTGCCCGTCTGCCGTGGGCGTGTGGACACAGCCAGATTCGCACTGCGCACTGCCTGAACTTCTGCCGTGGGTGAGTGGACACAGCCAGATCCGCACTGCGCCCTGCCGGACCGCCTGCCGTGGGTGAGTGGACACAGCCAGATCCGCACTGCGCCCTGCCTGACCGTCTGCCGTGGGTGAGTGGACACATCCAGATCCACACTGCGCCCTGACTGCCCGTCTGCCGTGGGCGAGTGGACACAGCCAGATCCGCACTGCGCCCTGCCTGACCGTCTGCCGTGGGTGAGTGGACACAGCCAGATCCGCACTGCGCCCTGCCTGACCGCCTGCCGTGGGTGAGTGGACACAGCCAGATCCACACTGCGCCCTGCCTGCCCGTCTCCCTGGGGCGAGTGGACACAGCCAGATCCGCACTGCGCCCTGCCTGCCCTTCTGCCGTGGGTGAGTGAACACAGCCAGATCCGCACTGCGCCCTGCCTGCCCGTCTGCAGTGGGCGAGTGGACAAAGCCAGATCCCCACTGCGCCCTGCCTGACCGTCTGCCGTGGGAGAGTGGACACAGCCAGATCCGCACTGCGCCCTGCCTGCCCGTCTGCCGTGGGCGAGTGGACACAGCCAGATCCGCACTGCGCCCTGCCTGCCCGTCTCCAGTGGGCGAGTGGACACAGCCAGATCCGCACTGCGCCCTGCCTGCCCGTCTCCAGTGGACGAGTGGACACAGCCAGATCCGCACTGCGCCCTGCCTTCCCGTCTGCCGTGGGCGAGTGGACACAGCCAGATCCGCACTGCGCCCTGCCTGACCGTCTCCGGTCAGTGAGTGGACACAGCCAGATCCGCACTGCGCCCTGCCTGCCCGTCTCCGGTCAGTGAGTGGACACAGCCAGATCCGCACTGCGCCCTGCCTGCCCGTCTGCCGTGGGCGAGTGGACACAGCCAGATCCGCACTGCGCCCTGCCTGCCCGTCTCCAGTGGGCGAGTGGACACAGCCAGATCCGCACTGCGCCCTGCCTGCCCGTCTCCAGTGGACGAGTGGACACAGCCAGATCCGCACTGCGCCCTGCCTTCCCGTCTGCCGTATCGAGTGGACACAGCCAGATCCGCACTGCGCCCTGCCTGACCGTCTCCGGTCAGTGAGTGGACACAGCCAGATCCGCACTGCGCCCTGCCTGCCCGTCTCCGGTCAGTGAGTGGACACAGCCAGATCCGCACTGCGCACTGCCTGCCCGTCTCCCGTGGGTGAGTGGACACAGCCAGATCCGCACTGCGCCCTGCCTGACCGCCTGCCGTGGGTGAGTGGACACAGCCAGATCCGCACTGCGCCGTGCCTGACCGTCAGCCGTGGGTGAGTGGACACAGCCAGATCCACACTGCGCCCTGCCTGCCCATCTGCCGTGGGCGAGTGGACACAGCCAGATCCGCACTGCACCCTGCCTGACCGACTGCTGCGTGTGAGTGGACACAGCCAGATCCGCACTGCGCCCTGCCTGACCGCCTGCCGTGGGTGAGTGGACACAGCCAGATCCACACTGCGCCCTGCCTGCCCGTCTCCCTGGGGCGAGTGGACACAGTCAGATCCGCACTGCGCCGTGCCTGACCGTCAGCCGTGGGTGAGTGGACACAGCCAGATCCACACTGCGCCCTGCCTGCCCATCTGCCGTGGGCGAGTGGACACAGCCAGATCCGCACTGCACCCTGCCTGACCGACTGCTGTGTGTGAGTGGACACAGCCAGATCCGCACTGCGCCCTGCCTGACCGCCTGCCGTGGGTGAGTGGACACAGCCAGATCCACACTGCGCCCTGCCTGCCCGTCTCCCTGGGGCGAGTGGACACAGCCAGATCCGCACTGCGCCCTGCCTGACCGTCTGCCGTGGGTGAGTGGACACAGCCAGATCCACACTGCGCCCTGCCTGCCCGTCTGCAGTGGGCGAGTGGACAAAGCCAGATCCGCACTGCGCCCTGCCTGACCGTCTGCCGTGGGAGAGTCGACACAGCCAGATCCGCACTGCGCCCTGCCTGCCCGTCTGCCGTGGGCGAGTGGACACAGCCAGATCCGCACTGCGCCCTGCCTGCCCGTCTCCAGTGGGCGAGTGGACACAGCCAGATCCGCACTGCGCCCTGCCTGCCCGTCTCCAGTGGACGAGTGGACACAGCCAGATCCGCACTGCGCCCTGCCTTCCCGTCTGCCGTGGGCGAGTGGACACAGCCAGATCCGCACTGCGCCCTGCCTGACCGTCTCCGGTCAGTGAGTGGACACAGCCAGATCCGCACTGCGCCCTGCCTGCCCGTCTCCGGTCAGTGATTGGACACAGCCAGATCCGCACTGCGCACTGCCTGCCCGTCTCCCGTGGGTGAGTGGACACAGCCAGATCCGCACTGCGCACTGCCTGCCCGTCTCCCGTGGGCGAGTGGAAACAGCCAGATCCGCACTGCGCCCTGCCTGCCCGTCTGTCGTGGGTGAGTGGACACCGCCATATCCGCACTGCGCCCTGCCTGACCGCCTGCCGTGGGTGAGTGGACACATCCAGATCCGCACTGCGCCGTGCCTGACCGTCAGCCGTGGGTGAGTGGACACAGCCAGATCCACACTGCGCCCTGCCTGCCCATCTGCCGTGGGCGAGTGGACACAGCCAGATCCGCACTGCACCCTGCCTGACCGACTGCTGTGGGTGAGTGGACACAGCCAGATCCGCACTGCGCCCTGCCTGACCACCTGCCGTGGGTGAGTGGACACAGCCAGATCCGCACTGCACCCTGCCTGACCGACTGATGTGGGTGAGTGGACACAGCCAGATCCGCACTGCGCCCTGCCCGACCGTCTGCCGTGGGTGAGTGGACACAGCCAGATCCACACTGCGCCCTGCCTGCCCGTCTCCCTGGGGCGAGTGGACACAGCCAGATCCGCACTGCGCCCTGCCTGCCCTTCTGCCGTGGGTGAGTGGACACAGCAAGATCCGCACTGCGCCCTGCCTGACCGTCTGCCGTGTGTGAGTGGACACAGCCAGATCCACACTGCGCCCTGCCTGCCCGTCTGTAGTGGGCGAGTGGACAAAGCCAGATCCGCACTGCGCCCGGCCTGACCGTCTGCCGTGGGAGAGTGGACACAGCCAGATCCGCACTGCGCCCTGCCTGCCCGTCTGCCGTGGGCGAGTGGACACAGCCAGATCCGCACTGCGCCCTGCCTGCCCGTCTCCAGTGGGCGAGTGGACACAGCCAGATCCGCACTGCGCCCTACCTGCCCATCTCCAGTGGACGAGTGGACACAGCCAGATCCGCACTGCGCCCTGCCTTCCCGTCGGCCGTGGGCGAGTGGACACAGCCAGATCCGCACTGCGCCCTGCCTGACCGTCTCCGGTCAGTGAGTGGACACAGCCAGATCCGCACTGCACCCTGCCTGCCCGTCTCCGGTCAGTGAGTGGACACAGCCAGATCCGCACTGCGCCCTGCCTGCCCTTCTGCCGTGGGTGAGTGGACACAGCCAGATCCGCACTGCGCGCTGCCTGCCCGTCTCCCGTGGGCGAGTGGAAACAGCCAGATCCGCACTGCGCCCTGCCTGCCCGTCTGTCGTGGGTGAGTCGACACAGCCAGATCCGCACTGCGCCCTGCCTGACCGCCTGCCGTGGGTGAGTGGACACAGCCAGATCCGCACTGCGCCGTGCCTGACCGTCAGCCGTGGGTGAGTGGACACAGCCAGATCCACACTGCGCCCTGCCTGCCCATCTGCCGTGGGCGAGTGGACACAGCCGGATCCGCACTGCACCCTGCCTGACCGACTGCTGTGGGTGAGTGGACACAGCCAGATCCACACTGCGCCCTGCCTGCCCGTCTCCCTGGGGCGAGTGGACACAGCCAGATCCGCACTGCGCCCTGCCTGCCCTTCTGCCGTGGGTGAGTGGACACAGCCAGATCCGCACTGCGCCCTGCCTGACCGTCTGCCGTGGGTGAGTGGACACAGACAGATCCACACTGCGCCCTGCCTGCCCGTCTGCAGTGGGCGAGTGGACAAAGCTAGATCCGCACTGCGCCCTGCCTGACCGTCTGCCGTGGGAGAGTGGACACAGCCAGATCCGCACTGCGCCCTGCCTGCCCGTCTGCCGTGGGCGAGTGGACACAGCCAGATCCGCACTGCGCCCTGCCTGCCCGTCTCCAGTGGGCGAGTGGACACAGCCAGATCCGCACTACGCCCTGCCTGCCCGTCTCCAGTGGACGAGTGGACACAGCCAGATCCGCACTGCGCCCTCCCTGCCCGTCTGCCGTGGGCGAGTGGACACAGCCAGATCCGCACTGCTCCCTGCCTGACCGCCTGCCGTGGGTGAGTGGACACAGCCAGATCCGCACTGCGCCCTGCCTGCCCGTCTCCCGTGGGTGAGTGGACACAGCCAGATCCACACTGCGCCCTGCCTGCCCGTCTGCCGTGGGCGAGTGGACACAGCCAGATCCGCACTGCGCCCTGCCTGACCGTCTACCGTGGGTGAGTGGACACAGCCAGATCTGCACTGCGCCCTGCCTGACCGCGTGCCGTGGGTGAGTGGACACAGCCAGATCCGCACTGCGCCCTGCCTGCCCGTCTCCCGGGGGCGAGTGGACACAGCCAGATCCGCACTGCGCCCTGCCTGACCGTCTGCTGTGTGTGAGTGGACACAGCCAGATCCGCACTGCGCACTGCCTGACCGTCTGCCGTGGGTGAGTCGACACAGCCAGATCCGTACTGCGCCCTGCCTGACCGCCTGCCGGGGGTGAGTGGACACAGCCAGATCCGCACTGCGCACTGCCTGACAGTCTGCTGTGGGTGAGTCGACACAGCCAGATCCGTACTGCGCCATGCCTGACCGCCTGCCGTGGGTGAGTGGACACACCCAGATCCGCACTGCGCCCTGCCTGTCCGTCTGCCGTGGGTGAGTGGACACAGCCAGATCCGCACTGCGCCGTGCCTGACCGTCAGCCGTGGGTGAGTGGACACAGCCAGATCCACACTGCGCCCTGCCTGCCCATCTGCCGTGGGCGAGTGAACACAGCCAGATCCGCACTACACCCTGCCTGACAGACTGCTGTGGGTGAGTGGACACAGCCAGATCCGCACTGCGCCCTGCCTTACCGCCTGCCGTGGGTGAGTGGACACAGCCAGATCCACATTGCGCCCTGTCTGCCCGTCTCCCTGGGGCGAGTGGACATAGCCAGATCCACA
Source organism: Microcebus murinus (assembly GCF_040939455.1). Classification (NCBI taxonomy): domain Eukaryota; kingdom Metazoa; phylum Chordata; class Mammalia; order Primates; family Cheirogaleidae; genus Microcebus; species Microcebus murinus. The sequence continues at coordinate 615,328 of NW_027438948.1, read as the reverse complement.
CTGCGCCCTGCCTGCCCATCTGCCGTGGGCGAGTGGACACAGCCAGATCCGCACTGCACCCTGCCTGACCGACTGCTGTGGATGAGTGAACACAGCCAGATCCGCACTGCGCCCTGCCTGACCGCCTGCCGTGGGTGAGTGGACACAGCCAGATCCACACTGCGCCCTGCCTGCCCGTCTCCCTGGGGCGAGTGGACACAGCCAGATCCGCACTGCGCCCTGCCTGCCCTTGTGCCGTGGGTGAGTGGACACAGCCTGATCCGCACTGCGCCCTGCCTGCCCGTCTCCCGTGGGTGAGTGGACACAGCCAGATCTGCACTGCGCCTTG